>NC_090445.1:471954948-472591156 GCF_031143425.1 Pleurodeles waltl
CATGAGTCAGGCATTTGAACATGCTAGGTAGGTACAGTGTTTGTGACACAGAGTCCAAACTCCAATCCAAAAAAGTTATGGTACACCACAGTTTGAGTCATGTGAATGACCTCTGTTTCTCCTGTGGCTGTGGGGGACCAGCAGACATGCTGCATGTGTTCACATATTTCCAGTGGTTCATTGCACAAAGGTGTCCAGTTGAAGTGTGTGGCCATGTGTACCCTGTGTCAGTATTGGCCTCTGTGTTGTCACAGTTACGTGCAGGTCTAGTCATGAGTCTGTGGAGCCATTCCCTGAATTAACAGAGTATCCTTCAAAGCAGAGTTGAACTAAAGCCAAAGAACAACTAACAACACACATGGGGATAGTCCAGCTATGGCACTGCAGAACTTTAATAGGGCTGACGACAGGGCAACCTTGGTGTGCTTAAAAACTTTATGGATCAGTAATAGGAAACAGGCATCTTTCATCACAACATTTGTACACAGGGTGACCTCTAAAATTCCAACTGCAACAGGGAACATCAGTGCCTCTGTGCTGATTAATCTGACAGCTAGTCACCACGCAAGCACCATCAACAGGTGGCGGCAGAAGTGAATCTGCGTGTGGACCGTCAGGGCACAAACATGTTTGGTCCTTACATACACATTGGCTAACCTTGTTTGTTGTGCTGGAGGCACCGTACCAAATCCATGCATACAGACATAGCACACTGTCACTGTTTGGCACTAGTGGATACATGCAAAACCAGACAAGGGATGGGGCTGGATAAGGCAATTTGAATACATGTCCCAGGACAGGATATGATAAGGAAGCTGATTAAACTTGACTATATACTTGAGGATTCATCGTAGACCTACCAGACACAATACTCCAGAAGGAAAGAGAAGGCATGGAAAGCAACTATTAGACAAATGTAGCCACAGAGAACCTCAATGGTTAACGCAAAGACAGTCAGGCTAACAGGATGCAGGCTCTGTCAGGAACTAACATGAACATGGCAAATACACAGTGAGCAGACTCTGACTGGGAAAATCTGGAACAACACTGTGGCAACTAAAAACTGTTTTTGTGCTGTGGTCTGCAACGTTACACAATCCCCCAAGGGCTCTGTTAAACAAGTGATTTGTACACCTATGCACAACAAGGAGATTCAGAAAATGGCAGCTTTTAAGCAGTTCCAGGCAGAAGCAATGGCAGGGCAGGTTCAAATGGCTGGTCTGCATGGAAGTGCTCACAGGTGTGAGCAGCTTCAGTCTGACACAAGTCCTGGAATTGAGAATCAAGTTCAAAGGTCCAACTGGACCTTTCACTTGGGAAGCAATGGACAGCTGCTTACAGGTCCTACCGACTACCAGGCAGTGCATTATCAGACCTGAAGTCGATGCAGGCTGATGAACTATGACTATGGCATGCCATATTGAAGAAGGAAGCACACAGGAGTCAGAATTGGAGTCAAGCTGTGTGTAGATGAAGATTCTCAGGGTATAGATAGTCCATTAAAGGGCCCCCTAGAGGAGGGTGGGCAGAGACTGAAAACATGGCAGTGGCAGGACTTATTACCTGGGATGGACTGCACAGGGCATGTCTTGTGAGCAATGCTTGTCATACCTGGGGCACTTGTGCTATCCATTTTCTGCTTAGATGAACTCCTTGTCACGCATGCTCAGTGCTGAGATAGCTGATGTCACACTTACTGTTGTCAAGGGTCTGGTCATACATTCCTGTTACCAATGCAATAGCACATCCAATGCCTCATATATGAAACACTTTTTTACCTTATGATTGATGGTGTCTTAGTTGTGTGTCATGTGCTGCAATGGACATGGATGTGGTCCTCTGATATTGCCCTTCACATGTGAAATAGACAGGATATATGTCATTTACACTGTGTGTGATGTTGGCTGTACATTCATACCCATCAAATGTGATGTGGCTTTTTCAGTATCCTAATCTATATTTCTGCAATGCTCCCTGCGGCTAAACTCTGATTATGATTACCCAGAGCATGAGTGAGTGATGAAGGTAGGTGTTTAATGACATATGAGAACAAAGTGGTGATGGTGACTATAGTTAGAAGAAGTTTTTTACAATATGTTGTCTACGATGCACTCCTGCTGCAGTGTTTGGATGGTCCCTCTCATTTTCACGAACAACATCCTCCTCATCCTCCTCTTCAGGCATTTGTGGGTCTGGTTCGTAGGGGGGAATGTTCCCCCTTACAAAAATGTTGTGCAGTATGGCAGAGGTCAAAATGATCTTTCAGACCATTTCAGGTGAACATAGGAGGCTGCCTCCGGTGATGTTGAGGCACCGGAATCTGGACTTCAGGAAGGCAAATGTCCTCTCTACTATGGTGCGTGTCCTCCGATGTGCCTCATTGTAGACACGCTCTGATGCTGTGCTTGGGTTGGCAAATGGAGTCATGATCCATGGCTGGATCCCGTAACCCTGATCAGCTAAAAGAAAAAATGTGTGTAAACATTTGGATGTTGGTTGCACCTTCATTATCAGTTTGTATGGCAGTTGTTATCTTGTGTCGTCTGTGACTCATCTGTGTTTGTGTTATTGTGTGGGATCCTAGGCTTCTAGGATGTTCTTTCTGCATTGGGTTGTTTAATTATCAAAACTGGGGTTTGGCTGATTGATCTGATATCAGCGGTATATTTGTAAACGTGCAGTTCATTGTGTATCTCCCATGCATTATGTCATGTGAAAGAAGTGTCCATGTGCCTTCACTGGAGGTGACATGATACTTCCACTGGAGGAGAATCGATTCCACTGTGGTGGTAACACGGTTGCCCTATATGGCCTGAACATCCCATCCAATTCAACATTTGTAATAGTATGTGAAAAACAACAGTGAATCCCTTTGATTTGGCTAGGTGACAATGTACAACACATCTCCATAAGTTGGCAGCACTGAAGTGTTCACAATTGACAATGCACAAATATCCCATGTGTGACAATTCTACGCAAACCTATTTTTGTGCCCTCACCGAGTTGGCTCATGTGCAAAGGTGTACCTACACTACTGAACCTGCTCCAGGTAAGCTGGATAACTTGGTTGTGGGGTGAAGGTTTAAGTGTCAGAAGGTCCAATCTGCCTGTACATGTGTTATGTATGTGGGGAATTGTCTCAATCCATATGTGTGGCGGTGTGTACTTTGCATTATTGTCACAACAATATGTGTTCATAGCACAGTCCACTTCCTTATTGCTAGGGGGCAATGTCACCCCAGGAGAGATGTGAGATGTTGGCCCTGCCTCAATGATTCCATATCACCTTCATTAGATTCAACATCATCATGCTATGTGTCTCATGGTGTTTGACCTGCAGCGAAACACATTACACACCCCTTACACAGTACTTATTGCTTGGAAGGGTGTGTGATAGAGTGTTATTGATGTGATATTGTAAGAATGATCTTCCAAGTTGTATTGCCAGTTAAGGCCATGTCATTGTCACTGTGTGGTTTTAAATTGGTCCCTTGTGGCTCTGGAGTGGCATCTGTTGTTATTTGCATCTGTCATTTGCCCATAGATGTGTATCCCATTGGCTCAGGATATCAAACATGACTAGCAGTGTCACAACCTCAGTGTCTTCCTGGCCACATGTCAATGTAGTGGTGTATGTGTTGTGTGTCCTACAGGGTTGCTGTGCAGTGTGTATATATAACTATATTTCTGTACTTACCAACAAGTAGGCCATTGCCATATCATCCATCCTGGAAGTGTTGATTGATGGTGCTGTGGCGGAAGATGAATGAATCATGTACACTCCCAAGATACTTTGCCACGATGTTGGTGATCAATCCCTAGTTATCCACAATGGCCTGCACATTGATGGAGTGTGTGTGCTTCCTGTTGCAGTGTAGATGCTCCGTTGCAGCAGGTGGCACAATCCGTACATGTGTGCAGTCAATGGCAACAAGCACGTGTGGAAAGCCATTGATTTGATAGAAGCCCTGTTTGGTCTCCTACTGCTTCTGCTGTGTGTTGGGGAAGCTGATGTGGCGGGGTGTGAGGGAGATGATTGCATCCAGTACCTTGGGAAGGAAGGCAGAAAATGAGGGCTGTGAGATCCCGGCAACCAGGGCTCCAGTGGTTTGAAAAGAGCCACTTGCCAACATGTGCAGGACAGCTAGCAACTTGGTCTGTGGTGGAATGATGTGGGGTGTCTGCAAGCTGGGTGCCAACTGTGGCTCAATGTGACACAGCAGCTGCTGTATGGCTTGCCAGTTTAGTCCGTACCTCTGGATGATGTCATGTCCCCTGAGGCCCTGAAGGGTTGTCCTGGTCCGGAATATCCTCTCCTGCTTTCGGCGTTGCCTTTGGGGTCCCTGTTGGTGTGGTGAAAGCTGCTGCTGTTGCTCCTGTGGTCTGCGTCTTCGTGCATGCTGGATGAATAGCACCTCCATGCCTTCCTTTTTGAGCTCTGATGTTGCTTCTGTGTGTTTTCCTTAAGTACTGGTGTGTTTGCCCCATTTGAACACCTGCCCTGACCCAGGCATTAGTTTTTGGTGCAAATCGGGATGTACGCCATTTTCCGACTCCGCTTCCCAGCTGTGCTGCATTTTTGCGCAGTTGGATAGATATGGCGCACAGGTTTTTAAGTCATTTTTTGGACGGGAATGCCTACCTTGCATCTCATTTACGCAAGTCGGTTTGACGCATCCAGAAAATGATGCACACTGAGATATTTTGACGTTAGACGGGTCTAGCGTCAACGTATAAATATGGTATTGGGTTTGCGCCAAATTTGCATTAAAAAATTATGCAAATCCGGCGCAAGCAGAGTGTAAATATGGGCCTTTGTCTCCTAAGTTAAGCCTTGTTGCTCATTGCCAAGCTACCAAGCACCGAGCCAGGATTAATTTATTGAGACCCTGACTGGACCTAAGTGTGGGATGTGTGGCTTATTGCTAAGTGTAGGTACCAACCTGCCCTTACCAGTAATTCACTTTTCAACGGCCACCCACTCTGATAGCCTTTCAAACATGCGTCGGGCCTGCCCTTGCAGAGCCTGTGTCTGTAGTTTAAAACTACTTGCTAGGTTTAAATCTTCAATTTTATTACATGACACCTCTAAAGTACAAAGGCAAGGTGCAGAGTATTTAAAAAGTTGGACATGTACTTTTAAGTTTAACATGTGTAGGTAGTGAAAAACTCTTAAATTAGTTTTTCACTATTGTAAGGACTATCGCTCCCATAGGCTCATATGGGGATTGCCTTAAAACATCTTTTAAGTATAATTTCAAAAGAAAGAAAAGTGGAGTTTAGTGTCTCTGGACTCACAATTTAAAAACACATCTTTTGGTAAAGGTGGTTTTTAAATTGCAGGTCTGAAAATACCACTTTTAGAAAGTTGGCATTTTCTTACTTTAACCATCCTGAGCTTTAGCCCTTAGCCTGCCTTCAACCCACGTCTGGTCTGTGTAAGATTAAGTGACAGATATCTTTGTGCATTCCATCCAGACAGCACAAAATACAAGCCACTCAACTGCCCTTGCATTCCATCTGCATACTGATGGGTCTTCCTGGGCAGGAAGGGTGGAGGGGCTCTCACTTACTCTTTAGGTAACCCCACACAGGGGACTGATATCCCCCACAGACCTCCTGGCAGAGAGGACTGGGATGAAAGGGAACCAGGGCACTTCAAAACCACACTTCGAAGTCTCCTCCACTTCAAAGTCACATTTGGGTAAACATACTGGGCCTCTGACACCACATACTCAGAATACTTCTGGACTGAGAACATTCTGCCAGGAAGAAGGACCACTGGGCTGTCAGAAGGGACTGTCACTTTGCTCTGCTGTGTTGGCCTGCTGCTTGCTACTTCTTGATTTCTTGACTTCTTCCTTGTTGTGAAAGGAATCTAACTCCCTACATCCTGCAATCTAACATTTCTCCAAGGGCCTGACTGAGTGTGCCTTCTGTTTCTGAGGTCTCAGTGATGTCAAAGAATTCACCTGGCTCTTGCTACCAGCACTTGAGCTCCTCTGTTTCCGAGCCCTGCTCTGCCAAGTGGTGCCATATCCAGTCCTGGGCCTTGGGAGTTGAGTGTGGTGCTGCAACACAAGAAATGATACAATGACTCTGGCCCGTCTCTTGGAACCAACACATCCTGCTGCAGAATTGCTGCATTGCTGCTGCCTGCACCGAAGCTGCGGATACTACTCGCCGACACAACAACCCTGATTTTCAATGCAGCCCCTGCTTGGCCGACGCAGCACTGACATTGCCCGATCAGGAAACCATGCATTGCCTGCAAGCACAGCGCATCCCCTCCTCTGGATTAATTCATTGTAACGAGCATCAACACAACAAAGGCACTGTCAGTGAGTCCGCATGACTCCTCTACCTGACTTAGGCTCCATTGCAATTGGACTGCACTTTTGAGTTTGCCTTGGTCCAAAGGGACCAGACATTTCCAGGTAGAGCTATTGTCTTCTAAGCACTGCATTTTCATTGAATATTTGAAAATTAATACCCTGAGTTGTGTATGTTGGATTTTTGTTGTTTTGGTCTTGTTTAACTCCGATAAATAGTGGCTATTTTTCTAAACTAGTGGAGAGTCATTTTGTGGTGTTTTCACTGTTACTGTGTGTGTGTACAGATACTTTGCATATTGCCTCTTCAGTTCAGCCTGACTGCTCTGTCTCAAGCTACCAGAGGGTGAGCACAGGTAAACTTTTAGTGTGTATCTTACTTGCCCTGTCTAGGATTGTGGTCTTTACTTGGACAAAGTACAAACCTCTTCCAACTAAAGACCCAATTTCTAACAGGAGTCCTTTAAAGTGGTACTAATTCTCATCTCTCTTCCTGATCTCTGTGAGGAGGGGTCATAAATAGCTTGGTTCAGCCTGCTCTCACAACTTTGTTCTTCTGTGGGGGTATTCCACCTGGAGACTGTTGTGCTGGGCTGAGCATCCTTCCAGACTGAGGCCCAACCTGGAAGGTTGCCTGGCCAGAACATTTGAAAGGGGAACCGATCCAAACTGGTTCCAATCAAGTAGATCTACAATACATCTCCTCCGTTTGTGAAATTGGTATAAAACTGGAAGATCAAGACCAATTACTGTTCATTGTTATGGTCTCTTCTACTGTGGATGGTACTCTGTAGAGTACTGAGCAATTACTAAGCAGCCAAGTGTTGGTGTCAGGATGACAGCCACTTCCACAGAGGTGAGGGAACGTTTTTCGGCATCCAATCAGATGAAGGTATTACTGGACTGTCCTGGATGCCAAGAAATCATGTCTGTGACAAGGGAATAAAGCACCAATCATGCAGGAGAACCATATTGTGCAAGGGATGTGTAGACGGGTCGCGGAGACCGCGTCTTACTTACCCCGAATCCGCCATTACTCGGGAGGCTCCCCGGAGACGACGTTGCGTTCCCCTGGCAACGAGGGGACGCCACGCCGTAACAGCTACGACGACTTCCGGGTTCCGTGAGGAGAAAAGAAAAAGGACGACGATCCTGCAGGGAGGGAGAACGCGACGGTGAAGCAGAAAGAGACGGAGAGAACGCCGACCGGGAGAACAAAGTCACCAGCAACCCCATCGAGGAAGCAGGAAACAGACCGCAGAAGATGTGAAGAAACGCGGGAAACGGCGAAAGGAGAGACGCCGGAGACGCGAGAATGCCGCCACGACCCTGGAGGGTCGTGGCTTAACAAGGTACGGTCCCTCCTAGGGACAGGAGGGTTACGGGGAATCACTGGCACTGGGGAAAGGCCTCAGGGAGGCGGGAGGAAGGACGGGGAGGGTGAATAAGTCACAAGGGAAGGGGAAGGAAGGGAACCAGGCACTATATGAACACCAGGAGCCCTAAACTCCACCTCTGACCACACCCTCACGGACCTACCCTGCTTGCTACCCTTTCCCTCACGAGCACAATAAACAACCCGTTCCCACAGAAGGACTTACCTGTTCCTTTCTTTTCTCTTCATGCCGGAAACCGAGAGAGACGCCCACATCCTTTACAACCGGGATACACCAGAGGGAGAGGAAACCTAAAGAGAGAAAGAAAGAAATTGAGAAGAGAAGAAACCCGAAGCTTATCAAATATCTAGAAATACTGAATAAGTGAATGTCTTGTGAATAAAACTGAGAATAAAACTTCAAGCCTAAAACGCCTATACCCCTTCTCTGAATCTCCTTGATCCGCTCGTATAGCATCCTACCACAGGATGCTAAACAAATGTACCTGAAGGACTTCTAGTAATGCTAGATCAGGCAGTGTGACCTTTGTCAGTTATTCCTGTTGGAGCCCCCCGGGCACTTGGGCCAGTGTACCCCACTGAGATAGGGGGTAGTTAGTTGAGTGTAGGAATGACAAAGCCGGGATAAGCACCTCCTGGTTTCCCATGTAGCACACCTCTCTCCTGCTATGACAGATCAAGGGACAGGCTGCATAGCTGGTTGCTGCCCAGCCACCTGACAAGACTGCCACATGTCACCTTGATGATTCCTTCCATAGTTGAGTCCTGATGCTGCAGCAGGGCTGACTGCGAGCCAGCACCACTGCTACAAACCTGGTGAGAGACCTATGGGCCTCAGCCAAAGAAACTGTGTGCTAATACAACCCTAGTCATTAGGAGCAGAAAGACTCACACACACAAACTGCAAACTGAGTATGCATTATTGAGTGTGTAGTAGATTTATATTTTTTCTGTGCAGTAAAGTACTTGCCTGTTCTATAAAGAGAAGCACTGGTCTGGACATTGCTCTCATTACACTCCAGGAGGGACGGTATTCATTATTGAACCCCCATACTAACAGTCCTGAGATGCATGTGCAAGTGCAGAAAGGGCTGCATTTGGCTTAGTCTGCAAAGCTATAAAAGGGGAGGCCCCGGGACAGCAGTGGTAGAATGCCTTAACCTCAGTAACTCTATGTAGTTATATATATCTATATATACATATTCTATATATATATTCTAATTCTAAAAATCAATTACAGGGACATTATAGTTAGGTTCTTGTTTTACGCAAACAAAACCATAGAAATTCATCACTTATAGGGATACTTATGTTAAGAAACTATAACTTGCAGCCTAAAGTTATTTTACGGTACGAGTTATAGTTTCTTCAGATAAGTGTAACTACAAATATAACTGTAACTGCTGAATTTCTTTGGTTTTGTGTGCAGAAAACGTAACCTAACCATAACATCTCTTTAACCTTTGTCTTTTTCAGTGAATTTCTATGTTTTTTTTTTAACATAAAGTAATATATAATCACCATATATAACTATTACCACTGCTGTGCATGGCCTTCAGCCGTGTACGCCGTGGGTTCATTACAGGGCCTGGCCTGAAACCAGGTCCTACTGCCAACCCCCGCATAATCCCAAGCCCACATTGCACCCGGCCTTTGGCTTTGCGCAACGGGGATTTGGTGTGTGAATTATTGTATTTTCTTTTCCATTGGGTATTAGATCCATTGCAGATTTACACTGGTGGATTGTTCCTAGCCCTTTGGTGGTTCTGCAGATCTGGGATCAGCCCCAAAAAAAATGGGCAATTGTTTGCACATCAGGGGTTCTCAGAGACATCTGCATGTGTCCTGTGGGTTCAGGATACCTCTATCCTGACTCCTTATGTTTTTATACACAATAGTTTCACCATCCCCTGTGCAAAGCTACAAAGAAAATGGTGGCTGCAACATTCTTGTCAGGTTGCGGCCAGCCAGTCAGGGCCTTGCTCTTCCCTGGGATCCGCGGATCTCCCACCGGTATATCTGCAAAGGATCCATGCGCCTAGATATCTATATTTATTTTTCCTTTAAGAACTCCAAAATTACTGAATGAATTTACACCAAATCACAAAAAGAGGTCTTTCTGGACCAAGACAACACAGCAGCTGAAGTAATTAGAGTACGAGTTTTGAAAATGTTGTCAAGATTCATCAAACGGTGACAAAGTTATTGGTAAAACAAATGCTGCGTCTCTGGGAATTCGGTACTAACTATAACTACCTACTGGCTATTGACAGTAGGTAATATATATATATATATATATCTAGCTGTTATTTATATATATATATGTATATATATATATACTGTATATGTTCATTTAAAGAAACAAAGGACCAAAGGTTACAGGGATCTTAAAGTTAGGCTCACACTTTAAAAGTACCAAACCATAGAAATTTGTAAGTTATAGTTAGAGTTATCACAAGTAACTATTACTCATGCCCTGCGGTAACTATAACTTGCGCCTCGCCATGCACAGTTTTCTGCTAAATAATTTTACTCCAAATGTTACATTGAAATTATCAATGATGTTATCAAAGATGTCATGAGTGATGTATTATGTGGGGCAATTAGCTGTGCATGTTGAGGGCACGAGTTATAGTTACCTCAGGCCATGAGTTATAATTACTTAAAGTTATATACTCTAAATATGACTGATACATTTCTATGGTTTGGAACATTTAAAATGTGAGCCTAACTATAACACCCCTGTAACCTTTGGTTTTATAAGTGGATTTCTATGATTTTTTAATTGTATTTCCTAACTATAACGTCCCTGTAACCTTTGTTTTTTCAGTGAATTTCTAAACATTTTTTAACGCAAAGTAATTTTCACTCCTATATGATAATCCAACCACCACCGCGTACGGCCTTTGGCTGTGCGCAGCGTGGTTGGGCATAGATCATGCAGCCAACCACTATAACAAACGAATCCCATGCTGCGCACGGCCTTTGGCCGTGCGCCCCTGTGCATCACGGGTTGGCGGCAGGGCCTGTGGCCGGGGCCATCGGTCAACCACTTTAACCACCCAAACCTGTGCTGCGCATTGGCCTTCGGCTGTGGTCAGCAGGAGCTGGCCAAAGGGCCTGGTCTATGGCCAGGCCCTGCATCCAACTGCTATAACAACTCAACCTCACATGGCCCCTCCTCCCCAGGCCCATCTCAGCCCTGGTGATCCCATCCCATGGTGCCCACCCTAAATATTTTTTTTCTCTTTCAGGTGGGGGATTTCGCACAGCGTCCCATGCCATTCTCGGCCCCATGGATCGCATCCCCCAGAACCCAGCCTAAACATTTCATTTTATTTTGGGGAGGGATTGTGGCCCCGGGGACCCTATCACCCAGGCCCTGACCTAATTATTTGCATTTTTGGGGGGGTCCTGCCTGGCCCCCCTCCCCAGTGCAGATCTCTGCTCAGGGGACCTCATCCCCCTGGGCCCGGCCATGTGAGCTGGGTGACCCCCCAGGGCACCCAGTGACAATGTTGGGGACCAAGGGGGGAGTCTTGAAGGGGAGCCTTTTGATTAGTGCCCCAGGGAGGAGGCAGTCCCCAGGGCTGGGGGGAGGGAGGCCCCTGCATTAAAATGGCAATGCCCCCAGGACTTGGGCCACCTGGGGGACCTCAGCGTTATCAAGCGCGAGAGACTGTGCTTTTTTTTTTTTAAAACTTTCAGCAGATCCGCAGATCCACTGTGACTTCTGCTGAATTTTTTTTTTTAAATGCTTTTTTCCCCTGGGGGAGTCCCTAAAGGACCCCAGCACCAGAGTAAGGGGCTTACTTTTTTTCTGGGGCTTGGCTGAAGCTGGGTCCCAAATGCCTGCCAACACTTTCTTGTTGAAGTGTTGGCAACCAATCAGATCTCAGCTCAAGATTGGGAAGGTTTGCGAAGCCTTCACGTCCCTAGATAAACATTTTGATTGTCTTTAATACCTCAAATCTATTGAATGGATTTACATCAAATAAAAAAGGCACTTTCTGAACCAAGAGCTACCTTTCTGCCGAATTTGGTGTAATTCCGTCCAGTGGTTCGAGCGCTATCGCTGGCGAAAATCTGTATGGAAAAATGAATGGGGAAAATGAGCTTTGGGACTCCACCTTTTTCTCAGCCCCCGATTGACAGATCACCCCAAAACTTTCCAGAGCATTGTATTTTCTTCAAACATTTTGCCAAAATTAATCAAACGGCACCACAGTTATTGGCAAAACAAAAAACGCTTTCTCTATATAAACTAGGTCCTAACAATAACTACCTAGTGGCAACCACCAGTAGGTTACATATATATTCCAACCAGCAAAACCTCCATCATCGGGGGCCTCCAACCCTGCAGGGAGGCTTCAGAAGATGGGGACAGAGCATCCCTCCAGTACACCTTCAAACACAAGAAAATGCCAAAGCCCTGATCCAGATCACATCCAGGCCTTTATTCATAATAGAAGTGCCTTGATCACAGGTAGAAGCAACAAGACCCATGTGTTTATAATTCAAATGTCACATGACTCATGAAATCCTACATTTCCCAAAATGCACCACAAATGTTCTTGTAATACTTTAGCACTGCAGTGTAAGAATCCAATCTTGCTATGTAGCGTTAAACCACTGCAGTGATTAAAAATAAATTCCAGTACATACAGTTTCAAAACTGAGTGACCACGTGCATGTCTCTACAGTTTGTGCATTCAGTCTTGAAAAACTTAATTCACATTAGTTGCTGCCATTCATAATCTTTCCAATGCCCTTGAATCTGGAACTGCTGAGAGACAGGTCTCTCCCTCGTCCCTTTCTCACCTCCACCTCCACATCCAGTGAATCTCAGGTTTAGTACCTCGTGTGGTAAGGGGAATGACGTTTTTCAAGACTGAATGCACAAACTCCGTATAACTAACTACTTCAGATTGATTTAAACAAGGAAACCCAGAGTGTCCACAGAGTCCAAAAAATTACGTTTGCAAACATGTATGATTTTGATGAACCTTCTGCATTTTTTCAGTAAGGAAAATCTTTTTACCTCGCTGGCAGAATAAAAACACTGCCAGATGAAAGGTGCACTGTTGTGGTTAGTTCAAATGTATCCCCATAACCAGTTATCATCGATGCCAACTAGCTTATTACATATGTGAATTATGTTTTTGGCAGTATCGGTGCCGTCACACAGATTAAAACCCGACTAAATGAAAGGGGAGGAAGCTGGCTTAGTTTCAAAAGAGTAGATAAGTCAAAAATATTTTAGGAAACAGGGAAAATATATGGATTGAGCCCGTCAGTAAGCACCTCAAGGAGCCAAAATAAACAGATTGGATATCAGTAAACACCCAGGCGTTCAGGCGGGGGTCTTTGGGTGGGAGGTAACGGGGGAAATGATGCAGGGAACTGACACCAACGAAACAAGTAATGGGAAAGGTAATGGGTCTGGCTTGCAATATGATTCCTTACTAAATGTTTGTGCACTTCATAACTGTTCCACTGCATTCTTTCTTCAGTTATAGTTTCCCAGATGGCAGTGGCCAGCAGTCTCACTCCGGAGCTCGGCAGCATTCCAGATGGCATATTCATGGGGAATTGGTGTAGGACAGCACCACAAGTCTTCTTACACCATGGTGCCAGGGTGTCTGCATTGAATGCAGGACAGGTTTTGTGCAAACAATCCCGAGAGCCGTTTTCCTATTTTCATGAGTGGAAAGAGAAAAAAACGAGGAGAAATGCAAATATTTCTCCTCTTTATGTCTGCTCTGGTGAGGCGTACATTTATGTGCTGCTCTAGGTTTACCTGATTAACTTGAACAGCCAGAAAAGTGGCTGAGTGGTCTGATAGATATGGTTGTGAAGCTTGGGCCGCCGGTCCGTCGAAAAAAGTGAAGCTCCAGCGTGTAAGACTCTCGTAAATATACACCCACATTTCAAGTCAGAAACAGGACATGTGACTCAATGTGTGATTGACGCTTTCACAGCACATCTGGCATTTCAGAAATACTAGCCTGACGGTAAATTGTGGTATGGCCTTCAATCCTGCCTCTCATTCTGTACGATTATTAGAAATATCTACCCATTCATCAGGGAAAATACATGGTAAAACACAGCAGCCACTGCGAACTAGAGAGCGTGTTTAGCTCTATATGTTTTCATTTAAATGATCTCAGAGGCTTTGGGAAGAGTTTCAGGTCCTCGCATTCACAATTGGTATTGAGGAATTCCCAGCAGCCATTGCTACTGCGGTCCCCATGACAGGTGGCGCAGCAGGCCTGCCTGTCAATCAGGGCTCCACTCCAGCATACAAAGAACCTTGTCAGGATCCCAGCATCCTCTGGGCACCTGTCCAGAGCTCTTCATTGCTGACTTATTGCAAAAGCCATTAGTGCGATCGGAGAAAGAGAGAGACAGAGGGAGGGCAGGGGAGACATACAAATGAAGAGGAACTTCAGCCCCAAATAGAATTAAGAACTAGGGGCCTGATGTATTACATTTCTATTCGCGCACCGACTTTTTGTGATTGGGAAAAAAAGGGCAAACCGACGTATATGCTAATAGGTCAGATTACGAAATACGAAATTGTAATGAGTCATAATCCATCCTACTTCATTAATCTTAATAAGGTTGCAAATGGTGACTCACTATGATTGAATACCATCATAGCGGTGATGCCTGCGGTGGTCAGCAGGCCACCGCATCTGTGACTGCATTTAAATAAAGTAAACTTTTGTTTTAAAATGCAGCCTGTTTTCCTGAAAGGAAACAGGGCTGCATTCATAAACAAAAGTTTATGTTTTAAAAAAAGTTTGTTTGAGAGTTGACAGTGGTCCTCTGGTAACATGTTACTAAATCACAAAATACATTTAGTAAATTTAAAAAAAGCTGTATTGTGGTTGCAAATTATGTGATTTTGCAAATTGCAGGCTTTGCAAAATGGCCTTGTCCATCAGGCCCTATAATGGCAAAAACTGAATAGGTAAGGTTTTGAATGACTGGTCATTCTCAGTGACAAACATTCCATAATGGGAAGCACTTGTAAACAGAAACAAGACATGCTGATGTGTGCAGGGAAAGTGAAAATTGATGAACTCGGGTCAGAAACCTCACCAGACAAGATAGTTCCTCATGAATGTCACAGACTCAAACCTACAATACTAAATCCGTTTTTTAAGCATTAACCAATGTCCAGTACCCACTTGGCAAGGATGAAAGGCAAGGTTTGCCTTGCCGGCATGTGCCACAGTTAGTTTACTAAGCCAGGCTCGCAGAATGTGCCGTTCTGTTGCTTCCTCTCATTTGATTCATCTTGGATGGTGCAGCCAGCAGTATAGCTACCAATAGTGCAGCCGTTACAACGGCACCAGGGCAGAGGGCTCCCAATGATGGTTGTGTGTGACAGCATCTAACCAAGGACAGCAATCTGGTGGACTGCGCTAGGACGTCTGCCACCCCTCTACTCTTCACATTTAGAAAAAATAACGCATCCTCCAAACAAAACACTTAAAATAGCCAATTCATTTTAAGGAAATGTTACAGTTGGGCAAGCTTGGCGTTCCTCGTTACAACTTTGATAATTTGATCCTTTTTATTTTATTCAAAAGGCTTTCTGCTGCCGTACTGAAGACCACCGACAGAGATAGTGTTTACACAACGTTCAAGTATCCCTTAATACATTAAAATAACAAGGTCGACAGTTTAAATAGGGACCCCAGTTCTGCTAATCAATGCCAGCCTAATGCATGGACCACCAGAGAATACATCCTGATGAATGCAAGCTGACGAAAATGGTCTTTTCTATTGTCATATCCTCTCTGGCGTTTTACACTTTTTAACGCTGAAGTACTGCAGCCCCCTTTTGTCTTCTAGCAACTTTTGTATAGAACACACGAGAAGGCATAAACTCTGGGTGTTAGTCTGTACTATTGCTTTGAGACTGGTTAAGAGAGGAATGTATTTTTAGGGTGTTTGTTGAGGATTAGCGTGTACTAGTCTTGTGTGCTGATTCATCATTTGTTGTTAGCGGTCCACCAGCGATGGAAGAAACTAAGTGCATGTGCACATAGGACAGTTTAAGGCAACATTTCCTGCCCCTACAAGTGGCGCATGTTAATGCACGCCTGACTACAGAGACCACGCCCCCCTTTTCAAAGCTGGATTCTCCTCCTGCCATCATTGTAATGAGCAAGTGAAATAATCAGTGAATTGTCAAATACATTTATTTTGGGTGACAATGCCTCTTTATTGAGTGGGGCCATATGTGTGCTTATTCGTTTGTTATCTGCAAATATGTCAGCCTCTGTTGGTTTGGGAACCTATGTACCCCACTTGCCAGGTCACTTATCTAACAGTCTACCATTCCTTGCTTTCTATTGGACTCTTTTTCTTCCTACTGTTTGTGGACCTTTCTTTAAATTGTTCAATTCAAGGGCTTTTCCTTATTCCTTCTCTCTTGTTCCCTCCTTTCCAATCTCTATCAAACCTAGAAATTTCAGATGATTTTAACAACACAGACCACTATACATGTCACAAATCTTGCATAAAACATATCTCCAGATCTATGTGTTTGGGTCCTCAAACCTTTTGCCTTGATCCATCCTGCTTTAATTAATTCATTTTTGTTGGCATTAGGACTATGTGCACTTTATCACTGCTAACCGGTGCTGAAGTGCTTCTGCTCTCTCCCTAAAACATGGCAAACATGGACTACACATGACTGGCACAGTTAATTTGCTTATATGTCCCTAGTATATGGTACTACATGTACCCAGGGCCTGTAAATTGAATGCTACTAGTGGGTCTTCAGCACTCATTGGGCCATCCACTACATTGGCACTTTAAAACATGTCTAAGGCCTGCCATTGAAGCCTGTAGTGCAGTTGCCATCTCGACCAGGCAAAGTAATCCTTTTTCCAGACCTAAACCTCCCTTTTTAATACATATTAGTCACCTATAAGGTAGGGCCTAAGAGTTCAGAGGGAAGGTGCATTGTATTTAATAAGCAGGATATGTGGGTTTACGTTTTACATGTCCTAGTAGTGAAAAACTGTTAAAGATGTTTTTCACTAACGTAAGGCCTATCTCTCTCTTTGACTAATTCTGGGTTACCTTATTATATTTAACAAATACTAACTTTGGATCAGGAGCAAGTAGAGATGTCATGTTTTGACTTAAATAAATTGTTAGTTAAAATCCTCTTTAATGGAAAAAGTCAGATTTTAAGTCACAGTTCTGGAAATGCCACTTTTAGAAAGTTGTCAGTTTCTTGAGCTAACCATGTGTGCCTTCAACTAGTGTCCTGGGTCACACAACCGTGAATGGCCCTGCTGTTGGGTTTGTGTATTCCTCCTAGAGAGCAAAACAAAAGGGAGTAGTTGTGGGTAGGATGGGCCATTCTGCCAGGGTGGCTGGAGGGAGAACTGTGCCCTTCCCCACTTATACTTCCAAGACTTTCCTCCAGCACACACAAAGGAACCTGACACTAGCCTCCTTTCACCCCATATGTCTTGGAGCCTTGACAGGGGAACGGGAGAACTTAACAGAACCCGTTGTAGGGTTAAACAGAGTGTCCCCCAAACACAAAGGCTAGCACCATGCATAAATACTGGACCCGCAAAACAACTTTTCACTACAGCTCTGGACCTTTTGAAGAACTCAGAAGGACTCCCTGCAGTCAGAAGGACTGTTTTGCTGCTTGAAAGACTGCTGTACTGTTTGAAGGACAGCTGGCCCATCTCCTCAAACCCAGGACCACCAGACGTAACTCCAAAGGCTGGCCTCCTCTTTGAGCTACATGGACATAACAAGCTCGTGAGGCCTTGGACCCTCTGCTGGTCTCTGTTGGAGTGAGTCCCACCCCTCCCAGTGGTGCACCACAGTCCTGGACTATTAAAAGTGGTATTGGTGGTACTTCTCTAAAGGATGGGACTTAAAAAATGTTTAAACAAAAATTTCCTGGAGTACCGACAGAAGACTGGGACCTATCTGCCAGCAACGCTGCTCGGCATGAATTTGTGGTAGCTCCCTCTATGTTCTTCTCCACAGCAGCAAATCCTGTTTAGCGGGACCTTGCAACAAAAGTATCCGGCCTCAGGTAGCCCCTTTTGCTATAGCCTGCAGCTTCGTCCTGCTGGGGTTTTAGGGCTTCATTATGACTTTGGCGGTTCTGACGGTAAGACCAAAAGACCGCCATGTTAGCGGTAATCCTACCACTGTATTACGATTCACACATCAAAGTCCACCAAAATTGAGCCAAAAATGTAATTCCTCCAGAACACTGGAGGACGGGAAAGAGGCGGTTCCATGACCAGCACCTCCAGCCCGCCAAAAAAATTCTGATCCAGTTATGACACACAAATCACGATAACGGTTCTTCCATGGCAGAAGACCAATGGCGGTGTGAACCGCTGCGGTTGGTGGTCACATCAGTAAAACACCACGTCACATTGGATAGTTTGAAAACACCACACCTGACACACATCCACACTCCTGACACATCTACACACTGCACAACAAAAAACACCCCTTTACACCCCAGGACCCTTTGCAACCAGAGCACTATACAATGCTAGATAGAGGCCACACACAAAATGACAACCATAGAATAGGCACCCCTACACACTTCACATAGCACTCATCCCTCACCTGTACAACACAGCCAACACATACATTAGTACCCCACACATTCAACAGCACCGGTCAACAACTCACATCACAGCACTCACACCTCACCACCAATTTTCCCTTTTATTATTTAATTTCTCCTCACTGTCTCATCCACCACTACCATGTCCCCACAAAAACATCCCCATTTCACAGATGATGAAATGAAAGTCATAGTGGACAAAATCATCAGAGTACAGCCACACCTATTTGGAGCACAAGTCCAGCAAACATCTATTGCCAGGAAAATGGAGATGTGGCAAAGAATAGTCGACAGGGTCAATTCTGTAGGCAGCTACCAATGCACAAGGGAGGACCTCAGGAAGAGGTGGAATGACCTCAGGGGGAAGATACGTTCCATGGCTGCCACGCACTAGCTGGCGGTCCTCAAGACTGGCAGTGGGCCACTAACTCTTCCCCCAACTTTCACCCTAACACTATAGGCACACACACATCACACATCAACTAAACAAACACAATACACACCACCCGAGCACACACATTCTGTTACCAGTGTCCGTCCCTCAGAACGCACCACCCACACCTCATCATTCACCCAACAATGCACCCTTTCATACACAAACCCCCCCACACCATCAACACAATTGCAACCATGTCCCAACAAAAGCACCCGCAATTCACTAACAATGAGTTGAGGGTGATGGTAGATGAAATTGTCAGGGTAGAGCCACAACTGTTTGGAGCACAGGTCCAGCAAACATCTATCGCCAGGAAAATGGAGATATGGCAAAGAATAGTTGAGAGGGATAATTCTGTAGGCAGCTATCCACGCAAAAGGGAGGACCTCAGGAAGAGGTGGAATGGCCTCAGGGGAAAGGTATGTTCTGTGGCCACCAGGCACCAGCTGACGGTCCTCAAGAATGGCAGTGGGCCCCTACCCCTTAACCCAGCTTTCACATAATGGGAGGGGAAGTTCTTAGACTTCCTGCATCCTGAGGGCTTGACAGGAATACCTGGGGGAGTGGAGTCGGGTAAGTCACAATAAAACAACTGTCACCAAACTGCTACACCCTATGTGCTCACTGATCACTTTTGGCCACCTTAACAGCCATCCAGACATCCCACTAAGCACCCCTGTGTCTAAATGTTCAAATATCCCTCTCTTTATACCACATGTCAACTAAACTCCCCTGGTGGCACTCTGTCTGTGTATGGCATGGGTAGTACAGAGACTTTCAACACTAAAACTCCCAGCATGCACTGTTCTACCATTAAGGACACCAGAACATTGTTCTACATGTTAAATAGCCTTGCATGTAAAACTAAGAATCAAATCAACCCACCTGACTTCTCCACTATTGTACAGTCAATGGCAGTGACACCAATGCTATGCCCAACAGCGAGTACTATTACAGGCAACACACAACTACACCTGTGTACCGTACTAAAATGGCCTTTAACTCAGCATCCAAAAAATGTAATGTACTCACCTGGGGGAGGTGGTGTGTGCACCAATATAGGAAGCTGGATGTACTTGGAATACACCCATACAGAGGGCCAGGTATAACGGTTACACCTATACTGTTGGCAAGCACTGTTACCATAGTACTTTGTGCAGCTGTTAGTTGACTCAATGATGCTAAAAACCTAACTTGGAGATCACTTTAAAATGTCAAGTCATCAATTAGACAAGATATAAGTCAATGAACAGTTGTCTTACTACCAAGATACTCCTACATCTTGTAGCAAGGTGTATGCGATTTGAAATCTCTGTGTTCCATGTGGCCCTGACCCAGATTTGGAAGCAGGTGTAATTTTCATATCGGGGGATCCACTAAAGACTTTGTGTGCATGCCACATAGCATGTCTTGTGTTCAAACTTTGATATGACTTGTTGCGTTACTTTCAGCAACTATGTGTTCCACTTCTCCTACTGGTAACCTAGCCAGTGTCACCATAGAAAGAACACCTGAGACTTCTACTAGGCCTCTGGATGAAGCCCTTAGTGAGGAAGACACCCCTGGATGTGTGGACACGGAGGACAAAGCTGGCCCATCATGGACACCTGGTCTGTCAACAACTATGAGCCTCACCGTGCCCACATCGACTCCTCCCAGCCCTGTTGCTTCAACATTACAGGCAACCATTTGCACCCACACCTGTCTTACAAGGACAGTGGCTACCATCTTGTGCTCCCCAGTACAGGTACCTGAGTCTCCTGTCGTAAACATAGACAATGATGGACCTGGCACATGTGGGAGTGGCCAAACTGCACCAGGAACACAGGCATGTGGGGGGTAGGGTGCATTGGAGGGATGGCATAGAGCAGAGGATGGAGGCTCATAGGGATACAACTGGCCAGGACACCATCTGCCAAGTCTTGGGAGCTTACCAGCACTCCCAACTTGTGATGGGCAAGGTACTTGCCATGATGGGAGATATCAAGCAGCTGCAGAGGGACAACCACCAGGGAGTCATGCAGCAGTGACAGGCCCAATATATCCAGTTGGCTTCCATTGCAGGGGTGTTGAGAGCCATGAATACTACACTGAGTCGGTTTTGTACAGACCAGCTGGCCCCTTCCAATAGCAATGAGACACCAGCCCGTTCTACTTCTGTGTCTGCTAGTGGAACGGAGGTCCTGCCAGGGGAAGGACATGCTTCAGAAAACCCTTCCAGGAGGAGCAGATGCCAAGACCAAAACCACTATCAGGAAATGAACCTCTACTGCTTGGCTCCCCTTGTGTGGCACATACACACACTGTTGACTTTTCTGAAACATATATCCATTTTCCTATGGTACAAGGACACTGGACTTGTGTCTCCAAATGTTGTAGCAGCTACCCTGATGATTTTGTTGCGTGGCCATTTTAGCTATAGTTTTAAACACATTATTTTAGCAAACTAGGCCTGCCGCTGTGCACTTTAACCTAGATATGTTTTGTTTTAGCTTCATTATATTATTTTAATATTAGCCTCATTTGCGGTCTTGCTTTTTTTCCCTTCTCTATCTAGCTGTTCTTCACCTAGGTCAGCTCTGCGTTCTCAAACAAGACATTTCTCTCACTCTGTGCTTTTCTCAAGGCTGCAGTAAGATACGCTGCTGGCAAAAGTGGTACGCTTTGTCTCCAATGTTTATAGAAACATACACGCTCTTACGTGGGGATCCTTTCTTGGAGCATCAGCTGTTTTATTATAAAAACACTACTTTGACCCATGTAAGTTAGAGGGAGATTCCAGCCAGATGACCACAACTGTATGCTGATTGCTGATTGCTTTTCTGCAACTGCTTATGTAGACTACATGCCTCTTGCTCAGGTATGAGGGATGATGTCTTCCCAGGGGAACCTGAAAGGCAGAGTTAGAGCTTAACATGCTGTGCTCTAACATAGCCTAGGTAGGAACTATGTTTATAAACTCTAATGACAATATGGTAGCTTTATATTTGTGTAGCTTCATTATCCTAGTTATTGCAACACATGCCTTATTATCTAAGATGCAGTTACTTCAATAAAACCTTATTGAATTATACTCTGCCTCTGATTGTCCTTGCATATGTGAGTCTAATGTAACTGAGAGAAACGGATGAGATCTGAGTGACCACGATTCCCCTGAGGAGTCATTTATGTCATGCGCCCGGTGGCCCCAGTCATGCCTGCTCTTGGGTGGAGATGAGGCCCTGCTAGTTAGCCGGAACAGAACCTGGATTAGGCCGACAGGTGTCACTTGGTAAGGGATCAGACTCAGTCCCCCGCAATACAAGTGATTCAGCCGCCAAATCCAGAAGTCTCATTAGGATAATGAGAAGCTACTTGACAATTTCATCCACCATGACGGAACCCTTCACTATTTCCTTCATTTTTTCAAAGTTTTTTGCTGTGCACCTCTCAATAAATACCTCTTAACTACTGATCATGTGTGAGAGTCATATATCAACCATGTTTAACTGTCATCTATAATACCTCTTGCACAAAAATGTTTCTCACAAATGTAAGAAATTTATAATGTTCCATCTCACATGTGCTGTTTAATCAGGCTTGAATTTGCATTGAAAAATAATGTTAGACATAACTCAAATCACTTTCATTGAACTTTCCCACATATAGGTTTGGCCAATTCCAATGATCACACAGTGAAGTATTGCAGCTCACTCCAGTATTTCAGCGTAGGTGTCAATCACTACCAGCCCACAGACTACTGAAGTTCCGGACATGTCAGTCTTTTACTATCCCAATAGGGAAACATATTGTTTCAATGTATCATCAGCTAAAGCCTTAACTCATACCCAGGCCAAAGGTCCCAAATGACCATACCCCATGATACAGACAGAGGTCAGTACAATTGCCCCCCCATTCATGGAACCTTCCACTTATAATAGTCAGGTATCAGTAGGCATACCACTCACCGATATCACTCTTGATACTCATGCACAGTGGCCTGCAAAGAGGAAACACAGTGACAGCTACATGCAAGTTACTTGTTACCAATGCAAACCATTCTGATGGGAGAAGGTATGGATAGCACATGATGAGATGTGTGAGAAACAAGTGTACACACACACGTGGCACTATTGAACAAACCTCAAATGCTAAACAGGTCTATTGAGAGGAATTGGGCACTACCATCCCACTGTCCTGACAGTCTGGGCATAGAACTCACACACTACAAATCTCATGCTTGACAGTACTTGGTTCAATCCATGTTCACTTCACTTGCCAGTCTGCAGATCCTACCTGCTTGTGACACTATCTGATATTGCCAAATGAGGATGACCTTGTGAAGTAATCTGCAAATCATAAATGTCAAACATAAGGTATAGGCTGCATTGAAACAATTACATTATACAGCCAATTCCTATATACAATGGTAACTCAGACTGTGCATTGTGAGAAAATCAGACTATGGGAATCAAAAAGCTGAACACTACCCCATGTAATGAACTGCATGCACATCTGAGTCATGGGCTTTGAAGCTACTTATGACCTGCTTGATGGTCATACTACGACCCTTATCAAACATCCCTAACTGCACCAATACCCCACTGAGTTCCATAAATAGCATAACATCACATACCTAAAGTCAGGTGAAGTACTTATTAATGAGATCTGCCCAGATGTCTCCAGCTTCTTCTTCATTATACTCATCCTCACTTGGCAAATTTGCATTCACACCCAATGGAACTGCTGGCTCCCCCTCATCTGTTATAAATGGGATTTGATGTCTCAGGGCGAGGTTGTGGAGCATGCAGCAGGCAACAATGATTTGACGTGCTTTGGTGGGTGAACAGAGGAGGGCTCCACCAGACTTATTGATGCTATGGAATCTTGCCTTTAGGAGCCCAGAGGTCCACTCTACAATATGCCTTGTCATTCCATGGGCCTCATTGAAGAGGACTTCACCTTGCGTGCTTGGGTACCTCACTGGTGTCAACAACCAGGGACGGTTTGGGTAACCTGAGTCCCCTGTAAAGAAGAGTATAGAAAGGCAAACATAACTAACGGACATCCACACTACTGTCAGCATATAAAAGTGACAGACACAAATAACATGTGAGTTACCAACCAGCCAGGCCCTCTCTGTGTATTGACGTGTCATCAGCAGTAAGATTTTGCTGTTCCGCATGATGAAGGAATCATGGACTGACCCCGGGTACATGTACAAACCTGTGAAATGTCGAGGTCAGTTAAACAGACCACTTGGATCTTAATGAAGTGGTAGTTTTTCATGTTTCTATACACCTGCTCATTGGAATGTGTCCCAAAGCATAAACGTCAGCCTTTACATGGGCCAAATCTTCACGTCGTGAAGATCTGATGTAGCTGTCCAGGTGTTTCATCAATGCAGACAGTACAGCTTTCAAGACCAGAATGAACATAGGATGAGACATCCCTGCAGTAAGATCACTGTTGTTTTAAAGGAGCTTGTGGCCAGAAAGTGTAGCACTGGCATGCCATCTACAATAGTGGATCTGCTATGGGGATTACAAATGGCATGCATCAGATCTGTCTGCAACTGACGACAGAGATCCATGATTGTATGCCTATCCAGGTGGTAGATCTGGATCACTTGTTGCTCTTCCATGGTCTGCAGACCTACTAGTGGATGGTACACTGGAGGTTCTCTCACTCTTATCATGCCTGGGTAACTATGTGGGAGAAAACCAGAATGTATGTCTATCACTCATTCTGTACATTATAAGTATGATCATATCTATGGCATAGATAATGCTCTGAAATGCCACATTAAACTGTTAAAATGTTGTACACTGAACAGACCTAGGCAAAGAATGGCTTATTACTGCATTCACATCCCCTTTCGTCTATCATATTTCATAAATAGATAAACATGTCACTGACAGTCTATGTGACATTAACATTCTTAACATGTTGCACATGTATGGGACACATATGCCATATGTCAGATTGTCATTGCTCTGCTGACTACGCTACAACATTTACATTACATAAAAAAATCAATTTAACATCCTGTACATAATTCCTACACATTTCTAAATGTTTGCTCAAAGCCAGCAGTGAAAACAATGTCATTGATATGTTTCTCAGCTTGTGATGCAATTTTAAAATATTTTTTTCATTCATATGAGTCTTAAAATGGCAGCTTCCTTACCTACTGTACTGGAAATTAAGAAGTGACCTAAGTCTTCCGCGAAGTCGTCATGGGGGTAGGCAGATACAACCGCGGTGGACATTGCCATTGGAACACATTGCTGCCTTTGGCGGTCTTGGGCCAATGGCGATGTCCGCCAGCGGTGATGGTCTTTTACACTGCAGACATGAGCACCATCTCATACTTCGTCTATCACTCGACTCCTGACACTGCTGTCAGCAAGACCTCCGTGACCTGACCTGCTGTGTAATGCCTCTGGGAGCAATCAGGCCACTTACTTCGGGTGATAGGGCCCCCTTCCGTCTCCACCTAGGAGCTTCAAAAGCTTGTGGAGTATGTCCTACTCCTGTATAGACAGCAGGTAATTGCAATGCAATTGCAATGTTTTAAGGGTTAAATGTATGATGATGGCCAGGAAATGTGGTGAAGTGAAGGATTGTGGTAAAATGTGTGGGTTGATGGGCTTGTGCATATGTGTACTGATAGATTTTGAGGGCTGAGACATAGTAGAGAGTGTGTGATGTATGTACCCTGACCCAACTGCAGACTGTAATACGTGATCATTGAAGATGGCGTGAAAAATATTTGGTAAAATATACCATGTTTAGAGATATGCTTGTGGTCTGGTCACATGTTTCAAGCTGACACCTGGTGCTGGATATGCATGTTATATGCCTGTCTCAACAGCACACATGGCCTGACTGCAGATGGTCATCCCACATTGAAGCACATGTTGTAGGCAGTGTGTGTATGGCTGGTTGCACTAACATGTCTTGTCCCCCTGCTTGTTTTTTGTATTGTGTATGGGGAAATGACATACTCTTCTTTTCTGTGCCATCCATGCAGATCAATGCCCATCAGAAAAAGGGAATTTGACGTGCCATTGCCAAGAAAGTGAGGACCCATGGGGTCTATAGCTGGCGGAGCACCCACTGTAGGAAGCGGTGGGGGGACCTGAGACACTGGGCCCGGAAGACCGCAGAGGCCCAGCTGGGGATGTCCTCCCACAGATGACCCCCCTAATGGCCTGCATATTAGCAGTGGCCTACCTGGAGTTCGATGGGCATTTGAGGGCAGCACAGCAGTTACAAGGGAGTAAGTACAGACTTGACACAATTTCATCTCTTTACCCGGATAGTGTATGATGTGAAAGTTTCAAAGCTGTGACAATGTGGTAAGTGCATAGGGTCAAAGATCTCCAAGGAACACATTGATGTACAATCCCCTGCATTAATACTGAGGTGTGTACATTCTAATTTGTATAGAGACATATTACTCTTCTATGTTGTCCACTCTGTACAGAAACATATGATGATGCACATGTGACTGTGTCATATGTGTACCACTATAAAGATTTTCTTACCCTGGTGGTTGTTCCTTCCCAGGTCAATACTCTCAATATCGTGATGGTAAGTTGTCCGGGTCTTTGCCCTCTGTCCATTCCAATGCCCCTCGATCCATGTATATGTGCAACAGAGTCTGACAAATTGAAGTAATTCTTACTTTTCTAAAGCTTGTTGATGAGCGACACCATCATGTGGGACTGTGATGTGCATCTGAAATTTAACATGCCATACTAGCAAAACTTGTTCACATCTGTTACAAGGTGAACTCCCTTGGTAAGTGGGGGTGTACATAGGCCTCTGTAATGTGTCATCTGAGTAGACATTCTACATGTTAGTAAACATGGAGGTATTGCTAGACACCTATTGGATCACATACATTGGTGTCAGGGCTATGAATGTTAGTACCATGTTCATGGTCTGTAGGTGGGAAGTTCCTACACAGCTATTTCCTTAGCCATAGTGCTGTAGACATGATAAATAGGCCAGTGGATGTTAATCACAGTTACATATGGTTTTTGCCGACATCATGTGTACGTTGAAGAGTTATGTCATGAATCCAAATGGTGATGAGTTATGGATATACTTCCTGTTGCACATTTTGAATATGTTTTGAGTCCTAATATGGAAACCTATTGTTTGCACTGACACCAATGTGCTGCAGGAGTGGTAGTCTACACACATGTGAGTGGAATGGTATTTTTATTCATGCATTTGGCTGGCATCATGATGGGTGTACCTGTTATGGTACCCTCAGATCTAGTTTGTCTCTCAGAATCTTTTCCCAAACAAATGTAAGGCTAGTCACGTCTGATGTGTGCATAGTAATGCTGCCACTTTTTCATTGGATTATTGATGGAATAATTTTATGATAGGTTAAACTGTATGTCACTTTCATTCACATGAAAGGTGACCATTGATTTGAAAGAGTAGATATACTACCTGTGGTTATGTGTAAGCAACTGATCTGAGCTTATTTGACCCTTACATGAGTGTAATACTTTGTTTTCAGGAGGACAATGACTTAGATTATTTGGTCCACAAAGGATGTATAATCCTTTCCTACATCACTATTGATACATGTGTAGATGACATGTGTTGTGACTCTTTCACCTTCTCACATTTGGTCATGGCAATTAGAGTTGTTGCATGTTTGCAAATTTACATTGTGAAGGTTGTGGATTCAGTGACATAAAGTGGGTATGGCTTGTATGCAACATGCTGTCTTGTGAATACTATGCTATATGTTTCCTTGCTTGGTATATGACATCAGGCCATTTAGTTAGTTGGTGTTTAGTTTGTGATATGTTGAAATCTATGTTACATCTATTTCTCATAGCTTGGTGGTTGGTTGACTATGTTGCTGTGGATAGGGACCAAGTATTATGTGGCCAAGTCACCTTGTCATGGAATGGATAGTGTGATGGCTCTAGTGATATCATGGTATTGTAGGTGTGAGATGGGTATCTTAGCTAGTGTGTGACTATGGCCCTCATTATGACCCTAGAGGTCTAATGACTGCCATGGCCACAGTGGCGGTCTCATCTCTGATGAGCTGGCGATGAAGACCACCTCATTATGATTGTGGCAGGTTGGCCTCTGCCAACCTGCCACATCCCTGCTCAGACCACAAGAGGTTTGGACCCGCAGGGCTGGAGATGAGCATCTCCGACCCAGCGGTCCAATGAAGACCACCGGCGGTATTATGAGCCGGCTTTCCCCCAGGATTTCCACTGTGGTATCGGCGCCACGAAAACCCTGGTGGAAAGGCTACTGGTGACAGGGAATTTCTTCCCTGTCATCGGCAGACAACTCCCCCACCCCCCCAGCAAGCTCAATACCCTCAACCCCCCTCAATACCAGAACCTCCACCCCCCTTCAAGTGCAGCGCCCCCGCCACCTTCAGGTACAGTGCCCCCTCCACACATACATGCAAACGCACACAGACACCCACAGGCGCGCTGCATACATTCATTCACCAACTCTGATACATGCATTCACTCACATGCATTCATACACGCATTCACTTCACTATTCATACACGCATTCACTTCAACATTCATACACGCATTCACTTAAACATTCATGCACGCATTCAACAACGCATGCACACACCCATACCCACACACATACACACACGCATACAAATTTACATTCACACACGTAGACATACACCCACTCATACACACACACACAACACCCATCTCCCCTGTTGGACACCCAACTTACCTTATCCAGCGAGGAGATTGTCCAGCAGGGAATGTGTGCTTCCACTGCCAGCAGCACCCCGCCATCAGGACACCACCAGACTGTATTACAGGTCTTAATATGGATGGTGGAGTCCTTCTGGCAGAGCGGGCAGGTGGTGGAACTACCCATGCGCCTCTGTCCACCAGAATGAGTACTACAGGATTTCTGCCAAAAATGTGGCATAAATCCTGCAGTGCTCATAATATGGTGGCTAGAGGACCACCAGCACTGGTGTCTTCTGGCGCCCGTGGCTTTGGCGGTCTTTTAAAAAGACTGCCAAAGCCATAATGAGGACCTATGTTATGACTGAGGGATGTACATTGTATCTAGTTGTGACATGATGTTGCCACTAAACTGGTACTACATGAGTGTGTTGTACAACTAGATGTGATGTTACTAATGTGTATAATGTGATATAAGTGGTATGTTAAGTATGTGATGACCATACCTCACTTTCTGTTTCCCAGCATTAGCATTGGTAGGTGAGGGAGACAGGGCACAGGCATGTGGGGAAGCTACTGATCACAGGACCGCCAGTTATTAAAATAGAGAGACCTAGGGTCCCAGTGGCCTAGAGGGGAGTGCCACGGGGGAGACTATATCCAGTTCATCATCTTCAGAATCTTTCACCAGTGGACACTCCCTGGCGGTGGCGGACCCATCTGGGACTGATCCAGCACCGTCTCTGTTTATCACCCCCCTTTCTATCACAGCTCTCCTGGTAGCTCCCCACCCATTTGGACACGCCCACTTACTCAAGAGGGTGGGCATCTTCTTTGCATAGGTACCTCTGCCCCAGCCCCTGTTAGCCCTGCTGCCCTCCGTGAGGAAGCTATTGACCTCTGAAGGTCGATCTCTGTGGGTCAGTCAACCATCATGAATGCCTTCCAGGGACTGGCAACTCAGATACAACAAAGTAATGCATTCCTGGATGGCATTCACTGTGCACTGGCTGGCCTACAGAGATCATTTGAGGCTCTGGCCTCCTCATTACGGCAGCCAGTAACCTTTTGTGTACTGTCCCCCCTCCACCTTCCTCCTTCCAATCCCCCCTTCCCAGACAAAGCCACAACACACAAACAGACAGACATTCATCCTCCTCAACATCCAAGGGTAGCTCAGACAAACCAAAGCACCACAAGCACACCACTGGCATACACACAGGCAACATACACCTGCACACACAGCAACAGTCACAGCCTACCCTGACACCTCCAACACTCCCAGCATCACTGACACACCTGCAAACAGCACACCAACATTCATTGATCCAGCCACCGCACCTATCCGACCCGCAGACATCACCCCAGCAGACCCTCAGACATACACCTCAGCCCCCACATCTGCAGGCACCAGAACCACTGACACGCCTACATGCACCCCTCAGACCAAAACACATAAATGCCCTCACTCACCTACCCAACAGACACCCGCCACCCACAAGCACACCTCCACCAAACCTGCACCCAAGACATCCACAATACCTCATACAACTACTCCCTCTCCCCCACACCTAAACCCTTTTGTTATGAGCGTCCCTGTGTGTCTAAGAAAGCTTTCCCCTCTGAGTTTGACCTTATCCCTACTCCTCCCCCATGATGCCCCTAAATTATCTGTTTCTCTCACCAAGGCCAACCCTTCCTCCTCCAAGGCCCCTCCCCTACTCCTCCGTCAGTACACATACCCTTCCCCTGCCAAGTAGTGGACCCCTCCCAAGAAGACGTGACCCTCCCCAAGTCTAAACCAAACCCCTCAAGCGAAAGCCCAAACCTGCCCTCTCCCACGCCTAAGCCCAAACCTTTCTCTCCCCCACCACCACACCCAGATCATCACTGAGGTGCCTGCCTGCCCCATTGATGCCCCTACCTGTGGAGGTTACATGGCAGTCAGGAGTCAAGTTGGGACACCATATAGTTCCTTTGGCGCACCAAAGACCTTTTATATTGGACTGGCCAATGGCCTTGAGTTTTAATATTTCTTATGCCACAAATATATACATAACAACCTGTTGTTGGTTTTCAGGTTACATCTTTGTCCTGCTTCTCCTTTCGTAGGTTTGTGTTGTTCCTGCCTGACATTGGTTGTGTGTGAGTATTTGTTTTCTGATCCCCAAAGATTGGGTGTGTGTTGTGTGATGGGCAGGTGTTTGTTGCAGACATGTTGTTGTGATGGTATTGTGTGGTATTTGTGTTGACATGAGTTTGTTGTTGTGGTATGTTGCTTTGTACACTTTCACTGTGTGAGTGTGCATGTATTGTGCATGGTATGATGGGTATGATGTGCTGTGTGTGTGTGATGTGTGTGTCGATTGCTAAGCTGTATGATTGTGTAAATGTATGTGTTTGTTCTCTGTTGGATGTACCTGCTGTATATGTGATGAGTCTCTGTCCAGCGTCAGTTGTGAGTGCTTGACAATGTGTTTGTGATGGTGTGGTTGTGGTGCTGTTGTGACATGTTGGTAAATCATATGGGATGGTGTGCGACTGGGTCTATGCTGTATTGCCATGCATAAGTGTGTGTTCTTGACATATGGTGTGTGTGTGTGTGTGCTGGCTGCAGTGTGTGTGCTATGTATGTGTTGTTGTCTTTGTTTTTGTATGTGATTGTGCGTGTCAGTGTACTGGTACGTGTGTGTTGCCCTCGCAGCCCCCTCCCTTTTGCATGGTATGTAGGTGTACCAAATGTCACAATATACAACTGTAACAGGTGAGTGTGTGTACTTACAGTTGCTGTTGTTGCCGAGGATTCCGTTGTCTTTCGGCGAGCAGGAGCAGTGAGATGACGTCTAGTTGTGGTTCCATGGAGGCTCCGGATGAGCATGGCTTCCTGAAGGTGAGTGTTTCCCTTTATACAGTTCGTATCCACTTGGGTTTCCGTGGTGGTCCAACCGTGTCGAAAATGCTCGCAGTGTGCACTCTTGTAATAGGTCCGATGTATACTTGGTCTCTGCCAGCCTGCTGATGCCTTCAATCGTCTGCAGCGATCTGACCGCAGTGGCGGTGTCGTCGGTGCTTTGACAGGATTCTGTATGCATTATCTCCAAAGTCATAATGTGGCGGTCCTCTCTGCCAGTCTGTTGGCGGTCTGACCACTGTCAACATGGCGGTCCTCGGACCGCCAAACTCGTAATGAGGCCCAAAGTCTCTGGAGAGCAGCATGGTTTATGAACTAGCTTTCAATTTCAGACCAGTGGTCCAAAGTATCATACAGTGTCAGGGACTCTTTCCCCTTACATACTACCATATAACATGCCATACCCAAAACAAAACACTCACGAATGGCAGCATCAGATCCCACAATAGTAACAAGCAAGACTCACAACATGCAGCAATACTCACAATTGTGTCCATAGCAAGAGTAAAAACAAAGTCAACATCAATATTTGACATATTTACATGTCAGAATACAATAATACTCAAACCAAGAGACACAACAATGTCAACAGCAAGTCTCACAATAAATATAAACTTACATCCACAAAACAACAAACAATATCAAGAATAAGACCCACAACAAAAGTGAAAATAAAAACCATTCCGCATACTGGAACAGGAACAACACCTACAATATAATCTACAAAAATTCATAACAAGATAAACAATAATACTCAAAATATGATGTGCAACAGGACTACAATAGGACCATCAAAAAAACGTGCAACAATAAAACATGCCCACCTACAACAAAACCCACAACTAAGCTCAGATCTACATCCAGCATACCCACTAGACTTACAAGGGTTACATTCTAGCACATAATAAGACCCACAATAGACACACGAGCAACTACAAAATAACCTATAGCAGCACTAACTCGACCAATAAAATGACTATAACATATCCTACAACAAAGCTCATAAACCCTACAACAAAACTTGGAAACAAAATTACATTAAGAATCACAACACAACCCACAGCAAAACCACCAACAATGCCCTTGACAAGACTTACAGCGTGACGCACAAGAAGACACAGAAGAATATGGAATATGGATCTTTACGTAGAACATATGCCAAGTTATTTTGTGATAATATTAATTATTATCACAAAATAACTTGGCATATGAGCTACATAAAGATCCATATTCCATAATAAGGCCGACAATGAAGCCCACCAAGTCAGCAAAAATGCCCAAAACCAAGAAACCTGTAAGACGAATGACAATGCTCACAAGAAGACAACAAATCCTAAAACTAGTGTGCGTTCCCAAGTGTTGTACACAAATTATTAATGTGCTTGACTCACTGAAATACATAACTTGTACTTTGAGATCTAGTGTATGTGATAGATTACAGTTTTGTTCCTGAAATTCCACCTTTAGAGCAGTGCTTAATTTGTGCTGGTGGTTTCCTGTGCTTGGCACCGGCACTCAAGTGTTAACACTGGCACTTATGACAGTCTGCCACATGGTGGTGCTGTTTGAGCAATTTAAAGATCAGCATAACAGCAGTTGTTAATTATTTCAATAAACATTAAGGACCACTAATACCTGACTCACACGAATTGTTATAGCTTCCTGGCCTATAATAGTCTAATTATCACACATATAGAAATTGGATGGTTAGTAGTTGTGTATGTACTGTGGTTGGCAGTGCTGGCAGCTGCATTAGGTGTTGCAATCTGCAGATGCCTCTTGATGAGGGCGCTGACTCTTATTTTTGTTTTTACAAAGTAAGCACTTCTTTGGGGTTTGACTTTTTTCCGCTGATTATCAACTCAGACACGTGCCTGGCCAGCGCTACAATCAGTCCACAAAGCTGGGATATTTAAACGTGGTTATTCTGTATTTAAATGGCACACATTATGTGTATGTTTACAAAACTGAATTCATTTCAGCACTCTGTGACTCTCTGGCCACATTCATTGTCTTTTACTTCTCTTCACATCATGTCTTGTTTCCTATGAGAATGGATTTCGTGTCAATTATGTGCACTGTGTGCATGTTTTCACCCGGATTTCTTGTTAAACAGGCGCTCTCCTCTCTTGATGCGACTGGTGTCTAAGCTGATTTGTATGCAATCCTTTTTCACCAGTTTTATGATATTTCCGGCTAAACAGAGCCTAAAATACATATTTATTTTACTGTCAGGGACGCAGTTAATGTGTACCGAGTTTATCTTCCTGATCAGACAATATTATCTCCCTGTGAAATGATATTGTGAAGTGCTTTAATGACCCTCGCCAGGGGATGCTCACTAAGCATATCTCAACGTTATGACTTTTTATCTGCTGCTTCATAATGTACTTTTATTCCTACAGCTCTATTTGAAAGAGTTGTTTACAGAAGGGAATTCTGTCAAGCAGGTGGGCATACGAAGGCTTAAATAAGCACTGGAAAACTCGAGTCACGTGGTGCTTTGTTACCTTATTTGGTAATAGTTCCTTTGTGAACCAAAACACATCAAATCCAACAACATCTTCTCACGACAAAGCAAAACGCATGATCATGCGAGGACATTTAGTGAACAGCAGTGTGTTTTTATAACAGGTGAAGAAATCCAATCCCCCGCGTTTTCTTAACACAAACGCAATAAATCTGAAATGAAAATGTCATTGTGTCAGCAACTTACAAAGAGAATGCACACTACCTCTCATTTGCAAGCTACATGTCATATTGCAGCTGTAGCCTAACAAAGGGGTTAATTAATGCCTGATCACCATAATCTAACGGGAACACAAATGAGAGGATGCAACTTTCCATAAAACTCCATGGCGTGAATGAACTGGCCATATAAACAATGGCAAACCATGAAAAGCACATGAAGACTAATTAATGAAAGAGGATGATCGAAAGCCAAATCTCTCTGTACTTCTTATTCTACTTTCTTAATGAACTCATGAAATGAGGTCCACTAGAAAACTGAAGCCTTCTAGTGGACCTAAAAACGGAGACAGTTACATTGGTAAATGCATGTGTAGCATGTAAGCTGAAACGATTCATCAAAGTTGTAACAATGTTGCTGCAAACACAATGAGAAAATGGAACAAATAGGTTTTAAGAACCCTGGATAGAAAACAGAATCATGACTTCATAGGGTCTCGGTGCTATAACCTAGGAAGGATATAGGGCCTCATTCCGACCCTGGCGGTACAAGACCGCCAGGGCCGGGGGCAACGGAAGCAACGTCAAAAGGCTGGCGGTGCTTCATTGCCCATTCTGACCACGGCGTTAAAGCCGCGGTCAGAAAAGGGAATCCGGCGGTTTCCCGACGGATTTCCCCTGCTTGGGCAGAACCTCCATGGCGGCGCTGCAAGCAGCGCCGCCATGGAGATTCCGTCCCCCTTCCCGCCATCCTGTTCCTGGTGGTTTTTACCGCCAGGAACAGGATGGCGGGAACGGGTGTCGTGGGGCCCCTGGGGGCCCCTGCACTGCCCATGTCACTGGCATGGGCAGTGCAGGGGCCCCCTAACAGGGCCCCAGAGAGATTTTCACTGTCTGCATTGCAGACAGTGAAAATCGCGACGGGTGCAACTGCACCCGTCGCACCCCTGCAACACCGCCGGCTCCATTCGGAGCCGGCTTCAATGTTGCAGGGGCTTTCCCGCTGGGCCGGCGGGTGCTCCTTTGGCGGGCGCCCGCCGACCCAGCGGGAATGCCAGAATGGCCTCCGCGGTCTTTTGACCGCGGAGCGGCCAAGTGGCGGTTCCCATTTGGCTGGCGGCAACCGCCGCCAGCCAAACTCAGAATGACCCCCATAGTGATTAAGGATGGTGTGGACGGGGTTTTAAACCCTCAGCTTCTTGTAGGAGATAGCACTGTCCAGAAGCTAATAACAAAGTAATGCAGTTTATACATAAGTAAAGACATTCAGAAAACCACATCTGGTGTCCATCCTCAATTTTAGTCCGATATGCTTAACCAAGTTAAAGTTTTCAAATCTACCCACCACTTAGTTCAAGTTATCTGGGGCATTCATTTAAAATGCATCCATTGCATGCATGTTCTTCTCTGCGTAGTGAACACTTGAACTTTGGAGTGTATCCCATTAGCCTAAAAACAGAATAGTCACACATATATTTTCCCATCATCCATCTGCACAAGAAGTAACTGCTGGTTTCTTGAAAAATACTAAATCCATTTTCAAACGAAGTCAGACAAGAGGACTTCATTTCTACCATTTGACTGCACATGAAGTGACATCACTGGTTTCTCTACAAAACTATCTGTAAAATACGAAGCCAGACAAGAGGGTTTAGTTTCCCATCATTCATCTGCACAGGAAGTGACATCATGTCCTGCCTTCTTCCTACTTTTATTCATTCTTTGGCATATCCCATCCCCAGAGAATCCCCAGGCAATGGCAGACACAGGCAGGGACACAGTTAGGGTCAGAAGTGCCCTTGGACTAGAACCCCTGTTCTACTGAAACTCATATGGCAAAATATATACATATGTCTCACCCAGCACTCCTTGTTTTTAATCATCACAGTCACACACAGACCTAGACAAGCCAAAAGTTCAGATAACAATTACAGAACTCATCACCTTTCACAGTCTTAAGGTCCTCTTCATCACTAAATCCTGGCTCACTGTTGGTAATGGCCCTTTCTTCATGGTCATCCCCAGACTTTTTGCCTTCCTCTGCCTCATTTTCTGACCTTGTTTTTGTTGGCCGTAGAACTGTGTGCACTTTACTACTGCTAACCAGTGCTAACTGCTTGTGCTCTCTCCTTAAAATATGATAACATTGGCTTATTCGCAATTGGCATATTTAATTTACTTGTAAGCCCGTAGTAAAGTGCACTATCTGTGCCCAGGGCCTGTAAATTAAATGCTACAAGTGGGCCTGCAGCACTGATTGGCCACCCAATGCAGTAGCCCTTCAAACATGTCTCAGGCCTTCCACTGCAGAGCCTGTGTGTGCAGCTTAAATTGCCATTTCGACCTGGCAAGTACACCTACTTGCCCCGCCCAAACCTTCTTTTTTCATTACATGTAAGTCTTCCCTAAGGAGGGCCCTAGTTAGCTCGAAGGACAGGGTGCAGTGTATTTAGAAAGTTGGACATTTGATTTTAAGTTTAAAGTGTCCTGATAGTAAAAAATATTAAATGTTGTCTATCTCTCCCATAGCTTAACATTAGGGTTACCTTGAAGCAGCTTTTAAATGTAACTTCCATTTGGGAAATAATAGAAATTTGGAGTTTGGTGTCTCTGGACTCACAATTTAAAATCACAACTTATTGGGGTGAAGTCGGAGTTTAAACTGTAAGTCTGAAAATGCCACTTTTAGAAAGTTGGCATTTTCTTACTTTAACCATTCTGTGCCTCTGCCTGTCTCTAAATACACGTCTGGGGTTGGTGGCAGCTGGAGTCTGTACATTCCCTCTAGACAGTCACACTCAATCAGAGCTTAGGTGTGACTTAATGGGCCTTAATGAGCCATCAACTGCCTTGGTGGGGGGTGGAGCTTAGCACTGTCTCACTTACACTGGAATAGGGCTGTGCCTTTCCCCACACAAAGGGCTGCATAACCCACTGAAGAGTATCTGGCACCACGGAAAAAAGGACAGGAACCTTGATATCTTCAAACCCCTCTTTGAAGTCTCCCCCACTTCAAAGGCACATTTGGGTATAAGTACTGGACCCAAAATTCCCAAAAATCTGAACTATACTGGAACCAAGGACACTCTGCTAGGAGTAAAGACTACTGTCCTGCCAAGAGGTACTGCCACTCTGCTACAGCATTGCTGGGTTGACCTACTTATTGCTGCGTGCTGTACTGTAGGAGGGACTGCCAATTTGCTATTTGCTTTGCTGTGTTGGCCTGCTGCCTGCTGCTTCTTGCCTGCAGTGAGAAGGAAAGGGCTTGTTCCCTACATTATTGCATCCAGCATTCTCCAAGGGTGTGTTGGATTGCTCTCAGTTCTCCAGCAGTTTCAGGGACATTAAAGGCTGCCTACAACTCTTCTGGTGCTGCTGGACTCTGCCATCTGTGAGTCCTACCCTTGTTAGAGTTGCCCCCCATCTAGTCCTCTGCATCAGAAGTGGGTTCTTGCAGCTGATTACTGCAAAAACTGATGCATTGCCTCAAGTTTGTGTGAAAAATCAGTGTATCTCTCCTTTGATGACAACGCAGTAACTATTCGATGACAGCGGATTCACAACCTGCACGCCTCAATGATGCCGCTCTGTGTGGCTCCACTACTGCACATCTCATTCCCTTCAGGAAAGCCCGATGCATTCACCCAAATGCATGGAAAAATACCGACACATTGTGCCCTCAAGTTCGACGCTTTGCTACATCCAAGGTACTGTTTCAGCAGACCCTGCATGGGTTCTGTAGCTGGCCTACCCTTCATCGTGGTTGGCCTGAACTTTGTATTTGCACCTGTCCCTCTCGACCTCAAGTAACCGTTTGACCGCTAGTGACTTGTAAGCACTGCTTTCACTTTTAATCTTAAAAAAAATCATATCTTGACTTTTGACATTTTGGTCTTGTTTTACTCCAATAAGTATTCTCTATATTTCTAAACTGGAGTCTTTCTTTGATGTCTTTCACTGTGTTGCTGTAATTAAGTGTTGTACAAATACTTTACACATTGCCTTCTAAGTTAAGCCAGGCTACCTGAGGGTGAGCACAAGTTAATTTAGGGAGTGTAACTGACTTACCCTGACCAAGATTGTGGCCCCTAATTGGACAAGGTGCAATCCTCTGCCAATTAGAGAACCAATTTCTAATTCTCACCCACACATCCTTGCACATCCAAGATGTCCTGCTTCCCACAATCTACAGCCTCCATCATGTGGCTTGCACGCAAAGAATAGAGAAGGCCTCATTGTCATCCCTAAATCTTCCTGATCTAGTGCCGAAGTTAAGCAAGTAACACTCAACTTCACACTGCCATACTCTGCAACTCGGACCATCACCTTCCATCTAGAGGATTCCTGGGAAAAACAAGGATTTCATTGATGAATTCTCATATTTTCTCTCCACCTTAATTATCTGACATGACCACACACCCCTTTTGGGTGACTTCAACCTCCCACACAACACAAGCTCTAAAAAAAACAAAAGACATCCTGCTCAATCTCATCAACAGACTCAGTGTGGTACAGCCTGTCACACAACCAACACACTGCAAAGCCCACATCCCAGTCTTATGTGCTCCTAATTACTAACAATCCAATGTGAACCTCCCACTGGACTGATGACTATGCCATCCCTATGTCCTTGTCCTGCATCCTACCAATAAAACAAGGTTAACTTAAAAGAGAAGAACTTAACATCCGTTAAGGATGTCCCTATTGACAACCTAATGCTCCAACTCATCTCACATTATTAACTCTATGTCCAATGCCAGCACCATTCTAATTAACTTCAACAATTGTTTGGGGAAACTGTGTAAACATCCATGTCCAAATTAGAACACAGAAGTGCAATTGAAATCCTTTGGCACCCTGGTACTTTAAAGTCCTTGCTGACAATAAACAATCCATCCACAGACAGGAAGGAACATGGGTGAAAAACCAAACTTCCAATGTCTTCAGGCTACTCGAATTCCTCCACACAATATGAAGCCAACTTATCACTTCAGCTAAATCATATTACTGTACCAGCACCACCAATGAAGCCACTGACTGAAAAAGAATGATGTTAGAAGACAGTCAAGCACTGCATCAACCCTGTGCCCAACCTACCTATTCCTCACGCCACTAAGAAGTGAAACACCATCAACATCTTCAGTGAAAAATACAGAAGATCTGACAGCACATAGACAATACCAAGACTGCTTCAACTCTTAGGCCTACCCCCACCACCGAGTATTGCAGTGGTCATTCCTCAGTGCCCTATCTCTTTCAAATTCTATCAACATGGTTGACTTCCTCAAAGCCACTTTTAATGAAGATGATGTCTTACCTTCACTCTTCATGAAATGTTTCTCTGGGGATATTCTCTCACCTCTGATTTCCATAGCCATTTCCTCCCTCACTCAAGGCATCTTCCCAGAAGCTCTCAAGACTGGTAGAGCTTCCCACTCCTAAAGAGATCTATATTAGTAAGGTTTATGCTATAGAAATACTGCATATATAAATGCATACATAAATAACTACATAAATACAAGAATATGTATTTAAAGCATCCCACCTACAGTAACTTGTTTCTATTTCGTTGTTATGTGCTAGAAATTACTAAATGTGATGTCACTACTTATGTATGGTAGCATGCACGAGACACTTTAGTGAGAGATTAGATAATTGAACATATTCCCTTACACTTGTACTGTATAATCAAGGTAGCATTCACATGCCACTTTAATTAATCAAGGCACTTGGAATCTTTAGACACTATATTGTGCCCCTTGTTTTAGGTGTGTTAACAGCAGTTATTTTTAAATAACTGGCACTTTTTATGGGTGGCAGTATACATAAGACACTATAGTGAGAGATTAGACCTTTGAACCGATGATCTTGAACTTTCATGGCATAACCAAGTTAGCATGCACAGGACACTTTTACTCATCAAGTTATTTGGGAGTATGAGATATCTCATTGTGCACCTTTACGTGTGTTAGGAGAAGTTATTTTTAAACACTGGCACAAGTTTTTGTTCTGCTAAACTTAGCACTGTGGCTTAGTTAGTTGCATGAATAAAACATTAACTTTGGTGTCTCATATAGTCATGGCAGCAAGCACATGTCTCCTTAGTAAGGGATTATATCGCAGTGCAGTTCCATATGTTTTAGAAGTCTGTTTTAAGTCGATAGTAAGCAGGGGATACTTTATGGTGTATTCTAAGGTACTCCACCAGCATATGTTTAAATCTTGGTGTTGCATACAGTGGTTTATGGCTGCAAGCATATGCCACTTTAGTCAGGGATTAGATCTCGGAACACACAGTTGTGCAGTCCCATTAGGTCTTAGAAGTCTGTTTGAAGCAGATGATTTTAAGTACAAGGCACCTTGTTGTGCATTCTAAGTACTCTATCTGCAGATATTTAAAATGCCGGAATATTCTTGTTTGGACAGTTATTGTATGTGGAGAAATACCATCAGTAGAGTTGTTATTGTAACTGCAGAAGTTGATTGTGCAAGACACTCTGGTGGTCATTCTAAGTTTGGCGGGCGGCGGTCGCCGCCCGCCAAACTTACGCCGCCAATTGCCCGCTCCGCGGTCAAAAGACTGCAGGGGCCATTCAGACTTTCCCGCTGGGCTGGTGGGTGCCAGCCAAGGGAGCGCCCGCCGGCCCAGCGGGAAAGGCCCTGCAACACAGAAGCCGGCTCCGAATGGAGCCGGCGGTGTTGCAGGGGTGCAACGGGTGCAGTTGCACCCGTCGCGATTTTCACTGTCTGCTATGCAGACAGTGAAAATCATGCTGGGGCCCTGTTAGGGGGCCCCTGCACTGCCCATGCCAGTGGCATGGGCAGTGCAGGGGCCCCCAGGGGCCCCACGACACCCGTTCCCGCCATCCTGTTCCTGGCGGTAAAAACCGCCAGAAACAGGCTGGCGGGAAGGGGGTCGGAATCCCTATGAGGTTCAGCCCAGCCAGGGGAAATCCGGCGGGAAACCGCCGGATCCCCTTTTCTGACTGCGGTTTTACCGCCGTGGTCAGAATGGGCAGGAAAGCACCGCCAGCCTGTTGGCGGTGCTTTCTGTCGTTCACGGCCCTGGCGGGTTTTACCGCCAGGGTCAGAATGACCCCCTCTGTATCTGACATTTAACATGGTAGTATATGGAAGTAAGTACAGGTCACCTTCGATGGAATCCCTAAGGATATCCTGAGGAAACAGTAAGAAGAACCTCCTTTAGTATTTGAAAATAGATCACAATATGCATGTTACAATATATCATTGAAGATGTAGGGGTTTGCACAAGGGAATGTGATAGAATTTTTATAGCTTTAGGAGCAGTTGTTATATATATGAACAAACCCTTTTTTTGCATCTGATATGTGTCTGTTAAAGAAACCCCCCTGAAGGATTATTGGTTAATTGCACTTTCGCGATATAGCATTGATATACATTGATATTGTGTAACAGGGGCATAACCTGCCAATGACATGGGAAATGAACGTGCTACTGGCAGTTATTTATCCCAGTGTATTTTCTGTAATTTTACAAATGATGAATAGACGTCTCATAAGTCAAAAGAGACATCCTTTGTTAATGAAGTGTTACAGGGCAGGATTGAGGAGTTCAGGTACTTTACCAGGACGCTGAAAAAATTAGGTTTTCCAACTTTAAATCTATGAATTCAGCCAGGTTCACAAATGGGCTGCCCCCAGGGGGTCTGCTGAGAGAGAAAGATGGTTGCCAATTGCGGGCACATCACAAAATAGGTTTGCAGTCTAGAGACCAATTTGTTTATGGTGGTGGGGAGGGGCCTTGTCCCTATAAGTACACAGTGCACGCTAAGTAAATCTATGGCCAGTTTAGGGTTCCGGCTGAAACGTGGTACCAGTCTTGCACCTTTGGCACATTGGATGTAAAGCAATAAATACTGTAAGTGTTGTTCACTAACTTGGCTGTGCTGCCCCTTCTTTTCAAACCACTCCTAAATCTTTGCTTTTCTTAATGGATACAGAGTGGCACGGCGCAAGGCTCTTGGTAAATGTGTATATATTTTAATTATCTACTGGTGGTCGCCAGTAGGTAGTTATAGTTAGGACCATGTTGCCATTGAAAAAGCTTTTTTTTGACTTGCCTAAAATCTTCACAAATGTTCCAATGAAAGTTTTCCACTGAATCTTGCTGTACATGGGAAGTTTTGGGGTGATGCGTCAAGTGGGGGCTGAGAGAAAGGGGGTCAAAAACATGTGTTCCTATTATGGATATGCTTGTTTAAAGCATATTTAAATGGCCCCAGAGACCCCATCTTCCGTGGCCCAACTTTATCATAAGTGGGGAGGGGGCATGCAGTCTGCATCCCCGTTCTGATTTTTAACCTGGGGTCACCATCTCCCCGGGGCCCAGACATATTTAGAAGGGGGAGGGGGCATGGGACCCCCCTGCCTGGGACAAAATACGGGCCTGGCCTTACTGTAATTGGGGAGGGGGGCATGCAATCCCCTCCCTGGGCCGATGTCTGACCCAGGGACCCCATATCCAGGGCCCTGACCATATTTATAAGTGGGAAGAGGGCACATAGCACCCTCCCTGGGACAGTATACTGACCCCAGGGATCCCATCCCCTGGGGCCTAATCTTTTAATTACTGAGATGGCCTATTTTGGCCCTGGGGACCCCATCTCCTGGGGCCCAGCCACTGTCAGAAGGGGGATCAGGGCAATATCCCGACACCGCTGAGACTCTGGAGGACGAAAAAGAGGCGGTCTGAGCACCGGCAGTGCCAGTTCATCAACCAGCCACCAAAGCTATTACAAGCTGAAAATCACCATGGCGATCGGCATTACACACAGAAATACACAGCACCACATTGGATAGGTTTGAAAACAACACAGCTGACACATACAGACACTCAGAACACCAACCAACCACACCATAAAAAACATCCCTCCACACACCATAATCCTTTGCATCTGCAACGCCAAACACAGAAGCCAGAGCAACATCGTAGCAAAACTAATCATAGATCAGGCAGCGCACCATCTCTCGCAGCAAACATATTACACGTCCTCACAACACCCCTATCACAATATATAATCCCTGCCACCCCTTTGTCATACAGCTCCTTCAATTTTTTTTTTAGATCATTTCTATAACATCACCTTGTCACCACCCATTTCACTGATGACGAGTTACGAGTCATGGTGGATGAAATCATTAGAGTAGAGGTACTGACATTTGGAGCCCAAGTCCAGCAGACCACTATCGAAATAAAGATGGAAATGTGGCAAAGAATAGTCAACAGAGTGAATTCTGTAGACAGCTACCCGTGCATAAAGGATGACATCAGGAAGAGGTGGAATGATCTCAGGGGGAAGGTATGTTCCATGTCTGCCAGGCACCAGCTGGCAGCCCACAAGACTGGTGGTGGTCCCTCACCTCCTCCTCCACAGTTCAAATCATGGGAGGAGAAAGTCTTGGTCATTCTGCATCCTGAGGGCTTGACAGGAATATCTGGGAGAGTTGAGTCAGCTAAGTCACATCAACAACATTTTTGCCACCTAAATGTATTGGCACCTTTCCCCACCTACTCTAGCGCACTGCACAACAGTCCAGTGTCCACCTGTCCATAAACCCCTGCCTGGCCTCCAACATGCCAATCACACCCACCTGGGGGAACCACCTCTCTGTATAGTGGGGGTTGTAGAGGGATTGCCAGCATTGCAACTCCCAGCAGGCACTGTTCCACTATCACTAAGACGAGAACAGTGTAGCCCAATCCAAATCACCACATTTGTCTCCTCCACAGTTGAGTGTACCCGTCTGAGAGGATATAAACTGTAAAGTGTCTGGGTAGGACAGGTAAAGACAGCAATGATAGGTCAACAGGCACTGGCAATGTCACTCCACTCAGCCAATACTGTGTTCTCTGCTACTAAGACCATTCTCCCTCTACTCAGCCTCTGCCATGCATTCACCTATGGGGATATCAACTGTACAGTGTGTTGTTAGGAAAGGCAAAGACAGCAATGCCAAGGTCAGCAGGTACTGGTAATGTCACTCCACTCAGCCAATACTGTGTTCTCTGTTACTAGGACCATTATCACTCTACTCAGCCTTTGCCATGCACTCACCTATGGGGATATCAACTGTATAGTGTGTGGGTGGGACAGGCAAAGACAGCAATGCCAAGGTCAGCAGGCACTGGCAATGTCACTCCACTCAGCCAATACTGTGTTCTCTGCTACTATGACCATTTTCCCTCTTCTCAGCTTTTGCTATGTACTCACCTATGGGGATATCAACTGTATGGGATGTGGGTAAGGCAGGCAAAGACAGCAATGCCAAGGTCAGCAGGCAGTGGCTACTCAATGAAAAACACCTGCTTACTGTGCATCTGTCCTAATATTCTTGTACAGCAACTTGCTATGAAAGTCCATTAATCTGAGAGGTTGACTTATGCATGCTGTCTGTACTACTTGGTGCAACATGACTGTAAAAGCCAGGAGGAACAGCCTCTGTAACTCCAATAACTAGAACACTGCCCACAATGACCGTGTGCTGCTGTCTGTCAAGTCATGAATGCAGGTTACCTACCTGGGAGGGACCAACACACAGATCATGGTACACTATGTGATGTGACTAATCAACCATATCCTGCATGAGAAGATAAGCCAAGATGAAAATAATGTGGACAGAAAGGACAGCCAAACCTAAGTGCCCAATGAATGTAGCACAACTCAAAGGTACCAAAGATTAATCATCTAAACGCTTGAGGTAGAACACATATTCACAATGCACTGACCACATGATGACAACTAAAATATACAACAACAAGAATCTAGGTCTGCATGCAGTTTACTAGGTCTTGAGATGACCTAAGCTGCACTAGGCCCAAACACTGGTTTGACTGCACTGCTGGAAAGGTAGAAGTCTATGAACAGACATCCAAGTGCCAAAATACTCTGACTTCCTGTATTAAGGTGTCCTGAAATGGAATTAGTTGGTTCCCCAAATGTTAGGTCTATACAGTTGATAGCGAATGTGCCTCTCACATAAGGGAAAAATGCAAGGCCAATGTGTACATGCCCTTAATCAAATGTCACTGTAAACTGTTTGAGGTACTTACCACAATACAACCTGTAACATTCTGTCTCTCACTTCAACAAGCCTACCTGCCACTGGGTACACAGACACCACACTTCCACTCCCTCCTTGGATCAAGCACTCATTGAGGATACCACTCCTGGATGTGTGGATGTTGATGACGGCTCTGGCCCATCTAGGGAACTTGGTCAGATGACACCAGTCGACCTCACCCTGACCACATCGACTCCTCCCAGCCTTGTTGCATCACCATCTCAGGCAACCAGTCACCCCCAAACCTGTGTCTCGAGGACAGAATCAACAATCTTGTGCCCCACAGTCCAGATACCTCACGTCACATCTAGACACCTCTGACAATGATGGACCTAAACCCAATGGTAGGGGCCAAACTGTGCCAAAGGCTCCGTCATGTGGGGGTAGGGTGCATGGCAGGGATGATGTGGGCCAGTGGCATGAGGCTGCTGGGGATGGGTCAGGCCAGGGCACCATCACCCAAGTTTTGGCAGTATACCAACAGTCCCAATTCGTGATGGGCCAGGTACTGACCAAACTCAGGGAGATCAAGAAGCTGCAGATGGATTCCCACCATTAAATATTGCAACAGTGGGAGGCCCATAATGCTACCTTGGCCTTCCTAACAGGGGTGCTGAGGGACATCAACACCACCCTGAGCAGGAATTGAGAACAGCACCAGACCCCTTCCATTGGTCTAGAAACATCAGCCCCTTCGACTTCTGCGGCAGCCAGTGGAAGGAAGGGCCTTCCAGGGGAACAACCTGCCTCAGACACCCCTGCCTTTGTAGCTGAAGAACCCCCCGCAAGCAGGGATGTCCCCCCAAACATCCAGGAGGTACAGATGCCTAGAACTCAACCACTGCCAGGAAGTCACCTCTTTCTAATGGAGCCCCTTTGTGTGCCACAGGATCACTCTGTTGACTGTTCTTCACACGCTATCCATTGTCCAGGATAGTTGGACACTGGACTTTGGACTTCAAATGTTGTGCCAGCTTCTGCAATGGTTACATCCACCATGACTAATCCCTTCACTATTTGTCTCTTTTTTTTACAGTCAAGTTCCATCTTAGTGTTCAGAGCACATGTGAATAAAAACTGCTAGCACACAATCAATGCCTAAGAGTGATTTGTCAACATTGGGGAATGTACAATGTGAATTTCATATGATGCAAGTGAGCAACTCTTAAGATGGTAATCTTAGGAGGGACATGCCACAAGCAGTGTCAGGCTGACGATTACTAGCAATACAACAATAGCAGTGGTCACTCCCACCAATTTTTAAATTTATACTATACAGCCTAAAGCCTGCAAATATGCCCGGATTGTCATTTCCAAGAATGTGTGAACATTGTTGCTTCTGGCTAAATATCTAAAATTACCATCCCACTGGCCACAGAAGAAAGGGCTATGTCAGACCCTGCTCCATAGTACAGTATAGGCAAACAGATTGGTGAATGTTGTCACCTGTTTAAGCCTTATCACATACCAAAACCATGCCTATCCACCTTAACATATCCCATGACACAGACAGGGGACAGTACAACAGTCCCTAGTGAGAGGCCCAACCTGTTACAATGGTTAAGCATCTAGTGACATGCTACACACCTATGTCAATGTAATGGCACATGCAATATAGCCTACAATGAGGAAACACATTGACATCTACGTACAAGTCACATAGGAGCATTAGCCACACAATGTGAAGGGAGAATAGATATATTGCACAGAATGCCATGTCACAAGGCCACATGAACACACGCATAAAACCATTGGACCAACATACCAGGAGAAACAGGTCTCATCTGCAGCTCAGATAACTGCCCTCCCACTGCCCAGGGAGCCTGGGTATGGAACTCAGACAACCCAAATTTGCGATACACCATACCTGGATCAATTCCATGTCCCCTTCACATGTCAGACCTGCTAAAGCCACCTGCAAATGACACAAATGAGAAATACCCACATGAGGATGGAATGGTTAAGAGACATGGAAGGAAAAAGTGGCATACAAGGAGTTTAGGCAGGCAAAAGCATACTTCAGACATAAAAGTAATTTCAAAATTCTATTGTCACCCTGACAGTGCAATGTGAATGCCCCAAACAACAGAGATCCTCAAGAGAGGCACATCGCCAAATCTGATGTAGCCAGCTGACCTGGCCTGTATGATGCATATCATGAAGTGCCCTGTCTCATGGCGACCCTGCTCCATAGTATAGGCAAACAGATTGGTGAATGTTGTCACCTGTTTAAGCCTTATCACATACCAAAACCATGCCTATCCACCTTAACATATCCCATGACACAGACAGGGGACAGTACAACAGTCCCTAGTGAGAGGCCCAACCTGTTACAATAGTTAAGCATCTAGTGACATGCTACACACCTATGTCAATGTAACGGCACATGCAATATGGCCTACAATGAGGAAACACATTGACATCTACATACAGGTCACATAGGAGCATTAGCAACACAATGTGAAGGGAGAATGGATATATTGCACAGAATGCCATGTCACAAGGCCACATGAACACACGCATAAAACCATTGGACCAACATACCAGGACAAACAGGTCTCATCTGCAGCTCAGATAACTGCCCTCCCACTGCCCAGGGAGCCTGGGTATGGAACTCAGACAACCCAAATTTGCGATACACCATACCTGGATCAATTCCATGTCCCCTTCACATGTCAGACCTGCTAAAGCCACCTGCGAATGACACAAATGAGAAATACCCACATGAGGATGGAATGGTTAAGAGACATGGAAGGAAAAAGTGGCATACAAGGAGTTTAGGCAGGCAAAAGCATACTTCAGACATAAAAGTAATTTCAAAATTCTATTGTCACCCTGACAGTGCAATGTGAATGCCCCAAACAACAGAGATCCTCAAGAGAGGCACATCGCCAAATCTGATGTAGCCAGCTGACCTGGCCTGTATGATGCATATCATGAAGTGCCCTGTCTCATGGCGACCCTGCTCCATAGTATAGGCAAACAGATTGGTGAATGTTGTCACCTGTTTAAGCCTTATCACATACCAAAACCATGCCTATCCACCTTAACATATCCCATGACACAGACAGGGGACAGTACAACAGTCCCTAGTCAGAGGCCCAACCTGTTACAATGGTTAAGCATCTAGTGACATGCTACACACCTATGTCAATGTAATGGCACATGCAATATGGCCTACAATGAGGAAACACATTGACATCTACGTACAGGTCACATAGGAGCATTAGCAACACAATGTGAAGGGAGAATGGATATATTGCACAGAATGCCATGTCACAAGGCCACATGAACACACGCATAAAACCATTGGACCAACATACCAGGACAAACAGGTCTCATCTGCAGCTTAGATAACTGCCCTCCCACTGCCCAGGGAGCCTGGGTATGGAACTCAGACAACCCAAATTTGCGATACACCATACCTGGATCAATTCCATGTCACCTTCACATGTCAGACCTGCTAAAGCCACCTGCCAATGACACAAATGAGAAATACCCACATGAGGATGGAATGGTTAAGAGACATGGAAGGAAAAAGTGGCATACAAGGAGTTTAGGCAGGCAAAAGCATACTTCAGACATAAAAGTAATTTCAAAATTCTATTGTTACCCTGACAGTGCAATGTGAATGCCCCAAACAACAGAGATCCTCAAGAGAGGCACATCGCCAAATCTGATGTAGCCAGCTGACCTGGCCTGTATGATGCATATCATGAAGTGCCCTGTCTCATGGCGACAGAGATACCCTTCAAAACAAACTTGACCCCTATAGTACCCCATGCAGTCACAGTTATCACAGACCATCACTGACTTACACTCAAGTGAAATACTGATTGATGAGATCTGCCCACATGCCTCCACCTTCCTCCTCAACACTGCCATCCTCATATGGCATTCCAAGAGGCTCCTGGTGGCATTGCCAGCTCCCCCTTATCAGTAATGTATGGGATGTGTTTCCTCAGGACAAGGTTGTTGAACATGCAGCAGGCCACAATGATCTTCCAAACCTTTTCTGGTGAATAGTGGAGGGCTCCACCGGATTTGTCTATGCTGCAGAATCTTGCCTTCAGGAGCCCAAAAGCCCGTTCCACAACATGGTGTGTTCTTTATGTGCATTGTTGAAGTGTAGTTTCCCTGGCATAGTTCTAACGTAAAATATTCATAAAGAAGTTTATTACTAAACCTAAAAAATGGCAATAGATAACAAAAATATTCAGTTCTAAATTTGTTTTTACATATTTTACAGCATTGTCACGCACCCCATGTGACTTAGAAAATGCTTGTGATACGTGAAACACCTTTCCATCAAAAATATGGAAAGGTCCCATCTCCTTTCTACATCATTTTGGCTGTGGCAGCACGTCTTCAGTTGCATTGGAAGAGTTGGAGAGGATATTCACATAAATAATTGCACCTGCTCCTAGCAATCTTCCTGAGGAAGAAGAAAACATCATGGAGGAAGTAGGAGAAGCGGAAGAACCTCCCATAAAGAGAAAGCAAAGAATAGTCTCAGACTTTTTTAGTAATCCTGAAGGACAGAAAATAGTAAATGGAAGGAGCGTGAACAAAAAGTTAATTGTGGTGCGAGTAGTATGCACAAACATCTCAGCACTATGCATACTACTCTTTTGGCAAGAGCTGAAATGAGATGATTGGAAACTGAAAAAGGAGGAACATCTTCTAGCAACCAAGCAGGAACATTATCAAGCACTCCTCAAGTGTCCAGTGTGCCACAACCATTCCAGAACTTGGAAAAGTAGGGTTTGTATGCCCTAAATGCAAGGCAATATTAACTACAGGGGAGCAAGTTGTAAATCATCAATGCACACAAACGTACATTTTTTTGTTTGCACTTTTGCAATTTAATTGTTCCTGAGTTGTTTTCCTTGCTGTTGCAAGCGATGTCATTTTTTATGTTACAGCAAATAAAAAATACAAAAAAAAATACAAAACTATTTAAAAGAACAAAAACCACAAACTTTTTCCCCAAAACACCTCCTGGATCAGAAACAAGCATCTTGGGACCGGTTTCAGGGTATCACCCTTCATCATCCAAGTTAGCTTGAATCTGGTGGCATAGCAAATACGGGACCCACGTCTGGGCATACCCTTTCCATTTGGGGCGACAAATGCAAAAACACCATCCTAGGATGCTTGTTTCCAGTCCAGAGAGGACCTGGCTTGTCAGTTCGGGCTGGACTGTTCCAATGAGGAACAGAGTCAAGACTGATTTGCATATGGCTGGGTCCAACCTGGGGTGGCGTGGTGAGCAAAAAAACGATGGATTAAACCCAGATCTTTGTGACTGGGGGTGAATGTTTGATTTGCTCTGCATTCCGTCCATCATTTGTTCTATTTGCATTTGTTGCCCCAAGTGGGAAGGGTATGCCCAGACATGGGTCCCGTGCTCACTGCGTCACTGGATTCAAGCTAGCCTAGCTGATGCAGGGTTATACCCTGAGACCAGTCCTAGTATGCTTGTTTCCGGTCCAGGGAGAAACTGGCTTGGCAGTTCGGGCTGGACTGTTCCCAGGAAGAACAGGGTCAAAACTGATTTGCATATGGCTGGGTCCAACATGGGGTAGCGTGGTGAACAAAAAAATGATTAATTAAGCCCAGAAATTTGTGACTGGGGGTGAATGATTTGCTCTGCATTCCGTCCCTAATCTGTTCTTTTTGCATTTGTCGCCCCAAGTGGGAAGGGTATGCCCAGACGTGGGTCCTGCGCTTACTGCGCCACTGGATTCAAGCTAGCCTCCCTGATGAAGGGTGATACCCTGAAACCGGTACTAGTATGCTTGTTTCCGGTCCAGGGAGGACCTAGCTTGGCAGTTCGGGCTGGACTGTTCCCATGAGGAACAGGGTCAAGACTGATTTGCATATGGCTGGGTCCAACCTGGGGTGATGTGGTGAGCAAAAAAATGATGGATTAAACCCAGATCTTTGTGACTGGGGGTGAATGTTTGATTTGCTCTGCATTCCGTGCATCATCTGTTCTTTTTGCATTTGTCGCCCCAAGTGGGAAGGGTATGCCCAGATGTGGGAAGGGTATGCCCAGATGTGGGTCCCGTGCTCACTGCACCATTGGATTCAAGCTAGCCTAGCTGATGAAGGGTCCTAGGATGCTTGTTTCTGGTCCAGGGAGGACCTGGCCTGGCAGTTCTGGCTGGACTGTTCCCAGGAGGAACAGGGTCAAGACTGATTTGCATATGGCGGGGTCCAACCTGGGGTGGCGTGGTGAGCTAAAAAAACAATGGATTAAACCCAGATCTTTGTGACTGGGGTGAATGTTTGATTTGCTCTGCATTCCATCCATCATTTGTTCTTTTTACTTTTAGAAAGTAGGCATTTTCTTACTTAAACCATTCTGTGACTCTGCCTGTTTGTGGATTGCCTGTCTGGGTCAGCTTGATCGTTGGGCTGTTTGTGAATCCCCTTTAGACAGTGAGACAAAGGGAGTTGGGGTTTAGTCTGCATATCCTGATGAGCCATCTGTGCTATGCTATAGTGGAGGGAGGCGTGGCCACTTACACCTGACTGCATGTGTGTCTGCCCTCTCACAATGCAGTCTTCAACCCCCTGGTGTGTATCTGGGGCCTAGCCTGGGCAAGGCAGGATCTTGTGAACAACAAATACTTTTTTTTTTAAGTAGCCCTACGTCAAAGGCTGAAAGGGGTGTAAGTATTAGACCAAAAAACCCTGAAAATTAGATCACTTTGGGACCAAGAGGAACCTCTGCTAAGGAGAAGAGCTGAAGAGATGAGGAGAAGTGCTGCCCCTGCCTGTAACTGTGCTTTGTTGGGCTATCCTGCAGTTGCTGCTTCTGCCTGTGAAAGGGGACAAAGACTGGACTTTGTTGTGCATTCCTGCTTGAGAAGAATCTCCCAGGGCTTAAACTGAGCTTGCCTCCTGTTTTGAAGTCTCAGGGCCATCGAAGAGTTCGTCAGCTACTATCTGGACTCTCTGCTGAGACTCCTGCCCTGCCAAGTGGTGTCCTATCCAGTCCCTGGGCCATTTAAAGGTGAAGTTGGCAGACAAGAGCTGAAAATCCACACACAGAATGCCTTTGTGTGGAAATTTGCGATGCACCATCTGCAACGCGACTGACAAACGACGCACCGCCGGCTTTGCGGCTAAAATCGGCACACCACCTGCATCGCAGCTGGGAGATCGACGCATTGCGGCTCGAAAAATTATGCGCAACACCGCTTGCAGCTGCTGATAACAATGCAAACCCCACTCAGCGTGGTTTTCTAACACCTTGTGACAGGATTTTCAATGCATCGTCCCTGGGCTTCAAAGTCAACTAGACTCTGCGTGGATCCGAGGTGCCCCCATACAGAAATTGATGTATCGCTTTCTTGAGAGGGAGAAAAATTACGTACGCCTTCCCTTGCGTAGAAGGAATCAACACATTGCTGCCCTTTTCCACGCATGCTCGCCCGTGCGGCTTTATTTTTGACACCAACCAGGTACTTTGTGCAAAATCAACGTTTCCATTGTTTTCTATCAAATAAGACTCTTATTCTTTTAAAAATTAATATTTTAACTTGTGTATGTTGGATTTCTGTCATTTTGGTCTTATTTGATTTAGATACATATCACCTATTCTTCTAAACTGGTGTGGTGTCCATTTTGTAGTGTTTTCCCTGTATTACTGTGTGTGTTGGTACAAATTCTTTACACATTGCTTCTGAGATAAGCCTAACTGCTTGTGCCAAGCTTCCAAGGTGGTATGCAGGGGTTATCTAAGTGTGTTTCTCCATTACCCTGACTAGAGTGAGGGTCCTTGCTTGGACAGGGGGTAACCTTACTGCTAACCAAAGACCCAATTTCTACCATCTGTCATATACGTGTATTCAAATTTTGTGATGTATGATGTCACATACCAAACCACAGCGATTGAGTTATCTGCATTAAATTGAAAGTCTGTGTAAGCATTCCACATTTTTAAAATCACTGGGTTGTATTTATTAATGTATTTTGATTCTTCACTTATTTTGAAGTTTTATGTGTTCTTTGGCAATGTTCAAGTTACTGTATGTTTCACTGAAGACAAGAAGCTATTTACTCTTCTTTTAAAATGAAAGGTCTTGGAAATCCAAATCAACATCTTGTATAAAATCTTTATTTTGACATGTATCTACGATGACAATACTTCCCACATCTATGTTGTTGAAAATGTAAAACTTGTTCTCTCAGACATTTGTTAGCAGTCTGTTTTGGTATAGTGCATGTCACATACTACTCTATAAAAGACAAGACAGACTCACCACTTTCTGCTCCAAATTTTAGTGTGTTTTTTATCCATGGTAGCATGTGAATGTGAGGAGCATCTCTTGCTTGGTACTCTTTCCGCCAAAAGAAACCACTTACTTCTCCAAGGGGAGAATTGGTCTTGTTGCAGGTAAAAGCAAGCATAGCTTGAAACCTGTGATTGGAGTATCGACAAACATTAGCAGGATCTAATGAGCAGAGTTCTACAGCTGTCTTCAAATGGACATCTTTTAGATTACAGTTGGCTTCTGTCAAGAATTCAATAAGACCATCCCATGCATACTCCGCACAACTCAGTATTAAAAACCAGGTGGTCCTAGGTTTCTCAGCATACATTCCAGTTCTCCATGACGACAGAACAAGTATTCATTGGTACCACCTTGGCACACCATTAAATTGATTAAGTTATATTTCAAGTTGTCATCCTTTTCTTGAACTTTGTTAACAAAATCTCTTGCAGATTTTGTTTGAAGATTGACTCCTGTTTTTAGTATGTGATTCACTGCATATGACAGTCCAGACAAGTCACTGTCAAATAGAAGGTGAAATATAAGTGGAATACGCCATCTAAATCTTGGATCCTCTGAATGTAATCTTGTTAATCGGAATTCGGCTGCAGGAATTTGTATAGACCAGTCATCATACCGACCTCCTACTCCTGCAGGAAACAAGTTTGAGGAGCAGCAAGCCTCTAAACTCTTTTCTCACACACTCATAGGAGCACTCTTAGCTTGCTTCATCTGGCAAAGGTCTATAACATAACCAATGAGTTCTTTGGAATGTAATGCTTTAGTGCTCATAGATTTGTTCTGATCAGGATAAATCTACTTTTTTCTATGTGTCCCCTTGCAAGCAAACTCTCATCATCTTCATCAGCATTTTCTATATCATTCTGAACATCAACATTTATATAATAAACATTGTTTTGTACCAGGTATAATGTGGCTTGTTTAACTTTATTAACAACAACCAACTCTTGCCAAATTGTCTTATTCTTAGTAGGAACACCACTTGCCTAAATAATAAGTGGTTCTTTATTGTCTTTCTCGCCTATAGTATCAAGATTTTTTTAAAGTCTAAAGGCATATACACTACTCATCCTTTAAGGCCTTTCAATAACTCTATTGGATGCAGTTTTACCTGTCTTTGGTTCCAAACGTATAATTGCTTCAAATGGATGTACAGATTGTCTAAGTAGAGATTCATACACTTTTAAATCTCATAGTTGTTCTAGAATAGTATAAGTTCTAGCCCATTATTCAGTGTTCTAGCTGGTGTTCTCTAATCCTCTAACTTGTCATAGCAGTACTTAGAAATTACTTGTCGAATTGACAAATCAAAACTTTCTTATTCGAACAAATAAGCAGCAAGTTATTTCCCCTTTAACTTGATTTCCCCTTCAGTGTTTGAAAAAACATGAACATTTCATGTTTGTATGTTATAGTGAGTGCATCTACAGCAAATGGAAACAGTCTGGCTTCTCAAAACTAGCTGTATTGAATTTTGTAATCTTTTCCTGGAATCGCTCAGTACCAATTCATACACTCTCTTCTACAATATTTATACCTAGAAAGTCATCATCCTGAATAGAGTAGTGGACAGAGGAGTCTCTGGATGGGGGATTCTCCAGATCATATGCCCATGGCCTAGTGAAGCGATTAGCAAATGGGTGCATAATGCATATATGAGTGGAAACATGCTGGCACTTTGTGTCTTTACATATTTATGTGTTTGTCCTTCTGTTTATTTTTTAGGCACCTCAGTGTGTGTGTACTGGTAAGGGACCATTGAGTCCAGCATATCTCATTGCCAAACAATCTGCAAACACAGGTAGGTGGTGTGAAAGAGGGATCCAATGTCTTGATGAAGGCCATCAGACCTATAGGACCGGAGTTGAATGGCCAAAACATGTGGACACAATAGCAGATGACAGGGGTGAGTGGGTGATAATTCACCAATATCACTATGCAATATAGGTTATATGTATTCCTAGTGGAAGCAGAGCAAACTAGCACTTCTGTAGCAAAGGGAAATCATGGGGAGTTTTCAAGTGACAGTTGGAGCAAGAAAGACACTTGAATTAGGCTATTATGAATGGGCTACCGCCAGGTTAGTGTTTCATTCCTATCATGAAAGGCTAACAGTGCAGGATATAATGGGCCTATGTATGTGAAAGAAAGATATAAGTAAATGTGGCATAACATAGATATTCAAGCATTGTTTTTATGGTTAGTGGCACAGTAAGAGTGACAACCCAAAGAACCCAGAGAAGCACCACTTGCTGTAGTCAGTTAGAGAAGCACCCCAGCTCACTTATGTTGAAGAGGTAACAAGGGCCTTCACTTGGAGCCCAGCATATACAAAAATAGTAAATCAAACCTTTTTGCTAGGTCCAGAGAATAGAGAAGTAGTGGGCACAGGGGCACAGGACCTCTGTGCATGCTTAGAATATGGTCATGAGAGGGAACAAGGGCCTTCATAAATGGCTCACGTTGCTGTACATAGAGGCCAGTGCCAGGGTTCTTTTATAGAAGTTTATGGAAGACAGCCTAAGGCAAGGGACAACATTCTTAAGTGCAGACCTAGAGCAAATTAAAGGACAGAAGACTAGAGAATACCTGGTAGAAAGGTGAAGGACAATCCTCCAAATTCCAGAGCAAAACGGAGACCTTTGCCCTATAAGTGTAATATACAGCAACAAAAATGTTATTTTTATTGTACTGTCAAGTTTAAGGAAATACCTCTTTTTGCATGATAACCATCCCCCTCCCCAGTTTTTGGAATCATGCTGCTGGCTTTTGACTCTGTTGCACTGGGACCCTGCTAATCAGGCCTCAGTGTATGTGCTCTGACTCCTACATCATGTGCACAATTGGTAATCTCTGACAGGCATATTTAATTTACCTGTTAGTCCCTAGAATATGGTACTCAGTGTAACCAGAACCTGTATGTTAAAGTGAAATATCTCTAGTGAACTGCAGCCACTATTGGGCCACCTCTAAAGCGGCAAAGCAAGTCATGTCTTCAGGCCTGTGGCTGCAGTCTGCATATGCAGTTTTAAAATTGCAAATCCAACCTGGAAAAATAAACTTTTTTTCCAGGCCTGCCTAAACCTTCCTTTTTAATACTGATAAGTCATGTGTAAAGTGGGTCCTAAATGTCCATGGGACAGGGTGCATGGTATTTAAGAAATAGAATAGGTAGTATAACATCTGCAAAGTCATTTTTCACTGCGGTAAGGCTGTCTCCCCCACTGAAAAGAAGAAGGTTACATTATTACACCTTATAATGCATGCCTTCAATTTGGGAATAACTACAGCCATAGTTCAAGGACTCAAATCAATAGGAATTTAAAATCCAACCTGATGGTCAAGTAGGATTTTGAATTATTGTTTTGAAAATTAAACTTTTAGAAAGTTGGCATACAGAGTTAATTCCAATCTGATACCTGGCAGCCTGCTGGGATGTGTGAATGGCTCCCAGGAAACTGACCAAAGGGGTCTTGGCTGGGAGGAGGTGTGGCCTTCTCCTGAGAGGCTGATCTGGAGGATGTGTCCACTAACTGCATAAGCTTCACAGGGGCATCCCCTGTCATAGGCAGATACTAATCACACCTAGTTCTACACCTGCCATTGTCCAATTAGCCAGAGGGACACCAATCCCAGTGGTGGGGAAACTATTCCATAACTAGTTTGCAATGTGGAGGATGCCTTACTTCTCTAGACACACCACAGGGGTGTGCCCAGAGGGAAGAAAGATGCTGCCACACTAGATATTGGCAGAGCAAGACACTGTGGGATTCTTTAGGGCCACACCCTAACATTTTCCTTATTGGACAGAGAATTTCCCCTGCGCCCATAAGCTAGTGCAAGGCATTAAAGTGACACCTGTGGCTACTATCTGGAGAACACTGCTGGATCTGAGGAGGACAGAAGAAGCACTGAGCCTTCTAAATCCTTTGGACCTCATAAAAAGAACTACACCTACTGTAACCTGTGGAGAGATAACACAAGGGCTGAACCTGTTTCCACTTGAACCCTAGACAGATGAGTGGATTCCAAGGGCTAGTTGTCTGGCTTTCTGTTAAAGTACAGGGACACAAATTCTGCAAGGAGCCCACCTTCCTGAAGAGACCATCTGACCAGTTCCACCTGGACTTGCCCTGGATCCTGCTGGTAGCTTCCGCTCAAGTGAGACTTGACAGCCACTGGGTACCTCTAACGTGCTGGGTTGTCAGAGTTTACTGTTGCTGGCTAACCCTAAAGCTGGGACTTAGAAACGTTTTCAAGGTTTTTCGCAAAAGAAACATAGGCTACCTCCTGACCGCCACCGAGCTGCAGTCGCCAATGTTGCACTACCAGTGTGATTCAAATTGCTCGTTTGCCCCACCGAAATGATCCTAACTTCCAAAAAATGTTCTAAGTCCAAAGGTAGAACTTAATGGGCAAAGGTGCCAAAATTATCCGGGCTGAAACGGACTTTCCTTGCATGTGAATTTCAAATTTCTTCCGCTCAGAGCTTTTTTTGCCAAAAGTCAACGGCTTCACCAGGACTCCGTCCAAGGGCTATCCAGCCTCATGAAATCCCTTTTGGACAGAGCCTGCTGTCTTGCTCCACTGAGGACTCTTGACTTCTATTCCAGAGACTAAGGGCCTAATTGAGATCTCAGTGGAGGGCTTCCTCCGTTGCAATGGTGACAGATATCCTTTCCACTGAAATCTAAATATTATTGTTTTCTACTGTATTTAGATCATACGGACCACATCTGAGAGACAGTAAATAATACAAACCACAATATGGATAGAAAGCAAACAGCACATCCTCGATAAAAGCAAACAGTGATCATGGACACAAAATATCGAGGACAAAAATATTGACTTGACAAAATGTAAATATTTATGAATGAAATCAATATTTCAGGGCCGATATTCTTTTTAGTAAACCGACCATTGTAGAGATATTTGCTCCTTGTTGTACGAGGTCTTTCTAACCCACTGCTTAATGACATGGAAATATAATAGGACGGACTAGGTCATTTAGTCATAAACGTAAACTTACCATAATAATTACACATGAGAGCATTGTAAAATGAGGCAAATGCCTATAAAAGCATAAAGTCAGTGACTGTCAGAAAGCATATTATAAAAAGGAAACAGGTGCTCCAAAACAGCAAATAACGGTGAAATGGCCAAGTGACTACCATATAAACTTTCATCCCAGTACCTTTTCAAGAAGTCCTTCGGAGATTCAATATTGTTTCTTTTTGATGTTCGGTTATGTTAGAGTTGTTTTGTATCACCTGTTTTTTTTTAAACATTCATAATAAACTGACACATTACTGTAATGACTAAATGGCCCAAAGGAATTTGATTCATTTTCCATATATTCAGATGCTAAGATTGTTAGGAATATTGGGTTGTCCCTTTTGCTTTCTCCGCTGATTAATGGGCCTACCCACTTTGAGCTCAGTGGATAGCGCTTCCTTATACAAGTAATCATCATTGGCTACTGATAACTAAAGGAATTCTCTTCCCTTTTGTGGACTAGTATGTTAAGCACAGATTGGAGCTGAGCATCACATTTGGTTAAAAATCAGAATCTCCTATGAATGCACACATTTGTTCATTAGCATGCAAATAAACACATACAGCACACAGCTATCTGGGTGTTATTCACATACTTACCTGTATTTCTGCGTCGGTGGCCAACCTGCCCTTCATGAGCCAGCTGAAGGTCAGGTTGGATGCAGTCTTAAACTGCAATTTTTGGCAAAGAGTGTCTCTTCCTAGATATTGACACAGTTGCACCCCCTCACTATCGGTATCTGTGTCAGATGTGTCAGGTGCACACCTGACCTTAATGTGTAAGTGGCATGCAACTCCACCATGGGTGAGTGCAGTCTTTGATAGGCGCTGTGTCTGCATCGACCTGAAGGAAATTAAATTAGCAAAGAGAAATAAGAGGGAAGAGGGTATCTTGATAATGCAAGCTGCCATGCAGTTTAAAGATGATGAAGAAGAACAGATGAATTAGCAGTTGCACAGGCAACGTAAAATGGTGACCGATAAATGTTATCCAGTTTTTCCGCTTCTTCAGCAAGATGCAGCAAAAGAACTTGAGAAAGATCCTTTAATGTCACACTTGTTGAGTTCGCCACCCCCTTATGCGCAGAATGCTACAGCACCTCCGCAACCTTTAGCTGTGCAACCTCCGGTTATTGTGCCTCAGGTTCTTCCACAGCCGCCAGCTCCTCTTCAGTTGGCTCCTACTACTATGGCGCAGCCCCTTCAAGGGCCGCCGACTTCGCTACCTGCTCCATCTGTACCTCCTACGACTTTATGTACTACATCGACTGCCTCTAATGGTGTTCTTCCTGATACTGCCTCTGCGTCTGCCTCTGCGTCTGCCTTGCCTCCCTCTGTTTTTCCTCCTGTTCTTTCATCAACTTCTCCTTCTGTCCGACAGAGAATGACAGATACTGTTGCCAGCCTTATATTTCCTCTCTTTGGGTCGTCTGGTGTGTCCCCAGATTCGGAGCGTAAACAGTCGCGTAGTCAACTGCCTAATTCTTAAGAGAGAGAAATGTTTGACCGTATGGCGCGTAAATGGGTTGTTTACCCTTTAAGATACGATGTAGAGTCTGTTATGGATGTCTTCCATCAATGGGAAGCACCGAAACAAAGATACGTTTTTGAGAAAATGTGTGCTTTTCTTTGTGAGGAATTGCAGGATAATGGTTTGGAAACAAATCCGCCTGATTTGTGCCGTGTACGGTTTGAGTTTGAAAAAGGCACGATTGTGGGTCCCGATGTTGAGAAAGCAGTTGCGACGTTGTTGTCCTTTAGGAATAAGGATCCTTCTCAGTCATTGTTCGAACATGACTCCTCTGTTAAAAAAAAGGTGCGACAGTACCCAATGAGAGAAGTCCCTCCGGTATGGAAGGACGCCGTTGCGGCTGATGTTGCTAATCAAATTGATGCTGTCCCAGCTCATTTTCAGCGTGTTTGGGTACATGTTCCGTGGAAGCGAGCTGAAGTTTTAGCCCTTAAGCAGACTTTGCCTGATCCCCGTAAAAACCCTGCAGGGTATTATAAGGAATTATCACAGACTGCAGACTCATGCATTATGAATTTAGCCGACATAGACATGTTATTTGGAAATGTTGTTCCACAGCCTTTGTGGGGATTGATTCGCTATACAGATCATGCGCAAGAGTTAGGTGACTCATGGGCTAATATTAGTGCTGCAAATGATAGACAAGTTGGTGGTGCCAAGCCTGAGCCTTTGGTAGCAGAACTGCCTGCTAGGATCAATACTTACATGAAGACTTTAATGCCTGCGATGCGTGTGAATTGGGATAAATTGTCTGCGTGTAAGCAGAAGAAAGATGAATCAGTGTCTGATTTCTTCACCAGGTTTGAGGAAACGTTTATCGACCACAGTGGTCAAGATATGAGTACAGAAGGTGGTCAACGGTTGTTCGTCGACAAGTTTGTGCACAATTTGCTTGCCGAGCTGTGTAAGAAATTGAAGGATTCAGAGAGTTCTTGGGCCGTTTCCTCTTCAGCACAAATATTGGCTACTGCACAATACTACGAAAATAGGGATAAAGATGAGAAGGATAGAGCAGACAAGAAAACTAAAGAATTAAAGACGAAGGTTCTTTTACAACAGGCGTATCCGCCACGTGGTGGTCAGAGTAACTATCAGCAACCTCAACAGTTCCAGAGAAACTCGCAAAGGTTCGAGTTTTCTCAACCACGTGTTCCTGTAGGTCCCAATCAGTGTTCATATTGTAAAGAAGAGGGTCATTTCAAGTATAGTTGTCCTATTTTGTTACAGCGTACGAATGGTGCTTCTGGCGCAAGAGGTCAAGGTGTTCAACAAGCTCCTAGAGGTAGAGGACGTGGAAGTTTTCCCCAGAACACGCGTTCCTTTCCGTCTCAAAACTCAATGAATAGTTTTGACCAGCAACATAACGCGTCTGGTAGGACGGCTCAGTACTATGCTGACGACTACTATGCAGAAGATGAGAACTTGGAAGGTAATAATTGCTAGGACAGCCATAGACGAAGAGAGGGAGTTTTTTTAGTTCCAGTGGATCAGAATGGACCTTATGTTAAGGTGATTACATCAGGTGTGTCGGAGCCTTTTCTGTTGGATACTGGTGCTACAAAGAGTTCTATTATGCACTCAAAACTCCCTGGCGCACCTTTGTCTGGCGAGATGAATGTTTCAGTAGGTTTTTCTGGCGCCCCGGTTAGGAACCCGATTTCTAGTCCTATGTCCCTTTCTGTTGGACCTTGTGAATTGGAAGCACCCCTTATTCTGACGACAGGTTGTTCTGAAAACTTGTTAGGATTGGATTTGTTGAAAAGATTGTATGCAACATTATATTGTTCTCCTTCTGGAGTACAACTTACACTGGGTAGGAAATTGGTCTCTCCAATGTATTTGTCGAAGGATAAACTTCCGACCGAATTGTAGTTTCTTCCTGATACCATTTGGGCTACTGGTCCTAATGATGTGGGTCTTTTGGAAATACCACCTTATGTTGTGACATTGAAAGCCAACGTTAAATTACCACGCATTCAACAATACAAGATCTCTAGTGAAGGTGAAAAGGCGTTGCTAGCGATCATTTATGATTTAATTGAAAAAGATGTAATTGAAGAGACAAGAGGCAACGTTTGTAATAGTCCTGTTCTGCCTGTTTTGAAACGTACTGACCCCTCCAAGCCACCTGTTTACAGGCTCGTGATTGATCTTAGAGAGGTAAATAAAATAGTTGTACCACAGTTTCCAGTTGTTCCTAATATCACTGCCCTATTAACTATGATTCCAGCTTCCGCCACCTGGTTCTCGGTGATTGACTTAAAGAATGCTTTCTTCAGCATCCCGATTGCAGAGGAGAGCAGGGATATTTTTGGCTTCAGTTTAGGAGGCCGAAGTTTCCGCTTCAAACGCGCTCCACAAGGCTGCTGTGAAAGTCCATCAATATATAGTCAGGCTTTAAAAACACAGCTTGATGCGCTTGTTTTACCTGACGGCGCTACCCTTATTCAGTACGTCGCTGATTTGCTAGTCGCTACAGATACTGAAGAGATTTGTAAAGAAGCCACCTTGTCGTTGTTGCGTCATTTGTCTGATTTACATCACAAAGTGTCCCTTTCAAAACTGCAATATTGTCGACAAGAAGTGACCTACTTAGGTCATCTCTTATCGAAGGAGGGAAGGAAACTGACCTCAGAAAGAATTCAGGCAATTGCAAAATTGAGTGTGCCAAGGACACAGAGAGAAGTACGTGCTTTCTTGGGCATTACATCATACTGCAGACAATGGATACCGAATTTTTCTTTGCTGGCCAAATCTTTGGTAGCATTGACCTATAAAGATACACCGAACCCCGTTCCGTGGTCTGAAGATTGTCAGAAAAGTTTTTCTGAATTGCGTAATGCATTGTGTTCGGCTCCTGTGTTTGGTAACCCCGACTACAGTAAGCCCTTTACACTGTAGGTCCATGAGAAAGAGGGTTCTGCATTGTCAGTGCTGACACAGTCTTTTGGAGACAAGCAGCGCCCATGCGCATATTTTTCGTCAACTTTGGATCCGGTAGCTAAAGCATTGCCGAGTTGCTTGAGAGCCACAGCGGCCGCAGCTGTTTCTATTCGACAGTCTGCTGGGTTAGTGATGAATAATATGTTGATTGTGATGGTTCCACATGCAGTGGACACGTTGTTAAACTGGACCAAGACACAGCATTTAACTAGTGCTCGATTGTCAGGTTACGAGTTGACACTGTTAGCGAGTCATGTGCACATAAAGAGGTGCAATACGTTGAATCCAGCCACGTTATTGACGATTTCAGTAGAGACAGATGATGTTGAACAACATGATTGTTTTCTTAGGACAGAAGAAGAAACGAAAGGGAGAGTAGATCTTAAAGATACTCCTCTTGTAAAGTGTGATGGTACCTTATGGGTGGATGGTTCATGCTTCAAGCTTCCGAATGGTGATACAACTGCAGCATATGCTGTCACAACTTTGCGTACGATTGTTGAAGCTGCACGTATACCACATAATTCAGCTCAAGCAGCAGAGCTGATTGCACTTACGAGAGCGTGTGTGTTATCGAAAGGAATGAAAGTGACCATATGTACCGACAGCCAGTATGCGTTTGGTGTGGCCCATAGTTTTGGACGATTGTGGAAAGAACGTGGGTTCCTGACTTCGCATGGAGCTAAAATTCAGCATGGTCAGTTGGTGAATGAGCTTCTTGAGTCACTGACCTTGCCATTACAAGTTGCGATTGTGAAATGCAGTGCACACAAGAAGGTTACTGATGATGTCGGTCGTGGCAATGCATTTGCTGACGAAATCGCAAAAGAAACAGCAAAAGATGTGATGAATCAAATGTATGTTGCAGGACCCGCAAGATGGGTTGGTGACGTTGGAATATGTGAAGATACGATAGAGGGTGTGAAGTCTCTTCAAGCTGAAGCTTCAGAGAAAGAGTTGAGTGTGTGGAAAGAAAGTACGGGTAAATTGGATGAAAATGGTTGTTGGGTTGACTTGTCAGAACATCAGCGTTACCCGATGCGTATGTGCTTGCAGTGGTGACAATGGCTCATGGAATGGCCCATATCAGTGTGAAAGGGATTTGTAAGTTGTTGGCTCCAGTATGGCAAAATGCTGGAATTCCTAAATGTGCAGAGAATGTGGTCAAGAATTGCATGGTGTGTCTGAAATACAATCCTGGTAGGGGAACCCCAACTCCAGCTGGTCATTTTGCGCCTCCAACGTATCCGTTCGAGGTTTTGCAGCTAGATTTCATCCACATGGAAAGGTGCAACAATCTGAAATACGTACTCGTTGTTGTTTGTGCTTTTTCAAGATGGGTAGAAGCATATCCCTTAAAAGACAACACCGCCTTATCCACAGCTAAAGCCCTTGCCAAAGAATTCGTCCCTAGGTTTGGAATGCCGAGAATGGTCTGGAGTGATAATGGGAGTGAATTTGTGGGTCGAGTGATGAAAAAAGTATGTGAGGGGCTAGGTATCCAGCAAAAATTCCACGCTGCAAATCACCCCCAATCAGCTGGACTAGTAGAGTGCTATAATGACACGCTAAAACTGAAGTTGGCAAAGATACAAGCGAGCTCTGGTCTTAAATGGCCTGACGCTCTGCCTTTAGCACTCCTATCAACAAGAATGACTGTGCATTCGCGAGTGGGACTTAGTCCCTATGAAATTGTGTTCGGCCACCCGGCCAACATATGGGGAGTGCCAAGACCAACAAAATTCAGTGAGATCGAACACCCTGTACTGCTTGATTATTTGTATGAATTGACGGCTAAATTGCGTGTTCTACACCAACAGGTTCACGATACTCTGCCTCAGGTCTCTGAAGCTCCAGGACATCTTATCGATCCTGGATCATGGGGACTGGTCAAGAACTTCCAGCGGACAAAGAATGACCAGACCCGTTGGACCGGCCCCTACCTCATTCTTCTCTCAACAAGATCAGCTGTTCGAGTGGAAGGGAAAAAGAACTGGATCCACGGCGTACACTGCAAGAGGGTCCCTTTTCCTCTACCGTACGACCGGTGGGACCAGGAGGGGATCGCTGACTCTGAGACTGAGACTGTGCCTCGGTTTTTGCCATTCAGCGATGCAAATGTAAAAGGAACAATTTCCGAACGAGAAAGTGACAATAATTTGCAAGAAGCTGTGCCACCGTCAATTCGATTGAACACTACAGAGCCTGAACTCTTGTTCCAGAACAAGACAGTACCTGGAAAAAGCCGTTATAATTTGAGACCAAGAACTAAGGACAAATAATTTTTTCCCGTTCCTTTCCTATTTTTTTTTAAAGTGCAGCTCCCTCATCTGAGAAACTTTCTTATTTTTGTTTTTTTCTTTTCGAACCGCCATCCGGTTTCAGCTGTAGGGTCGTGGTTGCCCAAGTCTTTGGAGTGCAGCTGAAGACGTTAGGTCGACAGTTCTGGTCGGTCTAAGGGAGTTGCCCTGGACTGACAGAAGCATTCCCTAGCATAGAACACCCTACCACCACGAGCAGCAATTAGAGAGGATGGAGTTTTTCAAGAATGAGAGACCTGCCAGACAGATGGACTTTAAAAACACAAAAGAATGATGGACGGAGTGCTGACAATGCAAACACTCACCCCCAGTCACAGATCTGGGTTTAATCCATCGTTTTTTTGCTGCCCATGCCATTCCAGTTTGGACCCAGCCATATGCAAATCAGTCTTGACCCTGTTCCCCATGGGAACAGTCCAGCCCGAACTGCCAGGCCAGGTCTTCCCTGGACTGGAAACAAGCATCCTGGGACCGGTTTCGGGGTTTAACCTCTCATCAGCCAGGCTAGCTTGAATCCAGTGGCATGGGAAGCACGGGACCCACGTCTGGGCATACCCTTCCCACTTAGGGCGACATTAACAACACAAAAGAATGATGGACGGAGTGCTGACAATGCAAACACTCACCCCCAGTCACAGATCTGGGTTTAATCCATCGTGGACTTTAAAGCCAGAATGTGTATAATAACGACAAAGAAACGATTTTTGATATTATGTATTTTCATGTTGCTTAGTGTAATGACGTTTTTAATAGGATATGTTTTATTCTCTTTTCAAGTGACATTTGCACCCATTACACAGCCCATACCTCCTTCTACTGTTTCCTCGCATTCTTTTCACCCCCTGCCTGAACACGAGTCTGCCAGAAGATTAGAATTTGTCAACAGTTAATTCATTCAGCTTCTACACCAACACCAATTAGTAGTGAACACAACTAACTGTTGGGTGTGTGGTCTTATGCCTCATACTACTGATAAAGGTATCCCTTATCTGGTCCTGCCTTTCAGCCATAATGGTTCTGTGTGGGCATATAGAACGGTGTTCATATACGTGTATGAAGCCAACCCCCTACGTTCTGTGAAAGATAATCCTAAGAATAGTGCTCTAGCTAAGGGTATAGTAGATATGATTAGGGAAGATATTTCCTATGAGACTATCCCGAGAGATGAGACACTAGCATATATTGGATGGAACATAACAGGATATGGAGTTACTCTGAGTGGGAACCAGCGAGCAAAGAGATCCTCCCCGATTCGGATTGTACCCCATCAGGGTCACCTATGTCTGCAAGGTAATGGCAAGAATCCCAGAGCTCAGTTAGGGAAAAGTATCTGCACTGAAACATATGTTTTTGCGTCTCAGACTTCTCCTTCGTTCTTAGTAGCTAAGGGTACCTATTTCATCTGCCATAATAGAGCCTATACATGGTTGCCCCCTGACTTCTCAGGCACATGTTTTGTTTCATTCCTGTTACCTCCCACCTACACGGCCGCGGCAGATTACCATAAGACAAGGATAGTTAGAGGTGTCATAAGTAAAGAAGACACTACAGGACAAGAATTTGGAGATTTCGTAAAGGGTTTTCTGCCGTTCTTGGGTCCTATGGTTAACAGCAGGAACATAAGGCAATTGACAAAGGTGGTTGAATCCACGGTAGTTGAAACCGCCGGTGCCCTTGGTAATTTGACTGCTGAGCTCCAGTCGGATCGCCTTATGACTCTTCAGAACAGGGTCGCATTAGACGTCATACTTGCAGACCGAGGTGGGGTATGTAAAGTGATCCAATCAAGTTGCTGTGTTTTCATCCCAGATAACGCCCCAACAGTCTACCAGGCCATTTCCAAACTGCATAAGATCTCCGAATCTATTCACGTGGATAAAGGAGATTGGTCATTGATGGGGTGGTTCTGGGAGCTGATATCCGCCTGGGGATGGAAGACTCTGGTAGTCATTGGGATGATCTTAGCCATTCTTTTCCTGTCGTGTCTGTGTGTACAGTGTGCTCCTGCAATATGTGGCCTCTGTGCTACATCGTGTATAAGGAAACCTGTATTAAAAGACGAGCTAAGTAATAGGATGATGCTACAGCAACATCTCAACGACTTTATGAATATAGACCTGGACTCAGATTAGCGTGAGTATAGGTTATTGCCTATGTAAGGGCAAAAGGAGGGTCTGTGGTACAGAAAATTCTGGACCCGTGTTATAAACATCGTCGTATCACAATGATTTTTGGTATCAGCAGACCGAGAATGATTAGAATAGTATGCACAAGCATTGTATTCATATTCGGGTAACGAAATCACCCGAATATCAGAGTTTCCGTCCTGAACCCTCGTGTTCCATTTAAACGACAGCCATTTTGTGATTGCCCTCACATAGGCCAATGTCTAATGCTGAAAACGAGTCTGAAGGACATGTACATCTTTGCTGACTCCTCTGTGACCTGGGCAAGCTGACTCCACTGCCTGAAGCCAAACCTGTTAGGCCAGTTTCTTTCCCAGTGGCCGAATGAGATTAGTATCAAGGCACAACACATCATAAAACCTTTCATCACACACAAACCATGCCTAATCTTACACGCACCTGTCCCTGTTTCTTTCTTTATGACTTGCTTTACAAGGAGGAGGTGCCTGTTTATATTGGGGGTCCGTTGATATCTGATGAAAGTACTGAGCCTTGCCAGGTAATTGATTGAGGGCTGGACAAACTGAAATATGGGTTTGTCATCCTAACCCTGCTATTTCTTTGTAGTGAAAATATGTGAATGGTCAACTGTAAAATAAGGAATGTTTGCCCAAAGCATAATATTTTGTATAAAAGAGAAGGTTAGCTTTGGAAGAGGAGCAGTCTCCTGAGAATATACACCGTGTTGTACTTCTAGGATACCTGTTACTGGCTGCAGCCAATAAACAAGATCTTTGACTTCACAAAGAAGACTCAGTGTTTCTGTAGTCTGAAACAGGAAGGACTCGAAGTCTTAGGGTGTGTTCCCTGGCACCACTGGGTTCTGAAAAACCCAGTACTTCAGACCTTCGTAGAAATACCCCCACATTCTGGATCCAGCTCTGCATTGTATATGTTGATTCTTCAGGAATATGGACCATGAATATTCTCCAAGACACGTTTCAAGCAGATACATAATCTATTATCTGGATCCTAGTCTAGAGACACACCGACATGCAAGTCTATGTAGTCAACCTCTTGCAGTAGCAGAGCTCCATCAATAAAAAATCGGAAGAGCATGTTGTTCTTCAGGAAAAAGATGTGACCAAACTTGAAGTATAACATGATTTTCTCCCTAGCGCTTCTTAGTGGAGGAGCCGCCATGATCGTGAATCACTGTCGCATGCTACATGTTTTCACACTCCCATCACACAAGTCCTGCTGCTGCTGCTGATCAGCGAAGGTGTGCAAAAAACCATGCTGCTGTGGACACAACCGACTGTAAGTACACACCTGTACCTGTGTCACTATGCTCAACAACGGATCATCGCATAATCATCCACTTAATATGGGGTCACTCTACGTGCACCAAGTACACTTGTCATTGTGTTACGGGTCAGAATCATAAACAAATAAGGACACATCCACAGTCACAATATGTCCCCTTTTTGGATGTCACTCACACTGCACCCCAACACTACACAAAATAACACATGAGTTCATCTTAGGCACAGGCACAGTGAAGTGTACCCAACATTGTCTCACACAAGACCAACAACACTGCAACATCACATCTACATATACAACGCACACACTCACATTGCACATGTGCCATAGACTGTCGTCACATTAAACACATATATGCATGGATGTGGCATGGAACACAAACACCACTCCCATTAAACAGCCCCACAAAGGAGACAAAAGTCACCCACATTGCAACACAATGAAAGAACAGTGGAATGCATAATGGACAGGGAGAAAAATATAAACAGCTCACTATGCAAACATAACCCGGACAATAGGGATGGGGCACCAGGGGCACTCAGGGAAGGATGCTCTACTGAGACACATATCACTTTGCACGTGCCCCTTAAACAACATTTGCACGGGAACTGGCCTTACATGTATCTCAGGGACAAATAATACTAGAGCTGAATCACGTCTATCTGCACAATGTGGAAGTGCAAGTCAAGAAAGCACATGCAACCCCAATTGCATGGGCATACATCTACATTAAGTAGCTGCAAGATACACACAGCTAAATAGGCACATGCATAGTCAATTGCAAACAAAGGTAGCGCAGTAGCACAATTGAACACACTCCATTTCTGCACAAACAAAACTCAAGCTACCACACATGAGATGAATCTATAATCCATATCAGGGGGACAAGTATAACACCATACGTGCACACATTGGACCACACAAGATGAAATATCATACCAAACAGAACACAATGCTATGACACCACCATTGCATTTACCCCCACATATCCATTCGGTCAACATATACCATTCTCCTAGGGGGACACCAGCACTGTCCACAAAGTCAGATACTGTAAACAATAGCTAATGGATCAGCAATCAGGCTGAAACACACACACAACTGTAGGGAGAAAACACAAGTTACTCAGGAACAACATAAAGGTAGGAAAGGAATTGCAGGACAAATGTGTACCCAACAAAACAACTGTTTGGGTTTATTTAGAACCAAACTTGAAAAGTTCAAGGCCATAGGCCAGTTCATATAGGAATGTCCAGGCACGCCCCTGTGATGGCACTTGACTCCTAACTGCCAAGGAACATCCACAGGAAGGGGCATCAAGTGGGCAAGAAGGGACCTTAGGGATCATCTTTTTTTGGGGGGGTTGGATTTGGGATGGGTGGGTTTGGAGGGGTGGACTGCTTCTTAGGAGGGTTGGGCTTCTTCTTGGAGGGAGGAGTATGGCTGCTTTCAGGGGGGCAGGTGTGACAGGGGAGGGCTTAGAGGTGGAAGGGGTGGATAGGGAGGTGGGACAGGGCCTCTTAGGTTTGGGACAGAGGTGAAGGGATCAGGGCAAAGGGCCAAATCAAACAAAAGAAATCAGAGTTAGGAACACAGAGATGGTCACCAGAAGGAGTGGGGTTTTGAGGATGAGGGAGTGGTTGTTTGCTGTGTCGATATGGATGTCTTGGGTGTGTGAATGTGGGAACTATTCTTGGGTTTGGGTGGTGTCTGTTGTGTGTATGAGTGTGGGCATTTGCTCAGAGCTTTTTTTGCCAAAAGTCAACGGCTTCACCAGGACTCCCTCCAAGGCCTATCCAGTCTCATGAAATCCCTTTTGGACAGAGCCTGCTGTCTTGCTCCATTGAGGACTTTTGACTTCCATTCCAGAGACTAAGGGCCTGGAGTAAGATTCCAATGATCAAGAGGATGTTAATTTCTTCCCCCCATGACACTCCCCTCGCCCTCCAGGCCTCTGTGTCATTGGTGTCTTGACCCAAGGTCCCGCAGTCGGATGCATCCTCACTCAGCTGTGCCCTTTCTCCTTTGCTTCCTTGGGCTGATACTGCAAATACAAAGAGAAATAGGGTCATCACATGTCCACGATCACACTTGAACAACAGCTCTGATTAACAAAAATATACGTACAATATCACGTGCATGCATGCCAACTGAGCTGTCAACAGTTGCCCACAGCAAAATCAGGATCTTAGACAATTACAAGCACATGGCTGAAGTTGTACAATCACAGTAACCACTGAACTAGTAGGAGACCTCATCACTCTCAATGCTTTGCCCCATGGAGCATACCTCAGTTACATGTTGTCATACAATAGTATGCCAGTGCTAATTTCATTCCCACAAATCTCACACAAGGTCATGCACACATCTATTTGTCAAATACATAATGACCTCACAATTAGAAATGATGCTCCAAAATCCTGTCATGTTGCTGACAAAGGTGCAACAACCTGGAGAAGGTGACATGGAAATACTCATGTCACACTGGAAGCAGTTCCACAATGCCCACTTCATCAAGTGATATTTGTCCCAATGGAGTCATGGAGCTAGTACTAATGTTGTTCAGATAGGCCACACATTTGGCATGGAAATGGCCACTGTAGGCATCATGTGCAATATGTCAGGGAGATATGTCTCTAAACTCCACAACACAATGAATCACAAAGCCCAAGGGAAGTCACCTCTAATGTCTGTCACTCTGTACAGTGACATACTCTGATTGCTTCAGTTGATGCCGTTAGTCCCTTGGATGTTGGAGAGGCCCAGAGGTTCGCAAGGCCCTCAACATGTTGTGCAATTGGTAGCTACATCATTGTCTTCATTTTGGTCATGCAAACCCAGATGTCTGTGGATAATTGTTTGTACCCAAACACATGTGATCTCAACATAACTGCAAGTCACTCCGTGATGCATGCTATCAGTTACAAACTTTATGATTTCACGTGTGCTAAGCACTTTCCTGCATGGTTCTACATCAATGGCATAGAAATGCACAATGTGGCTAAAAACTCTATGCCTTCCTGTCATGTCCCTCATTGCTACTGCAGTTGTACATGTAAAATGACATGCTATAATGCATGATGTATGCGTCAGCCAATAAACAATGGTGACATACTCCTGTATGTGGCACAGCATGAAATGTGCCACCCCCAATAAATGTCTTATTTCACACAGAGATTGCCAAGCACATATATGTGAGGGAATGCAGACATCATCCCTTCAACACAGGTAGGCATTGCATGAAAAAGCAGCTTACAAATGTTTTGCTAAAGAGAAAAGGAATCAGGCTGACATGTAGACACAAGGAATGTTGCCAACAGCAATGTCACATAAATCAAGTTGTTGATCTGTAGTTGCACCCAAAGAACAATGTATGCTCTGTCACATGTATGATGGCCATCTTCACATTACAGATTCACATTACAGACAGTAGTGAGGCACCATCACCCGCCATATGCTGAAAACAACTAGCCTCTGGGTGGCAGAAGCCAAAACACTCATTTAACCAGACACATGGCTGAGGACAGTGATCCATCACTTCTTTACCTTTGGCCTGTAACACTAAAGAGTAGTGGTCTGTTGCATAGAATGTACAACCACTACAACAACAAATAGTACTTGATTGATCAATGTACATAGTCATATGTTGTCCCTGGAGAGCAAATTGTTTGTGGATTGTACACAGTTGTGTCTTAGGTCCCTGGGCGAATAGGCAAGGCATATCAGTATTCAACACATGACATGTCTACACAAACAATGACTCATCTACTGTGTTACACATGGCTCATCCCTGATCATCAGAGTGAGCTCTCAGAACCTAACATAATTACTTGGAAATATGACAGGCAGGAATATGCCCTGTGCTCACCCCCCTTGTAGCTGCTGTGCTGTTCTCAAACACCCATGAAGGTCTGGGTAGGCCACTGCAAGAATGCAGGCCATTAGGAGAGTCTTGTACTGATGGGCGCCCTGCCAATGTTGGAAGGACATTCCCAGCTGGACCTCTGCGATCTTCTGGGCCCAGCGTCTCGGGTCCTCCCATCTCTTCTGACAATGGGTGCTTCCCTGTCTGTATACCCCCCAGGGTCCGCACCTTCTTGGTGGTGGCTCTCATAGTTCCCTTTTCTAGTGGGTGTTGTCCTGCATGGAACAAAAGACAAATCAAGAGATTACAATCACAAGTTTTTTCAAAAATGGTTGAGTCACATACATCACCACCAATCTAGGACTTTTCTATTTTTTAATACTCCTCAAGTGTGAAACACACAAGCCAGTAAGTACAGAGACCTGACTACAGACATATGTATTTGCATCGGCAGACTAACCCACTACCCTGCTTATGGCCTAAGATGACTAAGTAAGCTTACTGACATCAGAAAGCCTATGGTCTTGCAACTTGTACTTTGATGTGAGCCACAATAAAACATTACACACCTATGTGGCTTCTGAAGGATAAACTCCTTAGGCATGAATTGACAAACACATTCACACTCTGTGAGAATGACTCACTGCAGTCCCGACAGGTAACTGCCAGAGTACAAACTCAACATTACACCTGAGTAAACAATGAAGGGGCTGGCATGGTGGGTACAGAAAGTGTCTCATTTGTCTATGTGTGGACATGTGGAATAACAAATGCAGACTCATGCCACTTCAGGGGTTGGGGTCCTGTGGTATGTACCTGTGCCGCAAAACACTCTTTTGGACATATGTGTCTTTCCGACAGAGATGGTATCCAACAAACAAAGGCATGCATTGTACAGTTTCTGCTATGTGATCAAGCAACTGAGTCACATATCATGGCCTTCCAAGAATCAACACACAGTCTGCACTGTGGGACTGTCAGTTATGCAATATGCCTGTACAGGACAAATGGGACCTGTGTGAAGGTGACAAACATAGCTGTGGGAGTAAGGGACGTGTCATGAGTCTAAGACACACATTGACAATGATGCTAAATGCACATATGAACTACATTAATTATTTTCCTCTGTACTAATTCCTAATGTAGTCAAAGGAATGAGACATTCAGGGCAGGTTTCGCCACTAAAGCATCGTATTGGCCACAAGCCAGGATATGCTGGGGTACAGGGAGTGGGCACAGTGCCAAAGTTGCATAGCCACAGTGACTCTCTCACAGCCTAGATTAGGGCTCACACTGGGAGATCCATTTGACAGTCCCTGATCTCTGCAGGCTGAGCAGGCAGAACCTATTTGACACTCCATTTCCATCAATTCCATACATGACAGTACATCATGTGGTCAGCAGCAATTTGGCATGTGGTGTGTGTGGCAACCTGAAGGGCATAGTGAGTCATGATATGTCTTTCACACAACAGTACAGCAAGGCCAGATGCAGGTTGAAAAATCTGTGGCACTACACACATGGTTCACATGATTCTCAAATGACTCATACAACATGCATACACAACTCATGCTGCATGACATTTACAACAATCATGAGGAGAGAGATGTTAGAGGATTTCAGTAATGTCGTCTTAGCTAGTTATGTACATCCAACACAAGGATGATCTAGGACCCTCAAAACCCTACACAACACAATGTGACTGAATTTACCATATGCAAGAAAAAAAGATTATGGATGGAATGCTGAACAACGCAAACATTCACCCCCAGTCACAGATCTGGGTTTAATCTATCAGTCTTTTTGCTCACCATGTCATTACAGATTTGGACCCAGCCATATGCAAATCAGTCTTGACCCTGTACTCCATGGGAACAGTTCAGCCTGAACTGCCAAGCCAGGTCCTCCCTGGACCAGAAATAAGCATCCTGGGACAGGTTTCGGGTGAGTGTTTGATTTGTTCTGCATTCCATCCATCAACTGTTCGTTTTGCGTGAGTCATCATGTGGGCATGAAATATGTAGTCATAGATTGCGACCAACTCATTCACCCTTCAAATTGGCTAAATACTATTCTTGTATGACCTGTATGTAGCAGTAGATGTGTTCATCATTGCAGGCCACAATGCCTGTGCCACAACACTGACATATGTTTGTGCCATACCACCAGATGCATGGTAATTGAATTATGATGGGTTTGTGTTTAGAGACTGTTGTACTGACATCTTGGACTCTGTGATGTTGGATTATTTTGGTGTGGTATTTGATAAGGCTCAAGCTGCTGACATCATCCACTTTAATGTTTTACTATTCTATAGGACAATGTCTGACAAATTCTTTCATTCCATGATCTGGGGGCTGTACATTGGATGATATACTTTGACTCAGTATGAGTCACACATTCTTGTGTCAAAAAGGTCCAGACATATGGATAGCCTATGTGCTATACACTGGAATAAAATGTATGTGTGCTTGTACGTATGTGTTTGTGTGTAATGGTTGTAATCCGGAGCAGGATACTGTGTACTTATAACATATCCCTCCTTGCACAAGTAAGTTATGTCTTCATCATATGGTTCACATGGTTGAACATCTCTACATAGACACATTTTGAAATTAACAGACAATGAGCTTGTGATGGGTGACTTTATTACAATGCTGATGAAGGAAATAAAATTTGTACAGAAAAGAAGAAATAAAATAAAGTGGAGGTGTCAGTCATGGTGAATGCAATCTTTGGAGTTGATGCCACATCACTGGGAGTCCAAAGTCCAGAGTACTCTTCCCATTTGAATTGATAGGTGGTGGTGGATCAGTCAACAGAGTAAATATGTGGCACACAAAGTAGTTGCTTTAGGAAGAGGTCACTTGCTGGTAGTGGTGGGTGTCTTGCCATCCACACCTCCTGGATTCTTCGCTGGGCGTTCTTGCTTGCCTGGCAGGCGAGGAACCTTCTGCTACAGAGGTAGAGGTGTCTGTGGTGGGTTCTTCCACTGGCAGGGCCTCCCTTCCAGTGGCTGGCACCAATGTAGATGTGCCTGATGTTGATGAGCTAAAGGAAGGGGAAGATTAGTTTTGAAAAGCCCTGCTCAGGACTGTGTGTATGTCCTTCATCAACCCTGTTAGGGAGGCCATGTTGTCATTGTGAGCCTCCATTTGTTCTTGCATGTCCCTATGCATGTCCATCTGTAGCTGCTTGATTTCCTGGAGTTTGGTCAAAAACTGGGCCATCATGCCTTGGGACTCCTGAAAGACCCCCAAGATGTGGCGGATGGTGTCTTGGCCAGGAGCAGCCCCAGTGACCTCACCCCACTGGCCAACAGCATCCCTCCCACACACCCTACCCCCACGACCATGTGCCCTTGCCATAGGGTGCCCTCTCCCAATGGTTCCTGGACTCTTATTGCCTGAAGTGTTATGTTGCAACTCAGGATCAAGGACTGGGGGATGCAAGATGGTAGACACTGTGCTCGGATCTAAACAGGGTCCCTGAGCTAGATACAGAGAGTAACACACAGGGAAGCAATACTATGAGTATAACGTAGTTTACTCTCCATTAACATAGCAAACATAGGAATGGAAATCTTAATTTCAAATATACAACATACAATATATTTCAATTTAGATATTTATTATAGCTAATTAAACATTCAGTTCGCACATAATATAATCAACATAGAATCAACCAAAAAAATATAGTACAACCCCCTAACCTAAAAGAAACATACATATATGAAAACATAAATAACATACCAGTAGATACGCAAAAATAAACAAAAAACACAAAACCAACAAAATCACAAAATAATATACATACAAATTTACAACCGCCTCATACATGAGAGGATATTTAAACAGCACAATAAAGTTACTGCTTTGATGCTACAATTATGCGTTGTAGTTTGGATTGTATAAAATTCAACATGATAACAGGCAATTCTAGGTTATAATTTCCTGATTCAAATTCTCGTGTTACAGGCCTGATGGTAGCCAATCCTGGTCAGGGCTTCAGGTTTGCCAATTTCAAACACTTCATGCCAATGTTCAAGACATGCCAATTTACAAGCCGACAGGCGTTTCGGTGAGTGAAGAAAAATATAAATACACCTTCATCAGGACTTTATGATTCAGTATAATTGGCATACGTACATCTTGTAATCTGCCTATCAAAGAAACATCTAAATTATTCATTACAGTTCTTTGCATAGGGGGAAGGCTCGAATCATGTCAGATTTGCAACCAGACCAACTCAAGTGACTTAATTAAGAAACAACACCGATAAAGTGCCCAAGATCAAAATCTATAAAACCAATGCTTAATAAAGGTAAATAAATCTAAAGATCCAAGGAAAGCACCATTAGTGTCCAGCAAAATGCTAGATAAAGTGCAGAAATAGAATCACCTATAGCATAAACGTGTTGGATTACCACCGAGAGAATCTAATCAAGAATAGTCAAAGACTAGTTTGTTTATATTAAAATAAGATAAAATACCTTAGAAATTAAAGAACTTAGATATCCCTTACAGGCTGGATTAAACACTCTCCAACTTCAAATTTGTAGTCCAAAATGAAGGACTGACACATGGATATAGCTAAATGAAGCTATGCTTTCTCACTCTAAAAGCAAACAAAATGAAATCATTAGCTTGCACAGGGCAGGAAAGTCCACAGGATAGAAAAGAAAAAATCTGCTCATATGTACAATCGCTAACTACAGACTTACCTACAAGTTCACATGGTTTAAAAAACGTAATCCACAGGGGAAACCCACAAGGATACCAAACTCGTAGGGAACAACTTGCTAACTGCAAGGAAACAGGGGGGAGTCATGAGCCAGATAGAAATGACACAATCCAGACGGTATAAAATAATTCAATCCACAAAGGTTCAGCAAAGCTAACCTACCAGTATCAACAGGATCCAGGACATATGACCAGCACGATGATCTCTCGAGGAGCAATAACCCGTACTTCCCCAGCTGCCTCCTATTTAAACCAAATCACTACAGGTGATGTGATGAACATAGAAACAGGCCCGTAGGGGCCATCTAAGAAAATGGTCAAACATGCGCCATCTTAGAACCGTCAAAACAGCATGAAATATGCCCAAATCTACAGAGAATAAGAGGTACAATCAAACTGTAGAGTCATAGCCATATAGTAGTGGCAAAAGGAAATAACCAAAGATAAAAATTAAAAATAATGGCCAGTTCTAAATCAAACCAAAGAGTAGATATCACTTACCAGCATGCCCAAAACAGTGGGCGCCATCTTGGAACATCAAAGTACACGGTACTCAATGTCCCAAGGGTAGGCACAAAATGGGTTAGTGAAATACAATACGTATCGTGTACATAATACAAATCGATAACATAAGGTTTTATAAGAAGAAACCGAAAACAGTTTTATCGTATAAAGTGAAGAATTCACTTCAAAGTAAGATAAAGGGCCACCACAGGAGAGCACAAAGCAGCCCTGTGGTAGGCACCTGGAAAAATATTGACCCCTCAGGCAATCCTGTACATACGTACTCAGATGGCATTGCTCCAAGGGAGATCTTCGTTCAGGCCATTCTCATATGTGTTTAAAGAAAAAATCCAAAACACTTCTTTCTTTTTCCTTTGTTTTTCAGGGTCCACATCGTTTCTTGTCAGTACTTTCTCAAGAATAATCCACCTGATATCTACCTCCTTGTGGTTTAAAGATAACCAATGAGCAACTAGGGGGGCGTTGATCTTTTGTGTCCTAATCGCAGATTTATGTTCCGATAGCCTAGTTCTAAATTCTCTGGAGGTCTCACCTATATATCCCAGGTTGCAGGGGCAAATAATCAAGTAAATTACATTTTTAGATCTACAATTAGTCATGTCCATAAATGGGATAGTCTTGTCATTAAATGTAAACTCTTTTGCAACAATGGCTGAGTCACAGGCGTGGCATTGGCCACATTTGTAATTGCCCGTAACTGGATTAGATCCTGTTAGTGACTTTTGGCCAAAAGTAGACACAAAATTGGTAGCTGATTTCACCAAATGGTTCCGTAGGTTTTTGTTCCTCCTGAAAGCGAACAATGGTTTCTCAAGTTTATCCGCTTCAGTATTGGAATTCAAAATGTGCCATTCTTTGTTAATATTATCCCTGATTTGATTATTCAGGGTAGAATGGTGAATCACACAGGCTAGCCGGTCACTGATCTTGCATCGTTGTTTTGAAAACAGGGCCTCACGGTTGTAAAACTTGGCTCTTTTTAAGGAATCTTTGATGGTTCTAATCGGATAACCTCTCTGTTCAAATTTGCACGTAAGATCTGCGGCATGTTTCAAAAAGTCTGCCATGCTGGTGCAATTTCTCCTGAGTCTCAGGAATTGTGAAAAAGGAATAGATTGCTTCTGGTTACAGGGATGGAAACTATCAAAGTGAAGCAGCGTGTTCCTAGCCTTGGGTTTAGTGTATAGGGTCATAAGCAAGTGCCCTTGATAGTGTTTGATATACACATCCAGGAATTCAACCAAATGATGGTCGTATTTAATCGTAAATCTGAGGTTGCTGTCACACATATTGAGCCAACTGTAAAATTCTAGTAGTTGGTCTTCACTGCCTTTCCAAATGAAGAAAACATCATCAATAAATCTACTCCAGGCCTGCACATTCTCTTAGAAAGGGGCTATTTAGTTGTAAATGAACTTGTCCTCGAATGCTCCCACATATAGGTTCGCCACACTAGGTGCACAGGCAGCACCCATACTGACTCCTTTGATTTGATGATACATTTTGCCATTAAAATCAAAGTAGTTATTAAATAGTACAGTTTCCAAACATTTCAGAATGAAACTCAATGCTGGATCATCTCCCCGTCTGTTTAGATATAGTGCTACAACATCAATGGCTTCTTGCTGGGGTATATTCGTATATAAAGACTCAAAGTCCATAGTCACCAGATATTCCCCATATGGTCTATATTGCAGGCCCTCGATCTTAGAAATGAAGTGGCCTGTGTCTCTGATGTAAGATGGTAAAAGGGCTACCAACGGTTTCAGAAAGGTATCAACGTACTTTGACAATGGCTCAATGGCCGAGCCTATGGTGGATACAATCGGACGCATAGGTGAATCTGAGGTAGACCATAGATAATCGGGATTCTAGTATGGACTGGAGTCAAAAATTCAAATTCTTTCTTACAAATACAGTAAGGCCCGCTTCTAAGGCTTCTAGATTCGTAGTTTTGATTGATCTCTTCAATTTGATTTCAGGGTGGCCTGGTATAGATTTATAAAAGACCGGACACTGCAGCATGTTTTCCATATTGTCCGTATACAAATTGGTGTCTAGAATAGCTATACCACCCCCTTTATCACATGGTTTAACAGTGATAGTCCTGGTATTTTTAAGACTTTTTAGGGCCATGCTTTCATCTTTGCTAAGATTGTACCTGGATCTTGGGGCATGTAGAAGCATTTTCTTAATTTTACTAGTCACTGTCCTCTCAAATATAGCTATTTCGGGACCCAAAGCTTCTAACGGGGGAGTAAACGTAGATGGCAATTTGAGTCCTGATCTGCTAACAGTGGTAGTAGGGGGAGACGATGAAAAAACCTTTTTAGTCTCACTCGTCTGAAGAATGCCTGAAGGTTTCTCATCAATTCAAATTTATTTATGTCTGAATTCGGTACAAAGGACAAGCCTTTCGATAACAAGCTAATGCAATGGTCATCCAAGGTAATTTGACTCAGATTAAAGATCGGAATCTCCTTCAGTCCCTCCAATACTGATTGCGTCTTGTTTGTAAAGTGTGGTGAGATTGTTCTGAGTTCGGGGGACGATTTCCCCGATTTTGTCTGAATCTTGATCAGTGATTGAATCTGCGGTGACCTAAAAAACGGGGATTCTGTTGGTACTGTTCCGAATGAGTCAGTCTATTGCCATATTCATCGAATTGATATGAACTACCCTCCCCTTCAGATTCAGAAGTATCGGAAAACATCACCACTTTCTTAGGAACCCACTCCTGTCTTTCCTGTGGTATGGAGTATTGTTTGTAGTACTGGTCAGCAAGATAAGGATATGTCCTCTCCCGGGTGAAATACCTGATATCTTTTTTCAATTTGTCTGATTTCCTCTTTATCAAATATATATTAAATGATTCCAAATCCGTATTTATCTCCTCTAGCTTTCTTTTGGCTTCCTCCACAGATACTGCCTGCCTGAGCTTGCTTTCAAGTTCCTGAATCTCAGAAAACAGAGAAGAAGCTACTTCTCTAGCTGTTTCTATAATCAACAGCATGTGATCACGAGAGCATCTATTAGAAATAAGCGACCACTTTTCGAGGAATTGTTTGATCTCAACAAAGAGGCCTGGAATGTTTCTTATTCTTAGGCCGTTTGGGATAGTACCAGCCTTAAGATATTCTAAAAGAAATTCAGCGTGTGCTTCAGTCCTGCGGGGTCTCTTTTTTAAATTGAGTAAATTAAGCCAGTCATTGTTCAGGCTGTTGGAAAATAAGGACTCTGAACTCGAATTGGTACTGGTGCCCACTATTCTTGAAAAATCCTCTTCGGTAAACCCAAAGGTTTTAATACTCTCCATCCATGTGTCAGTCCTTCATTTTGGACTACAGATTTGAAGTTGGAGAGTGTTTAATCCAGCCTATCTAAGTTCTTTCATTTCTAAGGTATTTTATCTTATTTTAATATAAACAAACTAGTCTTTGACTATTCTTGACTAGATTCTCTCGGTGGTAATCCAACACATTTATGCTATAGGTGATTCTATTTCTGCACTTTATCTAGCATTTTGCTGGACACTAATGGTGCTTTCCTTGGATCTTTAGATTTATTTACCTTTATTAAGCATTGGTTTTATAGATTTTGATCTTGGGCACTTTATCGGTGTTGTTTCTTAATTAAGTCACTTGAGTTGGTCTGGTTGCAAATCTGACATGATTCGAGTCTTCCCCCTATGCAAAGAACTGTAATGAATAATTTTGATGTTTCTTTGATAGGCAGATTACAAGATGTACGTATGCCAATTATACTGAATCATAAAGTCCTGATGAAGGTGTATTTATATTTTTGTTCACTCACCGAAACGCCCGTTGGCTTGTAAATTGGCATGTCTTGAACATTGGCATGAAGTGTTTGAAATTGGCAAATTTGAAGCCCTGACCTGGTGAGTGAAGTAACAGTGGTGAACCCTCCTGGCCTTAGCAGTCATGTCACTCCCTCTACTCCACACAGTATAGAAATGGTATTCGCTGAGCTGAGTTAACTTACATTGAGAGTTGCCAAACAGGGGTCTTTCGACAAATGAACACTGTTCTGGTGTTTTGAGTTGTTGAAACAGTGCCTCCTGTGAGTTGCAGTCAGGTCGCTCTCTCTAGCGCACACACTATACAAATACTATCCCCCCCTCCTGTGAGTATACTTCATTTGTAGGTTGATAAACAGGGGTAGATGGGCAAGTGATCACTATGCTGGTGTTTGGAGTTACAGACACAGGGCTTGCTGGGAGCTGGAGTCATGTCAGTCCCAGTCCCAGTCCCTGTGCCACACACACTATACAAACATCCCCACAGGTGAGTACACTTCATGTGTGAGTTACCAAACTAGAGTCTTTGTAGGAGAGGACACTGGAGTGGTGGTAGGAGTGATTTTAACAGAGCCTCCTGAGAGTTGTAGTCATGTAACTCCATGTACTATACACACTATACAAATGGTATCGTCCTGGGTGAGTACACGTCATGTGTGAGTTACCAGACTGGAGTCTTTGGAGGAGAGGACACTGAACTGCTGGTTAGAGCAACAGTAACAGAGCCTCCTGGGAGTTGCAGTCAGGTCACTCCCTCTAGTTCCCAACACTTGACAAATGGTATACTCTCTGGTGAGTGAAGAGCATTGGAGAGATTACAAACAGGTTCATTTGGTCAAGTGAACCCTGTGCTGATGTTTGGAGTTACAGACACAAGGCCTGCTGAGAGTTACAGTCATGTCATTCTCTCTAGTGCACACACTATATAAATGGCATCCTCCCAGGAAAGTACACTTCAATTGGGAGTAACCAAACAATGGTATTTGGGCAAAGGAACACTGAGCTGGTGGTCGGTTGTACAGACACAGGGTCTTCCTGGCCTTAATAGTCATGTCACTCCCTCTACTTTCCACATTTGGTATCCTCTCAGCTGAGTAAACCTAAATTTTAAGTTGCCAAATAGTGGTTTTTAAACAAGTAAACACTGTTCTGATGTCTGGAATTGCTGAAACAGTGCCTCCTTTGAGTTGCAGTCAGGTCACTCTCTACTACACACACTTGACCAATGCTCTCCCCCAAGGTGATTGCACTTCAATTGAGAGTTCACAAACAGATGTATTCAAGCATGTGACTACTGAGCTAATGTTTGTAGTTACAGTAATAGTGCCTTCTGGGAGTTGTAGTCATGCCTGTGCCTATATTACACACACTTGAAAAATGTTTATCTCCCCAGGTATGTATCCTTAAATTGATAGGTAACAAACAGGGGTATTTAGAGAAGTGACCACTAGTATGGTGTTTGGAGTTATAGAACAGTGCCTGCTGGAAGCTGGAGTCATGCCAGTCCCTGTACTATGTACACTATACAAATGCCATCTCCCCAAGTGAGTACACTTCAAATGTGAGTGGCCAAATAGAGGTCTTTGGACCCAGGACACTGGGCTGGTGGGTGAAGTAACAGTAAATGAGGCAAAAGCTGAGCTGTGAGCATGCATGACATTGAATTTTTGTTACTTTTTTTTTGTGTTGTGATTTACCAGACTCCACTCTCCCAGGTATTCCTGTCAAGCTCTCAGGATAAAGGATGGCCATGACCTTCTCCTCCCAGGGAAAGAGATGTAGGGGGGCACTGGGAGGGCCAACTGGTGCCTGGAGACCAGGGAAAGGACCTTGCCCTTGAGGTGGTTTTACCTCTTTCGGATGTCTTCCCTTGTGCACAGGGTGGTGCCTACAGTTTTCAGTCTGTTGACTATCCTGTCCCACATTTCCATTTACCTACTGGCAGGAGTGTGTTGGACATGTGCTCCAAACAATTGTAGCTCTACTCTTATGATTTCATCCACCATGACTTTTAGCCTACTGTTCAGAGAAAACAACTTAGAAAAAAAAGGTTTTGTCTGGAAATGTACCCACAAGGAATGCTGCCCAAAAAAGAGACCTTGCCAGATTATTTAGTTTGAAATTGAAAAACATATTTGATACGTTGCGATAATAGGGAGACATAATGTAAATCTCTCCAGACGAACGACTGGACCAAACATTCACAAGTGCAATTTTATGAGGCATAAAATTAAATTTTTGAACAAGATTCACCAGGAAGCTTACCATTTCTCATGTCCCTGAACTGCACAATAGACTCCATTAAAACATCTCTTAGTTCCACTTAGATGACTTCATGTTGTACACATTGGCACTCTTGATATATAGAAACATGTAATGAATTGCTTTGTCTTGCCTGAGCTTCACTGTGAAGTATTGTACCTTTAGATTCTTTTACATTAGACTGCAGGAAACTACACATTTTATTTATTTATATGCCAATGTCTCTCAATACCTTTTCAATGTAATTTGTCATTTTACTTGAGATGTGACTCAGCTTTTACTAGAGAAAATATGTAAGATGAAAAATGGGTTATGTTTTATTCAAGTTGTATTTTATGTAATTAAAAATGTAATACTTGGTGACATGTTTCTTCATTCAATTATTTTATAAATTACTTTTGCGTACTCATGAAGGTTGCAGCAAGTTCATGATACTCAAACCTTACTTTCAAGACCGACACAGCAGTGCTAAAACAGGCTATATTTGATGCATCAGGATTTTAAGTCTGAAAATGTGCTATTTGAAATTTCAGCTTTCCTAGGGTCTAAAATGGAAACCTGTTCATTTTAAGCAAAGTGTGAAACTTACATTTGTTTCAAATCGTATTTATTTAAGGTATGTGTTATACTATTCTGGAAATTGTAGTTCCTAAAGCATTCAGAATTAACTTGTTGTGTGTGTTCAATACGGAAACTGGCTTGTTTGAGTTTGTGTCTGGGGCACGCATCCCAGCTTTTTTAAAAAGCTGACTACCACACCATTATGACAAGTTAGAGGAGGTCTTTCTACTAACAGAAATATATTTATTCATAAAGAGGTAAAAGAGGGTAACGTCTTGAAGAAGATTTTTTTTATGAAACTCAAAGGGGATGCCATCTTCGCCATATACCTTGCCGCTAGCCAATGCTGCTAAAATGTTTCTATATCTTTTGTCTCATAAGGTTATATAATATCTGACCAGAGGCGATAACTTCATTAAGGCGGAGGAGTGTCGCCCACCCTGCTGCCAGCACACCAAAAATGAAAAATAACATGGTAGCTAAATTATTTTATTACCATTTTATTATTCAGTGCAGCTGGTCAGTCCAAGCCAAGAGCTGGGGCGGGGACATCACTGCTGACTGGCAGCAGTAGAGTGATGCACACAAAGTTTGAAGTGCTCATGTCACTTTGGCTGGATGTCTTGCAATAGCCAACCAGAAATGTGACTTTACAACTCTCCAAGCTGGGGTGGAGGGCAGTCACAGGCCTCCAGTGCTCTTGTGAGCTCTGAGAGAGGCTACTCCCTTTCAATTCTGGCATTTCTCTCATGGCATTTCTCTCATGCTGGTTAACATCATGAGAGCAACGTCTGGATTGCTTATGGTAGATGGCTCAGAGACCCCTTGCTGCTGAATATCGGGACCCTAGAGAACTGGAGATGTTAAGTAAATTTTTTGTTTTAATTAAGTTTTAATTTAATTTAATTTTATGAACTTGGACTGCCTTCAGGCTCAACTCCAGAGCTCTTAATCACGGCACGTTATAAACACTGTTTATAATGGACCTTTATTGAGAGATTTGGGGTTATGCCCAAAGGCATTCCTGGAGTGCACCCGGGTCACCACACCACTATAAGAAGCATTTGCAACCGGACTTTACTTGCCACATTAAATGAAAACAAAAAAAGGAGTGTGATCTCGCTGTGTAAAACACAGTGCAATCATGCTGCCAAACAAAGAGAAAAAGTAGTCCAGAAATTATACAGAAAACATGGAGCCTCATATGTTTTTAGTAGTTTACCGGTACTCTCGAGGATGGCTAATCACCGGAAAAGGCATGACATATGCATGTCTTTCACGAATGAAAACAATTGGATTTTAAAAAGCAAGCCCACGAACCGATGAAAGTGACTGACGTAACATGGGCGTGGTTAAAATCCCCCTAAAGAGAGATGAGAAGAGGGATGGAGTTCTTTGCGCTCGCTCCTAAAAAGCATCTGCTGCCACTGCATCCGACTTTGCTAGTCGCAGGAGTTTGAGGTCTAGAATAGAATTTTGCTTTTCTCTACCATTTGTTTTACAACATAGCTTGCCCTATAATGTTCTATAAAAGCTGCTGTATTGCATCTAGCGCTGATGTTAATTTATTCATTTGAAGATAGAAGATTGTCTCAATTTTAATTCTCTTTACTTTTTGCCTTGACTGACCAAACAAGGAACCACCTGTATACTCTCCCTCTTCATACCAGCTCTGAGCCACCTTTACCACATTTACTTGTTCAGCCCAATCTTGTAAGGAGTTCTTGACTGCGCCCCAATTTATCTTATCTGCTGTCAAATTATCTGCACATAGATTTTTTTAGTATATTCCATCTTTTACTCTAACCTTTGCAGTACACTCATCTTTTGTGTACTAAAATTATGGATTTTGACACTCTCCTGTCATGTATCTTAGCTTTAAAAACATCCCAGACAAACTTAAATTCTGCAATGTCAAGGTTTATTTAAAAAATATCTCAATGAAAATCTGCCACTGAGTCCTCACCTTGAGCTGCAGCTTAATATTTTGCCATCTAAAATTAATGTTTATTTTAATCATACATTGTCACTGTTTTGAGGTCGAATGCAGAGTGATCTATGAAACAATTTATGATGGGTCACCCTATTCTGTTTTAAAATAAGAGGGTGTTAAAAATAATCGTTCTTTGCTGCGGTATTAAATCTCTTTCAGAAGTAGCTGAAATCTTTGGCTTTCTGGTTGCTATACCTTTAGGGGTCGTTAAGATCTCATTGCTCCTTTAAACCTTTAAAAAAAAAAGGCACTGCCATGTAGTTAATTATGCTTTCCATTATAATTTGAGGAATGAAGCTTTTGATCTTGAATTTAATTAAAATATCCACAAATGTTTAATTCCTATTTTAGTGGCAATAATGAAATGGTTAACTCATTGAAAGGCTGGTGACCATATTCTTTAGGACCATAGAAACTTTAAACCGGAAGACAAAGTTTTAGCATTCAGTTATATTGAACTAACTACCGCTCACCCTCCATGCCCAGCCCCAGTTGAGGATAAAAATCTATTTTCTGCCTACTTAGTGAAACTATGGTTATCTTTTTTTGTTTCAAAGTTTTTTATTTAATTGTATGAGGTAAAAAAAAATACATACATATGCAAGGAGGGAGATAGAAGGATAGGGGTATAAAGCATTGATATTAATGAGAATATAATGGTGTAGGAGTATATCCGGCAATTAGAGGTAATATATCCCGAATTTGTAGGTAATATAAACATCCAACAATTGTAGGTAATATAAACAGTTGGTTGTGGACCTTAGGGCCAAACATACGAACTTCAGGTTTTGCGACTCGCAAATTGCGAGTCATAGCGACTCGCAATTCGCAAGTCGCAAAACCTCATGTACAACAGTGTTAATGACACTGTTTGTGATTCCCAATGGGGTCGCAAATTACCTACCTCATGAATATTCATGAGGTAGGCTGCAATTTGCGACCCCATTGGGAATGGCCGCCCTCACAGGGATGGTGGCCTGCTGGAGACAGCAGACCACCATGTCTGTGACTGCTTTTAAATAAAATAGTTTTTGTTTTAATGCAGACCGTTTTCCTTAAAGGAAAACGAGATGCATTTCAAAAACAAAAAATGAAAAGTTTTGTTTTTGCTCTGAAAAAATATTTTTGCTGCCATTCACAAAGGGGAAGAGGTTCCCTGGGGACCCCTTCCCGCTTGCGAATGGGTTAGCAACTGCGATTGTTTTGCGACCGCATTCGCGGTCACAAAACAATCATACTTGGGACTGCGACTTGTAATTAGGAAGGGAACACCCCTTCCTAATTGCGACTCGCAAACCCCTTTTGGGATTCGGTAAATAGATTACTGAATCCCAAAAATGGGTTTGTACATCCCAAATAGCATTTTCCACATCGCAACCGGCCCGATTCTCCATTTGTGACGTGGAAAATGCTTCGTACATCTGGCCCATAGTGACTTATATCTGATTGGTGGTGGGAAAGGTTTTACCCCACAGGTAAGAAGAGGAGGGTGGGGGGGCAGTGCGAGGGGGATAATGTACTGAAACACCAAAAAGAAAGATAAAGGGATAAAGTGAAGAGGGAGAGAAATGGGGAGGGAGAGATGTCATCTGGTGCAAAATATGCTTCCCTCTGGAGTAATACTAGAATCAAAATCAACTGCTCACCCTCCTCTTGGTATTCATGGATTTCATATGGATATTTTATTCATCAAGGACCTTGGCTCACCAATGCACCCTAAACATTTGCTGAACTGCAGAGTTCTCATAACCTAGAAAACATTAAATTCTACAACTTCCTCAAACTAAATGTGGCACTGAGGAAAGCTCCTAACCCACACACTGCAGACTTGATTCCCCTCCTCATTAAGCTACCTAAAATGCCACACATAGTCTCAGTAATATGTAAATTCCTGAACTCCTGTAATACAAATATAAGAATCAAAACTGCAATGCGATCTCAATCCACTTCTAACATCCTTACCTCAACTCTGAATTGTAATGTTTGGATAAATATTTGGTCTCTTGCTCTTAAAAATAAAATCTCCCCCACTCTCGCACACTGTAAGTACTGGATAATACACAGAGTCTTCTGGACCACTGAACAACTCTCCAAACTAGGGCTCCTCGATTCAGACACCTGCTGAAATTGTCAAAAATCCCCTGGCACCCTTGAACATATGTTGTTCCTTTGTGGTAAACTAATTCATTTCTGGAATGAACCACAAAAAACCTTAAATACAATCGTTAACACAGAAATATTCCTGAACTTCTTCATAGTCAACCTAGGCCCTTGGTCACACTTCCCCTCCATGCAACTTAACCAATCAGATATGTATCTTCTAGATCTATTTTTAACCATCGAATTAACAATATCCAATGTGAATGGAAATAATTCCGCTCTTGGTGGGCTTGCGTATGCTTTACAAGAAGCACAGACAACACATTATCTAACCACAACTACAACTACTAGTCCTCTCACAAATTATGAAACAAACTAGATCTATTTATGCAAAAAATCAAACCCTCTGGAGTTCTCGTCTCGCACACAACCCCCTGGATGGAGACTATCTGAACTTCATCTTCTCCTTCAGACACTCAGTAATTAACACTTTCTGTAATGTACCAGAAACTATGGTTATCTTTTAGTTTAGATTTAGACCAGTGAATTTCCAGTAAAAATATTATTGCGGGATTATGATGCAAAATCCATAATTCTATACCTTAGATGTTTGCTGGTTAATGAGACCATTGGAGTTGAATGCAATTATTTTCCAATCACTCATACTGCTGATCATCGTGCAAAGCAGGAGAGTAATGACTTAAGAATGTTGTTCATCATCATAACCAAATACTCTAACTCTGTTAAATTAATTATCTGGAGTCCAAGACCAATTCATCTGTTTGTACTGTCCACAAATGCCCCACTTCATACATATTGGTACTCATAGGCCTTTTGTTACATCTTGGTCATGAAAGTCTCCAACTGCCCCAAGACAACTACCCCTCCCCCGCCCCGTATTCTTGCACATCACAAATGACATTTAGAACAATATTTGACTTCTTGTGAGTACTCTGTTAAAAGTTGGATTTCCTCCTGCACTTTTGACACACTTATTGATTTGCCAATAATATTCAATCAGAGCTCCCCTTGCTAAATAAAGCAACCTCAAGCCCGCTCACTTAAAATTTTGGAATCACCTGCTCCACCTCTTGCCAATTTCAACTATCATATCAAATAAGACGTAGAAAGAGGACTCACTGTGTATTTTATAGTTCTATTATATGGCATGATATAGTGATTTTTTCTTTCATTCAGTAGTCTGAGATGTTAACAAAATAGTTCTAGAATGAGATAAATGTTTTAGCGTTGAGAAAGGAAGCAAATGGTTGCTGTTGATGGTTAAATCTCCCTAGTCTGAAAGAATATAGCCTCTGATAAAGTCTAGAAATAGATTCAAAACATTTATTGAAAACTATCAAATTTCTGGAGTACTAACAAACTCAAATTGTACATTCTTTATATCCCTTGACATCATTCACCCAAGGTTCCAGGTCTTTTCTCACCCTGGGATACAACCTAAAAATCCTTAGCCGGGGGACCTTCCTCTATCTCTCCGTACCCCGAACAGGGGGCTGACATACTAGCTTGGTCAACCAGATGTGAGAGAAACAGAGGGAATGTAATCCTAGCACAGGATATTATACCATCTCCGTGTGTTTTTCCATCCAAGCTTTAAGCAGTAACCAAAATCTCTTCACCTTAGTAATCCCTCTTGTCCATTGTAGAAGCATAGACCAGCTGATCCAATCAATATATATATTAGGGGGGCACATTACTTACCCATTTCCTACAAATTTCTCTCCTAGCCAGTAACATAGCATAGAATAGTAATTTCTGCATGTCACTTCTTAGCCCTTCAGCTTGCTCTATGCTACCAAAGATTACTAAAAACAGGTTTATTTTAATATCAACTCCCAAAGCATTAGAAATAATTTTTATCACTGCCCCCCAAAAGGATTGTATTTCCGGTCATTCTATAAACATATGTACATCTGTGGCCTTTTCCATTCAAATCAAATCAAATCATTAACATTTATAAAGCGCGCTACTCACCCGTGCGGGTCTCAAGGCGCTAGGGGAAAGGGGGGGTTACTGCTGCTCGAATAGCCAGGTTTTTAGGAGTCTCCGGAAAGCAGGGTGGTCCTGGGTGGTCCTGAGGCTGGTGGGGAGGGAGTTCCAGGTCTTGGCCGCCAGGAAGGAAAAAGATCTCCCACCCGCCGTGGAGCGGCGGATGCGAGGGACGGCAGCGAGTGCGAGACCAGAGGAACGGAGGAGGCGGGTGGGGAGGTAGAAGCTGAGGCGTCGGTTGAGGTATTCCGGTCCCTTGTTGTGGAGGGCTTTGTGTGCGTGGGTGAGAAGTCGAAAGGTGATCCTTTTGCTGACTGGGAGCCAATGCAGGTGTCTCAGGTGTGCGGAGATGTGGCTGTTGCGGGGTACGTCGAGGATGAGGCGTGCCGATGCGTTTTGAATGCGTTGCAGGCGATTTTGGAGTTTGGCTGTGGTCCCGGCGTAGAGGGTGTTGCCGTAGTCCAGGCGGCTCGCGACGAGGGCGTGGGTCACGGTTTTTCTAGTGTCGGCGGGGATCCAGCGGAAGATCTTGTGGAGCATGCGGAGGGTGAGGAAGCAGGCAGAGGATACAGCGTTGACTTGCTTGGTCATGGTGAGAAGAGGGTCCAAGATGAAGCCGAGGTTGCGGGCGTGGTCTGTGGGGGTCGGTGCAGTGCCGAGGGCCGTGGGCCACCAGGAGTCGTCCCAGGTGGACGGGGTGTTGCAGAGGATGAGGACTTCTGTCTTTTCAGAGTTCAGCTTTAGGCTGCTGAGCCTCATCCAATCTGCGACGTCCTTCATACCCTCTTGTAGGTTGGTCTTGGCGCTGGCGGGGTCCTTGGTGAGGGAGAGTATAAGTTGGGTGTCGTTGGCGTAGGAGGTGATGATGATGTCGTGCTTGCGAACGATGTTGGCGAGGGGGCTCATGTAGACATTGAAGAGTGTCGGGCTGAGCGATGAGCCTTGAGGTACGCCGCAGATGATCTCAGTGGGTTCTGAGCGAAACGGAGGGAGGTAAACTCTTTGGGAACGGTTAGAGAGGAAGGAGGCGATCCAGTCCAGGGCCTGGCCTTGGATCCCGGTGGAGCGGAGGCGGGTGATTAGGGTGCGGTGACAGACGGTGTCGAAGGCAGCCGAGAGGTCGAGGAGAATGAGGGCGACTGTTTCACGGTTGTCCATCAGGGTTCTGATGTCGTCAGTGACTGAGATGAGGGCGGTTTCCGTGCTGTGGTTGGTTCAGAATCCGGTTTGTGAAGGGTCGAGCAGGTTGTTGTTTTCCAGGAAGGTGGTCAGCTGTTTGTTGACGGTCTTCTCTATTACCTTGGCTGGGAAAGGCAGAAGAGAGATGGGGCGGAAGTTTTTCAGGTCGCTCGGGTCAGCCGTAGGTTTCTTTAGTAGGACGTTGACTTCGGCGTGTTTCCAGCATTCGGGGAAGGTAGCAGAAGAAAAAGAAGAGTTGATGACGGTCTGGAGGTGCGGGGCGATGATGTCGTCGGCTTTGTTAAAGATGAAGTGAGGGCAGGGGTCCGAAGGGGCGCCAGAGTGGATAGAGTTCATGATGGATTTGGTTTCTTCAGTGTTGATGTGGGTCCAGTTGTTGAGGGTAATGGCCGGGGGTGCGGGTTCGGTGGTGTTATGTTGGGTCTGGTGTCCGAAGCTGTCGTGGAGGTCGCTGATCTTGCGATGGAAGAAAGTGGCGAGGGAGTCGCACAAATCCTGTGAGGGCGTGACGGCGTTGGCGTTGGGGTTGGAGAACTCCTTGACGATGCTGAAGAGTTCTCTGCTGTTGTGGCTGTTTTTGTCCAGTCCGTCGGTGAAAAAGTTATTTTTAGCAGCGCGGATCAGGCGGTGGTGTTCGCGGGTAGCGTTCTTGAGGGCGGTCATGTTGTCAGCGGTGTGGTCCTTGCTCCAGGCCTTCTCGAGGGCGCGACAAGTTTTCTTTGATTCTTTGAGGGTGTCAGAGAACCAGAGAGGTTTTTTGGTGTTGGTCTGTCGATGCGTGCGTTTGAGGGGAGCAAGTTTGTCTGCGCAGTTGGAGATCCAGTTTGTGAGGCTGAGGGCTGCGTCGTTGGGGTCGGTGGTGAGGGTGGGTTGGTTGGCGGCGAGTGCTGAGAAGAGTTGCTCTTCGGGGATCTTGTTCCACTGTCGACGAGGGATGGGTTGAGTGCGGAGGTGGCGGGTCTCGCGTCGGAATGTGAAGTGGACACAGCTGTGGTCGGTCCAGTGTAGAGCGGAGGTGTGGCTGAAGAAGACGTGTTTGCTGGCGGAGAAGATAGGGTCAAGCGTGTGTCCGGCGATGTGGGTGGTGGTGTTCACCAGTTGTTTGAGGCCGAGGTTGGCGAGGTTGTCGAGCAGGGTGGTGGTGTTGGGGTCGTTGTTTTGTTCCAGATGGAAGTTGAGGTCGCCTAGGAGGATGTAGTCCGGTGAGGCGAGGGCGTGCGGGGAGATGAAGTCGGCTATGGCGTCGCTGAAGGGGGCGCGCGGTCCGGGAGGACGGTAGACGAGGGATCCTCTGAGGGTGGTCCTCGGGTTGGTGCGAATCTGAAAATGCAGGTGTTCAGCGGCGAGAGGGGTGTCTTCGGTGGAGGTGGTGACGCTGATGGAGTCTTTGAAGACGATGGCGATACCTCCTCCTACTTGGTTGGTGCAGTCTTTTCTGGAGATCTTGTAGCCTTCGGGGATGGCGGTGGCGATGTCTGGAGTAGAGGGGGCGTTCATCCAGGTCTCCGTGATGAAGGCGACGTCCGGTGCTGTGGAGTCCAGGAGATCCCAGAGTTCAACGGCGTGCTTGTGGACGGATCGAGCGTTGACCAGGATGCACTTGAGTTGGTTGATGGCGCGTGGGCTGGTGGTCGTGGTAGTTGCGTGGTGGAAGATGCGTTTGCAGGAGTTGCAGGCGAAGGGTCCATGGGTGCGTTTGGGGTGAGCTTGGAAGCAGGTGTTGGAGCGTCTTGGGTTGAGGGCGAGGAGGGTGGTGGGGTCGTAGCGGATCAGCGGGGTTTGGGAGAGCTGGGGACCAGGGGTTGTGGCGCTGTGCGCAGGCCAGGCGTGGACGGGCGCAGACGGGCTTGCCTCTGGTGCGCCTCCAGAGGGCCAGCGGCGCGCCCGCTGCACAGTTGTGCAGCGGCCGCCATATAAGGTAGGAGGGGTGGAGGGGGGGAGGGGTCAGCTGGGGGCAAATGGGAGCTGGGGGGGGCGGGGGCGTGCAGGAGGTCGCGGCGGGAAAGCGCGAGGGAGGGGGGGGACAGGTAGAGTGAGAAGAGCTGGGGAGGGGGGTTTAAGGGTGGAGGGGGGAGAGTGTTAGGAGGTTTGGGAGATTAGGAAGAGAGATAGGAGTAGGGTTGTGAAGATAGGGGAGGGGGGGTTGTAGAGGTGGGTGAGGGTGAGAGGTAGAGTGAGAGGATAGGAAGAATAGGTAATAGAGGGGGTGGCGGGAAGGGGGGAGAGATAGAGAAATAGATAGAGAAAATGGATAGATAGAGAAATCGATAGATAGAGAAATAGATAGATAGAGAGATAGGTAGATAGGAGGAGGTGGAGAGTGAGGGAGTTAGATAGTGAGATAGAGAAATAGGTGGATAGGAGGAGAGAGGGAGGTAGATAGCGAATGGGTTAGATAGGGGTGATAGAGAGGGGGAGGCGAGTGAGGGAGGGGGATGAGCAAGGAGCAGTAGGGCAGGCGCGGGGAGAAGAAGACGGAGGGGGCAGAGGAGCCGAAGACAGAAGATAGAAGACAGAAGAACAGAAGACAGAAGAACAGAAGACAGAAGAACAGAAGAACAGGAGAACAGAAGAACAGGAGAACAGAAGAACAGGAGTCCAGAAGAACTCAGAAGAGCAGAAGTTCACAGAAGAGCAGAAGATCACAGATGAAGATACGAAGAACAGAAGGCAGAAGTCAGGCAGAAGACGTCAGAAGAAGATGAAGAAGAAGAGAGGCGACGGGAGAGGCAGAGAAGCACACAGAAGAAGAGAGAAGACGGGGAGAAGAAGAGTACAGAAGAAGATTACTGTTCTTTCCGCTTTCCACTTTCCGCATTTAACCACTCTTCCTTCGCCATTTTTGACAAATTACAGGGTGAAATGTATGCGCTATGAATTGAATACATGTAATTTCTTCTGTAAGTAGCCGGTTTAACCACGGAAAACAAGGTGCGCATAGAAGTCTGCCACACTTCCTGCAACTGTACTCCCAGGAAGTAATTTCCCCACAGATCATATGCCAGCTTAAAATTACCATCTACCATAACTATCATCTCCCAATACAAAATGGCCACTTCTATTTTTGGAAGCAGGCTTCCCATTATCTTCTCCTCTAACTGATGTTTCAGACCAATAATTCTATGCCCCTTCTGTGCCCATGCTTTCAGTTGGAGGTAGCCTTGTCAATTCCCCACCTGCCTCTACTGAAATTTCTTCCCATGGGAGTAAGCTGCCTTCCCTAACTAAATCTCCCCAGTTTTTAAACCCCAAGTTCTTATTTGGAGTAGCCTGAATGTCCTTAAGACACTCTGGCGTACCTGGTGAATCCCAGATAGGTGCCCAGCGACGATCATATTTTACCTTGCCTATGCGCCTTATGCTATACCATAGTTTTGCCTTACATAGACGTGTGGTAAACTAGTAGCAAAAAATAGCATAACCGCCGGCGGTTCTTCTACACCGGGTGCTGGAGGGAGACCTGTACGTGGGCTCGACTCTAACAAAGATTCCTGGGAGGCACTTGGTGCCAAAAACTCAGTATTGGCTCATATAGACCGCAAGCTAAACGTCGGAGAGCTTAAGGGGACATAAGGAACTTTGTTTCAGGTCCCGATCGACCTCCCGGCATTGCTATCTCCAATTGGTCCTGATAAGGCCCAGAAGGGATGGGGCCGAAACGTGTCGACAATAGGATCTGACAATAGGATCTTGTGAGGTTGCAATAAATATTAAGGAACTAAAGACTAATCTACACATTATCTCAAAATGAGAAGAAATAACGTCTATACATGAGATATATGTCCTTTTAAGAACAACCATCACTATTTTGTGGATTTATGTGTAAATTAAATCTTTTGGAGAGCAACGATACCGTTAGTCATATAGACTAATGTCATTTCAATCTAAGTTTTTGTGCATAAACTGATATCTGTATTTTAGCTGTTGAAGGAAACAGTATGTTTGTTTTCAATGTTTTCGCGCATTATTATTTTCTATGACAAAGCTGACTAAATTATGAAATTAAGTTTCACTTCTAATGGGTGAATTGATGACCCCGTTTTAGGATGAACTCTTATGCTATTTTTTCCTACTAGTTTACCACACGTCTATGTAAGGTCTTCTGTTTACCCAGGTCTAGTAGGGTTATGTGGGTAGATCTCTGTTAGTCTGGATTGATACCATAGTTTTGCAGCATCTTTCAACACTTTTAGTTTGAATTTTTTGAAATATTTGGGATCCCCGAATTTAAACAACAAATGGTTTGCTGCCCCCTTCACTTCCCCTAACATACCCTTAAACATACATTTAAGATCCATCATATTTGGGGAGGAAAAGAGCATTCTTACATTTTTTAGTTGAAAAGCCCAACCGTATAACTGCAGATCTGGCAAGGTTAGTCCCGCCCTTCTCCCTTCTTCTACACAACTTTCTCCCTGAAATTCTCACTACCTTCTGTGCCCATATAAATGCATTAATATCCTGTTGGATCTTAGCTATCAGCTTCTCATCCATTTGCAACGGGATTGTGTTAAATAAAAAACTAACCTTAGGCAGAATCACCATCTTTACCGGATTCACTCTACCTAGAATTGACAGAGGTGGATGCATTCATCCTCTTAGCAACTTATTACATTCCATCCGTAATTATTTAACATTAACTACTGGGATCTGCTCAATGTCTTGTACAATCTTAACACCCAAGTATCTCATTTTGGTTTTAATTAGCAAGCTCCCAGCCCTCTGATTCCACATCATTATTTCCACATTTTCCGCATTGACCTGATAACCAGACACTTTCCCAAACTCCTTAACTATGTCAATGACTTCTGGGAGAGCTGTATGTAGTTCCAAAGTACATAACAACAGATCATCCGCGTACAGAGAAACTTTTTTCTCCCATCCACTGCATAAAAAAGGTTAAATCCTTTGGTCCTGCCTTATTCTTCTGGCTAATGGTTCAATATACAAATTAAACAATATAGGAGAGAGCGGACAACTCTGTCTCATCCCTCTGGTTATTTAAAAGAGGACGTCAGACTCCCATTCACCAGCACCCTAACTGACGGGCTCTGGTAAATTTGGCCCACCATCCGACATAGGTGATCCCCAAATCCATACGCCTTTAAAATTGTGATTAAATAGACCCAATTCACTCTATCAAAAGCTTTCATGGCATCCAATGTGATAACTGCTAGAGCGGAACTAAACGTTGTTGTCAAGTCAATAGCCCCTATTAAATTAGATGCTAACTCATGAAGATGCCTGCCCTTTATGAAACCTTTCTGATCTTTATGAAGGAGACCAACCACTACCCCATTCATCCTCTCTGCCAGCATCTTATCAAATATCTTATAATCAGAATTCAAAAGAGAAATTGATCTATATTACTCACATCTTGAAGAGTTTTTATCTGCTTCAAAACCATGATTCTGGAAGTCTCCCCCCTTTCTTGTAAATCTTTTCAAACAGGACTGACATAAATGGCATTGTAGATTCTCCCAATACCTTATACAGCTCTATCATAATACCATCTGGTCCTTCCGCTTTACCTCCCTTCCCTTCACTGGGAGCAGTCCTAATCTCTTCCTGAGTAATGTTTTTATTCATAAATTCCTGCTCTTTGGCTGTTATTTTAGGTAATACATCTATACTTGCCCAGCTTCTTACCCCTTCCCTAGTTATCACTTTATCTTCCTTATATAACTCTGAAAAAACACTTGGAAAACCTTCCTTTTATCTTTACTATTTGCCCATCTCTTTCCCATTTGGCCGAAAATCTCTCTAATTATATTTTTAGTTTGTTCTGTCTTTGCTTTCCATGCTAGCAGTTTCCCTGCAATCTCTCTGTATTCAAAGTGAGCTAATTTGCTGAATTCCCATCTTTTTTTTTAATCTCATCTGCAGTACTTCCTCCAGTTGCATTTTCAACTGTCTCTTCCAACCTTTCAACTTACCTAAAGAATCCACCCCATCATTTTCCAAGCGATCACATTCAGCCAATTCTGCTTCTAATTTACTCACTTCCATCCTATACTTCTTATTTCTAGAGATAGTAAAACTTGTTGTTTTGCCTCTTATAAATGCCCTATACCCATTCCAAACCACACATATAGAGAAGGATCCTAGAGTAAATAAAAAAAACTCTTCTGTCTTGATGCGCAGTTGGTCACCCCATCATTCTCCAGCAACAAAGATCGATCTAACGCCCACCGCCTCATCTTCTTTCTTATAGAAAGTTTTATTGTTGGTAATATCGCAAAGACCAAATTCACTCATTTTCCTCTTGAGAAAAAACTGAGATTTCGGCATGGCTGTAGGCCTTGCTCTCGATGATCTATCCAAATTATTATCCATAAGCATATTGAAATCCCCTGCCATAATAACAATGTCAGAAAAATCCAGAAGGTGGAAAAACATCCTTCTCATCGGATCTAAATCATTGCAATTTGGACCATGAAACTCCACTACTGTAAATACCATATCGCATACGTGGAGCTTGACTATGGTCCATCGTCCGGCGTAGTCTGAAATTAAATTGAACACTACTGCATTAATCTGTTTCTTGATCACTATAGCCACCCCCCCAATATTGGAATCTTTTTCCGTACACTTCAGGTACTGGACTCACTTTTGAGGTTTAAATAGTTTGAAACATTCCCTTCCTGTCAAATGTGTCTCCTGCACAATTATGATATGCGCCGGGGAATCCTTCAGGTACTGCAAGATTCTATTTCTTCTTCCCCTGATTCTCAGCCCATTCACATTCCATGTCAAACTTTTCAACAAACTACTATCTCCCCCGTTTCATATCATAATTTCCCATTTGTTTCCAAGTGATTATACCATCTATTATGCATGAGGTGAAAGAGAATTTTTTTCTTTTTCTCCCTAATGCTCCCCACCCTGTGCTCCCCCTCCACTTCCACCCGTGATCCCCCCAAGCCCCACCTGTAGGGAACCCATCCCTTTCTCTGGGCTGGATGATGTGCCCAGTTTTTAGAGCACCCCCGGGGTCCCTGGCCAGAGAATTTATGAGAGGGTAAACAGAGCCTTCCCATCTAAGAGTATCCATTCCCATTTTGTCTCTAGTAGTTCATCTGCTGTTTTTTGAGCTCTCACATTATACATTTTGTTGTTGTACATCACACGCAGGAAGGCTGGAAACTTAAGCTGTGCTGTAACTCCTGATTTCTTAAAATCATTTCCTCAATTCCCACTGTTTATTGAGAAGTCCTTCCCTTTTAGTGATTTTTGCTTTAAGGCTTTTAACAAAATCTTCTCCATCAATGCATAAGTCAGAAAATTTACCAAAATCTTGTGTGGCTTCTTTTCTCTTAAAGGTATCCCTATGAATCCTCTGAATACCTGCGACAATATCAATGTTAGTCTCTTACAAATGCAGTGCACTCTTTATCAGTGAAACTATATATGTCATAATATTGTCTCCTTCCACACCCTCCGGAATATTAAGAATTCTCAAGTTATTTCTCCATGCCACATTCTCTAACCGCTCCAACTTATCTTGCGTTTCTTGTTTATTAACTTTCAACTGCCGCAACTCTTGCTTATTCTTCTTGACGTTTTCCTTCAAAACTTCCACTGTTTATTTCTTCTAATACCTGTGTTCTTTTAGCCAACAAATCCATTTTTTCCAGAGTTTCACAGGCCTTTCATATCAGCTTGATTTGCTTCAGACACCGAAAACCCCTTTTTAATCTCCTCCGATAACTTTGCAATCATTCCTTCTATAGGGGAGTTTTTTTGAGTGTGCGCAGATTTCTCCATCATTGTGGCCTGCATTTGTTCCTGTGCCTCCTTTTCCTTCTGTGCCTCAGCCCTGCTTATGGAACTCTCTACAAAGGGGGTCTCCTCGACCAATTGCTTTTGAAACTCCAAATTTACACTTCTGACTGGGATCTTTTCTTTTGTTTTTTCACCACTTTCCACAACCCCGCTACCCCACCCTTTGTACCTCCGTATCATCATCCAACACCGCTTCAACAAGAGGCTCCATTTCCTTGCATACCCCAGCCTCCATTAGGCTGCAAGAATCACCTAGCGCTCCAACGGGCCCTACAGAAGGAAGAACTTTAAAATGACCTTAACGAGGAGGTGACATTCGGTTTCCCGAAGATGAGGGACTTCGCTTTTCCTTTCTTTCCCCGGCTTAACTCCCAAGTTGCTTTTTCTAGACTCGATGGTAAGAAATACACTGCTCACTTCCTCCTCTTGTTCTAATATAACCCCTCTTTGCACCCTTTCCACCAGCAGATTCTTTTTACATTCTCCCAGTAGCCCCCTCCAGTCTTCACTCCTACCTTTGGTGCTGACACCTACTCCAGTAGCGCATACAACCTTTTACCCCAAAGGCTTTTCTCTCCTCACCTCCTCCTACCTCCTGTCATGTGCACTACTTCCACCTCCTGTATTTGTTGCCGTGGGGTTCGGCCAGCATACTCTCCTCCTCTCGTCCCTAGTCTTACGGATCCATCAGCTGCTCCTTCTGTTTCTGGAAGCACCCTGCTTCTGTTGACATTTTATTGGCCTCCTCAGAGAGGAAAGCCGCTGCCCGCGTGGCTCCTTCTGAGCTCCAGGACTGTGCAAGACCAGACCGCGGTGCCTGCCCCCACTCTCCTCTGTATTGCAGGTAAGCCGGCACATCAATGCACCTCCTCTCTTCCCTCCCGCACCCTTTGGCCAGACCCTGACGCTCATGCTCTAGCAGCCTGCCTCCTCGCCGGCAGCCATTTTCCCCCTGTATGTTTGATCCTCCTCAAAATGTACATTCTTGTTCTGTTACAATTCTTCATATTTGCTTTTCATCCCTGAAATCTCAGAAAACTTTAATAGCTTAGGAGGAAACTGTGCACTGTTGATGTTAGGAAGAAGAAACTTGTTTCTCTAAAGCTGTGAATCTATTCTCATACCACCTGAGTTTTTCATTAATCTGTTCTATCTTTGGTATTTAGTAAAGAGGTCGTTTCACCTGTGCCAGTTTTATATCTTTTACCTCTTTTAAGATTAAGTTAAGCACTTGAAACATAGGGGGTCATTCCAAGTCTGGCGGGCGGCAGAGGCCGCCCGCCAGACTTCCCCCCTCCGAAATACCGCTCCGCGGTCGAAAGACCGCAGAGGGTATTCTAAGTTTTTCCCTGGGCTGGCGGGCGGTCGCCAAAAGACCGCCCGCCAGCCCAGGGAAAAACTCCCTTCCCACGAAGATGCCGGCTCGTAATCGAGCCGGCGGAGTGGGAAGGTGCGACGGGTGCTGTTGCACCCGTCGCGTATTTCACTGTCTGCCAAGCAGACAGTGAAATACTTGTAGGGGCCCTCTTACGGGGGCCCCTGCAGTGCCCATGCCAGTGGCATGGGCACTGCAGGGGCCCCCAGGGGCCCCGCGACCCCCCCTACCGCCATCCGGTTCCCGGCGGGCGGACCGCCGGGAACTGGATGGCGGTAGGGGGGGTCGGAATCCCCTCGGCAGCGCAGCTAGCTGCGCCGCCTTGGAGGATTCCAAAGGGCGGCGGTACACTGGCGGGAGACCGCCAGTGTTGCCGGTCCGACCGCGGCTTTACCGCCGCGGTCGGAATGCCCTTGGGAGCACCGCCGGCCTGTCGGCGGTGCTCCCGCGGTCCTCCAACCCGGCGGTCATTGACCGCCAGGGTTGGAATGACCGCCATAGTGTTCTGTCTTCCTAAGGTAGGACCTAATAGCGACTGTTTTTTACTGAAATTCAGTGAGTCAATGCAACTTTATTTGACATTTTGCCAAAAAAGCATATAAAAAACATCCATATGCAGCAATACAGTTTGTTATATACATTCTACTTTAATAGTAAAGCAAACACTGCGCATAAATGCATAAAAGTTGCTAAAAGAGTCATTGGGTATTGCATCAACAATAAACAATGTACTTAATGTCATTCTAAAATCTGTTCTCAACCATGAATATGTGTGTTTTTGTCAGCCAGATGCATAACATATTTTCCTTAAATACAGACGTTAAAGGTTTACTAATTCTTAATGTTTTCTGATTTGTAACGCCCTCCCGATACAGTTTAAAACTGCATGGCATCTATTAAATATAATTTTTATAAATACTCCATTGCTGTCAGGTGTTGTCTAATCTGTGCCTGAAGCAGTAACCTATGCTAGGAAAACTCTTGGGCCAGAGTATAAGGAACAAAATAAGACAAACTGGCAAGAGCTCTGTTTTGAGTCATTATTGTAGTGGCAAGGAGGTAGTTCATGCTTCCAAGCACATTGTATTGGAAATGCAACTTTAAAATGAATTAAATTCAGTCTAAAACATGCTAAGTAAGATCGATAAATTGGGTTCTCTATCACCTGTAAGTACAGTTCTGCAGTTTTAACAGTTGATATTTGCAAATAGGACTTCAACAGTCTATATTTTCCATACGACGTTTCACAATCTCCTTAGCATCTGCACCAAGACACTGTGGGTGAGAAAACATTTCCTTAAGGTCCGTTTCTGAAAAGATGATTTTAAATACATCAGCCATGGTATTCTATTTGCGTTTTCTAGGGAAATGAATTATCCGATGCTCCTTTTAAACAGATTCTATATTAATATTTTGTGCTAACAATGGTGTGAGCTCTGATTCCTGAAAGATGGTCTATAAAAAAGGGCTTAAGACAGAGCTGAGGCAAGAACTGAATTCCCAGGGCCCACCATTAATGGAGAGTTAGTTACCTCCAAAAGCAGAATGCTCTCCTCAGATAATAGAGAAGCTTTTGAATCAACCTCCGTCTCCACTTCAGTGGCCCTTTTTAGATGCCTGCTGGGTAGTATTCATAAAAGTGGCAGGGGAATTCATGAGCACACTATTGATTTGTTTGAGCACAAGAAGTTGGACACTTGTCCCTGTTTAGCTTTGAGTGCCTGAACTGAATTCCTAAGGGATCCCTATCCTTTAAACTTCAATTTCGCTTTTAAAGAATCTGGAGCATCTTGCGACATGATGTGTGTAGTATGGCTCCTAAAACAGAAGGGAGACTATGCCACCCATTTAAGTAGAAAACACACGATCTGACAATTCAAATATGTTAGCAGCGCTACTGACACTAATATTCCGTCGCTGGATTTCACAGTGAGAGCTCTTGGCTCTAAACCATTTTTCTTCAGTGCCAAAAGTTGAGAGGAGGCTATATCTACATGTTTAATCTCTGGATGCCAAGGAGGATTGGAATTCTCTCGAAGTCTCGTTAACCTGCCAGAGCCATCAGTAATCTGCCCTGATGGACTGAGAGAAATATATCCCAACTATTGGCTTAAAGGCTTAAACTGAAGTTTTGTCCAGAGGAACCTACTGAAGGTATCACAAGAGGCGCCTTCACTGAAGACTAGTGGTTGGTTTCTGGGGTAAGATAAGTTAGCTTAACTGCTATACTAGAAGAAATCAAACTTGTGCCTGCAACTGCATCTGTTTGGGAGTGTCTGAAATGAGGCACTACTGGATTCTCTGTGGAGTGCTTGAGCAGGGTCTTTTCAGGTGATACTCCATAGTGTTGATACTTCCATATTAGCAATATACTGAAGCTCCTATGGTACTAAAGTTGACTTTCTGATCGCGACGCCATTTAGATTAACTGTGATTTATGATTTTTTACAAGGTGTGACAAGGACATCTTTTCACTGATTGAGTCACCAGCGCTTCAACTAAAAGATAGTGTACCTTCCTCTCCTTAATGGAACACATAACTGTGTTCTTGCACCTTTATAATTTCAGTCAGGTTTGCTCGTTCCTGACCACCAGCCACCCAACCAGCTAGCCTTTTGCCTCCAGCTGACCCTTAATTGTTTCTGACACTCCATCAGGTTTACTCATGCATCTCAGACTGCTTCTTCATTTAACTTGCTTACTATTTCCCTTACACCGCCATGCAGAGAAACACAGGAACCAATGTGTTTTTTCTGACTGGTCAATTGTTTGACTATAGTAGCTCTGCATCCTGAATACTTCCTCAGTAGGAGAGCTAAGCAAACTGTGCTATATCACTGACAGGACTGGAACCTTGGCTATCTCAAATTTGAAATGTCAGTGTCTTTGCCAACTCCCAATCAGTGTGAATCTGTCCTCACACTCCTTGACACCTTTGCCTGCTTGCTCTTTGGATTTCCTCTAATGTAGCATTGAGCACATATTTTGGCTCTACCTAGTGATAACACACCATGTGGCATAAAGTAAACCAGATCATTCTTGGTGTCTTTACACTCTTCAACAGCTCATGCCTTTGTTCTAACATGTTTTCTTCCCTAGTGAGACTTTGTGTCAAGGGATGAAATGAAAATGAAATTAAATCAGATATACTCTGAGCCTCCCACCTTCCATGACCATGGTTGGGCAATTTTGTCTTTTATAATAACTTTCCATGCCATTGTAAGTCGAAAACAGTGTTTTTTGTATCCAATACCTTTTTAACTAGTGGCATTTACATCATTCTGAAAAATTGATAGCTGTGTATTTCTGGGAGCCTTCTGGTGTGTAACATCTAGGAATGCAAATCTTACATCAAATGGAAAACTGAATACCACTGTAAAATATGAGACTATTTACTTCTTATTGCAAACCAGGAAATGCATCCTAATCCTTTCTTCGACAAGAATAAATAGGTGTGCATTTCCAGGACGGTTATCTACTTGCAAGAGGTATGTAAATACCCAAAATGTATGAATTTATGACCGGTCTGCTCTGCACAGTGTTGGTTTAGATATATTCACAATCTCAACCACAAAAAGCTGCACTTGCAAATTTGGTATTTACTTCATATTGACGGCCTTGCTACATTTGCAGCTACACTCTATGGCTGTAAAAACCCTTTCGTTTATGTTTGGAATGTGCTGCGTTTGTGTTTAGCCTTTGTGAATCTGGCTTTAAATTTCCTCAATGCCTTGCAGATGTATATCCCATCCACAGTAATACAATAATATCTTGCAGACAAGTGCTTATATTGAAGACTGTACAGCTAGAAGAGGTTTCAATAAATAAGTCGTGGGCCGAAAATGCTAAAAAAAAGTTAGACTCGTGTAAGTATTACACAAAAGATGTAATGTCATTTAGTGTAAAATCTAAATATTGGTATGCATTCTCTTTTTGTGAATATATTAAAAATGGCATAGTATGCATGACTACATGTCCTGATACACAGAAACAAAGCCCGTGGTCACATGAAACATGTCATAAGAAGTGAAGCACCACATGGCCAAGCACAAATAGTAAGGTCAAATAAAGTCACATTTTTCATACACTTGCAAAGGTGGGATGAAGATAGGAAAACGCTCCTATCCTGAGCAAAAAAACTGAAACAGCAGATATATTCGCCGTTTGCCATTAATTCAGTAGTCATTAAATAATGGAAAAAAAACTGAAACAAATATTATCATTTCATTTTGCGAATCAGTTAACGTTTTGTGCGATTTACAAATTTGTGGGAGTACAGTGTCATGAGAATATCCCTTCGATGGCCACTCGGACCCTCATTTTGAATATCACGCATTAGTTGCTTCAAATAATGTGAAGTGTACATGATTTTCCCAAAGCTGGTTTCCTCAATATCCGTTTGCAGTTTAGAATTTACCATGATGATAAAAACCGCATAATAAAAGACCCCATGTGACCACATCATTTGGGGCCGAAGTAAATTTAAAAGGTAGGGTGGGAAACATCCTTGAGCCTCTTAAAGCCCTGGGGACCCCATCCCCCAGGGAGGCTCACAGACGGTGCCCACGGGAGCTCACCCTCAGGTCACAGTGGCTTACCTGTCATCAGACCCACGGGCAAGGAAGCATATCTTTGCTCCCACACAGTGGGAGCATTTTACAATTTTCTGCAGGATCACCAATAGACCAGGTGCTTTGGGTGGGGGGCTGCCTGAGAGGGTTTGGATGCCGGGCCTGGGTACAGGCTAGGCTCTGTTGCCAACTGCATGGCGTAAGCTGGCTTGCTTGCCTAGGAGGGGCTGACCATGGCTGTGCATCGTGGAGGCTGGCTTTACATATGTAATATAATATTATTTTTGTTACAAAACCTGGAAATTCACTGACAAAAACAAAGGTCAAAGTGATGCCATAGTTAGGTGAAAATTTCAGTGACAACGTAACGTTTTGAACTCATAAAACCCCTAAAATCCACCAGTTGTGGCCATGCAGTCCTATTTATCCCACATATTACATCATTCATGACATCTTCTATGATATAATTGAAAACATCACCGCAACATGTGCAATGAAATTATGGCTGAGAATACTGTGCACATTGGGATATGAGTTATACTTACCTGAGGGCACGAGTTATAGTAACTTGAAATACCTGTACCTATAAGTGGTGAATGTCAGGGTTTTTTGAGGTTCAAAAAGTTATGTTGTCACTAAAAATTTCACCTAACTATAACATCACGTTAATCTTTGGTTTTTTTTCTATCTATCTATCTATCTATCTATCTATCTATCTATCTATCTATCTATCTATCTATCTATCTATCTATCTATCTATCTATCTATCTATCTATCTATCTATCTATCTATCTATCTATCTATCTATCTCTCTATCTATCTATCTATCTATATAGATAGTTAGCTTGCTAGCTAGCTATCTATATTACCTAGTGGCAATTGCCACTTTGCCACTAGGTAATTATAGTTAGGGCCATGTTTACATAGAAAAAGCATTTTTTGACTTGCCTACATCTTTGGTGCTATTTGACGAATCTTCACTCAAATTTTCCCAAAAATATGTGCTGGTGATTCTTATTGTGCACAGAAAGTTTTGGGATGATCTGTCAAGCGGGGGCAAGAAAAAGGGGGGGGGATCTAAAAAGTTGTATTTCCCATCTTAATTCCCATTAGACATTTGAACATGACTACAGCCCAAACCACTGGATGGAATTACACCAAATTTGGCAGAGAGCTACCTTTTTGTATGCAGAATGTTCTTTAACTAATTTGGTTTAAATCCATTCAGCAGTTTTCGAGGAATTTAGGGAAATGCAAATTTGTATATTTCTGGCCATGGCGGCTTCACAATTATTTAGCAAATATGTGTGCAAAAAGAAGTGCTGTAATTTGAGAGAAAAGCCTCAGACTCATTCATAAACTAATTAATTCACTCATACATGCTCTCAGATACTCATGCACCCACTCAGCCACTCATGCACCCACTCAGATCCACTCATAGACTAACAGACCCATTTCAACACCCACTCAAACACCCATGCACCCACTCAGAGATCCACTGAGAGAGACAGGCCCTGTGGCCAACCTGAGATCGCCTGGCCAACGGCCATGCATGGCGCGGGATCAGGTGTTTACAAGGGCTTAGCAGCAAGGTCTGGCTGTAGGCCAGGCCTTCCATCAAACCCCCACCGTGCATGGAAGGGGTTGGAATAATGTATGGTGATTAAAATTATTTTACATTTGACCTAGCACATAGACATGTGCTTTGCGCCCCCCCACCTCCGGCCCTCCTCCTAATTGACTTTGAAAAAGCATTTGATATGGTGGACTAAAGTTACCAGGATCTGGTTTTCCAGAAGGCGGGACTAGGGTGCCCTTTTCGGCACATGGTTCAGGTACTATACCAACGCCATCAGCCCGTGTCCTCGTGAACGGGAGGCTGTCGGAGCTCTTACATATTGAGAGGGGTACTAGACAGGGGTGCTCCCTATTCCCCCTCCTCTTCACCCTTGCCATAGAGCCCCTCGCACAGATGATTCACAATGATGCCTTCTTGAAAGGATGGCAGTGGGCGGCGGGAGGAGATGACCGTATTGTACTCTATGCAGATGACGTACTGCTTTACTTGTCGCACCTGGAGATCGGCGGGCCTCGGTGTCTTCAATTGCTACATATCTTTGGTGAGGCATCTGGCCTCAAAATGAATGCTAAAAAGTATCTGCTGGTTCTGTTTTCTGAATCCCGAGCATTGGTTGACTGGGAGATGACCATTCCTATCCAGCGAATAGGGTCCACATACCTCGGCATAAAAATCGCACTTGATCCCGACATGACCTGGGCCCTTAATCTTAATCCGCTCTTGCAAAGCGTGAAAGCAGACCTGGGAAAATGGCAGACTCTGCCGCTTAATGTTATGGGACGCATAGCACTGTATAAAATGCTGATCCTACCCTGTTTTCTGTATCTCCTCCCGAATCTCCCCATCCGGATCCCCCGGCACTGGTTTCGGGAGATTGATGCAGTGGCCCGTTCCTTTGTGTGGCGGGGGGCCGGCGCCGCCTCTCCTGGGACTCATGTCAGTGTGACATGTTCGACGGCAGTCTGGCTATGTCAAATTTATACCTCTATTACCTGGCAGTACAGGTGCTCACTATTAATGAATGGCTCACCGGGAGGTGGGATGGCCCAACCTATCGACTGGAACTGTCAATGATGGGATTCCCATGACTCATGGATATGCTATATGGCGCTCCTATCCCCAGGGCTACGCCTGAAATGACCAGCCAGGTTCTATATGAATGGAGCGTTGCCCAAAAGCTGATGGGGTGGTGGGGTCGGGTCACCCAGCACACCTCACTATGGCAGGGAGCATGGCTGCATGAGGTTGCTACTCTCGAGGGCTTTAAGCGGTGGGATGCCATAGGCATCACGGTAGTGGGAGATGTCTGGGAGGGTGCACACATGATGTCCTTCCAGCGACTCCAGGAGGCATTTACCCTGAATCAGACACAAATCCACAAATTCTTACAGCTCCGACATGCACTACATGCCCACATTAACAATGGCACCCAGATCCCTGACATCAGTCCTATGGAGGCAAAGACAATGATGGGGGCTTTTTGGTGGGAGGTGTGTCACAGATTTACCGCTCCCTGGTGTTGAATGCCTCTCCTCCCCTTCAGTCCTTGTGGGTCCGCTGGGAGGCCTGGATCGGCCCCCTGGAAGAGGAGGATTGGCGAGATGAGTTGATGGCACCACGCACTCTTGCATTATCTGCGAGCCTACAAATGGTCCAGGTGTATTTTTTGCATTGTGCTTATCTGACGCCAACCCGACTGTTTCATGCTGGACTCAAACCAGACTTTTGGTGTGGTAGATGCTTTCATTCACCGGTGGACTTCTTCCATATGGTGTGGTCATGCCCCAAGATCCAATGGTACTGGACAGGTGTCCTAGGGGAACAGTCCACTTTGTTGAACATCGACCTGATGGCCTCCCCCAGAGTAGCCCTACTGGGGTGATGGAGGACGCGGGGGTACCGGGGTGACTCGCACACTGGTGGGCACGGCACTGCTTATTGACAAAAGTGACATTGCTTGATGTTGGGTGTCTGGGACTCCCCCCTCGCTACAACAGTGAAGAAGGGAGATGGATTGGTGTGCTCAAATGGAAGGATCCATTTACCAGGCAAGGGGTTGTGAGGGTAATGACCATAAGATTTGGGATGCATGGTTGGGCACCTCTCACCCATAAATATGTAAACGGGCCTGCGTGCTGTGTGATCTTACTCATCCGAGAGTCTATAACTGAATGTATCACCGTGATAATGAATTGTGCACTTTTTTGGAACCTGTTTTTATGTGTACAAATCAATAAAAATTGGTTTTCCAAAAAGAAAATTACTTTTCATTAAAAATCATAGAAATTCACTGAAAAAAAACAAAGGTTAGAGGAACGTTATAGTTAGGTTCTGAATATACTTGTTCAAAACCGTAGAAATTCATCAGTTCCTTCAAGTAACTATAACTTGAGCCCTAAGGTAACTATAACTCGCACCTTCGACATGCACAGCTAAATTCTCCACATATTATATCATTGATGAAATCTTCTATGGCATCTTTGATATTATCACTGCAACATTTTCAATACAATTATAGATAAGAAAACTGTGCATGGTTAGAGTTACCTTAGGGTGCCACTCCACTTTACAACACTCTACTCCACTATATGCCACTATACAACACCTCTGCTGCACTCCATGCCATTCTATGACACTGCACTCCACTGTACACCACTCAACGGAACTCTGTCTATGTCAATCCACATCACTTTACTCTAATTTACTCTATGACACACTACTCTACTCTATTACACTGTAGTCCACTACCTCAGTGTGCACTTCTCCACTCTACTTCACGCGACTCTAAGACACTGTGCAACACAACACTGTATGACACACAACTCACTCTACTCGATGATACACCACTTCACTCTACTTCACTCCACTCTACACCATTCTACTTCACTCAATGCCCTTCTACTCTACGTCACTATATTCTATGACACTCTACAACATGCCACTCTATAACATACCACTCTACCATTTTCTACAACATGCCACTCCACTGTATGCCAATCCACTCTACAACACTGTACAACACACCACTCCACCCTATGACATGACAATCTACTATACGACACCCCACTCCACCCTATGCCTTCCCACTGTATGCCCCTGTATTCTAAAACATTCTATGACATGCCACTCCATTCTACTCTATGACACGCCACTCTACGCCACTCTACTCTACTGTACAACAAGCACTCCACTTTAGAACACACCACTCCACTCTACAAAACTCCACTGCGCTCTATGATATTCCAGCCCACTGCACACCATGACAATCCACTTTACAAGATGCCACTCCACTCTATGACATGTCACTCCATTGTATGACACTCCACTCTAAGCTAGTCCACAGTGAGACACCCTATGATGACAAGCCTTTCTGACACATTACTCAGCTCTACTCAGTGACTCACCACTGCACTCTACGCCACTTGAATCTACATTATACTCTACTATATGCCCCTCCAGTCTATGCCATTCTACTCCACTTTTACAACAATCTATGACACCACTCCACTCCACTTTATGATACACCACTCCACTCTATGGCACTTTACTCCACTCAACGCCAATCTACTCTACTCCACTCTCCCCACTCTACTCTATGACATGTCATTTTGATCAGACATTTTGCTCCACTCTGTGCTATTCCACTCCACTCTATTCCACTCTACTCCATTGTACGACACATTACTGCACTCTAAACCCTTCTACAACACTTCACTTTATGACTCTGTACTCCACTCCATGTCACTCCATTCTACAGTACTCTACACCACTATATGCTGCTCTAGTGCACTCTACCCAACTCTATGGCACTCTATGACACTCCATGCCATTTTACTTCACTCTACTATTTGATGCACTACTCCATTCTACTCCATTGTATTACACTACACCACTCTACACCACTCCACTCTGCTCTAAGACACTGTACGACACACCACTCCATGACGTCACTCCACTCTACTCCACTCTATGATGCTCCACTCCAAGATATACCACTCTATGACACAGTACTGCATTCTACTTTGTGACACACCACTCCAATCTACATCATTCCACTTTACAACACTCTATTCCACTCTATACCCCCTAAATTGTATGCCACTCCATGACATGCAACTCCACTGAACGACACAGCTCACCACTCTATGACATGCCACTTCACTCTCGGACACACCACTCCACTCTACGACACACCACTCCACTCTACACCACTCCAATCTACAACATTCCAAACACTCCATGCCCCTCCACTCTACGCCACTTTATGACATTCTACAACATGCCACTCCACTGTAATAAATAACAATATATGATTTGAAACAATTATATTAGGAATAAAAAAACTCAAAAGTTCAAGGAAAAATCAAAGGCTTAATATTAGTTATAGTTAGAAAACATATTTTATTATTTCTATATCAAACCATTTTATACTACACCAACCTTAGAAATTCTAAAGTTATAGTTAGAATGTTTACTTACACTTTTGACCTCCAAAAAGTTAAAGCACAATGCGCCAACTACTTAAAGTGAATATACATCAAATTAAAAACAATTTCAGTGCTTGAATAAGAATATAAAATGTTATTAAAAATGTCAGTTAATAAGTTTGAATGTAAGTAAAAAAATTATCAAAATATAAAAATAAGCATGTTGGCATGAAATCAAGAAATCAAACAATAAATTAATTATTATTTACAAAATTTGGTTATACGAATTACAAAATTAAAACTATAAACTATGTAAACACTTTATGCGCTTATGTATTAAAGGACTTTACAAATACCTAATAAATAGAATTTAACATTGTTGAAAAATATGAAAGATTGAAATTAAAAAATAATTACTACAATTTATTCAACACAATAAATACATTCTTAGAAATAATATTAACCAAATAATACAATATATATTTAACAATTAAGAAAAAAAAAATGCAGTTTTGTCACAAAATTATTTAAAATAATTTCTAATGTTAATAAACACATTTAAGGTTGTAAAATATAATTATGCATTTAAAACAGTATAGTTTTTCCAAGTGGGTTGAAAAATAACTATTTGCGCCTCATGTCAGCAATAGCGATCATAACAATCATTGTTCATTTCAGGATTTCAATCTGCAGCATTATCTTCACACTACCTATATAAATAGGTTTATTCATGGAGTAGAGAGATAATGTAGTCTTTCAGAGATACCTCTATTTCAGTGGTAGTAGATTCGTTCTACAATATAACATTATGCAGGTCTAGAGAAAAGTCCTAGCACTTTCCACTGCAAGAAGCCATACTTTGGTTGACACATTTCAGTATGTATACTACCAATTGATAAGCATTCATTAGTTCTCCTGGTAGGGTTTCATGGGGAATTAATAAATGTACTGTCTATCTCACTGTCTTTCCCTCTAAGTCCTTTTAGCAAGGTAGGGTGTGGCTTTAGATCAGTCAACATAGTTTAGTTACTCCATCCATTTCTTGTGGAATGATACAACCATACTGTCACCCTTCTTCATTAATGACTATGCAGTCCAAATGGGACCACATTCACAGTTTCCCTATCCACTTCATGGAGTCTGTGTCATGAGCACATGAGGAGGACTGGTCCCTGTATGAGACATGTGCTCCTAAGGGTCCTATTGTCATCTCCACTTTGCAGATTCATGCTGATTTACAGATTCACCTCATTTACATGTTGCTCCTAACTTGGGCCCCACTCAGCCGTGCCCTATAGTTTCACTCACCTCCTTGGTCTAGTCCTGAGCCTTCATAGCGCAACTTCCATCCTCGAATTGCCCACTCTATGGTCTGGTCACCTTTCACACATTAAGGTTGATGCACTGCAATTTTAAGAGTGAGTTCAGGCACTTGTTTGCTACAGTAGAAGTTGGGGTGAGGGTATCAAGGAAGCAGGAACAGGGGTCTTATGTCTGTGTGCCATCATCCACTGCAGTTGCTTGCTAGCTGGGCTAATGGCATGAGTAGAAGTGGAATGGGTTTGGAAGGCAAGGGTAGGCAACTGTTCTCAGTGCATTAAATTACCAATGAATACAGTTTTGTGATGAAGGGAATAACACAAATTGCACTCTGTGAAGTTTCCAGTTTATTCTAAGAATTAATACAGCACACCAACACTCCCTCTCTGCCTTCTCATCCACTCGTCATCGCCAACTGCCTGGACAGCTAGAATTCTCCAACACCAAGCAACTAGTCAACATTCTGCCCACACATTCTACCCTCAACCATTCAATTCTTTGCCACAAATAACACACCACCCTCCTTAAAACACCAAAAATTGATAAGACATTAATACTGCAATACTAAAGAACAGGGTGTGGAAAAATACTTCAACACTGAGATGTACGCCAATGTATACAAAATGAATTTACAGTGCATTGAATAAAATGACATAACAAACTGTACAGAGATGCATGAACAAATAAAAACACTGCAGTGCAAACAAAGAAAATAATAATGCATAACAATACTCAAGTAACAATGCAACATTTCACTTTAGCAAAAATAAAGGAAGATCAAAAGCACCATCTCCAGTCAAGCAAACAAAGTCTCACAGTGGTCAACATAGGGGAACTATAAAAGATGATTACTCTAACACATAATCCTCCAAACACTTCAGTTTATCCCTCTTTGTCCTAGATTTGTTATTGGGAGACCTGCAAGCTTTAGTCCCATTCCTTAAAGATTCACAAGAAATGCTCAGAAAAATGGCCCCAGTAGCACTGTCCAGTCCTTCTGACTCATTTGCAGGAGAAATCGAAATCACTGAGGCACTGGCAGCAACATCCTAATTACAACCACTGGTGCAGTCTGCCTTGTTTTTAGATTTCTGTATCTTCCCTCCTTATAATATAAACACTAATTTTGCTCCACCATCTGCCATCCTCAACTTTGAACAAATGTTTAGAGACTTGCACCCCGGTAATTCTGGGGAATTACTTTGATATTTCTTTATTAGCAACCTGGGGTTTCTCAAATGTTACTTGATTGCCCACCTGAAACTCCACCTCCTTAACATTTTTTAAATGATCATATCTGACCCTACTCTTGACTTGTTCTTCTACCTTAGCCTTTACGTCATACAAATTACACCAGGGATCATCAACAGACTTCACTCTGTCAACTACCCACTGAGGAGAGAACATATTCAAGGAATCTCTCCCCCTCAACAGTACAAAATTTGGAACTCCTGTGGTGGAATGCGGAGTGTTATGGTAACTCCAAATCCACTCTGCCAGCATTTCCTCCACATCCAATCCAGAGGAAAGTGCCAACTAAATGGTGTCATTTAACATGGGGTTGACTCTCTCCCCAATACCTTGTGCCATGGTGAGATGTTTGATCCCTTGAGTCTTCAAGAAATCTTGCATGTGGCTAAACTTAAACTGTACACCACTGTTCATGACCAACACTGAGGGGACACCCTCACAGTGAAACACATTTTCTTTTTAAACTGGATGACACTTCTTGTATTAGGCTCTCTTAAAAGTGTATAATCAACTAATTTGGAATGGAAATCCACCACAACCAATGCAAATTTTATATTCCGTTCCTAATTTTTCTCACAGTGAGTTTGGAAACTCAACAGGTCACCGGGGAATGTGATCAATGTGCAATGATTTGTCTGCTAAGGAACACTCCAAACACCTACTAAGCAAAATCTCCGCATCCACATCCAATCCTGGCTACTAGTAGTGCAGTCGAAGGGCCTGATTTAGAGTTTTGCGGATCGGTTACACTGTCACAAATGTGACAGATATCCCATATGCCATGTTACAGTTCCATTCTATCTTATGGAAATCGTAATTTGACGGGCAGGATATCCATCACATTTGTGATGGAGTAACCTGTCTGCCAAACTTTAAATCAGGCCCTTAGTCTCTTAATGACCCTGATGCACCAATCCAATTAGTTTGCTTCTGAACTCTCCGGGGGGAATTAACAGTTTACCCTTCACAACTAATCCTCCTTCCATATTTAATTGATCTCTCACTTTGCTGAACTCCTTTATTCACTTGAAACTGAACCTTCTCTGTGCCATCCCTTAGTGATTACCTCCTGGAGTTCATTTAAAACCTCATCATTTGTATAACTCATCTTCCATTCTTCCACTGAAAAAACTGTTCAAACATTAGAAGAAGAAAGATGAAATGTCTTGTGAGACCTGACAGCGTTAGAGTGGTCACCTCCAACTTTTTGCCTGCCTCCCTCTACTTTTTGAACATTGTTTTTGCTGGTTTTAGGACACACTTTACCACTGCTAACCAGTGCTAAAGTGCATATGCTCTCTCCCTTAAAACATGGTGACATTGGTTCATACCCAATTGGCTCACTTAATCTACTTGTGAGACCCCAGCAAAGTGCAGTACAGGTGCCCAGGGCCTGTAGATTAAATGTTACTAGTGGGCCTGCAGCACTGTTTGTGCCACCCACATAAGTAGCCCCTTAACCATGCCTCTGGCCTGCCATTGCAAGGCTTGTGTGTGAAGTTTCACTGCCACTTCGACTTGGCATTTAAAAGTACTTGCCAAGCCTTAAATGCCCCTTTGTTTTACATATAATTCACCTCTAAGGTATGCCCAAGGTAACCCATAAGGCAGGGTGCTATGTAGGTAAAAGGCAGGATATGTACCTGTGTAGTTTATATGTCCTAGTAGTGTAAAACCCCTAAACTCATTTTACACTGCTGTTAGGCCTGCTCTTTTCATAGGCTAACATTAGAGCTACCCTCATATGCTGTTTGAGTGGTAGATTCTGATCTGAAAGGAGTAACAAGGTCATATTTAGTATGGCCAGAATGGTAATACAAAATCCTGCTGACTGATAAAGTTGGATTTAATATTACTATTTTAGAAATGCCACTTTTAGAAAGTGAGCATTTCTCTGCACTTAAAACCTTCTGTGCCTTACATTCCACATCTGGGTGGGTTAGTTGACAGCCCCCTTGTGCATTTCACTCAGACAACCCCAAACACAGCATGCTCAGTCACACCTGCACACATATGCATACTGAGTGGGTCTTACTGGACTGGGAAGGTGGAGGGCCTGACACTTACATGTCAAAGGACAGATGCCTGCCATCACACAATGGACTGCCACACCCCCTACTGGGTCCCTGGCAGACAGGATGGAACTGAAAGGGGATCTTGTGCACTTCTAAGCCACTCTTTGAAGTCTCCCCCACTTCAAAGGCACATTTCGGTATTGAAACAGGACCTCTGACCCTACCAACTCAGACACTTCTGGAGAGGATACCACTGGGGAAGAAACTTTGAACCAGAACCTGCAATATTCCAAGAGAAGCTGCCTGGCTGCCCAAAGGACTCACCTGACTACTTTGCTGAAAAGGACTGCTGCCTTGCTGCCCTCTGGCTCTGCTGAGAAGTGCTCTCCAAGGGCTTGGATTGAGCGTGCCTCCTGTTTCTTGAAGTCTCAGTGGCAAAAAGACTTCAACTCTGCAAAGAACTCCTTGTGCAGTGAAAATCAACACACAGCCTGCTAGAATCGACACACAGCCTGCATCGCTGTGAGAAAATCACCACACACCGAACCGGAACAACACAGCCTGGCTCCCCGAGTGGTGATCGACGGAGCATCAGCATTATGACCGGGACTTTGACGCACGGACCACTGGATCGATGCATAGCTGAGCAGTAACAATACAGCCCGACTTCCTGAGAAGAAGAATCGACGCAACGCCTGCCGTGCAACAGAAATATTAAGCATTGCCAACCGGATTGATGCAGCTCCTGTGACTTCATTTTGCATGCCCAGGATTTCTCTGCATTATCCCAGGGGCGTCCAAACACCCCGCAACCCGAAATGGATGAAAACCTGTGCGCTGGAAAGAGACACCAAGCATTTCCTGCGTGGTCAACGCATGGTCAGGCGTGTGCCCGGAGAAACCGATGCACACCTCCTGTTTTCCACGCCTCTGCGGCACGTTGCAGATATTTTACACACAAACCAGGTACTTTGTGCTTGCAAGAGACACTTATTGCTTTTTAAGAACTAAAGACTCTTTTTATCATTTTCGAAAGTGATATTTCAACTTGTACTTTTGACCTTATTCCACTCAGATAAATATTCTATATTTTTTTAAACCTGTGTGGCGTGTTTTTGTGGTGTTTATACTGTGTTATTGCTTGATCTATTGCACAAATACTTTACACATAGCCTTTTAAGTTAAGCCTGTTCAGTGCCAAGCTGCCCGAAGGTGCGCACAGGATAATTTGGATTGTGTGTGACTTACCCTGACTAGAGTGAGGGTCCTTGCTTGGATGGGGATAACCTGACTGCCAACCAAAGACCCCATTTCTAACATGTCTTCACAACACAAACAGCACTAGGTGAAATGAATCAATTAGAAGATGCGACTTTTCCACCATGTTTTGAAGAAGCTGACAGAAATCATGTGAAAGTTGAGGTTGCAGAAAGACCTCGTACTAGTTCATGTCCAAAGACTAGTCCAGGTTTAGAAAAAGAAAGACCATTAAGTGTTTGAAGATTAAAAATGCAATTAAAATAAATAATTAGAAGAGACTTGGTTCTTGATCATGTAAATCATTATCAAGAAAAATAATGGAGTTATTGGTACACAGAAATTACAAGGAGAGCAGCAACAGTGCAAGACAAATTGACAGAATTGGCTAATAAATATGATGTAGATATTTCAAAGAGCACCCGGTTGAAAAAAAATTTCAGGGTAAATCTGGATGAGTAGTCAATTGAGAATATGGGTTCTTCAGGAATGCAATTACTTATTACTGAATTAGTAAAATGTGTCCGCAGATGGAGTGAATTTGATAAATTAGAAAGTAAATGGGTGAGAAAACATGATAAAAAGAATCAGCAGAAATTGGAACACAATGAAAAACACCACCAGATCCTCCAGATGATGAGATACCTTATCCTTTAAGAGACATTTCAGGTGGACATGTGCCCTGGAGGAGAGGAAATGATCCATCATTTATAAACGATTTTTCAGAACTGAGGGAGAATCCTATGCAATGGTACATGCAAGTAGGGAGGTTTGTTAAGATTTTGAAGGTGTTGTGGATTAATTTGAATATGTTCTTTTACATTATTGTTTCAATTAATTTATGGGTGGAATGTAAGATCACTGTTCAGTGGTCTGACGTAGAGCCCTCGAGAGATCCTCGTACAAATGCACTCTCATCTCTTGTAATGACTAAGGTGGCCAATCCGAGTTTGGCGGTAACCTGACCGCCATGCTGGCGTTGGTGTTTTGACCATCCCCAGGGTGGAGGTGCAGACTGCCATATAACGAGTAAGACGGTGAACCCAACGCAACACAGACAACTCACCACTAGCACCGCCACTGCCAACGAGCAGCGTCCAGCGGTGGAAGCCAACTTCAGGCTGGTGGAAGCCAATGTCTCACACACCATATTCTGAGTCACCACACCGCCAGGATATCTGTGGTGGGCTGGCCGCAATGACAAACTGTAAAAACTGAGAGTACAAAAGGAGACACCCACCTCCAGGCACAGAGACACTCCCGCAGTTGCCCTGGAAAACAAACTGCTAGTCTTCTCAGGGTTGAGAAGAGGTCAAGGGCGGCAAGGAAAACTTTCTTAGGTGCACAGGGGCGACAACATGTTTGATTAAGGTAGAGGGAGTGCTCGTCTGACTTGGTGTGCTGTACGTGGATGCTGGTGTGTGCAATGTGTGCATCTGTGTGTGGGTGAATGTTGGGTGGGTGAGTGTGCATTCATTGGAAGGACGGGTAGAGATGCGGGAAGAGGGAATGGGAGATGTGTGAATGAATGTTGTGGTGGTGTGTGCAAGTGAGGTAGATGTGTCGCACGTGGCCGAGACAGTAGTCGTGGTGAGTGCGGATGTGTTGTGTAGGGTGTGTGTCTGTGAGTCTGCTGTTGTGGTGATTGAGGGTATGACAGGAATGCTAGCAGGACCAGTGTGTGATGATGCAGTGCTGGCAGGTGTTAGTGGAGATGTGACTGTAAGGGAGGAGGTGGAGGGGGAAATGTCTCTTCTTGTGAATGCAGATGTGTGTTGTGTGTGCATGCCTGTGGGAACGTTTGTGATGCCAATGACTGTCTTTGCACACCTTGACTGTTGCAGTGGGTGTATGGTCGTCTGTAGCTGTGCTTCGGACAACTATAGGGAGAGTGGTTGTAGATTAGGAACATGTAGCTGGACGGGAAGCGGAAGATGAAGGGACACTGGCTGCCATCAGTGAGAAGGCCAGAGCCTGAAACAATCTCTGTAGGCCAGACAAGGCACAGTGAATGCCTTCTAGGAATGCATTGGACTGTTGCATCTGGGATGCCAGTCCCTGGATGGCATTCACGATGATTGTCTGCTCCACAGAGATGAACCTCAGGAGGTCACTAGCCTCCTCATTGAGGGCAGCAGGGCTGACTGGGCAGGGGCAGAGGTGCCTGCAGCGAAGGAGACGCCCACCCTCCTAGGTGAGAGGGGAACTGGGTGGGGTTCTACAGGGAGGACTGTGCTGGTATGGGGGTGGCGGACAAGGATGGTGCTGGAGTGGTCCCAGATGGGTCCACCACTGCCAGGGAGCCGCCATCAGAATAGGAATCTGTATCAGATGTAGTGGTTGCTCCAGTCTCCCCATTGAGCTCCCCTTACCCGCTGTCCCACTGGTCCCCTCGGCTTCACTGATGCCAGCCTCCTGGGTCTCGTGGGCTGCTGCATCCCCACTCGCTGGTGCCCTTTCTCCTTCGCCAGATGATGCTAATGCACATGTAGACAGAGGTGGAGAGAGAAGGAGGGTGGGAGAAACAGAAAGGGAGGAAATGGTGAAAATACACATCCACTTCACATACAAACAATACATTATTCAGCCCCTGCCGGGTAAACAAGAGACCATTTTGCAATCAATTACAATTTAGTCATGCAAGCGATACCCAAACTCATCAATGATCACCTCAACCTTGCAGCCTAAACACCCGGATGAAGACCACTACATTCCTATCAACTGCCTAATTGACTTATCCAATAATCCAGCCCAAGAACATACCTAGCCACATGTCATCCATTACGGGATGAGACAAATCTGAGCTCAGAGGAACTGAGCACACAAACTTACTGACAGGAATGTGTGGAGTACATGTGGTACAGAGGTCCATTGGTGTACCAAGTGAAGCAATTGCAATGTTCACATAACAGGTCTGTCATTACCCATATGATCACCTTGTACTATTACAGCACACACAGAGATGGATGATGCAGCCAGTGACATGATAGCATACTTGAGCGACCCAGCTCGGCGTCTGCTGTCCTCTGGGCCCAGTGTCTCAGGTCCTCCTTCCTGCAGTGGGTGCTCTGCCAGGCTCCACACTTCCTTGGCGATGGCTCTCCTTAACCCTTTTTCTGGTGGGCGCTGACCTGCATGGGAAACATTCCGAAAATGGGGAACATGATGCAATTAATACCAATACAGCTGTAACCTTTGGTGACACACACCAAACACAGACCATGCACACTTCCAATATATCACACATATCATGTGCATGCAAAACACCTGATCAGTCGTGACATGTCAGTGTGCACACACATACATCGTCAAACACCAACCAACATGTGGGACAAAGGACATTGTACTGACCTTTTGCCCTGGAGCGCCATACAACCATCCATACAGGGGTAGGACCCCTTCCACCAGTTTCTCCATCTCCTCTGTAGTGAAGGTCGGGGCCCTATCCCCTGCAGTGCGTGCCATCTTTGCTCCAAGATACAGGCCACAGCAGCACAAAAAGTTGTCTGTCTTACCTGAATGCCAAGTATCAAGTGAGCTGGCCCAAAAAAAATGGCAGTCATGAACGTCACCGCCGGCAGTAATCGTCATTGGTCCCAGTTTCCCATAGACGTCAATGTTAACCATTGAGGAGTTGTACGGCGGTTCAGACCTCCTTCTGCCATGATGACATCTGCCGGCGGAACTAGGTCACTTTCAGCTGTCCAATGCATGCCGGACAGGCGGATGCCATATTAGTCTGCAACACGACTGTCCTGGGTTCACACTGTGTAATCACCTGCACGTCATCACAAACAGACACATTGTGGATAATGACACATGTAGTAAGTGTATGGCGATATCACCCCACTTGTCACTACAGTTGTCAGCATATATTATCAGTATACTGTAACACATGGAAGGTGTACGTCTACATGTCCTGTATACATCCATTACCACAGGGATCATGTGCCATTGTCTGGTTAGGAATGAAGTGTGGAGTAATGTGTCGTCCCACATAATGACAGCCAACTTCCATGAATACAACTTTGTGACTGTTGTATGTGTTACTTAGTGGTCTACAGTGTGAGAGGTTCCCAGATTGTTGTTTGTGTCCCCACCCAGAAATCTCCACAATGGAGTGATGAGGAATGTACCAGTCTACCGGCCACTCATAGATCTAGATACCATGGAAGAGCGCCACATCATCCTGACATATCGACTGAACCATTTGTGCATCAGGGAACTGGTCGCCCAGTTGAAGCCAGACCTCCTGATGGGTTTGAGAAATCCCCATACCATTTCTCCTACAGTCCAGGTGTTGTCAGTCCTGCATTTTCTGGTGAGTGGCTCTTTTCAGGTTACAGTGGGACTAGCGTCAGGGTTTTTACAGCCCCAGTTCAGTAAGGTGTTGCAGGATGCGCTGGATGCCCTATTCAAGCATGTGCACAAGTACATTAGGTTCCCACAACATCCTGAATTGCCCACTGTAAAAGCAGCCTTCTACAACATATCAAATTTCCCACATGTAATTGGGGCCATTGATGGGACTCACAATGCCTTGGTATCTCTGAGGACCAATAAACAGGTCTAGAGAAACCAGAAGAGTACACATTTGCTCAGTGTACAAGTGGTGTATCTCACAGACGAGTACATAACACATGTAAACGCAAAATTCCCAGGATCAGTACATGATTCCTACATCCTGAGGAACAGCAGTGTCCCTGCAATGACGTCACAGCTACAGGGAATAAGGGCCTGGCTCTTTGGTATATGTTAGCTGTCCATGTCAGATATTGCTACCCCTCCAAACACAGTCAGCTCTCTGCCTAGCATTGTTACCTATAGTTGTGTTCCTTTTTCCACACAGGTGACTCCGGATACCCCAACCTGCCCTAGCTCCTGACACCTGTTAGTCATCCAACTACAGGAGGGGAGAACAGGTACAATAAGGCACATGGCTGGATGAGACGAGTGTTTGAGCAGACTTTTGGTCTCTTGAAAGCTAGATTTTGTTGCCTCCATTTGTCCGGTGGTGCCCTACAGTACCAACCAGGGAAAGTCTGCAAGATCATTGTTGCAAGCTGCATGCTCCATAATCTGGCCCTCTGAAGGCACTTCCCACTGTTGGAAGAGGGGGACATTGATGTTGGAGCAGTGTTTGGGGCCAGTGACTCTGATGCGGAAGGGGAGGCAGACACGGATGAGGAACATGACAACAGGACTGGAATGATTCGGCACTACTTTCAATGATGTACAGGTATGTGTGATTTGTATGTCATCTGCACATGGAAGATGTATTGCTGAAGCCAGTCTATAACCACTAGTTGCATGCATCAAGGTGTGTATGGGGAATACAGCATTCCATCTTGGTTTCTGACCCTGTGAGGTAGCTGTCTTACCATTAGGGGTAGTGGAAATGCACTGCTGCTAAGGACATGTGTGGAATTCAGGTGCCATTGCGGTATAGCCAAAGGTTTATAGTCCTCAGTCTGCCTGTTTGGGTAAATGCAAAGGGGACCTATCAGTCTTTTTCCTGCTGCGTAGGCATGTCATGCTACATTGTCAGCTGCTGTGTGGCAAGTACCTGTTCCTGACTACTTAGGAAGGTGAACAATAGAGGATGTTACCTATGTTACATCTTTCCTGTCCCACATATGTGTGAGTGCCTATGCAGGCCCTTACATATGTGGTATCATAGCTGTGGGGACAGTAATCCTGTGTGTGTTTTCAAATGCTTTGGATGTATGACTGTGGTTCACATGGCTTACAACATTGTGCCTGATTCCATTTCAAGCTAATTACTGCATTGTCTGTTGCCATCATTGACACTGGATATCATTACAATTTGGATGTACTTACACACCTGCTGGAGTGTCCCATTACATCTGTCACTTCAACGTTATTGTGGTTCCGACATGCATATATATTTGCTGCTTGGAAACAGGATTGCCACTACATACAATGAAGAGACGTGCATCATGACTTGTGTTAATTTGTGTTTATTAAGTGTATGGCATCACAGTGCAGAGGAGTGGGGTAATGGTCTAGGTGCTGATCAGAGTGGGTGGTACAGCTGTTTGTGTCACATGTCCTGTATCCATTTGTCCAGTATGATGTGAACTTAGTTTTGGACAGGCAACAGGGTGTAACAGTGGCACACAAGGGTGACAGTTCAGAAGAGGGATCACTTACTGGTGGGGGGATTGGTCTTGGCCTCAGGTCCTGCAGGATGTCTGGATGGGGTACCTCTTTTTCAGGGGGGGTCCCTCAGCTGCAGTGGTATGGGTGCTGGTGGCATGTGGGTCCTCCTGCTGAGCCTCCAGTAGCAGGTGCTGATGTTGATAGCAGTGGTGTTGCCTGACTATTGGATGGGGCCTGCTGTTGGGTGGAGGATGTCCACAGGATATTGTTCAATTCCTTGAACTCCCCTAATATGGAGACCATGGTGGCATTGAGTGCCTGCCATTGTAGCATGGCCTCCTGGCGGTATTTCCCCTGCAGCCTTTGGGTGTCCTGCAAGGTGGTGTGTATCTGGCCCATCTTGTCCTGGGTTTGCTAGTAAGCTCCCAGGACTCTGGAGACGGCCTCTTGGCCAGTCGTGTCCTGTTCTTCCCTCGTACCTTGGCCCATGACTGCCCTCCCACTTGCCCTTACCCCCTGTGCATGTGCCCCTGGTGCAGTGTGCTCCCTCCCACTGACACCAGGAACGTCATTGACTTCGGTTTGCACTGTTGACGCCTGCCCCTGTCTTGTAGGGCACACTGATGTTTGATGTGACCTTGGGACACCAGTATGGGAAGGTGGCCTCTGCTGTGCATTGGCTGCCACAGGTGAGGTGATTTCAGCTGTGGGCAGGGTGAGGCTGGTGGTGGTGGACTGACCACTCATGCCTGATAGGCCAGGTTTGTCATCCAAATCCAGACTTCCAGAGGGGTCCTCCCCATAAGACCTGCTTCCAGGCCTGGGCTTTCTGTCACTGCCCTCCTCTGCTGTGTGGTAGTACTTGGGAGACCTTTGGAATGAGAGGTATTGTGTCAGATGATGTATTGTAGCAGTGACACACATGGTTGTATGCCATAATTGACTGGATTTGCAGGGCAGTAATGGCACTGACAGTTACTTGTCCACTGCTTGTGTTACCATCAGTGGAATGTTACAATCGGCCTATTTTGGAGAATAGCACATGCTGCGCACAGAGATATGTTGGCCAGGGAGTGCAGTTGACTTACCAGTGTCCAGTCCACTAGGTATTCCTGTCAGCCCTTCTGGATGTGGATGGCCAGGACCTTCTCCTCCCACAGTGACAATTCTGAGGGAGGCGGTGGGGGCCAACCACCAGTCCTTATGACGGCGATTTGGTGCCTGGAAGCCATGGCCCGTACCTTCAGCTGTGGGTCGTTCCACCTCTTTCTAATGTCCTTCCTTGGGCGTAGATGGTTTCCCACTGCATTCACCCTGACGACTATCCTCTGACATAAGTTGTTCTTCCGGGCTATGAATGTCTGCTGGACCTGTGCTGCAAACAGTCGCGGCTCCACTCCGACGATTTCGTCAACCTTTACCCTCAGCTCCTCATCTGTGAATTATGTTTTTTTTGTGGTGCCATGGTGGTTGGGTTGTGGGTGGGGTTGTTTGTTGTGCAGGGATGCTGGGTGTGCTGTTTGTTGGTGTGAGTTTAGGTAGTGGTAGGTGCGTGGGCTCTGTGGTGTTTGTGTGCAGTGGTGTGTTGTGTTATGTGATGTGTGTTCAGTGTGATAGTGCCTGTGATATCTAGGTGCAGTGTCTCCTTTCAGTGTGCTCTTGGCTCGCTCTGTCAAACCTTCTGGTTACAAAGGGTACCTTCTGGGTATGTGTGTGGGGGTGTTTTGTAGTGCTGTGGAAAGGTGTGTGTATGTGTCTCTGGTGTTGGGTAATGTATTGTTCAATGTGTTGCAGTGTTCTGGTGGTGGTGCCTTTTTTCCCGTGGCAGTTCGGACTGCGAAAGGATTGCCACCGTGTTCGGACCACGGTGGTGATTTGTGAATCATTATTTGGCAGGCGGGATGTTCTCGCCCTGGCGGTGCTGGTGGTACAACCGCCTCCTTCATGCCATAGTATCGGCTGATGTTGTCGTTTTTTGGGGTGTATTTTGGTTGGTGTTGTGTGGGTGACTCGTAATGCGGCGGTCTTCACACCATCATCACTGGCGGTCTTTCGGCGGCTGCTTGCACAGCTGTCTTCAGTAAAGACCGCCAAACTCGGAATGACCACCTAAGTATATGTTGAAATCATAACATTCTTGAGAGTTCCTCCTGAGGATTGGGATTATGTGAGATTGAATTGAATTCAGCAGGAAGTAAGGAGTCAGTGCATGATTATCTTGAGAGTTTGTTGAAAGCATTTCAACAGCATACAGGTCAAATGCATCTCGAAACAACAAGTATGGGAGTCTTCATTTCACAGTTTGGATTGAGACCTGAGATTAGCCAGCACATACAGCAGAATGTGATGTGTTGGCAGGCAGAGTCTTTAGATTAGGTCCTGAAATATGCAAAGTGTTGCACTGATGAGGAGGAGATGAAACAATGGAAGTTTAAAGAGAATTTCATGTAAGCTCAGACAACGTTGACACAGATGGGCTTTCAAAATCAGTCATTTACAAATAATGGAGGAGCAGTACAAATCACTGGTGTTCAAGGTGGTACTCAAGGAATTGCATTGCAAGCAGGAATGCTATGTGTTCAAGGAGGTATGGTTATTTCAAATTGCGGGGGTCAAACAGCTCCAATTGATAGGAGTACAGGTATGTATATGGATGAGGCAATGTTAAAGAAAATGACTCCTTGTAATTTTTGTATCAAGGTAGGCCATTGGAAGTGTGAGTGTAGGTTCAATCCGGATATAATAAACAATAATCAGTTGCAGACAGGAAACCAGATACAAATGCAAAAATGTGACTGCACAGCAAGTACAAATGCAAATGCAGAATCAAGTTCAAATTATACCAGTTCCACAAGCTCCTATGGTTCAGAGGAATGTGAGTAGCACAAGACTGAATCAAAATCAATTGCCCTGAGTAAATCAAAAATGTAATGCAAATGCAAAATGAAAATGTGATTCAACAATTTCCTGTGTTTGATGATGAGAGCTTGGATTCAGGCAGGTCACAATGACGATGCCTGAGAGGGGAGGCAGATTTCATGCTTGGCATATTCTTAGAGGTAAACCAGAGTGGACCACTTGTAGAAGGAGAAGTTAATGGCCACCATTACTTACTGACACAGGAGCAACACATTCCACTGTAAGAAGTCCTAGACCTACCCCTCTCAAGAAAGAAGATCCAAGTTATAAGCATTACAAACAGACAGATTTGTAATCTAATCTCTAAAGAGGTTCCTGTAAACTAACTTGTACTATCTATTGTACAACAAATGAGGTTGCATTTCAAACCTACGATGAGGATGTTGATTTCAAACTGGCTCAACATGAACCAATAGGGCTTTACCCAATGTTGACTGTAGACTAGAGGATTTGCCAGCAGATTTAACAGTAAATCCAGAAGTAAGGGATTTTACAGGAAAAGATATTGTACTAAGAAAAGGTGTAGACCCAGCCTGACTAAATGTTAAACCAAATGCCATCTTTTCAAGAACTCCACTTTATCAAATGACTCCAGAAACAATAGCCGGAATAACACCAATAATTGAGTACAGGATACAATATATTGATGTCCAATATATTGATGAACTATTGGTGGCATCAGGGACTAGAAAATCCTGTAAACAAAACACCATTGCTTAACTGAAGCATCTGGCTGAGAATGGACACAAAGGGCCTGATTTAGAACTCAGCGCATGGGTTACACAATCACCATTGTGACGGATATCCTGTCTGTTGAAATCTAAATCTAATAGGACATACTGGGAGTTAGATTTCAGCAGACGGGATATCAGTCAGCGCTGTGACGGAATAACCCATCCGCCAAGTTCTAAATCATACCCAAAGTATCCCCAAGCAAGTTGCAATATGGTCAGATTTAAGTCCAATATTTGGGACATATCATTGAAAAAGGAACAAGAAAAGTCTCAAGAGAGAGAGTGGAAGCAATTCTGTGAATAAGTCCTCCAAAAACACACAGAGAGGTCAGAAGGTTTTAGGGAAGGGTTGGGTACTGTAGAAAGTGGATACCAAACTTTTTCTTGGTGGCAAAGCCTCTAAGGAGGCTGACTCACAGAGATGTACCTGATCCAATTCCATGTGACAACAAATGCATCAACGCTTTCCTAGAGATGAGAGAAAATCTTGCTCTGCCCCGGCACTGGGAATGCCAGATTATTCAAAGAAATGTACTTTGTTTTGCAGTGAGAGGGAAGGCTGCTCTCTCGGTGCTTACACAGATGCCTTGTGATGCTAAAAAGCCAGTGGCATATTTTTTGGTCACACTTGATCCTGTGGCTGCTGCATTGCCTTGTCGTCTTAAATAAGTTGTAGCCATAAATATTAGTCTTGAACTGTGTGATAGAAGTGACAGGACATTCTTTAACTGTTGTAGTCCTTTACTCAGTTGAGGTTTTGCTTACCAGAACCAAAAACCAATACTTGGCAAATGCTAGGCTCACCAAATATAAGCAATGAATATTAGGGTCTAGTAACATTGAAGAGATGCCACGTTTTGAATCCTAGCACAATGCTTCCTTTACCCAAAAATGATGTATCTGATGAATTTAAACATGACTGTCTTGATGTCATGGATTTCTGCACCAAGCCAAGACCTGAAATAAAGGACAAGTCTTTGAGACTATGGACCTCATTATGACATTAGCGGTATATCCCACTTACCGCCATGCTGACACCGCCAACTTACAGCTGCGGAGGCGGATATCCATTGACCATATTATGACACACACACACCATTCCCACAGAATACAGCCACAGACACAAATCCACCAGTCCAAAGGTCACTGATAAACTGGTGGCCCCAAAACCCACATAAGCCAACATAACAACGCCCACCACATTATGACCCACAAATCACCACGGCGGACATTCAACAGCAGTAAACCATTGCCGATATATACCACTGCGCTCACAATGGACACCCATAGACAAAACAACTACACATTGGACAATTCAAACAACATACACCTGACACCCATACACGCACCACACCCACACACCCACACCACTATAAAACACACACCCACATCACCCACAACCCTTTACGAATACAAAGAATTGCCAACAGAGAGACACCAAGACCGCTGACACAACTAGAGCCACACACCACTCACACCTATACACCACTCACGCACTCCACATCACACACCCCAACACATTACCCACACACCCTCACCAACACACCTCACATTACACCCATGGCACCACAAAGACACTCCTGTTTCACAGAGGAGGAGTTACGGGTCATGGTGGAAGAAATTGTCAGGGTAGAGCCTCAGCTATTTGGAGCACAGGTGCAGCAAATATCTATAGCTAGGAAGATGGAGCTATGGCGGAGAATCGTGGACAGGGTCAACGCCGTGGGACAGCAACCCAGAACTATGGATGACATCAGGAAGCGGTGGAACGACCTACGGGGGAAGGCACATGGGAGGAGCAAGTCTTGGCAATACTGCATCCTGAGGGCCTGGCTGGAGTCGGAGGAGGACTGGACTCTGGTAAGTTAACTCTCTACTATTATCACTCCCCTACCTGCATGCCATCACATACCCTCACCCTCACTCCCATCACTCCACTACATCCCACACACCTCACCATCACATCTCACTCATCCCAATGCCAAGCCATGCATGCTGTACCAATGCATGGACACTACTCATAGCCCTGCATGGACACTCATCACTAAAGCATGCATAGCAGAGAGAGCTAACAATCCCACCATACTTCGCCCCCAAGACAATCAGGGACCTGGGGTCAGTGGGCACACGGTTCAGGGGACAGAGGCAGAGGCCAACAGGTAAACTGGGAGAACTGCTGTGCACCAGGAGGAGGACAGGCTGAGGGAACCAACTCTCCAGGAGGCACTCGCCGAGATCCTGGGAGCCTATCAACATTCCCAGGACATGATGGGCCAGATCCTGGAAAACGTGCAGGAGAAAAGGCGGCTGCAGGTGGGACAGTACCAGGGGATCAGGGAGGACTTGCAGGAGATCAACAACATCCTGATTTCCATAGCAGGAGTGATGGCAGACATTGCCAACATTATGAGGGAGGCAGTCTCACTCCAGCGGGCCCCTGCCACTAGCCAAACATCTGAACAGCCTTCCACCTCCGCTGCCGCTAATGGCCAGTAGGCCCCTCCCCAGGACTCACAGGCCACAAGCACCCCTCCCCCTGCAGAAGGTGAACCACCTCGCAAACATTCCCTTTGATCCAGACAGAAGCCAGAGACACTTGCCAAGACCCCTGCCAGGAAATGAGACTCTCCTGATTGTCACCCTTGTGTCCCACTCAGTTACCCTGGCCACCTTGAACTGCCATTGCTCCCCTTCCAATGTCCCCTTGGATAATGCACCTGTGCTACAAACAGACTGGAACAATACTCTGGACTTTCCTCCTTCATCACCCCATCCCATTTCACTTGCCCCCTATATGTTAGCACTTCAATAGACACCCTTTGACAAAAATCAATTTAGAGTATGTCACGTATGTCAAATATGTATTGATTGAAATAGGTACAAACATTGAAAATGAACTGTACACAGAATGAGCATAGATTTATGACCTGTAGCTGGCTGTAATGATCACACCAGGAGTATATGTCAACGCACCAACATCTGCAAAATGAATTGCCAGAGGGAACAGTAAGTGGGCATAGAAGTGGGAAATATCATCACGCCATTGCCACACAGATTACAGTCAAAGTTATTGAAATGTAAAGTTACACTGTCCTACCTGTGTGTCATTGGAAGTATTGTCGAATAACTGATGCTCTGTTGTTCTCATCCTCATCTTCTGCCTCCTCATCCTCACTGTCCACAGGGTCTACTCCTGCCACACGGGCATCTCCAGTCTCCTCCTCCTGTAGAAAATGGACATGTCGTCTGAGGACCAGGTTGTGCAACATGCAGCAAGCCACTATTATCTGGCAGACCTTCTTGGGTAAGTAGCACAGCACCTGTTAGATGGAGGCACCGGAACCTGGCCTTCAGGAGGCCAAAGGTCCTTTCAATTATCCTTCTTGTTCGCCCATATGCCTCATTATAATGTTTGCCCTTGTCCTGGCATTCCTCACAGGGTTCAGCAGCCATGATAGGTTTGGGTAACCAGAGTCACCTGCAAATATTGAGGGACAGCATTTAGCCACACACTATCCTGTATGGCCAACCCGATATTCATACACCAACATCAACTGGGTGGGAACCAAGGCCCCCCTATTAGCCACACCCTGTGCCTCTGTAGTTGGCCCATCACATTTGGGATGCTGCTATTCCTCAGGACAAAGGCATCATGCACCGACCCAGGATACTTAGCATTGACATGGGAGATGTACTGGTCCGCCAAGCACACCATCTGAACATTCATGGAGTGGAAACTCTTATCATTCCTGAACACCTGTTCATTCTGCAGGAGGGGCACCAAATATGTTGGGGATATGTCCCATTGCATAAAACTCGGCCTTCACTGTGGCCAAATCCTCAACCTGGGGGAAAACAATGTAGCTGCACATGTGTTTTATCAGGGAAGACAAGACTCTTGTCAGCACATTTGAGAACATTGGCTGTGGCATTCCTGCTGCCAAGCCCACTGTCACTTGGAAAGAACCAGTTGCCAGGAAACAGAGTACAGATAGCACTTGCACAAGAGGGGTGATCTCAGTGGGGTGACGGATAGCAGATATCAGGTCAGGCTTCAATTGGGCACACAGCTCTGCGATTGTGGCCCTGTCCAGTCTATAGGTGAGGATAATGTGCCTTTCCTCCAGTGTAGCCAAGTCCACCAGGGGTTTGTACATGGAGGTATGTCTCCATCTCCTATTCATCCGCAGCGGTTGGTATCTAAGGGACACAAGAGTGAAGAGGCTGTCACAAACTGAACATTGGAGCCACAACAGAAGTTTGCAATCTGTAAACTTGTAATGGGTCAGTGTGATTTGTCCAGTATGTGCCTATTTCTCCTGTGATGCAGCATAAATCCATAAGGCTGCCCCCCCTAAAATGGCATCCGCCTGTCCTGTGTGGAGGGACAGGTGGAAGTGAGGTAATTCCGCTGATGTTGTGCGCTGTGCCAGGAGGTGGTCGTAAACCGCTTTCAATTCCTCAGTGTTTAATATTGGCCCCTATGGGGTACAGTGGCCAATGGTGATCTATGCTGCCGGTGACGGTATTAACCGCCGGAGGACGTGACTGCCATTTTCTATCTGATTCCTCACTTGCTACCTGACCTTCCACAGGAGAGGACTTACACTGCATGTGCTGCTGTGACCTATGTCTGGAACCTACGATGGCCCATGTGACCGGGTAAAGGGCCACAGTCTTCACTTTGGAGGAGTTGGAGAGACTGGTGGATGAGGTCCTACCCCAGTAAGAACGGCTGTATGGGCCTCCAAACCCAAAGGTGAGTACACTGTGGGCACGATGCATGTGGCATGGATTCATGGAGTGGGGTGTGTTTAGGCCTAGTGAAAGGGGTGGGTGGATGTCTTCTTTGTGGTGTATAGCTTGTGTGCTGGGCTATGTGTGTGCCAATGGTGTTGGGAACGGGTATGATGGGCCATATGTGTAACAGGCTGGACTGTTTGTCTAATGGTATTTTCCTGTGTGAATTGCCTCTGAAGATCAGCGCCCATCAAAAGAAGGGTATATGGCGTGCCATCGCCAAGGAGGTGTGGACTCTGGGGGTCTATGACAGGCGGAGCACCCACTGTCGGAAACGGTGGGAGGACCTCAGACGCTGGGCATGGAAGACGGCGGAGGCCCAGTTGTGTATGGCCTCCCAATGAGGAAGAGGTGCCCATTGAACCCTGACCCCCCTTATGGCCCACATATTGGCAGTGGCCTATCCAGACATGGTTGGGTGCTTGAGGGCATCACAGCAGCCACAAGAGGGTGAGTACAGTGCCCATCATTCCAACTTATGCCTGGTGGGGTGGTATCCGGGTGGTCGATGTGTATCAGTGGGTGCCCCTAAGCCAGACCTGACATAGCGGCGTAGGTCCTCTGGTGGCTAGTGTTCTGAAAGGATAATCCTGCCTACCTAGCTTGTAAACATCCACTACTGGTCAGGGCTACATAGGTCCCAAGTGTGCTCCAGTTGGCGGTGTGTGCCCCTCCTCATGCCTTGGTGTCTAGCGATGTCAGTGGTGGTGCGATGCATAGTGCATAGGCCTGTTCCCTGTGTGAGGGTGCTGTGTATGCCAATGGTGGTGTTGGTGCAGCCACTGAACCAGTGTATCCTTTGTCTCTCCCCCCCTTTTTTGTTTTGTCATCCTGTCCTTATGAGCATTAGCTTCATCTGGCAGAGGAGCAGAGGCACCGGCGACTGAGGGAGCTGCATTCCACAGGACCCAGGAGGCACAGTCCACCAACGCTTAGGGCACCAGTGGGACGGAGGGCGAGGGGAGCACAACGGCGGAAACTGGAGGGTACACTTCAGACACAGATACCTTCTCCGATGGAAGCCCCCTAGTGGTGGCGGACACTTCTGTGACCACCCCAGCTTCAAGTATACCCGCATCCCTGTACCAGCACCGCCCTCCCAGCAGCCCCTCAACGAGTTGCCCGTGCCCACTCACTCAGGAGGGTGGGCATCTCCTTAGCCCCAGTCACTTCAGGTCCTGCCCCAGTTAGCCCTGCTGCCCTGAGTGAGGTGGCTATTGACTTCCTGAGATCCATCTCTGTAGGGCAGTCAACCATTGTGAATGTCATTCAGGTGCTGGCAGCCCAGATGCAACAATCTAATGCATTCCTGGAGGTCATTCACACTGGATTGGCGGCCCAACAGAGATCGATTCAGGCTCTAGCCTCCTCTCTGATGGCAGCCATTGTCCCTGTTTCTACCGTCTGTCCTCCAACTTCCACCTCCCAGTCACATTCTCCTCAACCCCAACCCATCCCAGGCACACATACAGATGAGCATGCACACAATACAGCACCCAAGAGTGGCACAGGCAAGCACAAGCACCACACTTCATCCCACAGGCACTCACACAAACACCATTCATTTGCAGACACTACAACATCCACTATTTCCACTGTCTCCCCCTCCTTCCCCTCCACCACCTCCCTCCCAGCCATATCCACACTCACTCCTGCATGCACTGCATCATCATCCATTACCAGCATCATCACCACATCAAGCAGAACACACACCTCACTGGCAGACACCTCCACAACATCCATGTACAGGTCCCCTGTGTCCTCTCCCTCTGTGTCTGTCCCCCCCCTAAAGTCCACAAACGCAAGCACTCAGAAACCCAACAGCTATCCACCTCACAACAGCATACAGCTCATGCACCTGCACCCAAATCCAGCAGACAAACACCACCAACAACCACTCCTGCCTCCTCCACTTCCATTCTTTCTCCCTCTTCCCACCCCAAAGTCCCTAAGAAACTTTTCCTATCCACCATTCACCTCTTCCCTAGCCCTCCCCCACCATCTTGCACGTATGGCCAGGGTAGGAAGAACCCAGCTAAGCACCTCAGCCACACAGTCCACAGGCCCAGTTCCCTCCACACCTACTTGTGGTGGAAATTAATCCATGCCACATTTACTGAGGGGAAAGGAGCCTGAACCAGCCAGCCTAAAGGGGAAGGAGCCTGCACCGGTGGGCAAGAAGGGCAAGGAGCCTGCACCTGCCACCCGAAAGAGCAAGGAGCTGCCCCAGCAGGCAAGAAGGGCAAGGAGCCTGCATCTGCCACCCGAAAGGGTGAGAAGCCTGCATCAGCGGCAAGAAGGGCAAGGAGCCTGCCCCAGCAGGCAAGAAAGGGAAGGAACCTGCACCTGCCACCCGAAAGGGCAAGGAGCCTGCACCAGCAGGCAAGAAGTGCCAGGAGCCTGCACCAGCAGATGTCATGGAGCCCCCCACCACTAACCATGGTTGTGCATCCATCTGAGGGTGCAGGGGATGTGCAGGAGCCTACCACCAGCACCACCACAGTGCATCCATCTGAGGGTACAGTGGATGTGCAGGAGCCTCCCACCAGCACCACCACAGTGTATCCATCCGAGGGTGCAAGAGGGTGCAAGGGATGTGCAGGAGCCTCCCACCACCACCAGCACCACCACAGTGCATCCATCTGAAGGTGCAGGGGATGTGCAGGAGCCTCCCACTACCACCACCTATACAGTGCAGCCGTCACCTCTGGCAGACACAATGTAATCCTGCCTCCATGGGCTATTATGTGACCTATCCACTCCAAAACCAGGTGGCAAGACACCCACTCCAGAGACTGTGGCCTATCAGTCCCCAGGACCAAGCACAGAGCATGTTGCCCCTCCAGAACCAGTGGGCAAGTCACCCACTCGAGAGACTGTGGACTTGCATTCCCCAGGACCAAGCACAGGGCATGTTGCCCCCTCCAGAACAAGTGGGCAAGTCACTCACTCCAGAGACTGTGGCCTTGCACCAACCATGACCAAGCACAGGGCATGTTGCTCCCGCCAGAACCATTGGACAGGTCACCCACTCGAGAGACTGTGGCTTTGCAATCCCCAGGACCAAGCAAAGGGCATGTTGCCCCCTCCAGAACCAGTGGGCAAGTCACCCACTCGAGATACTGTGGCCTTGCACTCCCCAGGACCAAGGACAGGGCATGTTGCCCCCTCCAGAACCAGTGGTCTTGTTTCCGCTCCCAGCTGAGGTACCAATCTCCCCCTGAGGTGCCTGCCTATTTGGCAACTGATGCCCTTGCAGTGTTCTCTCTGTGTTGATGCAGGTGACAAGTGGGGCCTTGGACTTTGGCCTGTGGCCATGTGGCCCTCGTGAACTGAGGACAGAGCAGGGTCCCTTGTTCTGTACATTTGTAAATATCTGTTACATTGGCTAGCTTATTATTTTTAACTGTGTTAATATTATTACACTCACTTTGGTAAATGTGTTTTATCCTTGCATTATTCAGCCAATTTCAGGGGATTAACTTGCTTTCGTGTGCATCTGGTTGTGTGTATGTGGTGTGTTGTGCATGTGTGTGTCACTGTCGTTTTCCTTCCTCCCCTCCCTTGTGTGCCAGGTGGCTGTACGCACCATTGTTGTCTTTGCCGGTGTTGGTGTTCCTGGTGGAGCAGAATGTAGAATATAATTGGGAATACATGAAATTCGGGTTCCATGGCGGCTTGATTCTTCCCTGTGTCTCCAATGGTGAGTCCTTTCACTTCTGATCTTAGTTTCTGCCAGGTGTTTGATGTCGTTGGTACCACCCCGGAAAAGGTGGTGGATTGTGTTGTTGTAATAGAGTGGGCAGAACTTTGACTTCTGCCTGGCTGTAGGCGGCTACTGCGGTGATGCCTGTTGTTTCCGCCCTGGCGATTGGTGTGGTACATAGGCTGTCTTTCGGAGATCTTTCCGCCATGGTCATAATTTTGGCGGTAATTACCACCGGTATGTTGGGAGTATTAACGCCACTTTATCACCGACCACCAGGGTCGTAATGAGGGCCCATGTCCTTTTCGTGGCTGGCTCATGTTTAAGATTAAATGATGGTTTCCTGAGATCAGCTTATGTTGTTTGCACAGTACAAGAAATAATAGTAGCTTCATGGCTTCAAGAAGTTACATCTGCACAAGTTGCAGAACTGATTGCTCTTAGTGAAGCTTGCAGCTTGACAGCCTGAATGAGAGTGACTATATTTACATATAGTTGGCATGACTTTGGTGTGGTTAAGGACTTTGGACATTTACAGTCACAGAGAGGGTTTATGACCTCCTCTGGTTCACCCATCAGGCATGGTGAACAAGTTAAAACAACTACTGGAAGCTTTATAGGTTCCAACTGAAATTGCCGTTGTTAAATGTGCCAAACACAGTAAAAACAATGGTTATGTCATTCTCAGCAATAGATATGCTGATGAAGTGGCACACTGTTGTGCAATTGTAGACTGTTCATTTAATAAAACATTCACAGATGTATCTCAAGAGGACACTGTCTATTCTATGTTGATGACAATAGCTGACACTTGGGAAGATTTAAAAGCCATGCAGGAAAATGTGGCTGAAGCAGAACAACAGAGTTGGATCAGAGCTGGATGTCGTAAAGATGAGAATTACATTTGGGGTTCAGTATATTGAAGACCAGTGCACCAGACAATCTGTTATCTCCAATGACACAACATTTCCATGGACCTACACATCTATTTAGGGACGTCATGGTAAGGTCCTTGAAACAAAATTGATTTAACCTTAGATTTAAAGCCCATACAGAAGAATTATGTCACAGATGTGTACCATGTCAGCAAATTAATGTTGGGAAACAAACAACGGGTCAGGAGGTCATTTCAACAGAATGCAGATGAATTTTATCTAAATGCTTGACTGTGATGGGCTATTTCGTGGTTATAGTGTGAATTTTTTCCTTGGGTAGAAGCCTAGCCAACCAGGAGAAATGACAATCTCACTCTAGCCAAACTGCTGTTGAGGGAATTAGTTCTAAGATATGGTATGCCTGTTGCATTGATCAAGGAAATCACTTCAGCAATGAGATTACAAAGATTTTATGTGCAGCATTGCAAACTAAACAAAAACTACAGTGTAGTTATCTCCCTAAAGCGTTCGGAATCACTGAGGAAATCAATGCCACCATCAATTCGAGACTGGACATAGTTTGTGCTTCAACTTCACTGAAATGGCCTGATGATTTACCATTTGTGTTGATAAGTATGCAAAGTACACCTGATAGAAAGACTTGCTTGTCCCCACATGAGGTACTCATGGGGAGAGCAATGAAAGTACCTGCTGTTGTTGCAAATCATTTGTGAACACAACAGATGACATGTACTCAATCATTGCAAAGGACTAGCTGAAGTGGTGTATTCTGTCTCTCGACAGGTTGATGTTGTCACTGTAAATCCACATCAAGAGCAGTGTCATGAACTTAGTCCCGGTCAAGAAGCATGTGAGAAGGTCCTGTGTAAAGCCAAGGTTTAAAGGCCCCTATAAAATCATTCCGATCACGAATACAGCTGTCATGTGTGCTGGAGTGCCAAACTGGGTACATGCTTCTCATACCCAGAGAACAAGAGATCCCAATGAAGAAATAGTGTTCTACGAGCCTGAAGTGAGAACACTATACCACAGCAAGTCATACAGACTTGAATAAGGGAGAAATGAGCTTGTGATCAGAGACCACAAGAAGAAAGGGGTGAAGATCTGCATTGCAGGTAAAGAAATCCAAATCTTGAATGTTTCACAAAGTGGCATTGGAGGTCTTCATGTAAAAAGTGGAGAAACAGAAACTTAATTTGAAGTAACAGTTGAAACACTTGAAGGACTACAAGCAGATCCATGAGAAGGAGCAAATTCTGGGTTAAGAACAGCAAAAGACACTTACAATGCTAAATGGACAAAGACTTAAAATTGAAAGAAGTTGAAATCAAGTGTCTCTGTTGAATCCATGCCACTAACAATCAAATAAGAGGTAGAATCAGTTGGTACAAGTTACACAGTTACACAAGTTACACAGACGGAATCCAACAAATACTCAGAAGGTCCGAAAGAACCAGAGTACCTTGTTGAAGATATTCAGTACCTGAATGCACATATTATGTTGTCCAAGTACTGAAAGTCTCAATTTCGGTTGTAATTGATTGGAGTAAAGAATTGCCTGAACTCCCCCCCTTGTAATTACTAAAGAAAAGAATAAAGTTTTAAAAAAATATAAGAAGAGAACCTAGTGCCAGAGGAGCAATGGAGGAGTAGGGATCACATTTTCGAAGAGCACAGAGTAGGGTTAATGAAGACTAAACAAAAATAATTAAAACTACCAAGCAGAGAGCAGTAAAGAAAATCTGCAAAATTTGAACAGACATTAACTTTGCTGTTACATACATAACTTTTCACATCAGAATATTTGACTCTAAAAAACATGTGTACCTTAACCATAAAAAGATATAACATTATCATAGGTATCTTATTTGAACTCATAGTTTTGTGTGCAGTTGCCATATCATTTTAATATATTGTACACCAGAGACTGAGAAATTCATGGAGATATTTATTAATACAACATCTAGACCAGATATTAATGGACAAAAATTATTTTGTAGATTACATGAAGGAAGATTATTCAACAAATGTTTATTCTAGACTAGTCCAAGAGTATACAGAAGCAATTAAAGTAAAGGATTGCTAAGTTTGTTCACACGTGCCTTCTTCTGCTGATGAAAGAGTAGTCTATCACCACAATCCTGTTTCCTATGCTATGACACACAGTATCTTACTTAGTTTAGTATATGGACAGAGACCCTTGAATAATACGTATCAAATTTTGACATGGTTCTTTCAAACGTTGCACTAATGAAAAGCATGGATTTACATCCACAAGCTAAAGAGATGGAGACAGCTTGGCGTTACTTTACATCTTTTTTTCCTATAAGCATTGTTAAAGCTCATGAAAATAACCTCCCTTGCCAAATTAATCCACTAGAGAACACTTTTATTCTAATGTAATAGGAGAGAAATGTACAGTTTGCATGAAATTCATTTAAGAAAGAAGAGGTTTTGAAGAATGTGTGGAAAATAGAGGAAGATGAGTTAAGAAGAACAATTCCTGTTCCAAAATTACAATTAAAAAAGAGACACAAAGGAAAATTATGTGTGTTTCAAAGAAGAATTAATGGAGAAAGACAACAGTAGGAAATAGTAATTGTGAACATGTTTTTAATTGTTAGGAGGGACATGGCACATTTTGCAGGAGGATGATCCAACTATACCTGGGTTGTACTTTGTTTGATGAGAGCATGCTTTTTTAAGGATTGCCAACTGACTGGGGAGGAGTTTGCTATTTCAGTTAGCTTTTTTCCAAAAATGTACCATGTACAAAGTCTAGATGCACTAACAATGATACCTGCACATAGATATTTATGCAGTATGAATGAGGGAACACATTTAGCGGGAGAGATATTTGGAGCTATTATACCAGCAGTAGGAGTAGTAATAAACAATGAAAAGATTAGAAAGCTTTTAACAGTAGTTGATAACGAGGAACTAGTACATCTGGAGCTCTATTAGTTGAAAACACAGAATTAGTTGTGACAAGATCAATGGTTCTTCAAAATTGCTATTCTTTAGACATTTTACTCGTAGGAAAGGGCAGAGTCTGCAAGATGCTGAAAATTGAAAACTGTTGCACCTATTTTCCAGAGGAAAGTAAGAAGGTTATAGACTATGCAAATAATATTTCTGATCTGAAGCTTAATTTAGAATGTTTAGAAACCACTAGCATAGTGCAAAGGTTTACACGGAAACCTCTTCAATAGGGAACTGGATAAAAACAGCAGAAGATGAAATCATCAAAGCTGTCTTAGTTCCTGTACTAATAGTACTTGCATGCTTTCTGTCTACTCTTGCACAATACTATATAGAGGTTAATAATAAAGAAGAGACATAGGGAAGTGAATAGAAGACTGAAAAAAGATTTAGAGAGAGTGAGTGTATAAATATAGAATATAATAGACTAAAAGAAAGAGAACATTTGAATAGTAAAAGGAGAGATTCAGTAGAGGATGAGAGTGAACTCTGAATACATATGTGAATGTAATTTTGTAATGGTTCCAAAACATCAGATGGGGATTTGGAAGATCGTTTTCTAATTAACAAAATATTGGATGCAAAATTAAAAGTGTAGAAATAATATTTAGGCCTGAAATTGAGAAATGAAATGCATTTTGTTTTTTTCTGCACTATCTTAGCAGCTGAAAGCTTGAAGCAACAATAGTTGTAGGCCTTAGTTAAAGAATGCACCATCAAGCGCATATTTTACATGATTTATCATTGCTGACCTAAGTTAAAACTGTATTAGGAATAACTGTTAACTGTTTCATTAATCTTCACAAATTCATAAATTAATCTAATGAAGTAAAAGTTAACAATATCACACGATCTTTGTGAACGGATTTGATAGAAAAGACCATATGTCAAAGGAAATGTGACTTTCAAAATATGCATTACACTAACCATGAACCTATTCTCTTTTGTCTCTTGAATTGTTGATAATGATAGTTTACTTGCAATGTCAGTACAAAATAAATACAATTGTTTCTTAACTGCTTTGTTAAAGATATTAGTGGATGGAAGCTGTCTTGTTCTCATGAAGACATCAAATTTGATTGGTTGAATAAGTGGTGGGGGTGAAGAAAGAAGACTCAGGTTTCTAAAATGGGGGTTCCTAGATTAGTGTGAGAATGCTTTTCGAGAGGCCTTAGCAGAGAGGCATAAGAAGTGTGGGCTCATGCAGCAGAGATTCCCTCCTCTATTCTGCTACTCTGTGATTTCTGATAGGCACTCTGTGAGATAATACTCAGGCTCACTTGGAGCTGATTTTTTGTACTTATAGGTTTATTTACAAGTCGCTTGTGCCGCTGGTGTGTCACTTTTTCCCACATAAAATGTGACGCACCGGCCGAGCCTTTTTGGCAGAAACGGACTTCCTATATACCTTTACTGAGCTTCTAAACACTTTAACATCTTTGGTTTATGTACTCTTTATGGGCTCATCTAGCTAATATTATTTATCTTAAAACCATCCTTAGATTTGACTAGGGAATTAGGCCCTCATTATGAGTTTGGCGGTCCTGCCCCTTCACGCCGGCAGTGGCGGTCAGACTGCAGACAATGGCAGGGCAGGACCAACAAATTATGATTGCGGCAGTGAACTGGCTGCATCACAGCCAGGTCACCGCCTGTACTGCCAGGGCGGTGGGACCGCTTGGCTGAAGGTTGAGCAATCTTGGCCCTGGCGGGCCATCTTACACCGCTCATGGTATTACGAGTATCCTTTCTGCCAGGGATTTCGTGGAAGCAGGCCTACGAGGAAATCCATGGTGGAAAGGATACTGGAAACAGGAATTCAAATTACTGTCGCCACAACAGGACTCCCCAACCCTCCGACCCCATCACAGGCCCCCTGCCCCCCAAGCAGCGAAGACCCCCATCCCCCGGTCCCTGTACTGATTCCCCGATCCAAGCATACCCACACCATACTTACATACATACACGCACACATCCACACTCACTCATTCATACACACATACACACACAGCCACAACACACACCCCACTGCCCACATACACACACTCATACTCCCCCACTCCCTCATACACTCATTCACACAAGCACACAGACACTTGCACACACATGCACACAAACATTTACAGCACTCCCATCCCCCTTCATTCACAGATACACCTCTGTTCATGCACACAACACTCAACACCTCCCTCTCCCATGTCGGACAATCACCTTACCTGGTGGTTACGGTGGTTGTCTGGGAGGGACATGGTGCTTGCTCCGCTGCCAGCGCCCCACCAACACAACACCGCCACACCATTTACAGTGTTGTAATACGGCGGGCGGTGTTGTGGTGATGTGGCGGTGGCAGTGGAGCAACCTCCGCTAGACCACTGATTGGTGGTGGAGAGCAGCCAGCATTCATAACATGGCAGCATTCAGACCACCAACACTGGCGGTCATATGGCAGACGTGAGTTTGGCGGTCTACGGAATAGACCGCCGAACTCATAATGAGGGCCTTTATTTGCATATAAGGTCCTTCATGCATTTGTTCTGTTAAATTTTGATTTATGAGAAACTAAGACATTTTATAATAAAAATACTACTTCAAACCCTCATAATTTATTCTAAAAAATGTAATTAATATTGAAAATTGATAAATGTTTGCGATTGCAGCCTCCCTTTGTCTCACACCCCTACAAGGTTCATTGCCTGAGACCCAGTAGCAAAAGGGAACCATTTATTTATATCAGCATTTTCCGTTCTCACAAATATGAAAAACGTACTTTCCGTCCCTCAAACAGTAATTTTATCTTCTCCACTAGGTTCCGTAGCTGATCGGGTGCAACAGCGCACAAACCACCAACACTCAGACCTGGGGTTAAAAGGCCTCTTTAATAGAACAGGTCTGTGCAATAAAACCTTGGCATTTAGCCTTACAAAACCATAAACACTTCACTAATACATGAACACATCCTAAACATCCCACCCACACCCTCTACAAAACTTACCCCTCATCAATGCCCCCTTTCCATCCCCACCTTGCCCCGACCCAACCAGTACCCATCTGTCCTGCTGTCCACCTTCTGTATTATCCCCTTGCCTTTTCCTCCCTTTTGCTCCTTGTCAAAAACTCCCCGCCATCTCAACTTTGTGCAACCGTACCCTTTCCCCCACAAAGCATATCTGTAAAGACCCCGCTTGCCAGACCTGCCTATCAGCGACAAAATTAACAAACAAAAGCAAACCAAGACCTGTCCTTTTAAAACACAGCACCAGCCAATGCCAACTCGAACCCTTGCCCGCATGGAATTTTCGAGGCTTATAAACAAGCCAGTTAAGAAGGACTCAAATAGAACAACTAAGCTACAAAAAAACAACCATTAACCCTTTATCAAAATCCTAACATTAGAAAGAGGAAATGGATAATGGAAAGAGAAAACAAAAACAAGGAACTACATATGCACTGGGAGGGCGGGAGGGCACAAGAATAGCCAAAAACAACTACCCTGGGTGTGGCAAACAGTAAAGATGCCACCCACATCCTGCCCCTTCTATATATAGCCCTTTACTAAAGCCCACCCTTCCGCTCCCTTAACCAATCGGACTTTGTGCGGTGGATTGTACCACCCACGCCCGATCTGCCCGGGGGGAGACCAGGCAAGCCCTCGCTCCCCCCAAGCTCCAACTCCGTGCTGTTGTGTCTTCATCATTAATTTGTGATGAAGGGAATAACACAAGTAGACTCAGTGGAGATTCCAGTTTATTCCAAGAATCAATACAGCACACCAATGCTCCCTCTCTGCCATCTCATCCACTCTTCATCTCCAACTGCCTGGGCAAGAGTTCTCGAGCATCAAGCAACCAGTCAACATTCTGCTCACACATTCTACCCCCCACAATTCCATTCCTTATCACATATAACAATTCAACATACCATTCTCCTGCTTCATTCAGAAATTTTTGGGGTGAAAAATTCAGGAAACGTTTGATGTGGGTTTGTGGAGGTTGAGGTTGAATTTGGATTAAGCTGAGGTGTCAGTAGCAATTTTGATTTTGACCAGGCCCCACCTTCTTTCCCTAAATCCTAAGTAGATTTAAGTGGGATAAAAGTACAGTTGTTGATTTTTCTGAAATTTTCAAAGTTTAATTTTTGTTGAATTCTCTCTTAAGATATAAAACTGTATATTTATGTTAAACACAAGTTCATGTGTGCAGTAATGTCATTATTACATTATGACCAGTTCTAAAATGTAAGCATTAGTTGTTGGTGAGGCGCACAAGCACTAATTTATGGCGACCAGGATTGTTTTTATCCTCAGACTGACTCATAACTAAACAGAGAAAGGCAGAAAAGAGAGAAAGAAAGAGGAGGAGAAAGGCGGAAAATCATAGACAAACGGAGACGTTATGTTCGAAAAAGAGCCTCCAGTAGTGATATAAAAGGACACCTAGGCCCGTATTTATACTCCGTTTGCGCCGAATTAGCGTCGTTTTTTTCGACGCAAATTCGGCGCAAAACGAACGCCATATTTATACTTTGGCGTTAGACGCGTCTAGCGCCAAAGTATGGGCAAATAGCGTCATTTTTTTGCGTGAAAGCCTTCCTTGCGTTAATGAGATGCAAGGAAGGTGTTCCCGTCTAAAAAAATGACGGCGACGCAAATGCGTCGTATTTATACTCCCTGGCAAAAATCACGCCCGGGAGTTGGCGGGTCAAAAAACCCCGCATTTGCGCCACTATTTAACGCCTGGGTCAGGGTAGGCGTTAAGGGGCCTGTGGGCTCAAAATGAGCCCACAGGTGCCCTCCCCTGCCCCCAGGGACCCCCCCTGCCACCCCTGCCCACCCCAGGAGGACACCCAAGGATGGAGGGACCCACCCCAGGGACATTCAGGTAAGTTCAGGTAAGTATAATTTTTTATATTTTTAAATTTTTTTTGGTGGCATAGGGGGGCCTGATTTGTGCCCCCCTACATGCCACTATGCCCAATGACCATGCCCAGGGGACATAAGTCCCCTGGGCATGGCCATTGGGCAAGGGGGTATGACTCCTGTCTTTACTAAGACAGGAGTCATTTAAATGGCGTCTGGGCGTCGAAAATAATGGCGCAAATCGGGTTGAGGCGATTTTTTGGCCTCAACCTGACTTGCCCCATTTTAAGACGCCCTAACGCCATTTTCCCCCTACGCCGGCGCTGCCTGGTCTACGTGGTTTTTTTCCACGCACACCAGGCAGCGCCGGTCTGCTAGCGCCGGCTAACGCCATTCCATAAATACGGCGCCCGCATGGCGCTTCAGAATGGCGTTAGACGGCGCTACATTTTTTGACGCTAAACTGCGTTAGCGCAGTTTAGCGTCAAAAAGTATAAATATGGGCCCTAGTGCATAGCGGTAAATGAAAAAGGCGTGAAATGAAATAAACCTATTGGTATCTGACATTGCGCATCGCCAGCAACAGACTTCTGTTTAAAAAAAGCCCCAGCACTTATTCTTTTATAGATTAAGCATTGACTCGGGAGTGACTGAAATTCTCAATGGGAAAGTCATAATTTTATTGTCCAGAGGCAACCAACCAAATAAATATAAACGCTCAACTCGTGTAATAGCCGATTTTTAATTTCTCACAGTTTGTAAACTACAAATTGTGTGATCCTGGGGATATCACTTCTTGTGCCTTACATTATATCCTATATTTGTCATTTCAGGGAGGATTTAGAAATAGACTCCGTTATATAAAAACGTTGAACTGCAGTCTGTTCAGCATTTCAATAGCAGCTATTTGTAAGACATCTTTGTGATGACACGATCCAATACATGGAGCTTGTAAGGCTCTTTTTTTATTTCATTCCATAATTCGTCGCACATCTCTCAATAAGTGATACCACAAAGAGCCGAGGTGACACACCCTCAGGCTGGCCTGCATCAAGCAGCAAAACATACCACCGTAAGGGGAACACCGTCTATCCTTTGAATGGATGGTAGCCATTATTGCTAGGTGTCCTGTGACAATCTGCCTGTAATGGGGGTTGCTAAGGCAGACGAAAAGCATTTTATACAGAACCGACTTTACATTATCGCGGTATTCGTGAGGCCCTGCTACTGCAAGGCTGCTCAAATCCTTTAATCCATAAATGGGATTCCAACGTGAGCTGGCACCTTTCCAAAACTGTAATCTGCAGTATATGAATTAATACTAAAAGATTAGGATGTGTTGGGTAATAACATTTCATACAAATCAGCTTTCTGGGAGGAACAAAATGTTCCAATGGGAAGGATGGGGGACAGGGTGGGAGTATTTGGAGGCCCTGTGCCTTTCTGTTTCTGATTCTGCTGACCTCCTCGGCTACCTCAGCACCACAAGTCTATCTAACAGTGACCCCAAATGCACTTTGGGATTGCTGGGTGCAAACCTCAAACAGCAGCTGACTGAGCTTTCTGTTGTTTCTCTACAGATTCTGTTTTTTCACCAGTTTGTTATAATCAATGGTGGTGTAATTGCTGTATTTCAGAAAAGGATACGGGGAAAAAGGCTAGGAGTCCCAAAAAATAATGTGAGTTTAAGGAAAAAAAGTTTTACTCCAATTAAGCAAAGCTCGAGTTGCCTACGATGTCACTCAGACCTCAAAGGGAAAAAACATTCCCATTATTAACTATTTACTCATTCATAATATCATGTTGTTTCTGTCTCCCAAAATCATCTGTCCCTGTACAGCAGGGACAGAGGAGTAATGGAGGAGCCATACAAAATATTCTCTCTCTTCCCTGTGCCAAATGTGAGAACAAACAGAAACCTGGATTCCAGCCACCCTGCACTACCACCCTCTGTGTCATCCGGTCCTCTCCACTCCTGAAGTTGTGTCTTCTACACTCCATCAGAGCTGAGGGCCAGCGCTGCACTGACAGACTATCAGAGAGGCCTGCCACAACAACATAGAATTACATTATGACATAGTAACATTGTGAAACTACTTTTGCTACCCACTGTTGCTAGTCATGACAACGTGTGCCCGGATGTATGATTTGGTGTTCATGCAATTGGCTCTCAGTTAGAGCCGTACATAAAAGTATGGAAGTATGACCAAGTCTGATGTTTTATGTTATCTCGTCTTTATGTTGTTTTTCTGATGAAAATATACTGGAGCGAACTTTGACACTCTTTGCTTTGAGATTTATTCACTCAATGAATGCCTATTAAGTGATTGCTTTTGATTTGGCTATCAGTAACATCTTTTATTGACAGGCAGACTTTGCAGGCATAGGTGCCAGAGCATCACCCCTCACAATCCATTACCACCAATTTAATTCCATTAAATCTGGTTTTATATAAAGCACTAAAATACAAACTAGGCCAGCTAAGGAACTGATTTAGAGTTTGGCAGACGGAAAATCTATCACAAACATACAGTCATGATGTCCACCTTATTGCAATTGCTTAATATCCTAATGCACTTGTAATAAAGAAATCAGGATATTCATCGCGTTTGTGACGGAGAACCCACTCACTAAAATCTAAATCAGCCTCCAAGCGTTAACCTGGCTGTAAGGAAACAGGCTTTTTGCAGCACCCCAAACTTTTGTGCCGCAGTTTGGAATATTAGCTACTGGTTTTTCAACTCTGAGACCTGCTAACCAGATCTAAGTATCAGTGTTTAGGACCATATGTAAATTGTATGTTGAATTGGTTATACCCAATTGGCAAGAACTGACACTCAAAAATCCATAGTATATTGTACCCAGGGTACCCAGAGCATGTAAGGAAGATTATCCACTCAGGGCTGCAGCACTGTTTGTGCCACCCTGTGTATGACAAAGTACAAAATGACTCCCAGCCTGTCATTGCAGACTAGAAGGACAGTGTTTTCACTTACAAATCGACTTTGCCACTTAGCCCAATGACAAAGCCACCCTTTCTCTTAAAGTATATGTTAATCTCTCCTAAGGAAGCCCTATGGCAGGGGACTGTATTTTGTTAAGTAAGACATATATTTTTCATGTCGTAACAGCAACAATTCCACATTGTTGTTCTGCCTTGGATACGTTAATAGCCCCTTTGGCAAACACAGGAGTTGGTGTTGGCAACCCAATCTGGCTAACTGCTGAATGGGACTACCTAACTGGGTCATTTAAGATATCAAATCAATTGTGGCATTAAACCTGGCCTGATGACCAGGTTGAACTTAATACCACAAATAAAGTTTAGCAACTATTTGAGAGTTGCCACTCTGTACTCCAGCTAGCCCAGCGGACTCACAAAGGCCCTGGCACACAGTTTTCTGACCACCTGGGGAGACATGTGAAGAACTACTAGTCTCAGGAACAAAGGCATTTGCTGCAGAGCGAAGTGTTATTTCCTCTCCGTGGATGGCCGCTCAGGTTGTTAGCTAAAAAGGTGAGCTTCAAAGGAGAAGCTGCTTTTGTGAGGGAAGTTGCAATTACACCTCTGAGCAGGATACCTCTTGTTGCTGCAGACAAAATGAAGACGTGGTCAGAGAGGGAAAACATGCCCAAACAGTTTTTCCCATGGATGTGTAGTCCTCTTGTAGGCACACATTTAGGGTGGACTACCAAGCTCCTGATGACTGAGGAAGGGTTCTGGCATATTGAAAGGGCCAAGAGTGTGGCATTCTAGGATAGCCAGATGTCACACATCGGAGGAACATTCATCACTAGGTAGGAGGTGACACAGTAGCGCAATGGCTCCCTCAGGGCACTTTCGGGGGATAAATATGGCACCCCGGCACCCTGATCTTCAGATCACCTTGGACTTGCTGAGAGAAACAAGAAAGGACAGTCAAGCTGCCCTTGGATTTGCACAAAGAGAAAGTGCACGATCGGAAGACCTGCACCTGCTGCACTTTGGCCTAGTGAAGATTGGACTTTGCCTGCGGCTCCTGGCTTGTAGAAAAGTTGAATCCTGGCCTCAGATCAAAGCAGTAACTCTAAAGATCAGTCGGTGGATCTCCTGGAAATAGCTCCAAGGACACAAGAACTGAAGAAGCCCAAGTCAACAAGTTGGCAGCCACCGCAGAACTTTTGCCACTATCAGTTGCCGGCAACCCAGGAGGACAAATCCGAGGTTTCCAAAAATTGCACTGAGTCTGCCTGATACAGGAGCGCTTTCCAAGTCACACCCAAGGGACACTAGTCCACACCTGTGGATTTCACCCAACCACGATGCTGGCCGGCTACTGACTTGGATGTAAGTTTTAATTTAGTTTTTCACATGCTCAATGCTTGTGTGCTACAGAGATTTTTTAATTATTTTTCGGTCTTGTGGTTGGCTTTGTGTTCATAACAAATGTACTTTTTGTTGGCTGTATGTGACTGTTGGTGACTGAGATAGGGATTGCATGAGGAGTCCAGGCCTGTGTATCCAGACATTTTCCTCAGCTCCTCTCTCAGTGAGATGCATTTTTAGTTATTTTTCTTCATCTTTTAAAAGTTTGTAGCAGTGGTAATTGTTGCCTTACGCTGTTTGTGCTAGCATGATTGTCAAAGTTTGGTTTAGAACTTTCTCACTGTTTCCATTTAGCTGCGCTGTTAAATTTATTGTTGCTGCTTTACTAATGGTGTAGTAGGCCGTGAAAGGCAGTCGCAATTGGGGTATTTATTTGTATTATCTTTTCCCAGCAATTCTGCCAGTTTTTGTTGATGGGGGAGGGGAACGTTCCCCAGTCAGGGTATGGCAGGACACACTCAATTTGTTTTCCATGTCTCCAGGTAGTGACGGCACATGACCCCTTCCTTGCTGGCCAGGCAGCAATGGCCATTTTTTGGAGCCATGTGTGAGTGTGTGTGTGTATGGGCAGGTGTGTAGGTGTGTGGGTGTGTGCATGATAGGTGGTCATTTGGCTTGGTTTTCCATGACTCCTTCCTTACTGGCCATGTGATGCTTATTTTGTGGAGGACGTTTGTGTGTGTGTGTGTATGTGTCAAAGCTGGCCATTTTGCATTTGATCCCCCAGGCATCCTTCCTTGCTGGCCATGTGGTGACAGACATTTTACCTTTGTTCTTCATGCATCTTTTCTTGCTGGGCCGTATTGTATGGAGAGGGACTACAATCTTGTTGAACCAGCCGGTGTTTCTGACTAGTCATTATGTTATTCCATTTTCTAGGGGTGCTGATATTAGTAGAAACCCATATCATTTGTGTTAATTTTTTGTCTTTTCCTAATGTATTTTTCCTGCGATATTTGTTTTTGATCATGGTTGATTGTAATAGTCTATAGTACACAGTTGTTGTTTTTGATTCAATCATGATACTTTTGCCTGCATCCCCCATCCCTCAGAAATGTCCTGGGGTCCTGAAAAAACACTGGCATGTATTTAATTAATATATTAGAATTTTGCGTGCCTCCCATAAGGGTCCCTAGTTCCTAATTTAATTCATTTAATTTGTCTTTGCCTGACCCTCTCTGCCTGCCACAGGGGTCCCTTGAGCCCTGGAGGGACACCGGCTAATATTTAATTAACTGATTTTCTCTTGCCGCCCCCTAACTACCACAGGGGTCTTATGGGCCCGGGAGGGACACCAGCTATTATTTTATTCATTTTTTTATTTTGTGACTGCCTCCTTAGGGTCACATCGGCTCTAGATGGATTTGAAGTTAGCTTTCCTTGTGTAATATCTAGCAAAACATAGTTTATTCATGGGTATACCGTTATTAAACATTTATGATGATGATTATAATTTGTATTACATGGACTAAATTTCCCAAGTCTCACCGACTCCCTGCTGATGTTTTTTTTGTTGCCCACAGGGGCACAAGTCATTATGCACAATACTGAGATGGAGAAAAGTCTCCAGCGTAACTAACAATGATAGCACAGTCCTCCTCTACGTGCTTCTGCTCATGCTAAGCTCTACGCCATACAAGAAATAAAGGATGATGGCCACAAAATAGGAGATTCCTACCAAGACATGAGCAATCAGGAGAAGAAGCTTGTAGTCAGTGTCACTAGTATTATCAAACCGTTATCCTTTTTCAAAAAATGTGACATAGCTTCTGCACCCTCCTGTGGCCAGCAGGAGGCTGGGAGTAGGTCATCATTGGATCAACTGCACCATCACCAAAACCAAAGCTCATCCCTCTCAGCACTCCAGTCAAGGCAATCATAGAGTGCACTGGGTCTGAAATCTATTTATCCCAGCAGCAAACTGAATCTTAAAAGGAAAGTCAGCAACAGGAACCACAGTCTGCAACAGTTGATCTTCAGGAAATAGGAGCAAAGCATGAAGTTGAGGCAGAGCAGAATGCCGTTGTTACTGTTTCATTGCATGCATCAGCTTCATAATCTCCATTATGGACAAGAAAGCTCGCTCCCCTATCATCTCCAAGACCCCATTCAGATAATCGTGACATAGATTGAAACCCAACGAGATGCATCATGATAAACAGGCAAAAGAAAGGTTCATAAAAGCATTATTAGTGAAAAAAATTATGATGAACTGGTGATTGTTGTAGTGAGTGGAATGGAGGAATTACAGATCACCTCTGTTCAACCTGCTCTGAAGCATGTAGTACCACTAAAACTGACCGCTTCCATCTTTTTAAGACCCCAAAAACCTGCAGCAAAACATCACCCCTAAAGCCGTCACAGCCCGCCTTAGAGAAAGATAAACAAACCAGCCCAGCTTCTTCTCACTAAGATCTTCAGGCTCTGGCACAATAAGAAATCTCTGCTTCCCAGTTTGGAAATTCTCCACACTTCGGAAGCATGAGGAGCACATAACAAAAGGCTTTATGTGCCACATAAAAGTTAATCATGGTAAGCCAGGTAGGCATTGCCGGGGGTCAACTGGCACAACCAAACAAATCAATGCGCAGTTGTGTTGGAAGGTCACCTCAAACTGATCGCTGCTCGTGAGAGAGAAGAAGGTTAACTAATATAAGGAAGTGGTGGTTAGGATGAAGTAGAGGATGTCAGCATCATGAGAAGCAACCTTTTAATTGTTGTGCATAGTGTGCAGTCATCAACCTTAGCAACCTCAGAATGGCACAAGGGACAGGTGGTACAGACACCCTAAAGCACCCAAGCAGCCCTACTGCTCCATGTAGATCACTTTAGGTCACTTAGTGGCGATATCATGAAGAATATAGTCACAACAGCCAATTATCAAGGCTATGTTTAACAAGGAGTCACAGAACTACCAAACACATGCTTAAGTCCATTTATACAATGGGAACCTGACCAAGATGCAATTTTTTTAATGATGAAGGCTCACTTTCCAAAATATGAGATTTCCAGCTGGAGCTATTTTTCCACTGATGCTGTGCCTGCCCTGCACCATTAAGTGCTGCAACTGGTTGACAAAGCTATGAAGGAGGGTATTGTTCAATCCATCCACCTCAAAGTGGACATGTAGACCAGTTGTCAAAAAAACAGATTACATGTTCATCACTGCACACTGGGGGCCTCATTATGACCCTGGCAGTTACCGGACCGCCAGGGTCATGGTCGCGGTCGGACCTCCGCCAAGTAGTGGTCTGACCGCAACTTACAACCATGGTGAAAGCACCACGGTAGAACCTCCGGCACCGCCACTTTTGGCTGCAAGACAGCCTGGAAGTGGCGGAGGTCCCAATCCACCAAGGCAGCGCTGCCCTGGGGATTATGATCCCTCTCTCCGCCGGCCAATGCTGGTGGAGATAGGGTGCCGGTGGCCCCATGGGGAGCCCTGCAATGCCCATGCACTTGGTATGGGCAGCACGGGGACCCCTGGAGAGCACAGTCACGCAAATCACTGTCTGGTTTGCAGAGAGTGATTTGAGTCTTGGGTGCACAACAGCGTTGCCGCCAGCCCTATTACGAGCCGGCGTCAATGTTGTTTGCATTTCCCGCTGGGCCAGCGGGCGGAAACTGTGTTTTTGACCGCTGGCCCAGCGGGAAACTCATCATAGGGCCAAGGGGAAGGAGAGCGCACTGGCGGACTCCGGATCTGCAGGAGTTTGTCAGCTGGCCTTTTCCACCCGAAAACTCCTAATGAGGGCCTGAATCTCTTTCAAGGCAGTAAAGCAAAGACTAGCTGCTAGTATCACCACTCATGATGCTTTTCAAGGCATTTAGGGGCATGCAACAGATTTAATACCAATGTCTATGAATGACTTCAGCCAAGAGGTATCTGCATTGGATTAGTTACCACTCACAATAGCAGTCACATTGTAAAACCCAGCGCCGATGGTGGATACTTCAGAGTACTGTGCATAAATGTATGAACTACTGTGCAGGGCTTTCTTAAACAAGAACAAGTAGTCAACAACATACTGGCCAACCACCACAGAATTTGGATTTATTTTAGTCATTTCTTAAAAGACCAGAGACAGTTAAGGATCACTAAGTGAACAGTAGTGCATCTTACACCAGCTACTGAAAATAAACGTAAATGGTCTAGTGTGCATGGCACAGGTATTCAGTAAAGGAGGAGGACACAACCCTTTTTTGCCAGGAATGACAAACAGTGAGAGGTGGCATAGACTAAGTCAATCTTTGGTTCAATCATAGATTTTTAAATGAGCAATAGTACTAGTCTATAAGGGAAACCTCCATTCCATGAAAAGAACAAGAAGATACCCCCCAACCCTACTTTTTCTTTTATTCCCATTCAGGGCTGCCAGTCAATATTCAAAAGACTGCATTGCTTATATGTATTGTGTGCCACTTCCGTAGAAAAGAGAGGTGTATGTAAATGAACTCCACACTTGGAATAGCTAACTTGCACCAATGAATACCAAATGATAATTATTAATATGATGGCTGGGAGGGTCTTTACTAGGTGGCTAAACTTGATATGTAATGTATGGGTGATCATCGATGCTTCTATGTGTCACTGAGACCACGTAAAGTGATTAGACTGGATTAAAACTAAGTTTCAGTTCATTTTCTTGTCTAACAGATCTGACTCTTTTTAAATGAAATAAAATCTGGAAGTACTACTGACAACAGCCAGACGAATCCTAACTGTCTATCTATTTAATGGGAAACATGAGATTTTAAAGAGGCCTACCACTGTGGACAGTGGGAGAGGGGGACATGGAGAGGTGTGTTGACTAGTGGCTCAAGTGGCAAACTCTAATTCAGGTGATGTGGTTTGGGCATACGACATGATGGGCACAGTTACGTTTTTTATTGTTTGACTGATATGCTGAATACATGCAGCTACTGTATTTGTATAGTTTGGGATCAGTACAAGATTGGCTCTTAGTTAATGGCATGCCTCAGCACCATTGTATGCGCCACCCTCTGAGTCATCATGCACCATGCTTACTTTGACTCTTCAATATTATCATTACAGCTTTTGCTTTCCACAGGCCTTCTCCTCTTCTGCAAAGAACTTTGATGGTGCTTGTTGAACCTGACCCTCAACTTTTTGCCTGCCTCCCCCCACTTTTTGACACTGTTTTTGCTGGTTTTAGGACTCTGCGCACTTTACCACTGCTAACCAGTACTAAAGTGCATATGCTCTCTCCCTTAAAACATGGTGACACTGGATCATACCTAATTGGCTTATTTAATTTACTTATAAGTCTCTAGTAAACTGCACTATATGTGCCCAGGGCCTGTTGAACAAATGCTGCTAGTGGGCCTGCAGCACTGATTGTGCCACCCACATAAGTTGCCCCTTAACCATGTCTCAGGCCTGCCATTGCAAGGCATGTGTGTGCAGTTTCACTGTCAATTCGACTTGGCATTTAAAAGTACTTGCCAAGCCTAAAACACCCCTTTTTCTACACATAGGTCACCCCTAAGGTAGGCCCTGTGTAACCCACAGGGCAGGGTGTTGTGTAGGCAAAAGGCAGGACATGCATCTGTGTAGTTTATATGTCCTGATAGTGTAAAACTCCTAAATTTGTTTTACACTTCTGTGAGGCCTGCTCCTTTCATAGGCTAACAATTGGGCTACCCTCATATACTGTTTTAGTAGTAGATTCTGATCTGAAAGGAGTAACAAGGTCATATTTAGTATGGCCAGAATGATAATACAAAATCCTGCTGACTGGTGAAGTTAGATTTAATATTACTATTTTTAAAACACCACTTTTAGAAAGTGGGCATTTCTCTGCACTTAAATCCTTCTGTGCCTTACAATCCACGTCTGGCTAGGTTAGTTGACAGCTCCTGTGTGAATTTCACCCAGACAACCCCAAACACAGGATGCTGAGTCACACCTGCACGCATCTGCATACTGAATGGGTCTTCCTGGCCTGGGAGGGTGGAGGGCCTGACACTTACACGTCAAAGGACAGTGGTCTTCCCTCACACAATGCACTGTCAAACCCGTTACTTGGACCCTTGCAGACAGGATCGAACTGAAAGGGGACCTTGTGCACTTCTAAGCCACTCTTTGAAGACTCCCTTACTTCAAAGGCACATTTGGGTATTTAAACAGGGCCTCTGACCCTACCAACTCAGACACTTCTGGACAAGACACCACTGGTGAAGAAACTCTGAACCAGACCCAGCGACATCACAAGAGGAACTGCCTGGATGCCCAAAGGACTCACCTGACTGCTTTTCTACAAAGGACTGCTGCCCTGCTGTTGCCCTGCTGCCTTGCTGCCCTCTGGCTCTGCTGAGAAGTGCTCTCCAAGGGCTTGGATCGAGGATGCCTCCTGTTCCTTGAAGTCTCAGGACCAAAAAGACTTCCTCCTGCAAAGTACTCCTTGTGCGGCGAAAATATGACGACAAGTCTTCCAAAAACGACGCACAGCCTGCATCGGTGTGAGAAAATCACAGCATGCTGAACCGGAACGATGCAGCCCGGCTCCCCGAGAGAAGATCGATGCAGTGCCAGCTTTGCGACCAGAACTTTGACACACGGCCTACTGGATCATCGCATAGTCAAGCCGGAATGAGGCAGCCCGACTTTCTGCGAGAAGAATCCATGCTTGGTGTGTAACAGAAGTTTCCTCACATAGCCCATCGGATCGACGCAGCTCCTGTGACTTCATCCTGCATCCTCAGGATTTCTCTGCATCATCCCAGGGGCGCCCTAGTACCCCGCAACCTGAAGAGGATCCAAGTCAGCACGTCAGAAATCAGCACAAAGCCTCCCCTGCCTGGAAAATTAGCGATGCATTGTCTGTGTGCATCAGGAGAAACCGACGCACACCTCCCCGTTTTCCACGCATCTCCTCCTATGCAGTCCCTTGCCGAGAATTTGAACACAAACCAGGTAGTTTGTACTTGCAAGAGACACTTATTGCTTTTTAAAGACTAAAGACTCTTTTTATCATTCTCTGAAGTGATATTTCAATGTGTACTTATCAAATCTTGATCGTTTTTGACCTGCATTTAACCAGATAAATATTATATATTTTTCTATACACTGTGTTGTGTATTTTTGTGGTGTTATACTGTGTTGTTGCATGATTTATTGCACAAATACTGTACATATTGCCTTCGAAGCTAAGCCTGACTGCTCAGTGCCACGCTACCAGAGAGTGGGCACAGGATAATTTGGAATGTGTGTGACTTATGCTGACTAGAGTCAGGGTCCTTACTTGGACAGGGGGTAACCTGACTGCCAACCAAAGAAACCATTTCTATCAGTGCTCCTACTCTGTGCCTCAGCCATGTACCCAAGATGGAAAGTGTCCCAAGAATGCAGATGCACTGTCCATTTGTATACAATATCACATTCATGTTCTTTAATTATACACATTTTTATTATATATTTTTTTTAAGTGTGTGGGTCCTCCCAGTTTTGCATTTTCCATCTCAGTTAATGATTATCTAACTTGGGAGTCTGGGGGCTGCTAAAGAAAATGACTGTTTGAATTTGGTAACTGAACTGTCATCTTCCTTCCACTACAGATGCAATGTGCTCGTAAACTTGATGAATGTTGTGTTTGTTTATCTCTCACTTTTCCCTACTTTACCCTACCCACTCATTCATGAAATCACTAACCCTCCACCCCTAAGGTGTGCAATGCGTTAAGCTCCTAATTTCCATCAACAGATCTCACACATGACCGGGATGTGGTTGAAATTACACTAACTGTTACAAGAGACATTTACCAACAATTGCCAATTACCCCACGATAACCCTCCTACCCCACCAAGTGCATCATAGTGAAGAAAATACATGCAATGTTTGGCCAAGGATAGGTAGTGGACACATTTTTCCACAATCTATGCCCCATGGGATCCTATTGAAGTAATCTACACCTGTGTGTGTGTGTGTATATATATATATATACATATATATATATATATATATATATATATATTCTCTGAAAAAAACAAAGGCTACAGGGACGTTATAGTTAGATTCTGATTTACTTATTGTAGGAAAGTCCTCCTTTTTGCCCTGGTCACCCCCACACTTTTTGGACAGGTACGGGTGGTTACTGACTCTTGGCTGTGCCCTGGGTGCTGCTTACCAGTCCCAGGGCCAGTGTTCTCTGTAAGGTGGATATGCAAATTAGGCTAATTATAATTGGCTAAGTTAACCTACTTATAAGTCCCTAGTATATGGTAGGGCATGTAGGTTTAGTGACCACAGCATAGGTAGTGCACCCATAGGTGCCCTACTGAGGTGCAAATTGTCATTTTAAAGGCAGGCCTGCCTTGCTGGCTGCTTTTAAATTAAGGTTATATGCAAATTCGACTTTGGAAATAAAAGTAGTTCCAAAGTCTTAAACTACCTTATTTTTACATATAAGTCACCCCTAAGGTGTGCCCTATGTGCCCCTAGGGCTGGGTGCCATGTAACTATAAGCAGGGACCTTATAAAAGTAGTTTTATAAGCCCTGGTGAGGTAAAAACAGCCAAATTAGTTTTTCCCTCATTGTAGAGAATGGCCTTTATAGGCTAGAATGGGGAGACTTTATTTTAATGTTAAGTCCCCTTAAATAACAGATACAAAGAGTTTGGTATCAAATTAATTGTTATAATAAATCCAACAACTTTCAGTTGTTGGATTTAATATAACTTGTTCAGGTAAAGAGTTTTAAACTTTACCTGAAAAGTTGCCAATTTTAGCCCTGCATTGTTTTTGCTGCGGTGCCCTGATTGGTCAACCTCTTGCAGCCTGGCCAGGCTGCCTTGATGAGGTGAAGTGGCCTGGCTTCATACAAAGAGATGTGACTGTGGGAGGGAATTTCCCCTTAGCAGATGTTGAGGTAGGAAGGGGGCTGCCAAACTGGTCTTCAAAGGCAGAGAAGGACATTTGGAGCAACCCAGCAACACACCCACATCCTGCAACCCCAGACAACTAGGTGCCCCCTTGATTAGATTAGGAGAGGGCAGGAGACTGGTGTGTTTATGATTTTTAGCCACAACAGTGGGTGGGCTCAGCCAGATGTAACCTCCAAAAATCTGATTAAGCCATGATGGATTTTTGAAGAATGTTGCCTCCTGGGATTGATTTTTGCCACACTTCCCAGGAAGTGGTCATCACAGGGGGAAGGACCTTGCACCTGACTGGGGAATCAGGACCCCCCTGATTTTCACCCAGGAGCAAGTATAAAACTGGCAGACCTGCAATCAAACCTCAGATACCCATCAGATTCCAACAAGGAAGAACCTGCTGGACCCCTGGCCTGCACCAGGAACCTGCACTCAGAAGGACTGCACCAGCTGCACACTTGGGCTTCACCACAAGAAGGACTTTGCCTGGCTTCAACTGGTTCAAGGAGGGACTCCCTGTTTGCTACAGGTGACAAATTGCTAACCGGAGTCCCCTGCACCAACTACTGAAGAAATCAACCAGCCGACCACTGCCCAGTGGCCAAAAAGGAGTTTGCTCCAGGTGCAGTCTGGGAGTTGTAGTCCACACCCCCAAGGATCATCTCAGAGCTTCTGGACCCTTGGGGTGAGCTATGGACCCCAAAAGAAGCTTAAAGAAACATCTGGGAGAAGATCCAGAAGTTTGGAGAAGTTTGGAGATTTAAAAAAAAAAAGCTCATTTGAGGGACCGACTTGCCGCAGCAACTCTAGCCGGCTTGCCTCAACTGCGACCCGGCCTGATTTGCAAGTTCATCACGGTGAAGAAACTCTCCAAAAAAGAGACTAAGGCCCTAATTACAACATTGGCAGCAAAAGCCGTTTACCGCCGTGCAGAAGACTGCCAACACAGTGCTGCGGCAGCGGAATTCCGCCACGGTCATTATAACCCACTGCTCGGAATCCGCCAAAATTCAGACACCCACACAAGCCCGTCACACCAAAGGTCAGTGATAAACTGGCGAAAACAAAACCTCCACCGTCACGCCAACAGAAATACGCCCACACTATCACGACACACAAATCCACACCGTGGTCATTCAACCGCGGTATTCCATTGGCGGTACACACCGCCACGGTCAAAATACACACACATTTACAAAACACTACCACATTGGACAATTCCAAATACACACACCTGAGGCACATACACACACCACTCCCACACACCCATTACAATATAAAACACACACCCACATCACCCACAAACCCCTACGACAAAATTATCGAGAGAAGGCCAGAGAGAGACACTACAAACAACTACCAAGCATCCACAGGCACACAATACCATCACCCACATAACTTCAACGCACCTCACACAACACACCACTAAATATCACCCCACTTATCACTACACACACCACCCCACACATCACCCACATCACCCCATGGCACGGCAAAGACACCCCAGGTTCTCTGAGGAGGAGCTCAGGGTCATGGTGGAGGAAATCGTCCAGGTAGAGCCACAGCTATTCGGATCACAGGTGCAGCACACCCCCATAGCTAGGAAGATGGAGTTATGGCACAGAATAGTGGACAGGGTCAACGCAGTGGGACAGCACCCAAGAAATAGGGATGACATCAGGAAGAGGTGGAACGACCTACGGGGGAAGGTGCGTTCCATGGTCTAAAGACACCACATCGGGGTACAGAGGACTGGCGATGGACCCCCACCTCCTCCCCCACAACTAACAACATGGGAGGAGCAAGTCTTGGCGATTCTGCATCCTGAGGGCCTCGCAGAAGTAGATGGAGGAATGGACTCTGGTAAATCAAATCTTAACTATTACATCCCCCACCCTACTTGCATGCTATCACATACCCCCACCCTCACCCCCATCACTCCAACCCCTCACAAATATCCCAACATCACAAACCACACATCCTACCACCAAGCCCTGCATGCAACAACAAAGCATGGACACCCATCAACAAAGCATGGCCACTGCACATACCAATACAACCCCCTAAACCACCATCACACAAGGACCCACACAGGAATGCAAGCACTGGGGTACAGGGTCACCCACCCATTGCACACCATGCCACACACAGATGTAATAAACATCCTTTTATACCCCTGCAGGACCCCTACCCAACGTCACCGGACAGGAGGGTCCACACATGTCCACACCACCAACAGAAGAGGCCCACAGTGATGACAGCAGCTCTGTCCAACTGGATCTAGATGACCAGCCCGGCCCATCTGGGACCTCTGGACAGTCGGTTCAACTGACACAGTCACAGGCCACCATAGAGCTTCCCCCCTCTGGAAACACCAGCACAGCACCCACCCAGCGGGCCCATACCTCTGTTCCCTGGACACGTCAAGCAGCAGTGTGTCCACCACTAAAGGGAACCCAGGCTAACCCACCACCCGAACAACAACAGGGACCAGGGGCAGTGGGCACACAGTCCAGGGGACGGAGGCCCAGGAACACAGAGGAACTGGGAGGGCTGCTGTGCGACAGGGGGAGGACAGGCCCGGGGAACCCACTCTCCACGAGGCCCTCTCCAACATCATGGTAGACTACCACCATTCCCAAGAGACGATGGCAACGGTACTGGCCAAGTTTCAGGAGACCCAGCGGCTGCAGGAGGAACAGTATTTGGGCTTCAGGGAGCAACTCAGATCCATCAATTCCAATCTGGGCACCATTGTAGGGGTGCTGAAGGAAGTCCTCAACACCAGGAGGGACACTGTGGCACAACAAGGGGCCCCTGACACTAGCCTGAACGATGAACTGCCCACCACCTCTGCCGGCGCTAGTGGACAGGAGGCACCGCCACAGGACCACCACACCAGCACCCCACCACCTGCAGAGGGAGAACCACCCCACAAACGGTCCCTGAGATCCAGGACAAAGACAGAGAACAATGCCAAGACCCCTGCCAAGAAATTAGACCACCCTGATTGTCATCCTTTTGTCCCACCTTGTCACCCTGTCCATCCTCAAACTGCCCCAGCTCCACTTCTATGCCCATTTGGGCAATGCACCTGTGAGACTAATAGACAGGACTCTGTCATGGACATTCCTCCACCATCACCCATCACCATTTTACAACCCCCTCCAATATTGAGCACTGAAATAAACACCCTTAAAGCACAAAACAATCTGGAGTCTGTCTGTGATTTCAAAATAGTGTATTGGCAATTACAGTGACAAAATGCTCTTTCAATTGTAATGTCAACGTACCTATGTCACACAGCTCTAGTCCATGAGGAAACAAAGCAGATGTCACACAGTGGGACCCACATCTGTGAAATCATAAGGGAAAGTGATAACTCAGTGACCACACACTGGGTGAAAACGACAGACAGTAGAGAGGTAGTAGTGTTAAAGTACATGTAGTAGGCATGTTTGTTTTCTTACCTGTGTCTCACTGGAAGTATTGCAGGATAACAGAGTTCCTGTTGTCGATGTCCTGTTCTTCTGCTTCCTTGTCTTCACTGTCCACAGGCTCCACAGCTGCCACAACACCACCATCTGGACCATCCTCCTGCAGAAAAGGCACCTGTCGTCACAAAGCTAAGTTGTGAAGCATACAGCAGGCCACGATGATCTGGCACACCTTTGGTGAGTAGAATAGGGATCCACCTGTCATATGGAGGCACCTGAACCTCGCCTTCAGGAGGCCGAAGGTCCGCTCTATAATCCTCTGAGTCCACCCATGGGCCTCATTGTAGCGTTCCTCTGCCCTTGTCCTGGGATTCCTCACTGGGGTCAGTAGCCATGACAGGTTGGGGTAAACAGAGTCACCTGCAAATGGCGAGGGCAACTGTTATACACACACTAACCTGTAGGGATATCCCCAGACAACCATTCCCACTGACTTGCTTCCAGGTGCTCACCTTATAGCCACACACGGTGCCTCTGGCGTTGACCCATCACACAAGGGATGCTGCTATTCCGCAGGATGTAAGCGTCATGCACTGGTCCAGGGAATTTGGCATTCACTTGGGAGATGTACTGGCCTGCCAAACACACCATTTGCACATTCATAGAATGATAACTCTTCCGGTTTCTGTACATCTGTTCACTCCTGCGGGGGGTTCCAAAGCCACATGTGTCCCATCAATGGCACCTATGATGTTGGGGATATGTCCAAGAGCATAGAAGTCACCTTTCACTGTAGGCAAATCCTCCACCTGAGGGAAAACGATGTAGCTCCGCATGTGTTTCAGAAGGGCAGACAACACTCTGGACAACACGTTGGAAAACATAGGCTGGGAGATCCCTGATGCTATGGCCACTGTTGTTTGAAATGACCCACTTGCAAGGAAATTGAGTACTGACAGCACCTGCACTAGAAGGGGGATTCCTGTGGGATGGTGGATAGCTGAAATCAGGTCTGGCTCCAGCTGGGCATACAGGTCCAGGATTGTGGCACGATCAAGCCTGTAGGTGATGATCACATGTATTTCCTCCATTGTCGACAGGTCCACCAGCGGTCTGTACAATGGAGGATGCCGCCATCTCCTCACATATCTCAGAGGACGGTGCCTATGAAGGACAACATCGAGCACAGAGTCAACCAACTCAGAGGTACGTACACACAGCTTACACAGAACATGAATCATAATCCGAAATCTGGCCTGTATGAGTGTTGAGTCTAGGCCTAGGTATGTGTGACGCAGTTAAAAATTAAGCCATGTGGGTCCCTGAAATGGCGGGTGCCTGACCTGTAAAGTGGGACAATGGGATGTGAGGTAACTGCGCTGGCGTTGTACACCGTTGCGGTAGGTGGTCGAAGACCGCAGCGCAATTCTGCATTGGTTAACATTGGACCCTATGGGTCCCAGGAGCCAATGACGATGTACGCCGGCGGTGACCGTACGCACCCCCGCGGACGTAACTGCCATTTTCTATCTGTTTCGTCACTCGATACCTGATCTTCGACAGGAGAGGACCTACACTGCAAGTGCTGCTGTGACCTCGGTCTGGAAGAGACAATGGCTTGTGCGTCTGGGGAACGGGCCCCTGCCTTCACATCGGAGGAGTTGGAGAAACTTGTGGATGCGGTCCTCCCCCAGTACACGCTACTCTACGGTCCTCCAGACAAACAGGTAAGTACACTGGGAGCATGCTGTATGGGCTATGCCTGTGTTGAGTGGGGTGGATGAAAGATGGGGGGGGAGATTGAGGCGTGCATGAAACGACGGTGAGTGCATGTGCCACATGGCAAGGGTAGGGATGGGGGCCAATGACTGTGACGGTGCAGTTGGTAATAACTTTTCTTTTTCCTCTGTGCAATTCATGTAGGTCAGCGCCCACCAGAAGAAGGATGTTTGGCGTGCCATCGCCAAGGACGTCCGCAACCTGGGGGTCTACCACAGACGGAGAACCCACTGCCGTAAGAGATGGGAGGACAATCGCCGCTGGAGCAAGAAGACAGCGGAGGCCCAGCTGAGGCTGGCCTCCCAACGTGAGAGGGGTGCCCGTCGCATCATGACCCCCCTGATGTTCAGGATCCTGGTGGTGGTGTACCCAGAGTTGGATGGGCGCTTGGGGGCATCACAGCAGCCGCAAGGGGGTGAGTACACTCTCATTCTGCTGATGGAGGTGTCTGGGTGGGGGAGGTGGGCTATGGGTTTCCCTAGGCCAGGGCGAGTGTGCTAGTTAGGTCCCCTTGTTCTGGCAGACCCTGTGGCACCCCACCCCACCTGTGTACAGTGCCAAGTACACCTAGTCAGGCTCCTGTGACATCCATGTGTCACCAGTGGGACGGAGGGCGAGGGGAGCTCCACGGCGGGGACAGGAGCTGACACCAGTGATAAGGACTCGTCCTCTGATGGGCAGCCACATCTGTGCCCCCCGCATCTACAGGAACAGCCGCCATCCCCCCTACCAGCACCGCCCTCCCAGCAGCCCCTCAGCATTTGCCCCTTGCCCGCTCACCCATGAGGGTGGGCATCACCTTTGCCCCAGGCACCTCAGGCCCTGCCCCAGTCACCCCTGCTGCCCTCAGGGAGGAGGCCATTGACCTCCTCAGGTCCCTCACTGTTGGGCAGTCTACCATTTTGAATGCCATCTAGGGTGTAGAAAGGCAGTTGCAACAAACAAATGCATTCCTGGAGGGCATTCATTCTGGTCAGGCGGCCCTTCAGCGAGCTTTTCAGACTCTGGCCTCAGCATTGATGGCAGCTATTGTCCCTGTCTCTAGCCTCCCCCATCCAACTTCCTCCACCCAGACCCAATCCCCTCTACCTCAGCCTATCCCAAGCACACCTTCAGACCAGCATGCACACACGTCAACACACAAGGGAAGCTCAGGCAAACATAAGCACCACACATCCCACAGGCACTCACGCAAGCATCACACACATGCAGACACACCAACATCCACTGCCTCCACTGTGTCCACCTCGTATCCCTCCTCCCTCCCACTCTTGTCTCCACTCACACCTGTGTGCACTACATCTACAGCCAATACTTCCATCACCAGCACACACACCACCACACCCCGCTCACGTGCAGTCACCACCCCTACTACCATTCACACGTCCCCTATGTCCTCTCCTAGTGTGTCTGTGATGCCCCCCTCCCAAGATACACAAATGCAGCCACACACCCACCCAACAGCCATCCATCTCACGACAGCCTACAGCGCATGCACCTTCACCCGAAGTCACCAAATGAACACCTCCTACAACCACAACCTCCACTCCCAAACCCCCTCCAGCTACCCGTCCCAGTGTTCCCAAGAAACTTTTCCTGTCCACCCTGACCTCTTTCCCTCACCTCCCCCACCCCGTCAGTCTCCTAGGGCCCGACTCTCCAGGTCCCAACCTAGCACCTCAGCCACAACATCTCCGGGACCAGTGGTGCCTGTAGTCATCGGAATCTGGAGTGCACCGGGCAGCAGGGCACCCAGTGTGGCACGGAGCCACAGCACGGACAGTCCTCCACCTGTCAAGCATCAAAAGTTGGCCAGTGCCCGTCGGGAGAGGGGGAAAACTCCAGCCACCAAAGCCGCTCCCAGGGGTACAGGTGGGAGTGTGGAGTCAGCTGCAACACCTTCCAAGGAGGGGAAGGGGCAAAAGAAACTCAGCAAGTCTGGGAAGAGCAGCACGGCAGAGAAGACCGCCATAATCCCCGCTGCCCAGGAGGCCACCGCCAGCACCAGCCCTGCTGCCCAGGAGGCCATCGCCAGCACCAGCCCTGCTGCACAGGAGGCCACCGCCAGCACCAGCCCTTCTGCACAGGAGGCCACCTCCTGCACCAGCCCAGCTGCCCAGGACAGAACCGCCAGCACCAGCCCAGCTGCCCAGGACAGGACCGCCAGCACCAGCCCCGCTGGGCCATAAGGGACCGCCAGCACCAGTCCCGCTTGGCCATAAGGGACCGCCAGCACCAGCCCCAGCCCCGCTGAGCCAGACAGGACCGCCAGCAGCTGAGTCACTGCCAAGGACCCCGCCGCCACAAGCACCGCTGAACAGGACACTGCTGCCACAAGCACCGATGAACAGGACACCGCAGCCACAAGCAACGCTGAACAGGACACTGCCGCCACAAGCACTGCTAAACAGGACACTGCTGCCACAAGCACTGCTGAACAGGACACCGCAGTCACAAGCACCTCTGAACAGGACACTGCCGCCACAAGCACCGCTGCCAAGGACACCGCCGCAACAAGCACCGCTGGCCCATTAGCGCTACTGAGTCCATCACGAGCTGGATGAAGCACTCTGGGCACAAGGCCCCCTCCAGAACCAGTTGAGATTCACATCCACTACCTCAGTCCTTGGCAGGATGAAGCACTCTGGGCACAAGGCCCCCTCCAGAACCAGTGGAGTAAGGCATCCACTACCTCAGTCCTTGGCAGGATGAGGCACTCTGGGCACAAGGCCCCCTCCAGAACCAGTGGAGTAAGGCATCCACTACCTCAGTCCTTGGCATGATGAAGCACTCTGGGCACAAGGCCCCCTCCAGAACCAGTGGAGACTGTTATCCACTTGAGAGACTGTGGCTTTGCACTCCCCAGGATGGAACAGTGAGCAACCCACCCACTGTAGAGACTGGAGAGACTGTGGCTTTGCACTCCCCAGGATGGAACAGTGGGCAACCCACCCACTGTAGAGACTTGAGAGACTATGGCTTTGCACTCCCCAGGATTGAACAGTGGGCAACCCACCCACTGTAGAGACTTGAGAGCACTGTGGCTTTGCACTCCCCAGGATGGAACAGTGGGCAACCCACCCACTGTAGAGACTTGAGAGACTGTGGCTTTGCACTCCCCAGGACTGAACAGTGGGCAACCCACCCACTGCAGAGACTTGAGAGACTGTGGCTTGAACTCCCTAGGATTGAACAGTGGACATGTGGCCCCCTCGTGAATTTGGCATCGTGCACTCAACCGGCTGAGGTGCCCCCCCTTTCCCTTCCCCATGAGGTGCCTATTTTATTGCTATCTGATGCCTCTGCAGTGTTCTCTCCGTCATGTTCGGGGATTGAGTGTGGGCCTCGCCCATGCCGTGTGGGCCCAGTGTTCCACTGACTTTAATGGAGCACTACCTGGACTACTATTCTTGGTGTATATATTTTTTTATAGTGTATATATATTTTTGCATACTGGATTTTAATATATTACAATGGTTACACTCATTCCCTTTTGTCTTTGCATTCTTCCGGGGGGTTTGGGGGGTGTAACTGTAAAGTATCATGCTGTATTAGTGTGTGTGTTGTAGTGGGTGAGGGTGGGGGTGGGGGTGTTGCGTGTGTGTGTCCCTGTTTTTTCCCTCCCCCCTCCCCTGTGTCGTAGGTGCAGTACTCACCGTGGTCTTCGCCGCCGGCGTTCGTGCTCCTGGTAGAGGAGCAAGAAGATAAGGGCTGGCAGGATCTGGAGCTCTGGTTTCATTGCGTCCGGATTCCTCGTGGGGTGTGTAGAGGTGAGCGTTTTCCCTTCGAAGTCCTGTTTCCGCCGTGTTTTTGTTTGCCGTGAATCCACCCCGGAAAAGGTGGCGGATTGGTAGGTTGTGATACTGTGGGCGGTACATTGTCCTCCGCCTGTCTGTTGGCGGTGACCGCCATGCTGTTTGTTTGTACCGCTGTGGCGGTCGGAGTGTTAAAGTGGCTGTCTATGTTGGCGGTTTCCACCACGGTCGTGATTCAATTTTTTTTCCGCCGGCCTGTTGGCGGTCTTACCGCCGCTTTAACACCGACCGCCAGGGTTGTAATGACCACCTAAGTCTGAACGTACAAAGTTGACCGGGACCTCCCAGCCAGCATATCCGAGAAGGGCTCCAAGGACGTCGGATCAAGATCCAGGTTTACCCGGGTCAAAGGATTTTCACCTCGAAAAAACGACTAAGTCTGAAGGTGAAAATCTCTATTGATGATTCCCGCGACGCGTATCCGGAGAAGAGTTCCAGGAGGTCGGATTGGACCGGCAGGTTCGTCCCGCTAAAGAAAATCTTCAGAAAAACGACTAAGTGCGTAGGTAAACTTTTGACCGAGGCCTCCCGCTGCCTGTAGCCGAGCCAGGCTCCATCACGGTCGGCCTTAAACTTTGACTTTGCCCCGGTCGAGGTGCAACCAGATGACCCGATTGGCGCTTTTTGTTTCTAGGTGCTAAAAAACAATAATTCTTTAGAAATTCATATCTCGGGTTCCCCTTATCCGATTTTATTCGTTTTTGTGTCATTTTAAAGATAAAAATATAATCTATTGTTATGAATTGGTTTTGGATTTTTAAGCTGTTTCCTGTGTTTTATTTAATTACTGTTTTGTGATATTTGAATGCTTTACACTCTGCCTCCTAAGTTAAGCTTTGTCGCTCATTGCCAAGCTACCAAGGGTTGAGCTGAGTTTAATTTACTGAGACCTAACTGGACCTAAGTGGAGGTTAGTGGCCTATTGCTAAGTGTAGGTACCTACCTGCCCTTACCAATGACCCATTTTCCAACATTTTTGGTGCGCAGTGGTGGGATCCTGTACTTGTGTTCAGTATCACATTACAGTTTTAAGTAAAGCAAATTAAAAATCCTTTAAATTGTTCTAGTGCAAAAATTGTGTTTACATTTTAATTTGCATTAATTTCAATTATTGAATTTTTGTGATTTTTCTAAATTTTTGTTTCCAATTTTTGTAAAGCGTTTTTGTTGACACAAAACTAGGGAACCATGGAGCTTGATCTGGCTAGCCCACCCACACTGACAGTAGTCCAGCTTAGGGGGTTGTGTACTGAAAGAGGGTTGCCTGCAACCACTGACCTCAGGAAGCATGTCCTGATCAAATCCCTGACAGCATGGGCTGAGGCCCAAGAGGTAGACACAGAGGATGCTCCAGAGGAGGGAGAAGTAGGGGAGGATGCTAGCCCCAACCACTCAGAGGAGGGAGGGCATCTGAGCCTAAGTGAGGAGGAGGAAGACAGGTCCTCACTGCACATAGTTACTAGGGTCATACCCAAAGCTAGTTAGGGGGTCCCTTCAGGAGGAGAGAACCTGCCCCTCAGGGAAAGAGAACTGGAGGCCCAGCTAACATTTCTAGCTTTGGAAGCCAAGAAGCGGGCACTAGAAGAGAAAAAGTGGGAAAGGCAAGAGAAAAGAGATGGTGCAGCGACAAAGAAGCTGAGGTGTCCATGGGTGGAGGGTTTTGCCCCAGATTTCCCAAGGGGGTGGTTCCTGCCTATGTACAGGGGGACGACATAGACAAGTGGCTGGAGGCCTTTGAGAGGGCCCTCCAGATGAGGAGAGTCAAGCCTCAGTACTGGGGTTTACTTCTTTGGGAGTTGGTCCCCAACTCTGGGAGGGATAGGCTCCTAACCTTGAGGGGGAAGGAGGCAGGTTCATACCCCAGTATGAAGAGATGCTTGACTACAAAGTTTGGTCTGACACCAGAGCAATGTAGGCTCAAGTTTAGGGACACCCAAAAGACAAGCACCCAGTCCTGGGTGGACTTTGTGGACATCTAGGTAAAAGCACTGGAGGGCTGGATACAGGGCCACAAGGTAAGTACCTTTGAGGGGCTGTACAATTTGATTATGAGGGAGCACCTTCTAACCAATTGTGTCCAAGAGAAGCTCCGCCAGTATCTAGTTGACTCTAAGTTGACCAACCCCAGAGAGCTGGGGAAGGCAGCAGATGACTGGTTAAGAACTAGGGTTAACCAGAAACCCCCAGGGGGTGATCAGAAAAAAGGAGGACATGGTTCTTCTCAGGGGAAGAACCAAGGGAAAGATGACAAAAAGCCCAAGGAGTCCTCAAAAGAGTCCCCAAAAACTTCTCAGGGTGGGGAAGCCCCAAGCCATTCCACTTCTAAGGGGAAAGGGTATCAGGGGAAGAATTATGATCCTGTTAAAGCAGGAAACTTTCAGGAGCTTGCTAAGGCCGGCAAGTGTTTTGAGTGTCATCAACCTGGACACAAAAGAGGAGATGCTATCTGCTCCAAGAAGCCCCCCACTGGTGGGCAATCCCAGGGGATTGCTAGTGTAGGGTTGGGGGTGGAAGTTGGCCCAGGGCTAGGATCCGGGTACACAGAGGTCACCTTAGTGTCCGTCAGTGGGGTGAACATTGCAACTATGGCCACCTTACCTCCCAGCATGAAAAGGTATAGGCAGAGGCCTAAAGTCAATGGGACTGAGGTGGAAGCTGTAGGAAGTTGGCTCTGTATGTGCTATTTCAAAGTAAGGAATAGCATGCACAGAGTCCAAGGGTTCCCCTTAGAGGTAAAATAGTGGTAAAAATAGATAATACTAATGCTCTATTTTGTGGTAGTGTGGTCGAGCAGTAGGCTTATCCAAGGAGTAGTGTTAAGCATTTGTTGTACATACACATAGACAATAAATGAGGTACACACACTCAGAGACAAATCCAGCCAATAGGTTTTTATATAGAAAAATATCTTTTCTTAGTTTATTTTAAGAACCACAGGTTCAAATTCTACATGTAATATCTCATTCGAAAGGTATTGCAGGTAAGTACTTTAGGAACTTCAAATCATCAAAATTGCATGTATACTTTTCAAGTTATTGACAAATAGCTGTTTTAAAAGTGGACACTTAGTGCAATTTTCACAGTTCCTAGGGGAGGTAAGTTTTGATTAGTTTTACCAGGTAAGTAAGACACTTACAGGGTTCAGTTCTTGGTCCAAGGTAGCCCACCGTTGGGGGTTCAGAGCAACCCCAAAGTCACCACACCAGCAGCTCAGGGCCGGTCAGGTGCAGAGTTCAAAGTGGTGCCCAAAACACATAGGCTAGAATGGAGAGAAGGGGGTGCCCCGGTTCCGGTCTGCTTGCAGGTAAGTACCCGCGTCTTCGGAGGGCAGACCAGGAGGGTTTTGTAGGGCACCGGGGGGGACACAAGCCCACACAGAAATTTCACCCTCAGCAGCGCGGGGGCGGCCGGGTGCAGTGTAGAAACAAGCGTCGGGTTCGTAATGGAAGTCAATGGGAGATCTCGGGATCTCTTCAGCGCTGCAGGCAGGCAAGGGGGGGATTCCTCGGGGAAACCTCCACTTGGGCAAGGGAGAGGGACTCCTGGGGGTCACTTCTTCAGTGAAAGTCCGGTCCTTCAGGTCCTGGGGGCTGCGGGTGCAGGGTCTCTCCCAGGCGTCGGGACTTTAGGTTCAAAGAGTCGCGGTCAGGGGAAGCCTCGGGATTCCCTCTGCAGGCGGCGCTGTGGGGGCTCAGGGGGGACAGGTTTTGGTACTCACAGTATCAGAGTAGTCCTGGGGTCCCTCCTGAGGTGTTGGATCGCCACCAGCCGCGTCGGGGTCGCCGGGTGCAGTGTTGCAAGTCTCACGCTTCTTGCGGGGAGCTTGCAGGGTTCTTTAAAGCTGCTGGAAACAAAGTTGCAGCTTTTCTTGGAGCAGGTCCGCTGTCCTCGGGAGTTTCTTGTCTTTTCGAAGCAGGGGCAGTCCTCAGAGGATGTCGAGGTCGCTGGTCCCTTCGGAAGGCGTCGCTGGAGCAGGATCTTTGGAAGGCAGGAGACAGGCCGGTGAGTTTCTGGAGCCAAGGCAGTTGTCGTCTTCTGGTCTTCCGCTGCAGGGGTTTTCAGCTGGGCAGTCCTTCTTCTTGTTGCAGGAATCTAATTTTCTAGGGTTCAGGGTAGCCCTTAAATACTAAATTTAAGGGCGTGTTTAGGTCTGGGGGGTTAGTAGCCAATGGCTACTAGCCCTGAGGGTGGGTACACCCTCTTTGTGCCTCCTCCCAAGGGGAGGGGGTCACAATCCTAACCCTATTGGGGGAATCCTCCATCTGCAAGATGGAGGATTTCTAAAAGTTAGAGTCACTTCAGCTCAGGACACCTTAGGGGCTGTCCTGACTGGCCAGTGACTCCTCCTTGTTATTCTCATTATTTTCTCCGGCCTTGCCGCCAAAAGTGGGGCCTGGCCGGAGGGGGCGGGCAACTCCACTAGCTGGAGTGTCCTGCTGGGTTGGCACAAAGGAGGTGAGCCTTTGAGGCTCACCGCCAGGTGTTACAGCTCCTGCCTGGGGGAGGTGTTAGCATCTCCACCCAGTGCAGGCTTTGTTACTGGCCTCAGAGTGACAAAGGCACTCTCCCCATGGGGCCAGCAACATGTCTCTAGGGTGGCAGGCTGCTGGAACCAGTCAGCCTACACAGCTAGTTGGTTAAGTTTCAGGGGGCACCTCTAAGGTGCCCTCTGTGGTGTATTTTACAATAAAATGTACACTGGCATCAGTGTGCATTTATTGTGCTGAGAAGTTTGATACCAAACTTCCCAGTTTTCAGTGTAGCCATTATGGTGCTGTGGAGTTCGTGTTTGACAGACTCCCAGACCATATACTCTTATGGCTACCCTGCACTTACAATGTCTAAGGTTTTGTTTAGACACTGTAGGGGTACCATGCTCATGCACTGGTACCCTCACCTATGGTATAGTGCACCCTGCCTTAGGGCTGTAAGGCCTGCTAGAGGGGTGTCTTACCAATACTGCATAGGCAGTGAGAGGCTGGCATGGCACCCTGAGGGGAGTGCCATGTCGACTTACTCATTTTGTTCTCACTAGCACACACAGGCTTGTAAGCAGTGTGTCTGTGCCGAGTGAGGGGTCTCTAGGGTGGCATAAGACATGCTGCAGCCCTTAGAGACCTTTCTTGGCATCAGGGCCCTTGGTACTAGAAGTACCAGTTACAAGGGACTTATCTGAATGCCAGGGTGTGCCAATTGTGGATACAATGGTACATTTTAGGTGAAGGAACACTGGTGCTGGGGCCTGGTTAGCAGGGTCCCAGCACACTTCTCAGTCAAGTCAGCATCAGTATCAGGCAAAAAGTGGGGGGTAACTGCAACAGGGAGCCATTTCTTTACACAAGCCCCCCCCAGCCCACAGGCCAGGAGACTCAGCCAACGCTGGAAGAGTCTTCCTAGTCTGTCAGGCGAGGAAGAGTAGAGGAAATGGCTGGTTTGTTGCAGGGCCTACTCTGCCTTACATCCTCCTGTTCAGGTCATTCCCTCTGGGGAACTGACCCACTTCCACAGTGATAGGACCTAGTCTGAACTGCCTCTTGTCTGTGCTTTTTATGTCTTCACCCATTCTCTCTATTTTGAGGTCAGAGGTATCCACCTCTGCTAATCTTATCTTAGCCAGGGTCACCCCTAGCTTACCCAAAGAGGTTACCCAGAGCTGGAGTAACCCCACCATGACCAACAGGGTCAGGGGGCCTAACTTGTTATTTGGCATGGGGTCAGACCACCATGCCAAGGATAGTGCAGCCATAAAGGCTAACACCCAGCAGAGGCCACTGACAGCTGTCAGTGCCCAGAACCACACCTTTAGCTCTTCGCCTAAAAGGGAAGGGGCTAAGTTACAGGCTTCTTTGGGTTCAGGTTGCCTGTCTGCTGTATTAGAGTGGGGGGTTACCACATCTTGTAGTAAACACCCTTCTTCCACTCTTTCTTCTGTTAGCTGAGGAGCCACCCACTCAGGTTTAACAGTTGCCTGACTAGCCAGGACTTCTTGTGGGTCAGGTTGGACTTTATCAGGGCCATTTTTGGAGTTCTCCCCTACTGGAGCAGAATCTCCTTGGCTTGCTGTAACCTTGGCTAAAGGTTGTCCACCCTTCCTACTCTGTTTTCTTTTCTTCTTCTTCTGGGGTCTGCTTGCATTTACTGCAGAGGCAGGACTTCCAGAATCCTTGGGAGAGGACTGGCACTGGACCAGTTCCTCTCTTGGGCTCTGACTAACCTCTGGGTAGTCATTTCCAAGGAGACAATCAAGGGGGAGGTCTGTACTGACTACTACCCTTCTCCAGCTAAGAGTGCCACCCACTTCTATGGGCACTAAAGCCACAGGTCTCTTAGTGACCCTGTCTAGGCTAACTCTTACCCTGGCAGTCTCACCTGGGATGTACTGGTTTGAGAGCACCAGCCTGTCATGCACAATAGTGTGACTGGCACAAGTGTCTCTCAGGGCAGTGGTTGGGATTCCATTCACCAGTAGGTGGTGGAAGTGTCTACTTCCCTCTGGAATCTCCAACTCACCTGTTGGGCCCTGTTTCCAGTTGAAGGCTATGAAGACCTCCTCATCTGAGGAGTCATCTCCCATGGCTACACTGGTTACCCCTGGAATCTTGTTCTGGGGTTTGTTTTTGGGACAAGAAGTGTCCTTGGTGTGGTGCCCAGACTGTTTACAGTTGTGGCACCATGCCTTAGTGGCATCCCAGTTCTTACCCTGGTACCCACCTTTGTTTTGGGTTGTGTCTTGGGGCCCACCCACCTGTTCTGGTTTTTGGGGGCCTACAGAGGACTCTTTTTCTTTGTTTCTAGTGTCACCCACTTTCTCCTGGGGAGTTTTTGTAACCCCTTTCTTTTGGTCACCCCCAGTGGAAGTTTTGGTTACCCTAGTCTTGACCCAGTGGTCTGCCTTCTTTCCCAATTCTTGGGGAGAAATTGGACCTAGGTCTACCAGATACTGATGCAACTTTTCATTGAAGCAGTTACTTAAAATGTGTTCTTTCATAAACAAATTATAAAGCCCAACATAGTCACACACTTCATTTCCAGTTAACCAACCATCTAGTGTTTTTACTGAGTAGTCTACAAAATCAACCCAGGTCTGGCTCGAGGATTTTTGAGCCCCCCTGAACCTAATTCTATACTCCTCAGTGGAGAATCCAAAGCCCTCAATCAGGGTACCCTTCATGAGGTCATAAGATTCTGCATCTTTTCCAGAGAGTGTGAGGAGTCTATCCCTACACTTTCCAGTGAACATTTCCCAAAGGAGAGCACCCCAGTGAGATCTGTTTACTTTTCTGGTTACACAAGCCCTCTCAAAAGCTGTGAACCATTTGGTGATGTCATCACCATCTTCATATTTTGTTACAATCCCTTTGGGGATTTTTAGGATGTCAGGAGAATCTCTGACCCTATTTAAGTTGCTGCCACCATTGATGGGTCCTAGGCCCATCTCTTGTCTTTCCCTCTCTATGGCTAGGATCTGTCTTTCCAAAGCCAATCTTTTGGCCATCCTGGCTAACTGGATGTCCTCTTCACTGGAGTTATCCTCAGTGATTTCAGAGTTGTTGGTCCCTCCTGTGAGGGAACCAGCATCTCTGACTATTATTTGTGGAGTCAGGGCTTGAGAAGCCCTGCTCTCCCTAAGTAGGATTGGAGGGGGGGAATTTCCCTCCAAGTCACTATCTTCATCCTCTGAGTTGCCATCCTCAGAGGGGTTGGCCTTTTCAAACTCTGCCAAAAGCTCCTGGAGCTGTACTTTGGTAGGTTTGGGGCCCATTGCTATTTTCTTTAGTTTACAGAGTGACCTTAGCTCTCTCATCTGTAGATGGAGGTAAGGTGTGGTGTCGAGTTCCACCACATTCACATCTGTGCTAGACATTATGCTTCTAAAAGTTGGAATACTTTTTAAGAAACTAAAACTGGTTCTAGAATCTATTTCAAACTTTTACAAACTTTTAAACTCTAAAAGAAATGCTAAACAGGATCTAACACAAGGCCCTAGCAGGTCTTTTAAGAATGTAGAAAACTTTTCAAATTGCAAAAATCAATTTCTAATGACAATTTTGGAATTTGTCGTGTGATCAGGTATTGGCTGAGTAGTCCAGCAAATGCAAAGTCTTGTACCCCACCGCTGATCCACCAATGTAGGAAGTTGGCTCTGTATGTGCTATTTCAAAGTAAGGAATAGCATGCACTGAGTCCAAGGGTTCCCCTTAGAGGTAAAATAGTGGTAAAAATAGATAATACTAATGCTCTATTTTGTGGTAGTGTGGTCGAGCAGTAGGCTTATCCAAGGAGTAGTGTTAAGCATTTGTTGTACATACACATAGACAATAAATGAGGTACACACACTCAGAGACAAATCCAGCCAATAGGTTTTTATATAGAAAAATATCTTTTCTTAGTTTATTTTAAGAACCACAGGTTCAAATTCTACATGTAATATCTCATTCGAAAGGTATTGCAGGTAAGTACTTTAGGAACTTCAAATCATCAAAATTGCATGTATACTTTTCAAGTTATTGACAAATAGCTGTTTTAAAAGTGGACACTTAGTGCAATTTTCACAGTTCCTAGGGGAGGTAAGTTTTGATTAGTTTTACCAGGTAAGTAAGACACTTACAGGGTTCAGTTCTTGGTCCAAGGTAGCCCACCGTTGGGGGTTCAGAGCAACCCCAAAGTCACCACACCAGCAGCTCAGGGCCGGTCAGGTGCAGAGTTCAAAGTGGTGCCCAAAACACATAGGCTAGAATGGAGAGAAGGGGGTGCCCCGGTTCCGGTCTGCTTGCAGGTAAGTACCCGCGTCTTCGGAGGGCAGACCAGGAGGGTTTTGTAGGGCACCGGGGGGGACACAAGCCCACACAGAAATTTCACCCTCAGCAGCGCGGGGGCGGCCGGGTGCAGTGTAGAAACAAGCGTCGGGTTCGTAATGGAAGTCAATGGGAGATCTCGGGATCTCTTCAGCGCTGCAGGCAGGCAAGGGGGGGATTCCTCGGGGAAACCTCCACTTGGGCAAGGGAGAGGGACTCCTGGGGGTCACTTCTTCAGTGAAAGTCCGGTCCTTCAGGTCCTGGGGGCTGCGGGTGCAGGGTCTCTCCCAGGCGTCGGGACTTTAGGTTCAAAGAGTCGCGGTCAGGGGAAGCCTCGGGATTCCCTCTGCAGGCGGCGCTGTGGGGGCTCAGGGGGGACAGGTTTTGGTACTCACAGTATCAGAGTAGTCCTGGGGTCCCTCTTGAGGTGTTGGATCGCCACCAGCCGCGTCGGGGTCGCCGGGTGCAGTGTTGCAAGTCTCACGCTTCTTGCGGGGAGCTTGCAGGGTTCTTTAAAGCTGCTGGAAACAAAGTTGCAGCTTTTCTTGGAGCAGGTCCGCTGTCCTCGGGAGTTTCTTGTCTTTTCGAAGCAGGGGCAGTCCTCAGAGGATGTCGAGGTCGCTGGTCCCTTCGGAAGGCGTCGCTGGAGCAGGATCTTTGGAAGGCAGGAGACAGGCCGGTGAGTTTCTGGAGCCAAGGCAGTTGTCGTCTTCTGGTCTTCCGCTGCAGGGGTTTTCAGCTGGGCAGTCCTTCTTCTTGTTGCAGGAATCTAATTTTCTAGGGTTCAGGGTAGCCCTTAAATACTAAATTTAAGGGCGTGTTTAGGTCTGGGGGGTTAGTAGCCAATGGCTACTAGCCCTGAGGGTGGGTACACCCTCTTTGTGCCTCCTCCCAAGGGGAGGGGGTCACAATCCTAACCCTATTGGGGGAATCCTCCATCTGCAAGATGGAGGATTTCTAAAAGTTAGAGTCACTTCAGCTCAGGACACCTTAGGGGCTGTCCTGACTGGCCAGTGACTCCTCCTTGTTATTCTCATTATTTTCTCCGGCCTTGCCGCCAAAAGTGGGGCCTGGCCGGAGGGGGCGGGCAACTCCACTAGCTGGAGTGTCCTGCTGGGTTGGCACAAAGGAGGTGAGCCTTTGAGGCTCACCGCCAGGTGTTACAGCTCCTGCCTGGGGGAGGTGTTAGCATCTCCACCCAGTGCAGGCTTTGTTACTGGCCTCAGAGTGACAAAGGCACTCTCCCCATGGGGCCAGCAACATGTCTCTAGGGTGGCAGGCTGCTGGAACCAGTCAGCCTACACAGCTAGTTGGTTAAGTTTCAGGGGGCACCTCTAAGGTGCCCTCTGTGGTGTATTTTACAATAAAATGTACACTGGCATCAGTGTGCATTTATTGTGCTGAGAAGTTTGATACCAAACTTCCCAGTTTTCAGTGTAGCCATTATGGTGCTGTGGAGTTCGTGTTTGACAGACTCCCAGACCATATACTCTTATGGCTACCCTGCACTTACAATGTCTAAGGTTTTGTTTAGACACTGTAGGGGTACCATGCTCATGCACTGGTACCCTCACCTATGGTATAGTGCACCCTGCCTTAGGGCTGTAAGGCCTGCTAGAGGGGTGTCTTACCTATACTGCATAGGCAGTGAGAGGCTGGCATGGCACCCTGAGGGGAGTGCCATGTCGACTTACTCATTTTGTTCTCACTAGCACACACAGGCTTGTAAGCAGTGTGTCTGTGCCGAGTGAGGGGTCTCTAGGGTGGCATAAGACATGCTGCAGCCCTTAGAGACCTTTCTTGGCATCAGGGCCCTTGGTACTAGAAGTACCAGTTACAAGGGACTTATCTGAATGCCAGGGTGTGCCAATTGTGGATACAATGGTACATTTTAGGTGAAGGAACACTGGTGCTGGGGCCTGGTTAGCAGGGTCCCAGCACACTTCTCAGTCAAGTCAGCATCAGTATCAGGCAAAAAGTGGGGGGTAACTGCAACAGGGAGCCATTTCTTTACAGAAGCTCTGAGAGATACAGGAGCCAGTGTGACAATGGTCACAGAAAAGAAGCTGGTTTCTCCAGAACAGGTCTTACCTGGTGTCTTCCACCAAGTAACATATGCTGATAGCAGAACCCAACTCCATACCATGGCCATGGTGAGCCTGGAATGGGGAGGTGTGACTGGCCCTAAGAAGGTAGCTGTAGCTCCTGCCCTCCTAGTAGAGTCTCTGCTTCGAAATGATCTTGAAGCATCTGAATGGTCAGAGGTGGAGAGAAGGGTCCATTCACAGATGCTGGACCTCCCTGAATGGGTGTGTGCTGTGACCAGGTCACAGGTAGCACAACACGGAAACACTGGACACTTGGACCCTGGAACAATGGGCCAAGCCTCCAAGAAGAAGAGAAAGGGCAAGGGGTCTGGCTTGCCAGCCCCATACAAGTACAGAGGATCAAGAGGAATCCAAACCTGAGGGGGAGGATCTGACCTCTGAGGGAGGGCCACTTCCCCTGCAAGCTCTGCCTGACTTGGCAGAACTGCAAGGGGCAGGTGGGCCCACCAGAGAAGAGTTGTGCCTGGGACAAAGAGAGTGTCCCACTCTTGAGGGCCTAAGGCAGACTTTTGCCAGGCAAGAAAAAGGGGATACCAGTGGGACCCACAAGGATTACTGGGAGCATGGAGTTCTCTACACCAAGGCAAGGGACCCCAAACCAGGGGAAACCAGGAGAGTAGTGGTCCCCCAGAAGTATAGAGAATTCCTCCTTACTTTAAGACATGATATTCCCTTAGCTGGACATTTGGGACAGACCAAGACCTGGAACAGGCTAGTCAACCATTTGTATTGGCCCCAAATGTCAGAAAAAGTCAAGGAGTTTTGCAGATCCTGTGTCACCTGCCAAGGAAGGGAGCAAGCCAAAGGCTCCCTTGATACCACTGCCCGTGGTTGGGACTCCCTTTGAGAGGGTGGGGATTGACATTGTTGGTCCCCTAGACCCACCAACTGCCTCAGGCAACAGGTACATTTTTGTGGTTGTGGACCATACCACCAGGTACCCTGAGGCAATACCCCCCTGGACAGTCACTGCTCCCACAGTGGCTAAGGCCCTACTTGGTGTGTTCACCAGAGTAGGATTCCCAAACGAGGTGGTCTCAGATAGGGGCACACATTTTATGTCTGCCTATCTGAAAGCCATGTGGGATGAGTGTGGTGTTACTTATAAGTTCACCACCCCCTTTAATCCATGGTCTGGTGGAAAGATTTGATAAGACCCTGAAAGGCATGATCATGGATTTGTCTGACAAACTCAGGAGAAGATGGGATGTTATCCTCCCATGCCTGCTGTTTGCCTACAGAGAGGTGCCACAGAAGGGGGTTGGATTCAGCCCCTTTGAGTTACTGTTTGGACACCCTGTGATAGGCCGATTGTACTTGGTGAGAGAGTCTTCGGAGAAGCCTCTCACAGAGTCCAAGGAGAATATGCTAGATTATGTGCTGGGTGTGCGGTCACGCATGGCTGAGCACATAAAGAAGGCAAGCAGAAACCTGGAGGCCAGCCAAGAGCTCATGAAGCTCTGGCATGATCAGAAGGCTACCATGCCTGAGTATCACCCAGGACAGCTGGTGTGGGTTTTGTAGCCCATGGCTCCTAGGGCACTTCAGGCCGAATGGACTGGGCCCTATCCAATTGTGGAGAAAAAAGGTGAGGTCACCTACTTGGTGGACCTTGGCACCCCCAGGAATCCTCATAGGATCCTGCATATTAACAGGTTGAAACCCCACCAGGACAGGGCAGACATGACCATGCTGATGGTCACTGATGAAGGCGAAGGAGGAGGAGAGTGAACCTCTGCCAGACCTCCTGTCCTCAAGATGGGTCAGGGGAGGGAGGGGTACTCTCTCCCAAGTTGACAGACCAGCAACAGAAAGACTGCAGACAAGTTTTGGAGCAGTTTGCTAGTCTGTTCTCCTTGACCCCTGGACTCACCACTTGGTGTGTCCCTGACATTGACACTGGTGACAGCTTACCTGTCAAGAACAAGATGTACAGGCTGTCTGACCAGGTCAAGGCCAACATCAAAGCTGAAATGGCTAAGATGTTGGAGCTCAAGGTAATTGAGCCCTCTGACAGTCCTTGGTCCAGTCCAGTGGTACTGGTGCCCAAACATAATCCCCAAGGTGGGAGAAAGGAATTGAGATTTTGTGTGGACTACAGAGGTCTAAATGCAGTCACTATGACTGATGCACACCCCATACCTAGAGCTGGTGAGCTCATTGATAGGTTGGGGGCTGCCAAATTCCTGAGCACCTCTGATCTGACCTCAGGATAATGGCAGATTGCCTTCAGTCCAGGAGCTAAGGAGAGGTCAGCATTTTCCACAGCAGAGGGCCACTTTCAGTTCAAGGTGATGCCCTTTGGCCTGAAAAATGCTCCTGCCACCTCCCAACGGTTGGTGAATAGAGTCCTGTCTGGGTTGGAATCTTTCAGTGCAGCTTATCTGGATGATATAGCTGTATTTAGTTCCACCTGGGAGGACCAACGGGTCCACCTGAAGGAAGTGCTTCAGGCCCGCTTCAAGCAGGCTTGACTATCAAGGCCAGATAGGGCAAAGCTTGGTTGTGTACCTGGGCCACCTTGTTGGTGGAGGCCCTGTACAACCTCTCCAGCCCAAGATCCAGACTATCCTGGATTGGGAGGCTCCTAAAACCCAGACTCAGGTCAGGGCCTTTCTTGGCCTGACTGGGTACTACAGGAGGTTTGTTCAGAATTATGTGACCATAGTGGCCCCTCTGACTGAGCTTACCTCCAAGAAACAACCCAAGAAGGTCATTTGGACCCCAGAGTGTCAGAAAGCTTTTGACACCCTAAAACAGGCTATGTGTTCAGCACCAGTGTTACTGGCCCCTGACTATAGCAAGGAGTTCATAGTACAAATAGATGCGTCAGAGGAAGGGATTGGGGCAGTGTTAGCACAAGTTAATGAAGAGGGCCAAGATCAACCAGTTGCCTTCATCAGCAGGTGACTACTCCCCAGAGAGAAAAGATGGAGTGCCATTGAGAGGGAGGCCTTTGCTGTGGTCTGGTCCCTGAAGAAGTTGAGGCCATAGTTATTTGGCACTCACTTCTGTGTACAAACTGACCACAGACTTCTCAGATGGCTGATGCAAATGAGGGGGAGAACCCAAAACTGTTGAGGTGGTCCATTTCCCTACAGGGGATAGACTTCTCAGTGGAGCACAGACCTGGGACTGCCCATGCCAATGCAGATGGCCTTTCCAGGTTTTTCCACTTAGCTGATGAGGACTACCAGGGTGTAGGAAGTACCCATCACCTTTGATCTGGGGGGGGAGTGTATGAAAGTCCTCTTTTTTGCCTTGTAACCCCCACACGTTTTGGACAGGTACTGGTGGTTACTGACTCTTGGCTGCGCCCTGGGTACTGCTTACCAGTCCCATGGCCAGTGTTCTGTGTAAAGTGGATATGCAAATTAGGCTAATTATATTTGGCTAAGTTAACCTACTTATAAGTCCCTAGTATATTGGTAGGTCATGTAGGTTTAGGGACCATAGCATAGGTAGTGCACCCATAGGTGCCCTGCTGAGGTGCCCAGTGTCATTTTCTTGTTAGTTGCTTTGAAATTAAAGTTATATACAAATTCGACTTTGGAATTAAAAGTAGTTCCAAAGTCTTAAACTACCTTATTTTTCAATACAAGTCACCCCTAAGGTGTGCCCTATGTGCCCGTAGGGCTGGGTGCCATGTAACTATAAGCAGGGACCTTATAAAAGTAGTTTTATAAGCCCTGGTGAGGTCAGAACTGCCAAATTAATTTTTCCCTCATTGTAGAGAATGGCCTTTATAGGCTAGAATGGGGAGACTTTATTTTAATTTTAAGTCCCCTTAAATGACAGATACAAAGTGTTTGGTATCAAATTAATTTTTATAACAATACCAACAACTTCCAGTTGTTGGATTTAATATAACTTGTTCAGGTAAAGAGTTTTAAACTTTAACTGAAAAGTTGCCAATTTTAGCCCTGCACTGTTTTTGCTGCTGTGCCCTGATTGGCCAGCCTCTGGCAGCCTGGCCTGGCTGCCTTGATGAGGTGTGAAGTGGCCTGACTTCACACAAAGAGATGTGCCCGTGGGAGGGAATTTCCCCTCAGCAGATGGTGAGGCAGGAAGGGGGAGGGCTGCCAAACTGGTCTTCAAAGGCAGAGAAGGACATTTGGAGCAACACAGCAACACCCTCACATCCTGCTCCCCCAGACAACTAGGTGCCCCCTTGATTAGATTAGGAGAGGGCAGGATAGGGGTGTGGTTTTGATTTTTAGCCACACCAGTGGGTGGGCTCAGCCAGATATAACCTCCAAAAATCAGATTCAGCCATGATGGATTTTTGAAGAATGTTGCCTCCTGGGATTTATTTTTGCCACACTTCCCAGGAAGTGGTCATCATAGGGGGAAGGACCCTGCACCTGATTGGAGAATCAGGACCACCCTGTTTTTCACCCAGGAGCAAGGATAAAACTGGCAGACCTGCAACCACACCTCAGATCCCCATCAGATTCCAAAAAGGAAGAACCAAAGGAGAAGAAGGACTGCCCTGCTGGACCCCTGGCCTTCACCTGGAACCTGCACTCAGAAGGACTATACTAGCTGCACACATGAGCTTCACCACAAGAAGGACTTTGCCTGGCTTCAACTGGTTCAGGAGAGACTCCCTGTTTGCTACAGGTGACAAATTGCAAACCAGAGTCCCCTGCACCAACTCCTGAAGAAATCAACCAGCTGACCACTGCCCAGTGGCCAAAAAGGAGTTTGTGCCAGGTTCATTCTGGGAGTTGTAGTCCACACCCCCAAGGATCATCTCAGAGCTTCTGGACCCTTGGGGTGAGCTGTGGACCCCAAAAGAACCTTAAAGGAACATCTGGGAGAAGATGCAGAAGTTTGGAGATTTAAAAAAAAAAAGCTCTATAAAGGGACCGACCCGCCGCGGCAACTCTAGCCGGCTTGCCTCAACCGCGACCCGGCCTGATTTGCAGGTTCATCCCGGTGAAGAAAATCTCCAAAAAAGAGACTAAGCCCGAACGTACAAAGTTGACCGGGACCTCCCAGCCAGTGTCTCCGAGGAGGGCTCCAACGTCGGATCAAGATCCAGGTTTACCCGGGTCGAAGGATTTTCGCCTCGAAAAAACGACTAAGTCCGAAGGTAAAAATCTCCACGAGGATTCCCGTGACACGTATCCGGAGAAGAGTTCCAGGATGTCGGATTGGACTGGCAGGTTCGTCCCGCTGAAGAAAATCTTCAGAAAAACAACTAAGTGCGAAGGTAAACTTTTGACCGAGGCCTACCGCTGCCTGTAGCTGAGCCGGGCTCCATCGCGGTCGGCCTTAAACTTTTACTTTGTCCCGGTCGAGGTGCAACCAGATGACCCGATAGGTGCTTTTTGTTTCTAGGCGCTAAAAAAAAATCATTCTTTAAAAGTTCATATCTCGGGTTCCCCTTATCCGGGTTTATTTGTTTTTGTGTCATTTTAAAGATTAAAAATATAACCTATTTTATTTATTGGTTTTGGATTTTTAAACTGTTTCCTGTGTTTTATTTAATTACTGTTTTGTGATATTTGAATGCTTTACACTTCTAAGTTAAGCCTTGTCGCTCATTGCCAAGCTACCAAGGGTTGAGCTGGGTTAAATTTACTGAGACCTAACTGGACCTAATTGGAGGTTAGTGACCTATTGCTAATTGTAGGTACCTACCTGCCCTTACCAATGACCCATTTTCCAACACTTATACAAACCCATAGAAATTCAGCAGTTATAGTTAGAGTTCTTTCAAGTAACTATAATTCGTGCCTTCACCATGCACAGTTGTCTCATCAATAATTGTATTGCATATGTTGCAGTAAGAATATGAAAGATGGCATAGATTATGCCATCAGTGATATAATATGTGGAGTAATTAGCTATGCATGGTGAAGTTGTGAGTTATAGTTACCTTAGGGTGCGAGTTTTTGTTACTTGAAAGAACTCTAACTATAGCTGTTGAAATTCTATGGTTTTGTAAATTCTGTAAATTCAGAACCTAACTATATAGTCATTTTCCTTGCAATACGTCAATCCAACCACCACCGTGCACAGCCTGTGGCCAGGCCCTGAAGACAACCCCCTATAAGCACCCAACCTCACACCTTGCACAGCCTTCTCCCATGCTCAGTATTGGTTGCTCAAAAGGTCCGGCCTGCAGCCAGTCCCTGCTGCCAACCCCCCTAGCCACTCAACCCAATGCTGTGCCCAACCCTTTGCACATGCACAGCGAAGGTTGGCTGCAACCTCTCTGGTTGTGAGAATAGTTGTAGGAGGCTGTGTCTGGGGGTGAGAATGGTTGTCAGAGTGTCTGTCTGGGTGTGAGAGTGTGCACATCAGTGGCCTAGTGGGTGCTTCAGTATGTGCGTGGGTCTTTGGGGGGGTGCATCAGGGAGTCAAGGGTGTGTGATAGTCTGAGTGGGTGTGGTAGTGGGTGCATAACAGAGCGGGTCTGAGTGGGTGGTGAGGGCCTGACTGGGGCTGTGAATAAGAGCATGAGGGTCTGAGTGGTTCTCTGAGTGGGTGCATGAGTGTCTAAGTGGGTCTGTGAGTTGGTGCTTAAGTGTCTGAGTGGGTGTGTGAGTGGGAGAATTGATTGAAAGAAAGACAGAGAAAGTAACAAAGAGAGGGAGAGAGTTTTTTAGGCTTTGATGTCTGATATACTTAGAATGAGATATTTTTATCCAATTTAAAAAAAATGTTTTTGTTTTTTAAACAAAATTATAATAATTTGTTTTTTATTTTTTAAAAATGGTAATAGGTCCAGCTGGACTTGAAGACCCAAAGCTCAGTGTGAAGGTTTGTGACTCTCAGACTGAGCTTTGTGTTTAAAATTCTTTTTTTGGGGGCTTTCTAGAACTGTGAAGGAGCCCTCAAGGGCTCCCCTGTGCTCCCTATAAATTTATTTATTTACTTATCTTTAAAAAAAAATATATATATATTTTTTTTAAATAAAAGGCTCATATTGGCTACCTGGCCATGTGCCTTAAGGCTTCCCTTGCAGTGCCAATGCTTCAGCAAGCACGGAACTGCTTGGACCTGTGCCCAAGACCCTAGAACCACCCAATCCTGAGCTATCACGCCCATGCACAGTGGGATTGGCTTCAGGGTTTGACCTGCAGCCAAACCCTGTAACCACCCAACCCACAGCCATGCACGGCCTTCAACTATCCGTGGCGGGGTTGGCCGCAGGGCATTGCCTGCAAGTGCTTGACCGCAGGGCAAAGCCCTGTGGCCAAGCCCCTACAGCCACTCAGCTCCACGCTGTGCACGGCCTTCAGGCCCTGAGGCCAAGCCCCTATGACCATCCAACTTTGTGCCATGCACAGCCTTTGAACATGCCCAGCAGGGTTGCCTGCAGGGCCTGGCCTGTGACCAGTCCCTGCGCCAAATCCTCTATAAGAACCCAACCCTTCATTGCACACTGCCTTAGGCTGTATGCGGTGGGGGTTAGCCACAGGGCCTGAAGCCAGTCTCTGTGGCCAACCCCATAGAACGACCAAGCCCCAAGTGCGTGGTGGGTGTTAGTCGTAGGGGCTGACCTACTGCCAGTCCCTGTGGCCAACCTCTTATAATCACCTAATTCTGAGTCACACACATGTGAGAGGTTGCATGAGTCTCAGAGTGCATCTGAGTGAATGCACCAGTGTCTGAATTGGTCTGCTAATGTATATATTTTTTCATTTTGTCAATATTCGCAAATAAGTCATATGTTACATGGGGGGCCGTGCTGATGGTTGAGATGAATTTTCAAATATCACATGTGGAAACAAAAACAGTTTCTAGAAATATTATGCACATTAGGGGTCCCTCAAAGACCCCTATATTCCATTCATGGGATAAGGCTACCTCTACCATGACCCCTTATAGCACTTTTGAATTGAATTTTCAGCCCCGGGGACCGTGTCACATTACCTAAAATGGCAGCTACCACTTTCTGCTCAGGTTGCAGCCAGCCAATCACAGCATTCCTCTTAGCATGCGCATTTGCACATTTGCTGCGATAATCACAAATTTGTTGCGAAAGATCCGCCACCCTAGATATAGAAATACATTTTCCCTCTAATATCTCGAAAACTACTGAAAGAATTTACACCAATTAACAAAAAACTAAATCTGAAGAACAATATCTAGATTTCTGCCAATGTTTGTGTAATTCCGTCCAGCAGTTCTGGCTACAGTCGTGTTCAAAACTCCGATGAAGAGTAACATGGGAAATTCAATTTTTTTTTTACTCCCATTTTTTCTCAGCCCCGCTGGACAGATCACCTCAAAACTTGCCATGTGCAACAAGAATCACCAGCACTTTTTGGGGAAAATTTAGTGAAGATTTGTCAAACAACGCTAAAGATATTGAGGCAAGTAAAAACATTGAAACATGATGCTAACTATAACTACCTACTGGTGACTGCATGTAGGTAAGATATATATTTGTTTTTTCACAGAAAAAACTGAGGGGTGAAGTAACTTTATACTTAGGTATTATAAAAGGAGCTGGTTTAAAAAAAAAAAAAAACTTATACGTTTACTAAAAAAAAACAAATGCTAAAGTAACGTCATTTCAGTGATAACATTCATGTTTTGAACTAAGACGATGACAGAAATTCACCAGTTATCGGTCATCGGTGAGGACTTGTGGGAGACCTGTGAGACACAGGGGATACACTGTCAGTGACTCTCAGATGTGTGGTGTATCAAAATAAATATTGCTCAAAAGTTGGACTACTGTACTACATTGCCCATAATGCATTGTTCTGTAGGTTGCAATATAGGCATGGAACAAATTTGAATGATGCATGCTTTTGTGTACTGTGGTTGTGTGCATGGTGCATTGAATGGTGTAAATAATTGAGATTTGCTACTTACTTTTGGATGTCCCCGGTGCAGAACTGTCCAGGTTCCCAAATCCTATGAAAGCCTCCGGCTCCAGTGTGGTCTCCACCCTGCTCTCTATGGCTGTAGGAGGTGGTACTGTGGATGGTCCTCCACCAGTTCCATGCACCTCCCTCATCCACTCTGCCACCCTTTCTTTGGTCCTGGACCTGAGGCCGTACCACCTTTTGCGGACCTCATCAATGGTGTGATGGCTGACTCCTATCGCATTGATCTCACTCTGAATGTCCAGCCAGATCTTCTTCTGTGTGTCAGGGACACTCATTGCTGCCTTGCCGAACAGGACCTCATGGTGCAGGCAGCACTCCTCAGTCAGGACCTCCAGCTCCTTATCAGGGAATTACAGTTTTCTCTTCCTCCATGCAGTGGGTGTCTGCTTGGTCTGAGTTGACACGGCTGCAGTTGCTCCTCTCAGCTGGGTGTGCCGCTGCTGACTGTGCTGGGCAGACTCCTCCCAGTTCCATGGGGGGTACTTCCTCGTTCTGATATCAACACAAGTGTGTTTTCTTCTTTTTTTTTAGCACCCGCTCGCAAATTACTCCGGGCCACACCCATGTGCAATTTGCAAAATTGCAATTTGCGATTTTGCAAATTGCGATGTGACTCTGCACCGAATCGCAAAATGGAACTGCGATTTCCACTTACATCACGTCTACTTACATCATGTGAGTCGGAAATAGTGATTCACATTAAGTCGCTATTTCCGACTCGCAATTCTTCAGCTTCGTACATGTAGCCCTAAATCCCCAAATGCCAGCAATATCATTCTCATGTTGATAAAAGCCAATCAGAGCCCTTGCTGTTGCAGGAGTCTGGTTCCACTGGGAGGAAGATGACCCAAGGGAAATAAATCTCCCTGGCCAATCAACACACTCTATTTTTAAACTGGCACTCTTGCAGGAGTCTCTGAGACCCTAGTGAGCACAACTGCCAAAATAAACAATTATTTTTGACATTTAATTTCTCACAAACTACTTAACAGAAGTGTGCTAAATCAGAAAAAGCACAATCTGTGTACCAAGAATAGCTTTCTGACAAATTTGGTGTAATTCCGTTCAACAGTTTTTGCAGTAGCTCCGTCTTAAATAGGTCTATGTAAAATAAATGGGTATTTTTTGCCTTTTGGAACCCTCCTATTTTTCTTGGCCTTCTTTTGACAGATCACTCCAAAACTTTCAATGCATAAACTAGTTAAAAACTAGCATCTTTTTGGAAAGGTCAGTGGAGATTCATCAAATGGTGCCAAAGTCATTTGCAGCACAAAAACACTTTTCCTATGGAAAAGTGACCATAGCTATAACTAGGATCACTTTTCTTTTGTTCATTTTTTTGGACAATTAATGGCATGTCATAATAATGCCTATGGCCCTGCTCTTACCTTATTACCACCTGTGCCCTGACCTGAGTCTAAACTGATTCCCACACTATACGCTCCAGCCTAAAATCACTACATGTACAACAAAAAATGTATTCCTGGGCTATGAAGCAAGTGAGTGTTGGCTAAAGTAAGGTCTAATAAAAGTCAGGACTTCAGATAGGTTTAGGTTTTACCATGAACAGACTGGGTCAAACTCATATCAACAGTAGACTTATTAACATGCTAATGGAAGAAAAAAGATGGAAAAGTCTAATGGACATTATGAGAAGAAGACACTTAAGCAGAAACTGTGGGTGAAATGTGGTAAATACTGAGATGGGATTGTGCGCTGGCTGGGACAGAAAGGGAAGGTGGTAAGTATGAGTGGGCACTGAGTAATGAACCTTTTCCTCTCCTGATTGTGTTTAATGGAAGAAGGGTTGAGACAGATACATAGGAAGGTGGATCATTTAAAAATAATGTATATCTTGCCTTGGAAGCAGGAAGGAATAGTATAACAAATGCAGCAGTTGTCATAAAGACAGGAAATTGTCTTACTACTTGACCCAGCACTCGCTTGGCCTCCGTTCACATCAGGATTCCCTCATCGCTGTCCTCAATAGGTTGGAGTGGTTAAGGCTCTAGTAAGAAAAAATATAATGCACTTATTTAGAACATCAATAGTACCAACCACACTGTTTGCACAAGTTAAAATAATGGCTAACAAATGTGAAATTATTGGCAACTGAAGTAACTGAAGTTTACTTAACATTTTAAAATCAAGAACTGAAAATTACTGCTATAAAGCAAATGTTTAAAAATGGAGGGATATGGTTAGGAAAGGACCAGAAAAACAGTGATTAAAGGAGGGTAAGAGAATGGAAAGGAGATACATAAAAGAGTTATAAAATGAAGGGTTCTGCCACAGTAACAAAAAGGGGATAGATAGCTACAGATGAGAAAGAGTCATCTGTGGAAACAGAGGGAATAAAAAAGAAAATTAAAGGGCGTATATATGGGGTTAACAGACATTGAAGTAGATAAAGGGAAGCTGGGAAAATGGAAAATACAGAAGGTCATAGTGCAAAGTAGATGAGAATTGTTAGAAGTATGACATTTCAAACATGATGTACAAACACCACCGGTCCCATTAGTTCTTTTTCATTGTCCTGAAAAGAGGAAAGATAAATAAGACACTCACTAGTAATACTCTCTAAAAACAGCATTTACCAGGCAAACAATTATGCTGCCTGATGAACTTTTTGCAGCAGTGGGCCTAGTTTGTCCAATGCCATATATATATGTATGGATATAGATATATTAATGAAAAAACTTAAGGTTTAAAGTAACATTATAGTTAGATGAATATGTCAGTGATAACACTAACATTTTGAACAGAAAGTCACCAGTTATAGGTAGTAGAGCTAACTATAACTAGCATCCCTGTTATGTGCTGCTTATGACCTCACATTTTACAGCACTCATGACATGTTCTATGCCATAATTTATGACATCACAGAAGACAGCTCAAATTATATCATTGATGACATCACTGATGACATCATCCAATGAGTGTGCTAGTTTGTTTTTTAGTTTACAGTGTTGTGTAACTATCATATTACTTTTCTACCTAATTTTGCACAGCTTGTGTCTCTGTACTAGGTGTAAGTGTTCACAAAAATGCATGACCTTCTAATGCATCACAGATGTGTAGAGATATTGAACACATTATAAATCTTTGTATTGAAAAGTGAATCTGTGTGCAGATGACAGTTGACATCTTCTTACCAGTCTCTTCCACACAAGTGTTTTGCCTCTGCAGAAAAAGTTTCCAACAGGGCATAGATTCTATGTAGTAGATACCAGGTATTGTAAGCAGCCTTGAGTTATTAGACAGAATAATCTCAGCATGACAATTTCTGCTTAACATAGAAGACTGTTTGCATCAGGGAATAATTTATAATCTTGCGATTGTTTAGCTTTAGAAGATAATATATCTGTAAACTTTTCAGCACAATATAAAGACTGCAATATAACCTTTAGCTCCTTCACAGGTTGGTTATTTTAAGCAAATAGTGTCTCTTTGGACTCATTCTGCATAGAGTGGACACTGTTCTTAGGAAATACTTTTTTATACTCTTTGGTGGATTTCTCATAAGAGTTTCCCTGTCTGCAAACAGTGTGAGACAGAGTAAACTTTCTCCAGAGAGTAAACACTGTTTACAGAACCCACTTTTTGACTCATATTAACTTAATTTCTCAAGGTAGGCTCATGACTGTGAGGCGTTTGAAACAGATAAACGATGTCCATAGTAGGTTGCCAATTTTGGAGGAGACGTTGAGTATCTTGAGTGACTTGGCTTTCTCTGAACACTACTATACAGATTGGAACACAGTGTGCAATAAGGGTTTCCCACATGTCTGTGGTTGATTGTTAATGTAAACTAGCCTACCCATGAAGTGTATGGTATAGGGCCAATGTTGCACATAAACCATGCTTGCTATACACAAGGGAGTTGTAACTGCGATGGCATTAATGATGCTTCATAATATTCTGAGCTTTCTTGTACTTTCTTTCAGGCCTCTAATGCCAGACTAATTTATAGAACAAAGTGTGCAAAAGAAGCTTTGATGAGGTAATTAATGATGTAATCAATTATGTCATTTGAGATTTCATCAGTGAGCCCATTTTAGCCCCTAGGGAGCTCATCACTCCATAAGGGGTGCATTCCGGAAGGGGGAGAGGAGCATGTGGCCTCTTCCCCTGGGCTTTAGAGGCTCAGGGAGCCTATCCCCTGGGACAGATTCTTCAATTAAGGGAAGGAGGTGCACGACCCATCCCATGAGCCCATTTCTGAGACACAATACTTTCCCTGCTCGCACAACTGAAGGCAGGGTAACATGTGTTCTCTCCTGTCTGGCGGGAGCATTTTCAAATCTCCTGCCAAGTGAGAGTAAACACTAAGCCTGCTCCCAGCTGGCGGGAAAAATGCTCCCACTGGCTAGGAACAGACTTGTTCTGTTTCCCTGCCACACAAATGTGGTCAGGGAAACAGAACACATATTGCTCCAACCAGGAGGGAGCAGCAAAAATGACTGCTTCCTGTGGGTAGGAGCAATGCTGGCTCCTGCACGTGTGAGGAACAAGCCCTGGGGAATAGGGTCCCCAGGGCCAAAATAGGTTCAGAGAGGGGGGCTATGCGGCCCTACTCCCCCTTTGAAACACTGATGGCCCAGAAGGATGGATCCCCAAGGCCTGAGAAGGACGAGGCAGGGGGGTTGTGCAACCCCCTTTCCTTTAAAAAAAAAAATGGATTGCCCTGGGGGATGGGGTCCCTGCCTATGAAGGTTTGTGGAGAGGGAAAGCACATCCTCCTCCACTCTTGTTCTAAATTCAGTCCCTGGGATGGGGTCCCTGTGGCCTATAAATGCTTAGACAGGGAGGGCCACATGGCCCTCTCCCCTTTTCTATTGGTTTGGCACCAAGGGATGGGTCCCTGCAGCCTAATAGGGCTCCAGGATGAGGCTGCACAGCTCACTTTGCTTTTTTTAAAATATTTTTGACTTGTGGGATGGAATCCCTGGGCTCTCATAAGACTCGGAGAGTAAGGCTGCATGTCCCTATCCCCTTAGATTATGGCCTTGTGGGATGGGGTCCCCAAGGCCCAAGAAGGCTTGGGGAAGGGGGCCACATGTCCTCCTTCCCAGTTTAATTGTGTTTGACCTCAGGGGATGGGTTCCCCGGGGCCTTTTAGGGATTGGGGAGTGGGGCCACACAGTCCCCTCTCCTTTTAAGTGGAACTGGCCCCAGAGAATGGGGTCTTCAGAAAAAATGAAGGGACACAAGGGGCTGCTCGCTGCAACCCCTTAATATAAATGTTTGTCCCTTAGGGAATAGGTTCACGGTGGCCCGAAGGACAACCCTCAGCAGCGCACGTCAAATGCTATGAATGGCATGGGGCTGTCAGCATGCTGAGGGTTTGGCTATAGGATCATCAAACAACAGCAAAAGAGGGGCATGTGTGGGAGATTCGGAGAAAAGACTCCTGGTCCCATGTGTAAGTCTCTCAATAATCAATAAATCAAAATAATGTACACACGGTTCCATAAAACAGGAGGGTTTCTTTAAAACAAGGGGTTCTGTAATGAATGGAAAACAATATGTTTGAAGCAAGAGCCCTCACTCACCTTCCGGTGACATGCTTCATCATAGGGCTATGCTCCTCGTCAGGCCGGCGCTGCAATGCCTGACGGGCCCCCCAAGGGGGCTCTTTGCCGGAGATCTTTTGAAAATGATGCACAACCGGTCAAAATGTGAATAAGGATTGGTATAATAGTAGTTAAAAATGCCTAGAGGTAAACAAAAATGCTATTTATTCTGATATTAATACCACTGACAATATTTTGATTTATTGGTTTGGCTATAGGGCCTGGCAGCAGACCGAGACATGTGGTCAAGCCCTCTCTGCACATGGTGAAATGCTTGCGCAGAATGGGTGGCTGTCTGCGGGGAGTTAGAATCAAGGCTTGGCTGCAAGCCAGGCCGCGTAGTCAACCCTACACCATGCACGATGATGGCCATGGACAGCATGTGGTTGGCTTTCTGCGGTGGGGTTGGCTGCCAGCCAATCTCACTCTTCGCAAGGTGCAGCAGTGAGCTGGCTTTACGTATGGTAATGAAATATTGATTTATGCTTTTTTTTTAAACATAACATGATGGTTAAGTGTGATAAAAAGATCTGTTTTTCTTTTTTTTTTAAACCTTGGAAATTCACTGAAAAAAACAAAGGTTAAAGTTGCGCTATAGTTAGGTGAATACGTCAGTAACAACATTAACATTTTGAACTAAAAAAAACAGAGAAATTCACCAGTTATGGTTAGTGGAGCTAACTATAACTTGCTCCCCTTCTGTCCACTGCTTATGACCTCACATATTACATGGTCACGTAGGCTCTCATTATTCTAGTGAGACTACTGGATTTCGAGTGGCAGAATCGCCTGCGATGTGGAAGACTGAGTCTAACACACTACAGGTGACACCTGTCGCTCCAATCCGGGTTCTGCTCTGCTAACTAGCAGTGCCTCATCTCGACCCAAGTACAGGGATGATTGAGCAGCTGAGCACATGACATAACTGGTTTCTCAGGGAAGCCGTGGTCACTCAGGTCTCATCCGTTTCTCTCAGTTACATTAGTCTCATCTATACAATGACAAACAGAGGCAGTGTATGTTTCCTACCTAGGCTATAATAGAGCACAGTGTGTTAAGCTCTAATTCTGCCCTTCAGGTTCCCCTGGGAAGACATCATCCCCCATACCTGAGCAAAGGCATGAAGTCTGCATAAGCAGCTGTATCAAAGCATTCAGCAATCAGGATACAGTTGTGGTTCTCTGGCTGGAATCTCCCTCTAATGTGTAAAGGACAGGGAAGTGTTTTTATAATAAAACAGCTGATGAGCTGAGAAAATGTCCCTACATAAGGATCTGTGTTTTCCATGAATGTCAGAGACAAAACTTTATACCACGTTCATCGGCAACCTATCTTACTGCAGCCTTGGAAGAAGCACAGAGTGAGCAAGAATGTGTTGTTTGAGAACAGACTGCTGGCCTAGGCAAAAACAGCTAGATAGAGAAAAATAAAACAAGACCGTAAAAGTGGCTACTATAACAATAATAAACGAAGCTGAATAAAATATATCCAGGTTAAGGTGCACAGCAGCAGGCCTAGTGTGTTAAAATAACATGCATGGAGCTATAACTAAAATGGCTACACAACAACATGACTCATATCATGCCCTATGGCATCATTTATGACATCACTGATGACATCTCAACTGATGTAATTGATGACATCACTGATGATCTCACAATGACATTGTCCTATGAGTCTGTTAAGCTTCATGTTGGGTAATGAAATTAAGCAGTTCTGTCTAAGAAATACCCTGCTTTAAATTGCACTTGGAATTTATATTGCTGCATTAAAGCAGCTTGTGAGTTAGTCGTGGATTTCCACCAAGACTAGACATTGGCACACAAGGGTGTCAGGATAAAGGAATCGTATAGTAATGTTGCATCATTAATGCTGAGATACAATGATGTGTAAATAACATATTTTTTTACATAACCTTGCATGCTTCGGGCTGGAGTGTACATCTGATTGAAGCAGGGTGTCATATAATATTTCAGTTTGTTAGACGGAGATTATGCCATTGGCAACAAGGTTCCTATTACAGATCATGGTGGGGGATGAGCGAGAGAGGAGCATATGGCAGACCAATACATATCCTTGAGGAGAATTGTAGGTAAAATGCAGACATGGCACTGATGCATTAAAATGTAATACGGAGCTACAGGATGATTACATTGTATCACTGATACTTGTGTAAAGCTCTTGGAGGCTTTACACAAGTATCAAACTCAAGCAAATGCAGTTAGTACATGATAAGGTGAAATGATTGTAGTGATGAAAATCGGAAAGTGAAAGCAAATGGGTAAGAAGAGATAATACAAAGACTCAGAATGCATGTGATGAAAAGTGTATGTGTACACAGTGTTACGTGTTTCAGATGGATGAATGAAAAGTACTTGGGTAACGTAAAAGTGTACTACAGCCTAAGTGGAGTGCAGATATAGTAATAGAAGTAGGAATTATGTGCTAAGACATAGGTAAACACACTTTAAACATAGTGGCAAACTAGCAGATAACATTATTACTTATGCTTACATCGTTCCTGTCACTGGTATTTTATGTAATGTCATTGTTATCATGGTCTGAGAAGGGAAAAAGAGTAATTGAAAATTATTTGTTTTCAAGAAAGATGAAACACTGTTAGACTGGAGATATCAAGGATGATCCTGTGTCCAGTGTGTGAACAACAGATTTTTTATTAGTGGATGAAATTCTGATTTAATTTAATGAGGTCAACTCATAAAAGCATTTAGGAGTACGTGAATTAATACTGCAGGATTACTGCTTTTTGGACTCTTAGATGTCTTCGGGAGTTGGCCACAAACTTCCATCTCCCTATTAGTAATATTCGTTGAATTTGAATATTTCCTGAATATTCCAATTTTATTACCATTTTGGATGTTTTGGGGTCATTTAATAAAGGTATATTGTAATTTTTTTTATTTTTATATATTTTATTAAGATTTGCAGGAGACAGAAAAGGTGATAACACAAACAGGCCCCTCCGTTATGACAACAAATTGTACATGCTACAACCCTCCTCAGCCTCAGCGTTTATCCCGGACAACAAAAAGCTCCAAGAGTTCCTCACATTATACATCAGTATCAGGTGCCACGTCTCCGGCCCATCCCATCAGGATGCTATTCAACATAGGCCGCATATTCAGTCCAGGAGGTTTATCATATCATACATCGAAATCAATATATCAACGGAAAATGGGTAAAACAACAAAAAGAACAGCAACAAAGAAAGGCAGGTAGGGCGCACAGACCAGACCATGCGAGCAAACCGCAGCAACACACAATCCGTAACCCAGTCAGGGAGGGATAGGATGCATCATGCGCGGGCAAACTCATATCATTCCGCCTACACATTCCCAGATGTCAGATTCTCACTCAGGGGAGCCCAGATATCCCTCGGCCGGGAACCTTCCGGCATAGGTTCCCAAAAGACCGCCAACTGATCGTGACAAAAGACAGTATCCCGCAGCCAATCAGATCTACGCGGCGCTCGTCCCCTACCCCAGCACATGGCAACCCTACGCTTGGCCAGTAGCACAGGTAAGCCCACCAACCGCCTATGTGGTCCCTTTATCTCATCCACACACCCAAGCAGCACAATCCTAGGAGATATGGGCATCTCGGAGCCAGTTACCTCAGCAATTGTATGCAAGATCTCCACCCAAAAAGCGCGAACTTCTGCACACTCCCACGCCAGATGCAGAAAACCCACATCCGGTGCAGGACAGCGCTCACAGAATGCATCCACACGTGAACCCATGGAGTGGAGCCCTCTAGGTGTATAGTATAAACGATGCAAAAAACTTAAAGTGCAACAGCCGTAATCGATAACTCGGGGACAACACTCTCATATGTGCACAGCAACCTCGCCACATTGCCTCTGTGATAGGTTCCCCCACGTCTCTCTCCCACATGGCTCGAGAAGACTCTCCATAGGCGTCTCCCTGCTCCTGTATGCAGTTATACAGTTTGGTAACCAGCCTACTCGGCGACCGTGCGCAGCACAACACCTCCAAAGCCCGGAACTCCGTGGGTGTCTCCGACGAGCCAAGGAATCGGCCCCCGCAGCGAAGCACGCACCCTCAGAGCATACACTCGCTGCAACGCAGTCCCGCCACTGCCATCTAGCACCTCCGAAAGGCCAATCAGGCGACCATCCACAAACCAATCCCGCAGCTCTGTCAAGTTCGTATCCCAGAGAAAACCACGCACCCCCCCATCTCGGAACATCTGAGCATCAGCAACAGCCATAACGGGCAGCGAGGGGGCAAACGGCGCAGTAACCCCAGAGCGCTGCATCAGCATCCCCAATGCTCTCGCTGTACATGCCACCGTATCGATTCCCTTAAGTCGAGATTGAGCCCGGCCCCCAAGCGCACGCAGCAGTCCATCCGGCCACACCGCATCACTCTCGGGCGCCAGGTGCGGCAAATATCGAATCGGGTGTAGCCAATAATATGCAAAGTGCGCCTGCGCACAGTTATAGTATAACTCCAAATCCGGAGCGGCAAGCCCACCTAGCTCAAACAGTAGCGTCAGCCTCTCCCAGGAAATGTGGGACCGACGACGCGCCCACACCAGACGAATCAGCGCAGATCTCAAGCGTCGCAAAAAACGCTGTGTGAGCGGAAGTGGGAGGTTAAAGAAAAGATACAAGAATTCAGGAAGAACCACCATCTTCGTGATGGCAATGCGCCCAATTAACGATAATGGTAGGGCGCGCCAAGTCTCAACTTTCTCCTCAAGCCACAACATTGCAGCCCCCTAGTTAGCCAGCCAAAGTGTATCAACATCGCAGCTCAGCTGAACCCACAGATATGGCACTGACCCCTCCGCCCAGGCCATGGGGTATCGCGAATCAAACTTCGTCACACACGGAGTCAAGGGCAAGATCACTGACTTCGACCAATTAATCTCAATGCCAGAAAAGGCGCCAAAGCGCACAATTTTGTCCAATAAGATGTCCAAGTTTCGATCGGGATTCCTCACATATAACGCAATGTCATCAGCATACATAGACACCAAAATGGGTCTCTGTCGGAACTGTAAACCCCTGTCATTATATTTCTGTCGTAACCCCGCCACCAAAAGGTTCCATCGCTGCTGCACAGAGCAGCGGGGACAGCGGGCACCCCTGACGCGTGCCGCGGGCGATAGGGAATGGGGTCGACACACACCCATTGAGACGCAACAGAGCAGTGGGCAGGGAATACAATAATCGGATCAACTGCACAAATCTCGCGCTGAGACCTACCCGGGCCAGAAGTGCAAACATATACTCCCATGCCAGAGAGTCAAAAGCTTTGGTAGCATCAAGAAAAACCACCGCCGCCCTGTCCTCCGCCCCCAGTGAGCCCGCCACCGCAAAAAAGGTACGCAAATTGTGGCACGTAGACCTCCAGGGGACAAATCCCGACTGATCCGGGAGCACCAGCCTGGGGAGAAGTGGCTGCAAGCGCGCAGCAATCATTTTCGCCAGGATTTTATTATCAATATTAATCATAGAGAGTGGACGATACGAGTCGCAGCGAGCCGGATCCTTCCCAGGTTTAAGAATCGTTACTATCAAGGCCTCCCGAAACGAGGCAGTAAGAGACCCAGTCTCCAGGGACTCCACATATACCTCCAGAAGGCAAGGGGCGAGGATATAAACATATTCTTTATAAAACGCTGGCGTCAGGCCGTCAGCACCAGGGGACTTATCACCAGGCAAGCCACGAATCGCCGCCGCCACCTCCTCCACAGAAAACGGAACATCAAGATACGACCTGTGGGGCTCATCAAACCACACCAGTGCAATGTCCTTCAAATACATCCGCGCAGCTGCCGCGTCCAGACCCTCCGGGGCAGCATACAGCCGGGCAAAATACTGTGTGAAAACTTGCATTACACCATTCGTTCCAGTCACCATCTCACCCCCAGTGTCAACAACCTCAGTGACATAGTTGCTGGCTCAGGGCTTATGCAACATATCTGCGAGCGTGCGCCCAGCTCTCCCTCCCCGTAGCGGCGAGCCCGCGCATGCCTCCCGGTAAAACAAATTTCTCTCAGGGAGGCCTCCTCATATAAGGACACTTCCCGTTGGATTTCCGCTAGCACCTCGCCAGACCAACTCTCAGCCAAACGCCGCTCCAGCACCACAAGCCTCCCCTCTATGTCAGCCATCTCACGCCTCAATGCCTTCAACGTTCCATGTTGTTTTGAGAGACATATTCCACTAATAACCACCTTAAATGCCTCCCATAATGTACCGGCCGACCTCACAGAACCCTGATTCTCAGCAAAAAACAGCATAATCGCCTTGCGAACCTCCACCCGGAAAGTCACATCACGAAGTGCCCCACAGGGCAACCGCCACATAAATGACTGGTTCAACTCACTGGGCATCTCTAACACCAATCTGACTGGCGAGTGGTCCGATAGCGTGCGAGGGAGAGGATCTACCGATTTCGTCCAGGCCTCCACGTCTCTCGTGCCCAACCAGCGGTCAAGACGGGACCAACTGCCGTGAACATAATTTACACACGTACCCTCTCACATGTCTCTGTGCTTAAACCACCACAGGTCAACTAGCGCACCACTCTGCATCACCGCCGCCAGCGACCTCGCCGCCGCAACATGCTGCACTCTAGCCGCACTCTCTCGATCCATCTTAGAATCCAAAATCACATTAAAATCACCACCCCAAATCACTGCACCAGCACCCAACGTCTCCACCCGGTGCCACACCTCCAGGAAAAACTCTGGTTCATCTACATTCAGCCCATAGACCGCAACAAGTCAGCAGGCTCTGTCTGACAACATTCCACTCAGTAGGACATATCTACCATTTGGGTCGACAATCACATCTCGAGTACGCCACTGCAGACCCTTGCGTATCAAGATTGCCACTCCACAAGCATAACTAGAGTACGTCGAACAGTGAGTCTCGCCAACCCACCTAGCCCTCAGTCTACTCAGCGCGGAAGCCGCCTGATGGGTCTCCTGCAGCATACAGATGTCAATTTCATGCCGTTTAACATACGCTGTCACCAACCTCGCCTTCCGCCTGTCATTGAGCCCTCGCACATTCCACGTCAAGCATCGAACCACAGTCACTCCATCCACCACCATCTCCCCCCAAATGCATACTTCGCATCGCCGAAAAGCACTTCCCCACCTGCCAAAAACTTAGAAAGAAAACAACCAGAACATCGTAGAGAGCAAACATCCCGCAACCCAAAAGAACCCACACCCCCCCACCCACTCGGGCCCCCCAATTGGACCATTTCAAAGACCCTCCCACTCAACCCCAAGACCCACCCCATAAGAGCAAAGCCACAACTGTCAGGACTCATCCTAGGGGCGATAGCCGGCCTAACAGCTCTTCACCCAGTTACACTAGGGAAGAGGGGCACATGGGCCGAACAACAAAGCTGAACTCAAGGCGGTCTCATGTGCAGAGGCGGACCCGCACACCCCAGCAGTCTCAGCTAGTGCCACCAGCCCAGCAGAGAACCAGCTAGTCATTGTCACTCAAGGCGGTACTCTCCACTCCTGACCTCCCCGGCTCCGCAACCTCCGGCCTCCTAGGCAATTGCAGAGTAACTTGGCCGCCTGCTTCGGGTCCGTGAAATACAGTACTTTCCCCTCATGCCGCACCCTCAGCTTGGCAGGATACAGCAAAGCAAACCTGACTCCAGCCTGGTTCAGCAATCGCTTAGTCGGCAAAAAAGCACGTCTCAGTGCCTGCACGCCCAGGGTATAATCAGGGAAGAAACTAAGTTCTGAACTGTTATATACCAGTGACTTCCTCTCTCTCGCAAGACGAAGAACAGTATCTCGATCCCGATAATTCAATAGGTGTGCGATAATGGGGCGCGGGGGTCCCCCCGGCAGAGGCCGAGGCCCTAGGGATCTGTGCACCCTCTCAACCACCAGCATCCGAGAGAGCTCGCCCGCAAACAAATTCAACAGCATGCTCTCCACAAAGTCCTCCATGCGGCCCATATCCGTAGCCTCTGGCAGCCCTACAATACGAATGTTGTTGTGGTGCGACTGCGCCTCTAAGTCCTCATTCTTGTTCCGTAATACCTCCAGAATTCGCTCCATTTGTGCAATCTGGTCTCTATCTCCTCAACGTGCATCCTCCATTTCCGACGTACGCGACTCCAAAACCTCAAATCTGGAATCGTGATCATCTACTCGGGTTTTAATACGGCCAAGCTGTTCAGTCACATGGTCCAGTTTCACATCGATACGAGCTAGCCTGGTCTTGAGCTCCAAAAACATGGAACGCACAGACGTCTCCGGTCCCACCTCTCCGGCTTCAACATCCCAGGACTGGAAGACAGAGGTCGCGCCCCTCCTTTTCCCACCCTCAAAGGTGAGCTTTGCTTGACGCTGATCAGCCTTGCCCATGACTCCAGCCCAACTCGTCACAAACCCCTGCCAGGAGAGGTAAGTAATGTCCAAATACGGGGCCGTCTACAGGCAGGCGACTCCCTCACAGCTGCCTAGATCTCACCTCAAGCCCTCCAGCCGGTCCCCAGAATGACATGCCCGCGCCAGGACACGCCAGGCAGCAGGCCACTCCTCACCAGCACCTCCACAAGATTCCGCCAACACCAGCTCCAGCACAGGAAATCTTCAGCTCCCAGGATCGCGTCTGGGCCCCAGCCTGGACCAGCACTCCGGCGTGAGGGGTCCCCTCTAACTCCAGGCACTCAAACGTTCTCCTCACCCCTAGGCACAGACCACCAGGAGCAATTTGCTGCGACCCTCTCTCCAGCGCCCATCCACCACGACCAGCCAGATCCTCTTAAGCAACACAGGGTATATCACTGATCCAGAACTGCACGGCAATTCAAAAGCGCCGCTCTCAGAGGGGGCACCTCAGCTATATACCACGGCACCTCCAGCCTTCCACTCGTCGGCAACTGGCCCCCACGGCCCGCAGGTAGCCACTCATTCGCTGATCCAGTGCCGCCTCTCCCCTGGGCAGCCCGCCGTCAGTCCCGGATCAGCTCCCCTCACGCCCGCCCGAGCGCAAGTGTCGCCAGTAGCCCCAAAGCCACGGGGTCTGCAGGGCCACAAAGGCCGCGAGGCGCAAAGCCTACGGAGGCCGCAAAGCCTACGGAGGCCGCGGCCCGATCCAGCCGCCGGTCAGACCTCCAGCGATTTCTCTCGCTCCCGGCGCAACACGATCGCCGGGAGCAGCCCGCCACAAGCGCCCCGCCTCTCAGAGCAATTTGCGATTCTCTAAATGGGGTCACAATTTTAAGGAATCGCTATTTTATCGATTCCTTACAGTTGCACAGCGAATGCCTTTCATACATCATGAAAGGCATTTTTGCATTCACAAACGGCCGAATTTTGTGATTCACACCATTTGCAAATGCAAAATTGCTTGATACATCTGGCCCTAGGTTACCAAAGATTTTGCTACACCTTCCAAGATAGTTAACATCCTTTGAGCAAGCTCATGATGATTATAAGCCAAAGCTATATTTGGTTTTGTCGAAGCCTCGTTTGTTTTTCAATGGTAAGTAGGGCATCTGAGGCATGACACAGAACATTAATTGATCAGTGTACAATAAACATGATAAAAACAGAGGAATGTTGACCCAAGTCAAATGGGTAAAGGAGAATGATCAACAAAGAGAGGCAATTATAGTACAAGTGATGTGGCCTTCACGGGGTAGGGGAAAGAAAGGTGCAGTTCTTCTGCAACAAAAGTTAAAGTGGAAGTTAGCCATTAAGTGCTAAGGGTGTAGGCTTGTTTCAAAGAAGTGAGCAAGCAATTAAATTGTTGGTCGCTAGGTACTGTGGCCCTCATTACAACATTGCCGGCAAAAGCCGCTTACCGCCATGCAGAAGACCGCCAGCACACCCCCGAGGCAGCGGAATTCTGCCACGGTCATTATGACCCACTGCTCGGAATCCGCCAATATTCAGACACCCACACAAGTCCGCCACACCAAAGGTCACTGATAAACTGGTGAAAACAAAACCTCCACCGTCACGCCAACAGAAATACGCCCACACTATCATGACACACGAATCCACGTGGCGGTCATTCAACTGCGGTATTCCATTGGCGGTACACACCGCTGTGCTCAAAATACACACACATTTACAAAACACTACTACATTGGACAATTCCAAATACACACACCTGAGACACATAAACACACCACTCCCACACACCCATTACAATATAAAACACACACCCTCATCACCCACAAACCCCTACGACAAAATTACAGAGAGAAGGACAGAGAGAGACACTATAAACAACTACCAAGAATCCAAAGGCACACAATACCATCACCAACATAACTTCCACGCACCTCATACAACACACCACTAAATATCACCCCACTTATCACCACACACACCACCCCACACATCACCCACACCACCCCATGGCACGGCAAAGACACCCCATGTTCTCTGAGGAGGAGCTCAGGGTCATGGTGGAGGAAATCGTCCAGGTAGAGCCAGAGCTATTCGGATCACAGGTGCAGCACACCTCCATAGCTAGGAAGATGGAGCTATGGCGCAGAATAGTGGACAGGGTCAACATAGTGGGACAGCACCCAAGAAATAGGGATGACATCAGGAAGAGGTGCAACGACTTACGGGGGAAGGTGCATTCCGTGGTCTCAAGACACCACATCGCGGTACAGAGGACTGGCGGCGGACCCCCACCTCCTCCCCCACAACTAACAACATGGGAGGAGCAAGTCATGGCGATTCTGCATCCTGAGGGCCTCGCAGGAGTAGATGGAGGAATGGACTCTAGTAAGTCAAATCTTAACTATTACATCCCCCACCCTGCTTGCATGCTATCACATACCCCCACCCTCACCCTCACCCCATCACTCCAACCCCTCACAAATGTCCCAACATCACAAACCACACATCCTAACACCAAGCCCTGCATGCAACAACAAAGCATGGACACCCATCACCAAAGCATGGCCACTGCATATACCCATACACCCCGTAAACCACCTTCACACAGGGACCAACACAGGAATGCAAGCACTGGGGTACAGGGTCACCCACCCGTTGCACACCATGGCACACACAGATGTAATAAACATCCTTTTATACCCCTGCAGGACCGCCACCCAGCGTCACTGGACAGGAGGGTCCACACATGCCCACACCACCAACAGAAGAGGCCCACAGTGATGACAGCAGCTTTGTCCAACTGGATCTAGATGACCAGCCCGGCCCATCTGGGACCTCTGGACAGTTGGTTCCCCTGACACAGTCGTGGGAGCCTACCACCATTCCCAGGAGACGATGGCAACTGCACTGGCCAAGTTTCAGGAGACCCAGCGGCTGCAGGAGGAACAGTATTTGGGCTTCAGGGAGGAACTCAGATCCATCAATTCCACCCTGAGCACCATTGTAGGGGTGCTGAAGGAAGTCCTCAACACCAGGAGGGCCACTGTGGCACAACAGAGGGCTCCTGACACTAGCCTGGACGATGAACTGCCCACCACCTCCGCCAGCGCTAGTGGACAGGAGGCACCGCCACAGGACCACCACACCAGCACCCCACCCCCTGCAGAGGGAGAACATCCTCGCAAACAGTTCCTGAGATCCAGGACAAAGACAGAGAACGATGCCAAGACCACGCCAAGAAAATAAAACCACCCTGAATGTCATCCTTCTGTCCCACCTTGTCACCCTGTCCATCCTCAAACTGCCCCAGCTCCACTTCCTATGCCCATTTGGGCAATGCACCTGTGAGACTAATAGACTGGACTCTGCCATGGACATTCCTCCACCATCACCCCTCACCGGTTGTACGACGGAATGCCGACTGACAAAACAACGGGTGCCTAAACAACGAGGTCGGAACACCGACCTCGTTGTTACTACTAATGCCTTTACCACGAATGCCTTAACAACGATATTTCATTGTAAAGGCATTCCTGGTAAAGTCATTAGTAACAGGCACCCATTGATCCTGCCTGCCTCACCCCACCCCCCCAACCCCACCCCAAAACCTAAAACCCCCGACCCCCACCCCCTCCCCAAAACCAAAAACGCCCCACCCCCCCAACCCCACCCCAAAACCTAAAACACCCAACCTCCCACCCCCTCCCCAAAACCAAAAACGCCCAACCCCCCAACCCCACCCCACAACCTAAAACCCCGACCCCCCACCCCCTCCCCAAAACCAAAAACGCCCCACCCCCACCCCCAACCCCACCCCAAAACCTAAAACCCCGACCCCCAACCCCCTCCCCAAAACCTAAAACGCCCCACACCCCCAACCCCACCCCAAAACCTAAAACCCCTGACCCCCTCCCCAAAACCAAAAACGCCCCACCCCCCAACCCCACCCCAAAACCTAAAACCCCGGCCCCCCACCCCCTCCCCAAAACCAAAAACACCCCACCCCCCCAACCCCACCCCAAAACCTAAAACCCCGACCCCCCACCCCCTCCCCAAAACCTAAAAACCCCACTTACCTGAGTCGTCGCCTCATCATCTGCGTCGTCCTCCTCTGCCTGACCTGTAAAGTGGGACAATGGGATGTGAGGTAACTGCGCTGGCGTTGTACACCGTCGCAGTAGGCGGTCGAAGACTGTGGCGCAATTCTGCATTGGTTAACATTGGAACCTATGGGTCCCAGGAGCCAATGACGATGTACGCCGGCGGTGACGGTACGCACCGCCGCGGACGTGACCGCCATTTTCTATCTGTTCAATCACTCAATACCTGATCTTCGACAGGAGAGGACCTACACTGCAAGTGCTGCTGTGACCTCGGTCTGGAAGAGACAATGGCTCGTGCGTCTGGGGAAAGGGCCCCTGCCTTCACATCGGAGGAGTTGGAGAAACTCGTGGATGGGGTTCTCCCCCAGTACACGCTACTCTATGGTCCTCCAGACAAACAGGTAAGTACACTGGGAGCATGCTGTATGGGCTATGCCTGTGTGGAGTGCAGTGGATGAAAGATGGGGGGGAGATTGAGGCGTGCATGAAATGACGGTGAGTGCATGTGCCACATGGCAAGGGTAGGGGTGGGGGCCAATGACTGTGACGGTGCAGTTGGTAATAAAAAATTTCTTTTTCCCCTGTACAATTCATGTACCACCAGAAGAAGGATATTTGGCGTGCCATCGCCAAGGACGTCCGCACCACAGATGGAGCACCCACTGCCGTAAGAGATGGGAGTACATTCGTCGCTGGAGCAAGAAGACAGCGGAGGCCCAGCTGGGGATGGCCTCCCAACGTGGGAGGGGTGCCCGTCGCACCATGACCCCCCTGATGTTCAGGATCCTGGCGGTGATGTACCCGGAGTTAGATGGGCACTTGAGGGCATCACAGCAGCCACAAGGGGGTGAGTACACTCTCATTCTGCTGATTTTGCGCACAGTGGAGGTGTCTGGGTGGGAGCGGTGGGCTGTGGGTTTCCCTAGGCCAGGGCGAGTGTGCTAGTTAGGACCCCTTCTTCTGGCAGACCCTGTGGCACCCCACCCCACCTGTGTACAGTGCCAAGTACACCTAGTCAGGCTCCTGTGACATCCATGTGTGCAGATGTCCACCATAGCCTTGTAGGCCATGTCCCAGGGATTGAACAGTGGAGCCCAAGTGCGTGGTGTAGGGCAGGGGGCTTCTATGTCTGTCGTGTCCGCCAACGGTAGCGGTAATGCATGCAATCTACATGTCTTTCTTCTGTCGTTCCCCCCCTTTTTGTGGTCTCCCTGTTCTTGTGTACATTAGCATCATCAGGCAGAGGAGCAGTGGCACCGGAGCAGGAGGGAGCTGCATCCCACATGGCCCTGGAGGGTGACACTACGGACTCAGAATTCACCAGTGGGATGGAGGGCGAGGGGAGCTCCACAGCGGGGACAGGAGCTGACACCAGTGATACGGACTCGTCCTCTGATGGGAGCTCCCTTGTGGTGGCGGCCACATCTGTGCCCCCCGCATCTACAGGTACAGCCACCACCCACCCTACCAGCACCGCCCTCCCAGCAGCCCCTCAGCCTTTGCCCCGTGCCCGCTCACCCAGGAGGGTGGGCATCACCTTCGCCCCAGGCACCTCAGGCCCTGACCCAGTCACCCCTGCTGCCCTCAGTGAGGAGGCCATTGACCTCCTCAGGTCCCTCACCGTTGGGCAGTCTACCATTTTGAACGCCATCCAGGGTGTAGAAAGGCAGCTGCAACAAACAAATGCATTCCTGGAGGGCATTCATTCTGGTCAGGTGGCCTTTCAGCGAGCTTTTCAGACTCTGGCTTCAGCACTGATGGCAGCTATTGTCCCTGTCTCTAGCCTGCCCCCTCCAACTTCCTCCACCCAGACCCAATCCCCTCTACCTCAGCCTATCCCAAGCACACCTTCAGACCAGCATGCACACACGTCAACACACAAGGGAAGCTCAGGCAAACATAAGCACCACACATCCCACAGGCACTCACGCAAGCATCACACACATGCAGACACACCAACATCCACTGCCTCCACTGTGTCCCCCTCCTCCTTGTCTCCCTCCCAGTCTTGTCTCCACTCACACCTGCATGCACTACATCTACAGCCACTACTTCCATCACCAGCACACACACACCACCACACCCCGCTCACGTGCAGTCACCACCCCACTACCATTCACACGTCACCTGTGTCCTTTCCTAGTGTGTCTGTGACGCCCCCTCCCAAGATACACAAATGCAGGCACATACCCACCCAACAGCCATCCACCTCACGACAGCCTACAGCGCATGCACTTTCACCCAAAGTCACCAAACGAACACCTCATACAACCACAACCTCTTCCTCCACTCCCAAACCCCCTCCAGCTACCCGTCCCAGTGTTCACAAGAAACTTTTCCTGTCCACCCTTGACCTCTTTCCTTCACCTCCCCCATCCCGTCAGTCTCCTAGGGCCCGACTCTCCAGGTCCCAACCTAGTACCTCAGCCACAACATCTCTGGGACCAGTGGTTCCTGTAGTCACCGGAATCTGGAGTGCACTGGGCAGCAGGGCACCCAGTGTGGCACAGAGCCACAACACGGACAGTCCCCCACCAGTCAAGCATTAAAAGTTGGCCAGTGCCCAGCGGGAGAGGGGGAAGACTCCAGCCACCAAAGCCGCTCCCAGGGGTACAGGTGGGAGTGTGGAGTCAGCTGCAACACCTTCCAAGGTGGGGAAGGAGCACAAGAAACTCATCAAATCTGGGAAGAGCAGCACGGCAGAGAAGACCACCATCATCCCCGCTGCCCAGGAGGCCAGCACCAGCCCTGCTGCACAGGAGACCACCACCATCATCCCCGCTGCCCAGGAGGCCACCGCCAGCACCAGCCCTGCTGCACAGGAGGCCACCGCCAGCACCAGCCCTACTGCACAGGAGGGCACCGCCAGCACCAGCCCAGCTGCCCAGGACAGGACCGCCAGCACCAGTGCAGCTGCTCAGGACAGGACCACCAGCAACAGCCCCGCTGGGCCATAAGGGACCGCCAGCACTAGCCCCACTGGGCCATAAGGAACCGCCAGCACCAGCCCTGCTGGGCCAGACAGGACCACCAGCAGCTGAGTCACTGCCAAGGACCCCGCCGCCACAAGCACCGCTGAACAGGACACTGCCGCCACAAGCACAGCTGAACAGGACACCGCAGCCACAAGCACCGCTGAACAGGACACTGCCGCCACAAGCACTGCTGCCAAGGACACTGCCGCCACAAGCACCTCTAAACAGGACACCTCAGCCACAAGCACCGCTGCCAAGGACACTGCACCACAAGCACCGCTGCCAAGGACACTGCCGCAACAAACACCGCTGGCCCATGAGCACCAAGGGCACTGATGCTACTGAGTCTGTCACGAGCAGGATGAAGCACTCTGGGCACAAGGCCCCCTCCAGAACCAGTGGAGATTCACATCCACTACCTCAGTCCTTGGCAGGATGAAGCACTCTGGGCACAAGGCCCCCTCCAGAACCAGTGGAGTAAGGCATCCACTACCTCAGTCCTTGGCAGGATGAGGCACTCTGGGCACAAGGCCCCCTCCAGAACCAGTGGAGTAAGGCATCCACTACCTCAGTCCTTGGCAGGATGAAGCACTCTGGGCAGAAGGCCCCCTCAAGAACCAGTGGAAACTGTTATCCACTTGAGAGACTGTGGCTTTGCATTCCCCAGGATGGAACAGTGGGCAACCCACCCATTGTAGAGACTTGAGAGACTGTGGCTTTGCACTCCCCAGGATGGAACAGTGGGCAACCCACCAACTGTAGAGACTTGAGAGACTGTGGCTTTGCACTCCCCAGGATGGAACAGTGGGCAACCCACCCACTGTAAAGACTTGAGAGACTGTGGCTTTGCACTCCCAAGGATTGAACAGTGGGCAACCCACCCACTGTAGAGACTTGAGAGACTGTGGCTTGCACTCCCCAGGATTGAACAGTGGGCATGTGGTCCCCTCGTGGATTTGGCGTCATACACTCAACAGGCTGAGGTGCCCCCCCTTTCCCTTCCACCTGAGGTGCCTGTTTTCTTGGTATCTGATGCCCCTACAGTGTCCTCTCCGTCATGTTCGGGGATTGAGTGTGGGCTCGCCATGCCGTGTGGGCCCAGTGTTCCACGGACTTCAATGGAGCACTACCTGGACTACCATTCTTGGTGTATATATTTGTTTATAGTGTATATATATTTTTGTGTACTGGATTTTAATATATTACAATGGTTACACTCATTTCCTTTTGTCTCTGCATTCTTCCGGAGGGTTTGGTGGGGTGTAACTCTAATGTATCATGCTGTATTAGTGTGTGTGTTGTAGTGGGTGGGGGTGTTGCATGTGTGTGTCCCTGTTTTTTCCCTCCCCCCTCCACTGTGTCGTAGGTGCAGTACTCACCGTGGTCTTCGCCGCCGGCGTTCGTGCTCCTGGTAGAGGAGCAAGAAGATAAGGGCTGGCAGGATCTGGAGCTCGGGTTCCATGGCATCCGAATTCCTCATGGGGTGTGTAGAGGTGAGCTTTTTCCCATCGAAGTCCTGTTTCTACCGTGTTTTTGTTTGCGGTGAATCCGCCCCGGAAAAGGTGGAGGATTGGTAGGTTGTGATACTGTGAGCAGTACATTGTCCTCCGCCTGTCTGTTGGCGGTGACCACCATTTTGTTTGTTTGTACCGCCGTGGCGGTCAGAGTGTTAAAGTGGTTGTCTATGTTGGCGGTTTCCGCCACGGTCGTGATACCATTTTTTTCCGCCGGCCTGTTGGCGGTCTTACCGCCGCTTTAACACCAACTGCCAGGGTTGTAATGACCACCTGCGTGTCATGAAAGCTAAAAGAAAAAAAACTGAAGGTACTTTCTCCCCCACAGCTCTTTGACCATATATTACCATATAAGAATTTTTTTTAAAAAGTGTGTCCTTTAACCATTTATCCGTTACTGGTGTTAGCAGATACATTTTGACAAAAATGAAGTGGAGCACATTGTGTCTCTGTTGTCTTTTCCCAACAGGGATGACGTAGTCGAAGTGGTAGAAACCTCCAAATAATTCTTAGGCCTACTTAAATGCTTCATACACTGGACTTGCCACCTCCAGTGCTAGCAAAGGGTCCACTCTATCAAGTGTTGGGACTTATAAAGATGGACTACACTACTGCAGTTAGGCGATCTCTACACTGGCTTCCTATTAAAGAAAGAATCATTTTGTGATGCTTAGTTTAGTATCAGCATAATCTTTCTACAGCTTATCTGATGGGAAACATCCTTTTTTACGACTTTTTTTTTCCAAACGTCGTGGTTAACGAAAGCGCAACAATGCTTTTTTTAACCACAACTCCGGTTTTTTGTGCCTTAACTACTTATGTTCTGAACAACGAACATGCGTGGTTAAGGTACAAAGAAGGGAGTTGGCGAAGGTAAGTGGTGGGTTTAGGTTTTGGGGAAGGGGTGGGGGGTCAGGGGGTTTTAGGTTTTGGGGTGGGGTTGGGGGGTGGGGCGTTTTTGGTTTTGGGGAGTGGCTGGGGGGTTAGGGGGTTTTAGGTTTTGGGGTGTGGTTGGGGGGTGGGGCGTTTTTGGTTTTGGGGAGTGGGTGGGGGGACAGGGGGTTTTAGGTTTTGGGGTGGGGTTGGGGGGGTGGGGCGTTTTTGGTTTTGGGGAGGGTGTGGGGGGTCTGGGGGTTTTAGGTTTTGGGGTGGGGTTGGGGGGTAGGGCGTTTTTGGTTTTGGGGAGTGGGTGGGGGGTCAGGGGATTTTAGGTTTTGGGGTGGGGTTGGGGGGGTGGGGCGTTTTTGGTTTTGGGGAGGGGGTGGAGGGTCAGGGGGTTTTAGGTTTTGGGGTGGGGTTGGGGGGGTGGGGTGAGGGATGTAGGGTGAATGGTGCCTATTGCTAATGCTTTTATCAGGAATGCCTTTACAACGAAATATCGTTGTTAAGGCATTCGTGGTAAAATCATTAGTAGTAGAAACGAGGTCGGTGGTCCGACCTCGTTGTTAAGGCAGTAGTTGTTTTTGAAGTCGTTGTTTCGTTGTACAATCTTATCAGACTAGTCGCCTGACAGATACCTCAGAAATGTAAACTTCCATCTGGTAGAAAGGTTTTCTCCTATCATGGACCCACATGTTGGAATTTATTTCTTCTGTATTTGCACCAAATCTTCAAAAAGGCCTTAAAAATGTAAATGTTAAGTTGTTTTTTGCTTATTTTTGTATACATGCGTTAGGAGACCTCACTCAGGCAGTGTGTGTAATTAATGTTTTAATTTAATCATGAATTGAAAACCGTTTATTAAGTAGATAAGGTATGAGTTGGTGAAGGATATTCTTAATGATACTGGTTTGACAGACATTGTAAGGGATTTTAGCGGAGAGGAACGAGCAACGAAATTATAACTGGAAATAGAGGGGAAAGTTGTCTCCAATGGCATGATAATATTTTTAGCAGGTCAATTTTAGTGAAACATATGTGTAGTACATTGCATAACCTTGAACCAAACAGGACAGTCGTGGTGAGAAATCATTTAATTAAAGAATTCTAGTTGCCTTTATCAAAAGGAGTATATTGTAAAAGAGCTATTGCTCAAATGTGCAGGATATGTCCAACGGTAGCACATCCTGTATGCACGGAAGTGCCCTGGGAGTTTCTGAGAGCAAAGAATGCAGAAGCAGACTCAACATGTGAGAATGTGCCTGGAAAGGAATTATGGAAAAACGTAAAGAAAGGCAAGCTTAGCAGACAAAATACTGTGATCCGAAGAAGAAGAAAGGTAATGGTGGAAAGAAGTTGAAAGTAGGTAAAGGACAAAGCCAATTTAAAAGGTATTAACCGCGGTAAAAACATCTGATAAAAATATGGCACTCTTCTATTTACATTAATGTAGAATGCGGGGTGTTGTTAAAGAACGGAGATGCAATGGGTGCCTAGACATGTTATATCACCTGATGACTGGATCCTTACTACTGAAGTGCATTGGAGTGTAGTGGCCATTTGTGGAAGCATTTTACGTTCCCTGGGCTCTTTTGTAGAAGGAACTGCAGAGGCCAGTATTGTCGTTTATACGGTGGCAGCTGCTGCAAATCTTAAATTGGGGTGAAAGGGAGGTGACGACGGGGATGGGGGAAATAAATATCAATAAAAAAAACGTACCTTTGCGCCGCTGCCTCGCTCCTCTGCTCTCCCGGTGTCCCAGCACAGGCTCCCCATGCAATCCTAGCACTGCTCTTGTGCTATGCTTAACATAAGAGCAGCACCAGGATTGGTCTGAGCAGCTTGGTGTGCTGCTCAGACAGTGCACTGGGGTCTGTGCAGATTCTCCAACCCAGCTGTCCAACACAGCCGGGTTTGAGAAACCTAAGTTTGCATGTCAGTTTAGCCAGCCTAAGACAGCCAGCCAAACTGACATGCGCACTTGGTGCACTCCACTCCTCCTCTCCCACCTCTCATGGCCCAGCACCTCCTCTTCCTGCATATCCTGGCTGAGCCAACAGCTGTAACATAAAACGATAATCAAATATCGCTTTATTTTACAGCTGCTGGCTCTTTGCCAGTGGGGCGCCGCTCTTCCACCATTGCGGAGGAGCCGCCCCTGCGTTTATATAGTACACATAGGAAAAATGCACATTCTAAATGCACGTAATGCAGGTGAATGTTCTCTAGCTGCCATTTTGGTGTGGACACATCAAATTAGGAAACACCTCTGTTTCTGTGCCTGCACTATAATTCTGATGAAGGCACAATAGCACAAAGTTCATTGTGCGATGCTATAACAGTGTGTTATGCCACAGGTTACCTCCAGTTTCCTTTTTCATCTCATTACTCATCATTGATTTGGGCCCTCCTAGACTCTGGAGGAGGACGGTGGGGTGTGATCTGGTAATTAGTGGTCCACTGGTGGAATAGCCAAAGAAGTGGAATTTTACACTCTATAAAGTAATAAAGTTGTTCGCTGTGCTGAACTCACCACATAAATAGGTTTCCCACTGCATTTTCAAGCAAGATAATTTCTCTCTACAACAATTTATTTTAGGAAAATCTTGCAAGAAAAAGTCAGTTTTTAATGCGTTTTCTTCCACAAAAAACAATGGGCCATATTTATGATCAAGTCACACACTCTAGCTCAGCAAGTCGCTTTGCTGTGCTGTACTGCGTGACAGGGAAAAGGCAGGAATCCACCATATTTAAAACAATACAGCTCATTCCTGTCCTTGCCCATGCGCTGGCACACAATGACTGCCAAGTGCCAATGCAGGCATCCTTGTACCAAGGGTTCCTGTGTTGCATGCAGAATTGTTTTTGTGCCAGCAGGGACACCTTCATGCACAAAAACAATCCTGTGCGTCATATTCCTCTTTCTGTGTGTTCTGCAGGATGCAGCACTCACATAGAAAGAAACAAGGAGAAATAGAGATAATTCTCCAAGTTTTTTCAAATCTGGGGATGCGTCAAAATCCATAAAAGCTGTGTGGGAACACCCACGCCACACCCATGGAACACCTTCCCTGAGGAGACTAATGCAACACAGCGACTTGCGCTGCATTGCATTGCTCCATATTTTTTAATCCATTCAAAACCAAGAAAGTGGCTTTGTGTGGCTTCAAATATCTTACTTAAGGTTTGCATTGTTCTAGCACTACCTTGTGTGGTGCAAGAGCGACACAAACCAGGATAAATATGGGTCATAATATTTGTGCTTATGTTTCTAATACTTTACAAAGATTGTGAATTGCACCCATTACAAAAGGTCCTAAAAATTGCGGGACTTCTTACTGGCGAAACCTTTCAACATTTCCAGGCCCTATTCTCAGTAACTATGTATTTCTTCCCAGCATTCACACATCTTTCACTGACTTACTCTCTCTCCTTAATGTTTAAAGATTTAGAAAGCCGAAGCGGAAAGAAAGAATCAATACTCACACACAATGTGTTTCAAAAGGAGACAGGGTGAAGAAACAGATTGTGATAAAAGATCCACGTCATAGACATAAGTCGGAAATTTGTTTAGCAAAAGCTGAAGCACAAAGAACCTGAGCTGCCTTATGTCAGATGTGAATAATTCATTGTTCTTTTTTCTTTGCTTTTTGGCATTCATTAACAGTTTGGCTTTTGCCATCATAGATGCAGCAGCTACAAGATAGACAACGAGCCACCCTAGCAGGAGGAAATCTACTTAGGTAAGTACATAAAAGTTCAAATGAAATAGAACATTACTTCCTGTCCCATCTTACCCCCTCACTGTCCTTACAGTTTGAGGGCTGTCTCATCTCCTGGACAGGCAGTAAAAGAATATAACACTTTTTATTCTTTCTACAGTGTTTACTCACCAGTGGACACCACATGAGGCGAGTCTATCTCAAACTAGAGTTCAAGGTGAGAGTTTTTGTGATGTTGCAGACTTTTCAAACCAAGCAGACTGCTTGATCCTTACGCAAGATCCTAGCGACATATAAAACATCTATGAGGAAAACAGAGGAGGACGATGTAGCACAGTAACCTTTGCTTAGGTCATGTGATTATAATTAACAAACATCATTGTCCACTGCTGTAATCAGCATTTCATTTAATAAAGTAAGTAGAATGCAGTTTGGGCGACAATAGGAAGTACATTGTACTGACGTGTGATAGAAGTGTGGTGAAGGGTGGTCTGATAGATAAAACACTGTGGAAGAATGTGATATGATGGAATTTGGTGTTGTAGACTGTGGTATGAAGTGTGGTGAGATTTTTTATTTGAATGCTTGCGGTGGAATGCTTGGCGTATTGGAGAGTGGTGGTTTAGGGTTCATGTGTTTATTTAATCACTTCTTCCCCATGCCGCTTCCCTTTCTATTTGCTGGTTGACAACGGAATGTTTTAGGATTTAGGCCCACATTTATGAATAATTACGCAAAACTGTGCTAACGCAGTTTTGCGTCATTTTTCTTAACGCTGGCTAACGCCATTCCTTAGAGCCATCTTTGTGCCATATTTTTAAATGGTGCAAGATGGCACTAAGGTATGGCGTCAGGGATGAAGATAGGGAAAATGGCGCTAGTGGGTGTGAAATGATGTTACGCTGGTTAGCTGCAAAAAATATGCTGCTAAACAGCCTAGCATCATTTTTTGACGCCCAATCAGCCAAAAAATGACTCCTGTCTAAGTGTAGGCAGGAGTCATTACCACCACCCCAATGCCCACTACAGGGGACTAGTGTCTCCTAGACAAGCCCAACATACACAGTGCCAGGCAGGGGGCCCCATGTAAGGGCCCCCCAATGGGACTCACAATAAAAAGAATTGATATATACCTAAACTTACCTGGGATGGGGTCCCCCTTCTGTAGCTTCCCTGTGTTGTGGGTGGTTGTGTTACTGGGGCTTGGGGTGGGCATCTTTGTGCCCATTCCATGGTGTTCCACTATGGAAATGAGTCTACCTCCACCCTAACGTCTGGTCTGACCCAGGTGTTAAATAATGGCGCTAAGCAGGCTTAGCACCATCATTAAGGTCCACCTCCTTCTTGCGTGTCGTTTCTGCGCCTGGAGATAAATATGGCGCTAAGGTGTTAGCGTTGTGTTTAGGACGGGAATGCCTACCTTGCATCTCATTGACGCAATGTGGTTTTGCACGTCCTAAACATTGTGCTAACTCCAATATTTTAACGCTAGACGGGTCTAGTATCAAAATATTCATTTGGAGTTAGGTTAGCTTCATTTTAGCACCAAAATAAATGTCGTTAAAGCGACATGAAGCATCCATAAATATGGGCCCAAATGTAATTTGTCCTGTTGGACCTGAAGCAAGTGCAAGTAGTCATAGCTCTCTTTTTCAGTGCTAGATTTGGCACCACTTTGTGAATGGACCAGACAGTAGCTGCCTAGAGCTTTCAAGACACTGTTTTCTCCAACTTCGCACATACTTCAACATTTGCACAAAACTTTAAATTAAACTTTTAGAAAAGCATGACTATTAAATAATCATACAAATTCTAGTTATTTGAGATCGGTTAGGATTTGTTAAGTCTAATCAGGGCACTTTTTCCAGCTTGTACAAATCTGTTAAACTGGCTGTGGTATTTTTGACTGACCTGAATCATTCATGATTTTTATTGTGAAAGACAAAATGTTGTGAAATTGAAATGATCTAATGAATAGAAGAAATTAAGATTCCAAGGGATGAATGTTGTTATTGTTTTACTGTTAAAAAATAGCAAACTTCGAAGGAACAGAAGGGCGCATGTGGCAAAGGAGACATCCATCCTTCGAGGACTGTGAGACTACAAAGAGATGTTTCCCTTCCTTTTTCCCTATTTTTAAGGCACTTAAGATGCGGGAAAGTTACTTTGACAGAAAATATGCATGCAAATATGGTTCACACGTTTTAAGTTTGACTTCATTGTCTTTCCGCGAGATTAAATAGAGATAGAACAGTGTATGGGGATCTCTTAGTTCTGACGAAGGCAGATGACCCATTCGGGCACTTACGACTGGCTGGAATATGTTGACCAAATAATATTTCTCGATGGAGGATTAACACAACCCAATCACCATCCCAACATGTATTTTTAATTGTGAGAGCATCCAAGAATAAACAGTAATTTAGTTGATGTTTTAGGAAATTTGAATCTGTTCTAGCAGCAATTCTGATTTCCATGTATAATATCTAGTGATTCTAGAGGTTCCACCTCTGTGGTTGAGGGCATCCTGGCTGCATGTTATGTTGCTGATCATGGACACACCCGATGGGGATGCGTGCCACAAACATGTGGATGAGAGTTTCTTTCTTAAAAGATCGATCTCCTCCACGTAGACTATTCAGTATAACAGATCAAAATATTTTTTTCATTGTACCACATGGTGTTAAGTGGATAAATAGCAAACACCATGCTGAACAATCGGTGCTTGCAGAATCAGGATAATATGCATGCTTTTTTGCAGAAAGCAGGATGCTTGTGTCACACACTATTGTTTAGAGCTACAATGTGTTTGTGTTCCATTTTCCGGCTCACACCATATTTGTACCCTATGTAGAAAAACGTAGACCATATTAACACATTTTCTGCTTGGCAAGATATTTGCAGGGTAATCTGTGATTCCAGATGGCATTTATTGCCTTAAATCTGGCCATTATAAGTTATAGTCCCCAGAATAAAGAACATAAATGCGAGGGAATACAGGGTGAAAATCACCGTTGTCACTGATTTCAGAAATTATTCTTCTGACATTCACCAATTGTCACCGGGTTCCAGTGCGGGAAGTCTGGTGGAAGTATTTTAGAAAACAAAACTGCTTAAAATTAATTTACTTCCTACCTCACGACCTGGAAGTATTTTCTCGTTCTTTTTTAAAAATAAAACCCAAGCGCAATAGACCGCATGGAAAGGAAGGCTGTGTAGCTAGTTGTCGGAGACAGCGCATCCCCTCTCTGGCGATAAATTACACAGAGGCAATGTGGAAACAAGGCCGAGGCAGTCAGGTGCGCCTGATGATTTTCATCAAGGCCCTATGATTAAGAAAATTAAAAAGTGAATTAATGAAATGAAATGCGGAAAAAATCGGAACGTATTGGAGTATTTCATTAAATCATGCATAAGCTAATGCAATTTACAGGGCCCTCTCCATTATGAGGTTATGCAGAAATTACACTAATGTGAGTTTACAGACGGTGATGACTCGAGGACAGACTTCCGTCTGATAGTTTTCCTCGTTAAATTACAGGTAGCAGAGTGAATTAGAGTTTTTTTCACTGATTTCAACGTTTTCCTTGCTGTCTCATTGCTTCGAACTGAGCTTATCAATAAGAACCTTTCTTGTAAGTATAGCTCCGCCTATCTTTATGTGATCAGCTCACTTCTGAAGCAAGGGGTATGGCTACCAAGTGGAACTGTGTTGTGTGTGACCCCCTTAAATCAATCCTGTAGTTATATCAAAGAGCAGTTTGTCCGCTGGGATTTGTAGGCCCATTCTTTTGCCCGGGAATTACAAAGCATAAATCCTGAAATGCAAAGTGCTGTTGTTACATATCCAGGGCTAGCTGGAGATGTTCTACATGACACATTTGGCCTGTCCTTCGACTCCGAGGTCCAAAGATTAGGACTAGGACTGAGACGTACGACAAACTTGTCTCGCTGACACAGGATTAAAGTCCATGTCCTAGGTTTTCGACATTAAGCGGTGATGACAACGTACTTAGCCGGCAGCATACCATTTCCTAATTCTAGCACTGAACAGACTTTTTCTCTCAGTGTAAAGTTCCACCTGAATGTGACACCCAGATCAATGTGTGGGCATCCCATGTTCAAGTCAAGTGAGTGTTGTGTAAAGCGGTGCTTAATTTGTACATAAAAACGTGCCAGCGCCCAAAGCTCTCCTTTGAAACACACAGCTGCTGATTTTAAATGTGCAAGCGCAGAAAACTGAGGCAACGTAATCCTAAACCCATTTTGGCCTCTTTAATCCATTTACAGCCACTTACTGCCCCTTCATTTCACTCTTGCAGCTTTCTGCTTTCTCCCTTTGAGATGCTTTTTCGTTTTTCTCTTCCTGTCTTTTTCATTACTGCCTTTTGCTCTCCCTGAAAATGTCTGATACATAAAACTGAGTGCCGTCCCTCAAAAATAAGTGTCAGTGCCCTGCATCGGAAACCACAGGCTCAAGTTAAGCACTGGTATAAAGCATGTATGGTAGCAGGACTCTTTGGAGTTGAGACTGACAGATTTCAGAGGCTGGTGGGTTGTTGTGGTTGTGCTTTTAGCTATCTTGGCCAATTTGTGCAACAGCTTGCTTCTGCGACATTGGCTGACTCCTTTTCCACTAACTTTTAGGCAAATGATGAAAACGTTGTTTTCATTCAGTTTTAGCATTCCCTTAGCTCCTTCCTAAGCCCCAGGACACCCTTAAGAATCATTGCTGCTTTTCCCCAAGCTGCTACATCGCTCTTGCTCCTGTCTTCTCTTTGCTTTTTTTCCCTGTTTTTGAGTGCCTTTTCCTTGTTTTTCCCTCATTCTCACTGCTTTCTCCTTTCTTTTCCCCCCATTTTTTTGTGGGCCTCTCCTTGCTTTTCCCTCGTTTTGCACTGCTTTCTGCTTGCTTATTCCCCTGATTTGTCTGCTTTCTCCTTGCTTTTCCATCATTTTCCCTGCTTTCTCCTTGCTTTTTACCCCGTTTTTTTGTGTGCTTTATCCTTGCTTTTCCCTCATTCTAACTGCTTTCTCCTTGCTTTTCCCCCATTGTTTGTGTGCCTTCTCATTGCTTCTCTCACATTTTCACTGCTTTCCCCTTGCTTTACCCCATTTTGTGTGCCTTTTCTTTGATTTTTCCTTGTTTTTACTGCTTTTTGCAGTATCTGCAAGCGCCTGAATACCCTGTTGTGTGATTAGTCATGCTTTACAAATCCTGAATGATTGTTTGGTATAACATAACATATAACATCCATTTAGGACTGACCCAGGTTTTATGGCACATGATGGAAGTTGTGTTACAACCTCCCCAGAGAGGTGTAGTTTACTGTCTCCATTCCTGAGCTGAAGGGCGTAAATGTAGACAGGATGGAGGCAGGGCTACCTCTAAAAATTCTGTAGTGATTTTTACAGCAGGGGATTCCTGATTAGCTCTTCATAAGCACTAATATTTGGATTAATGGTGGGGGAGTAGTGGTTACTGGGCCGATTTTGTTGTTAGAGGGAGGAAAGCTTGTAGGCAAGGGTTCCCCTTTTGTCTCACTCTCAGTGCTACTTTAGTAAGTATCAGGACAGACAGGGGCAAAGTTTTCACAAGTCACTGTGTTTATGTTTTTGGTACTCCTATCGGGAGGCAGTGCCATCACTTCCTCCTGGCAGAGCCATCACCTTTACAAAGACTGTGAATGTGCCTCAGAAAGAACATGAAATTTAAAAAAGAAGCACCCAGACCCTAAACCAATCCATGGCCAACAACTGTGGGATCAACATTCTATATCTGGAAAATGTGAATAAAGGTGGGACCTAAACTACCCCACTTGGTTCCATTTCCAGGTCCTTCAATGCTAAGAATGGGAGTGTTCTGAGTAGTACTTGCTAAGATCTAGGGCTAGAGTATGTTGGACAGCTAGTATCTCAAGGAATATCACCTAAAGTATGCACATCTGTCCAGAATATTTGCAGGTTTTCCTCTGACCAGAGACCCTGCCTGGCCTGCCGGGAACTGGCAGCATCTGACTTCCAGAGGAAGGAGAAACCCACATATGTAGCACCCACTGTATGCTAATTTTTGATAATTACCACTTCTTGTGTATGGCATCCAATTTAGGTGTGATGAAAAGTACTTCTCTTTTTTACAAACAGAAAAGAACTGTGCTGGACAATGAATTGTTTTGTATGTTATTTGACTGTTTGACTTTTCCATCTCCACCTCTAACACTATCTCCCTGAGAAGTCTCTGATTGCCCTCCTTATTATGACGGAAGTCAAATGCAGAAAGAGTGTACTTGGTCTAGTTGGTAGAGCCGTAGTAAGACAGACTCCAGGACAACGGAGGCAAAAACCTCAACCACTACAATTGTGGCACTGCAGCCTCTATCTTCCATGTGGCTCCAAACAAGGTTCTGACAGTGGCATTACCTAGCAGTTAAGTTGTTTAATGGAAAACAAGGGAGCTCACATGCTTATCTAGTCTCCCCAAGGAGCCACGTTTTGTAATCCTGGACAAATCAACCTGTCTCTATATCCTTAGCTCCCTTAACTTGCATTTATTAGACGTCAGCTAAACCAAAATATTACAGCAAAGTGTATATTTACATACTGCAGTAGGCACTGAAATCATGCTAAGGACACAAACACCCAGAACTGAGAACCAAAGGTTGTTCATGGTGTCCAAAACTGAGGCAGGATTCTAAATTTGTTTTTGCAGCATTACAATTGAATGCAAATAGCTCCTCCTTAGTTTCATTGTTAGAAATTGGGTTTCTGATCAAGCATGGGCCACAATCATAGTCAGCCGAAGTCACAAACACACCCTAGGTTAACCTGTGCTCACACTTTGGTAGCTTGACACAAAACAGTCAGGCTCAACTTAAGAGGCAATGTGTAGAGTATTTGTATAACATTTCAAACAGTAAAACAATGAAAATATAAAAAAAAGATACCACACTTGGTTAGAAAAACAGAGCTTAATTCAATAAATACAACAAGATTGAAAGGACAAAAATTCAATGCGTAGAACTTGAGTGAAGAATTTTTAAAGTAGTGCTTTGAAGCGAAAACACAAACAGGGGATATCTGATCGTACTGGATCAGGTCAAGTCAAAAGTTCAGCCTGACCACGATGGAGCGTGGGCTGTCTACAGGGACCCAATGAGGCCCGCTAAACAAAAGTACCTTAATCCTAGTTGCGTCCACGTTGAGAATGCAGGAGCAGACTAAAGCGGTGCATCTGTGTCAATACCTGCAGTGGAGGCTATGCCTACATCCTTTCCACCAGTGACAAGGATGTGTTGATTTTCTCCATGCAACAGCTCCAGTGCTTCGGGCCCAAGATGCAGAGGTTCCAAAGGCGATGCTCCAAGGTCGATCCATCCTGGAGAGGCGATGCGTTGACTGCAATCCATGAATGGGGGGCTATGGTGCAGTTCTGATCCACGCAACACGGGTGATGCGTCGGTTTAGATCCACGCAATGGCGGCTATCCATTGATTTGACTGGAGCGGCACTTTATACCCACTTCCATGAGCCCAGAGCTGGATTGTCACCACTTGTCAGGGCAAGACTTACAGTTGGCTGAGTCCAGATGCTGTAGCAGTGAGTTGGAAGTCATTTGTGACTCTGAGACCTCAGAGAAACAGGAGGCAAGCCAGCAAGCTCTTGGAGTCACTTTGGCTCTGGGTTGGAGCAATACAAGTCCATTCCTTCTCACTCCCGGACAAGGATGGCAGCAGAGCAGGAGTTCAGCAGAGTAGCAGGCTGTCAGACTCTCAACTGCAACTTTTTACTGGAGTGAAACGGATCATGAGGTAAGTTCCCAACTTCCAGTAGGTCAAAAAGACCCAACATAGTCAATGTCAAATCTAAACCTCCAGGAAGAGACGATGAAGGAGCCTGATAATGTCACTGGGTTGTTGCTTGGGTCCTCTGGCTTTTTTCCTTCTTTTTCATATCCTAGAAACAAGAAAACACACCATAAAAATTAACCCAAGAAGTTTATAGGAAGCCTACCCCCATGGTATGAATGAAATGTACTACCAAGATACCCTATGTCCCCTTTTCCGCCTGCCTAGAGAGTGTGCGAAGTTCGAGTTGCACAAATATAGAATCTAAAAGTGAAAAAAGAACTGAGTGACTCTGGTGTTCTGTTATTCTGATGTGTAAATTCTCAGTAGCGATAAATAGCCCACCTTTTTCACGTCTAGAAAGAGCTTGCAAAATAAATAGCCTCTAAAAGAAAATCTGCAGATATCTCAGTGACAATTAAATATTCCCTTACTATTTATGCCAATATATATATATATATGTATATATATATATATGGACGAGAGGCTTTCTCTAAAGACATTCAACCAATTACTTCATTCCCCAGTAGAGATAAACAAACATCATATATATCTGCTTGTTGGTATTAATTAGCAAAAATACAATGAACTCAATAAATATCTTATTCACTTTCAGGTTTTTTAGCAACAAGCTTTCAGAAAAAAGAAATTAAAGAAAAGTAAAATAGGTAATATTAACAGTTGGTTTGAGTAATGTCTGCTTGTTGCCCTGAAGATAAAATATTCTGTTAACTCAATAAATGTCTCTTTGCCTTCAGGTTTTCACTACAACAAGCCTTCAACATGAGGAAACTGAAAAAGAATCAGATAAGTAATGTAAACCATTAATTAGAATGGAAGCACGTTACCACACAATGTTCAAATGCTCTACTAGAGTGTGTTGTTTCTTGTATTTTGCTTGCAGGTCAATGAAGAAGAAATCCTTCAGGGAACACTGAAGTGGAGCAGGAGCCTGATGCGACCCAATGCCAACAATGGATGAGCATGACAGCAGGAATTCAGGAACACGAAGAAGTCAACCTGAGTGATCAGGTTAGTATTCCACAGGAACGCTGGCGATGAGCAACTTCCTACAGTGCAGCATGCAGTCATGTAGACTATGCGCTCCACCATTTAAAGGGACTGAACCCTTGTGTTCAGAGTCTGTGCAATCCTGGCAAAGGCCAGCAGAGTGGTAGTCCTTTCAGCAGCATAGCAGCCCTTTTTCCAGGCAGAACCTTCAACAGGTCCATATGTTTACTGAAGAGCTGGCTGGTGTCTGAGGTCCAATACTTATACCTGGTACTTCCTTAAAAGTGGGAGAACCTTCTAGAAGTTTCCATTTGAAATGCAATGGTTTGCTGCCTCTCCAGCCCTGAGTATAGAATGCCTCCCCTCACTGCCTCAATCACAAGGTGCATGTAATCCTTTGTGTGATGGCAAGACATAGCATATTTAGGCATTAGTAGGGCTGTGCCCAGATCCGGCCTTCTATCCTGCCAGTGATGGCCCATCCAGGCACAACTAAGCTCTCTATTGCATGTCACTGTTTAAGAGGAGTACACAAAGACCAACTGCCAAGCACTGTCAGTCATGTGACCAACAGGCAAGCGGTAGGCACTAAATGGCTAAAGCAGGAAAATACCAACTTTCTAAAAGTGGTATTTTAAAAATTGTAATTAAAAAACTGACTTCACCCTAAGGGAAGATTTTCCATTTCAATTCCTAAGACATCAAATATGGACTGTTTACCTTTTCTCATTGGGAAGTTACATTTTAGTAATTGTAATAAGGTATTTCAATGTTCAGAAATTTAATTTGGCTCATTGAATCCACAATCTGTTGAGCATTCCCTTTTTTCAGAATTAAGGTAATGGTAGCTGCTCGCCATGAAGCAGAGACAATGTCAAATTTCATGGTGCCAGTTCACTGGGATACTAAATGAGCATGAGAACTGTAGATGTTGAATATACATATTTACTAATACAGGCCATTTGACCAGGTGCTTTACCTGCAGCTGCATCCTTCAAAACCAAATACGCTTTGAATTCTGAAAGTTTGCATTCTTGCAACAAGCTAGTTTCACAAGTCAAGAAGAGAAGTATTAGCACAGCAAAGTATTCTATTTTTTCTTTTGACAAAGTCACCTCCTTGGCCCTATTCAGTGCTAGAAAAAAATCAACAAAAATAGTTTCAATTTCTGAATCACCTTGTGCATAGGTTAACAGTTTATAAACCTTTTGGATCCTGTCACTTAACTTATTAGGTCTGTCTTACCAGACTAGCACTGAACCATCTTAATCGGCCCACTCAAGCCGTAAATGATCAGCTCTCTTGGAAATTTACCACATGACTAAACAAAAATTAGTCTATCTAATGACTATTACACAGCCGGCGTTTTTCCCCCCATACCTTGGTCTCTCAATGTATCTTGTTCCATCTCCCTATTGGTGTAATTTGGATCTTTTAAACAGGATTGGTACGCATATAACATTTCTTCATATCCTCTAAGGTAATCCTTAAAACAATTCCAGCTGTATTAATTAAAACCTGAAGTGCTGTTGCATATGCAGCTGTGATTCCTGAACCAAAAATGATTTAAGAACATCCTCACAAAGTAAAGGATCAATGTCTGGTCTAACTTCTTAAACGTAATAACAATAGCTGTGTATGTATATACATGTTATTTCTAAAGTGCAATACTAGCCATAAGGCAGTGGAGTGCTGTCAAAGGTAAGCTTAAAGTCCCCAAGTGATAGGAGAAAAAGCTGAGTAGTGGACAATTAAAGCACTGTGATGTACTGTTCTTTAAAGAGGTGAGTCTTCAATTCTTTCCTAAAGTGAAGCAGTGTTGGGACTTTTCTGATGGATATGGGTATGTTGTTCCACATCCTGAGTACATTGTTGGAAGAGGCATGTTCTCTTGTTTTTTTCTTGTTTACACTTCTTAGTCTGAAGTCTGATGGTGTCTTGCCTCCAGGTGTGGTGCAACCACCATAGATGGTGAGCTGTCTGCAAGATCAGAGGGTGTGTTGGATGTGATGGCTTTGTAGATGATACAGTTGGTTTTGAAGATTGTGTCGACTGGCAAGGGGAGCCAAATGAGTCCCATTAGGATGGGGTTGACGTGACCATATCTTAAGGCCCTGGATGAGACATGCTGAGCTTGGATGTACGTTTGGCTTTCTTAGCTGATTTACCCAGCTGACATTCTGAGACACAATTCATGTCTCTCACTAATAAATGAGGTCCAGGCTTCTTTCTGTACACGCACCTCTCAGAGGTCTTGTAAAAAACATCATACAAATTAGGTCCATAAGAACTAGTATGGGAGAACTGATAAATGTATCCGTTCATTACCCATTTGACCCACTGTCATGCTGTGTCTTAAATGGAGTCTGATTACTGCTAAGCCAAGCCTTATAAGCAAGGTCACCCCATTTCATCCTTCTCATTGTTCTGCAAGGAGACACAAGCACCCTCCCTTTAGTTTTATGTTTTCCATGAAGCAAGAATTCGGTTTCTTTATAAAAGGAACCCAGGCTTCACATAAGTTAGCTCGATGTGCTCCTTGCACAGCATAATTGATTGAGACAAGATGGGTAGCATATCAGTGCCAATAACTGTAGGTGACATTCAAGCCCTCCTCAATCTCCTCCATGCCAGATTTAATTGATCTAGACTTGTGCAGAAAGAATCTGCCTGTGACAGAGTCTGATGTGGTATTTTTAACCTCCCAGTACCTACAATGAATCACAGAGCTGGGTAGATAAAGGGCAAGTGATGCATCTGCTGAGTCAACCATTTACATGAAGAAAACTTTTCAGAATAAATATGTTTCAAGTCGAATGGTGCGTACAAGCATGCAGGAAAAGAGGACCCTCTTAGACATCATTTGCTTCCAGCCTTTGATCCTTCAGAGTGCAGAGGCACAAGAGCTCCTGCTATGTCACCAACCCTGCCCGCACCAATCAGCAACACCAGTATAAATCTTTCATATAAGGAAGCGGCCTGCTGTCATTGTGCAGGATATTAGTTGGCTTAGAATATCAGACGCACTTTTGAAACAGTTCTTGTAGACTTTCCACACTGTCTTCTTTTCTGGCTGTCTCAGGACTATGAGGGGAAAGCTGGCAGTGCTATTGCCTGTGCTGCACTTGTCCTAATACACTGAAGGAGGTTTGTAGCTCTCCTACCAGTAGTGCGCCTGTAGTCTGTGAGAGAAGCTAGTAGTGTTGCTGCCGTGCAGCGCTCCTGTTTGTGAGGGGAACTTGCACTACTCCTGCTTGTTTCTTGCATTCAATCTAGCTCTCAGGCAAGCGGGGGCTATTTTAGGGCTTTTAAGGAAAGTGCAGCTTTCCCTGAAACTGTCCAGCACAGCGGTACTTAACCTTTGTCTGGGGACCCCTGGGGGTCCACACTACCTACTCAGGAAACCTCCAGCGGCATACACAACTAAATAATAATAACATAATTAAACTGTATATAAATAAAGTTCGAAATCGGAGGCTAAAAATTAAGTTGCTGTCCTCAGATTGATTCATGAGAGGAGTGCAAAGTCATCAAACAGAATGTAGTATGGGCGATGGGTGGCCTCAGTTGAATTTGGAAAAAGACTCATCTTTCCTAATAAAATGACATTTTTGGTTGTTTTTTATTTGCTTGCAAAGTAAATAAAATATTTCATTGTTTGTGCATTTGTATGATGGACGCTCGCTTCTTTATTTTGTGTGTATATTTTTGAATTTCAAATCATTGAAATTGCATAAGCCTGGATCTCCAGCTAACAATATTGACTCGGGCGCCAGGGGGCTCCGTGGATTCTAATAATGATCCATTAATGATTCATTGGTGCTCCCAGGATTCCACTGAGAGTCCTCAAAAGACAAAAGGTGAAGAACCACTGGTCTGGGAGGCCTATTTACTAGTCAGTCTAAATTCATTTTTGAATATTTAGAAGAAAGCAAAAAATGCCCCACAAACTAAAATTGAGTTGAAATGTTCTGATTTAGACCCTAGATCACTATACTAGTTACAGTGCTCTTGGGGTGCTGGTGACAGCAAAAAAACCACACACGCTATTATTGTACATGATCTGTGTGTGAAGGAAGCTTGCACTGCTGTTGTACCTCCAATACACGATCAATGAGTACTACTGAAATCCTAGAAACATTTTCACTATACACAACTCCCGCAACTATCAATTTTGTCAATATTTGTTAGAACATGGTGCCATCTGAAAAGCATAATTTTAGTTAGATTTGGTGTTTGAGTGTCACATTACCAATTAATTAAAAATAGTGAGGTTCAGATAATATCATTGTGTTTGCTCGTCTCAAATTGTACATATGAATAAAGAAGAAAACAGCAAAAGCTGGTACTATCCCATCCGTGCTGCATCCTGGTTTTTGTACACTCTATATTTGTCTCAGGCACATTTGTCCAGATCACAAAACATTATTGACTGGAGCTCTTGCATATTCCTAGGGGGTATGTAAGCAGCACTTGGTGAAAACATCGTCTACTGCTGTAGTATGAAAGCTAACAAGTGGAGGTGGGAATGCACCACAAGAATATTTCTTGTATTTTGTTTTGGTAATGATGTGTGATTAACGTTTTTTTGTGCTCTTGCATTTTTGTGCTGTATTACTGCATTGTGTTTATACTGTTTTTGCCTGTAGTCTATTTTGTGCTTTTTTCTTTGCGTTGTTATATTGTGTTTTGTTGTGCTCTACGATTAATTTAATGATGTCAACACATTCTGCGACATATCCAGCCAAAAGCATCACATTTATTTAAAGTTCCTGTAACAAGTAACATTTATCACTGTCTAAGGTGATAAAATACCGCTATTCCAGTTTTTCAACTATTTAGGGCACCGTTTAGCCCCAAAACGTGTAAGATGCTGGTCAAAAATGAGTGCACCTCCTGTTGGGGGATCCTGCTGCCGCCATACTGTGGGTGTATAAGTACTTCTCCCCGGTGCTTGGCGGCCATTACTTAGAATATCTCGGTTAAGAAAGAGCACACGTCCTGTGAGGGGGTGAGAGATGGCCCCTTGTTTCTAGCGTGTGACTCGCCAACAGAGACAGTTGTACTGTATTCTGGGCTGTGTCTCTGAACGTGCCCGGGTCGCTTTTCCTCAGGGAGACATCCATGGTGCTGAATATTTTAATGGGGTGTTAATAAAAACAGATGGATATGATGGAAAGCTCCATATCTCTGATGGGAACAGAAATTACCCCATGGAATTTTGCAGAAAGGTTGTTAATGCAAATTTCAATCATCTCCTTTGAAATATGTTCAACACGTTGAAGCGGCTTCGGCAGACCGAGCCAGCGCTCCTGCTTACTGTGCAGAAATCATTGCGATTCAAGCTGCGTTTTAGGGAAGAAACTGCAAGAGGCAGGTGCCACCTGTTTCCCTCTATCATCTATAAATACACGAATCGCGCCACTTTTTTAATGTGGTCATCGATATAAAGCTGCAAGCAAATGTGTCCCAAAACACGTCATACTCCACGCTATAACAAGGACGTGGTATACAGGGGTATAGCTTGGTCAGTAAGACCACAACATTTCACAACAATCACACTGGCTTATCATGGTAAAGTACATTATTTGAGAGGCAGAGCATGAGGGGACCTAAGGTGTAGTGGGAGGGCGTAGCAGTGTCGATTGTTCAGGTTACTTAAAAGCGAATGTACTGTAAAATACCCAACAGTTTTAGGAGATTAAAAACAGAGTGTGTGTGTGTTTGTCTGTGTATGCGGTGGTGCTTAGGAGGCATTGGAAAGATAAGTGCGGATTGTTAGGAATAGTTAAAACGCAATCGTTTTCAAACCAGCCAAGTCGTAAAACTGAAACAGAGAATGTGTGTGTAGGTGTATGTTCTTGTCTGTATACATTTACAAATCGTATGTATAATCTTACAGCCGCTTGACCAAAGCCGACTGAAAGCACCTTTACCCAACTATTTACTAGAGACAACATTTATTGGGGGTGTAACACCCCAAACATACACCCCCCCCCACCCCCGAATCTACGCCCCTGATCCTGCTGTGTGAAAAAAAAGAGCGAGAGAGACGAGAGAGCGCGCCACGCACCAGTCTATAATGCTGTGTTGGAGTATGGTGAGATAGGGCAACAGTGTCACAAATGATGATGACAGAGTGGAAAGTCTGCACCCCGTGGTACAATAACCACAAATTGTGGAGGGACAACTCTGAAGAAATCTTGCCACTCTGGTGTTGCACTATATTAATCTGTGATGTTATTGCCACGTATTTAGAATGCATTGCTACGTTTCAGCGACTGTAATTCTGGGACTGTACTTGTGCATTGCTGCGTTTCAAGCATGCGCTGGTCACAGGGTGCATGTTTTAACCAGCTTTGTGGAAGCGTCAAAGGCTGGGTAGCGCAACCCGGCATTTCAGATAATGGAATTAGCCAATTTAATTAGTAGTATGTCTTGTCTGCTTAACTGAAGCTGCTCTATTCAACACTGAGTTTCAGGCATAAAGTGGACATCTTTGTGAAAGTGGCCGATATTCAGACACTGTCTGCTGGGTACATGCTACAGAAGTGATCTGGAATTGGTACCAGGAGCGGCTAGTGGTGCGTGGTGAAAATTTGTAATAAAAAAAAACACCTGAATCCACCGCCACCACCACGGCACAGCTCCTCTTTCCTTCGCCGCAGGCACAGGCTCTAAGTAGCTCATGGTGGATGTGCAGGGGCGTAGGAGACAGTAAATTTCTGGGGGGGACAGGGACAACCTTGAGGACTTTCAAGTGACCCTATACAAATCGCCCATAGTGTGAGAACGCCCGGGTAAACAAATACAATCGCATAGTTTTTAAGTGAAATATTGAGAAAGGTATGCTTGTAGTCAGTTTGCAAGTATGCTTTATTGTTATTTACATTCACAAAGTAATTGGACCAAATGCACAAAAAAATGTTTATAAATCTCGCATCTTCATGCACCAAGCAAACAAAGGTGGGACAGAAAAAGGACGAATAACCTAAATGTTCTTGGTGAAATTCCTAAACCTCAACATGCAATTGGCCTAATTAGAAATTATTATTTCTTGCTGTAGGTATCTATAATAAAATTATGAACTTGAATTTGAAAAGCCAAATAATTTCTTGCGCCGTTCACTGCGGAGGACAAATTGTTTTGCTATTGTCTGTAGGTCAATTGAGTCCATCATCTCTTTATGTATATTGCATATGGCAACATGATTCAGTCTTTTCTGGGACATAGTTGATCTTAGCCAAGTTTTCAGGCGGCGGAGACCACTGAAGCTTCTCTCAGCCTCACAAGAAGATACTGGAATAATTAAAATAATCTGCAGTAGCTTCTCAACCTGTGAAAAGAAAGCTCTCTCTCTTGGAAGCATTTTTCGGAGTATGTCTGCCAGTTCTGGGACTGAAGAGTACTTGAACATACTTGATAATATAGTTAATTGTGCTTGGAGCAGCAAAGGGTCAATTTCTTTGTACTGAGAAATAGAGTCCATGCCACTGCCTGTTAAAAGCACCTGTTCAAGTTTTTCATATCTTTGGATGCCTTCCTGGTCAAAACGCTGAGTGAGATGAACAGAAACTGTATCCGAAAGTTCAAAGTACTGAGGTCGATAGTAGTCCCCCACGGTTGCAGGATGAAAAGTTTCTGCTGCGCCATCATCTATTCTTTTAGGGATTCGCCTCAGTCGTGGCACTTCAATGGCATTAAGATGGTACTTGGAAGTCATCTGGTTAGTGGAATGGATCAGGCTGTTGAATGACTCATCATTACGAAGCTTCAGTATGGCACTTTTTGCTACATTCACAGCAGCCAGTAGCCCAGATATAGTTTGCTGGCGGCCTTGCATGGCAATATTCAAACATTCCAGAAGCTGCAGTATTTGGAGAGCAATCTGAAGACCTAGGACAGTTGTTCCTCTCTGAAAGTGTGCAAGCAAACCACGAGCACGAGCAGACACATCACCACTGGACTTGGATGTTGATAATTGTTCTAGGGTTTCCAGAATAGGTTCATAATTATCCATTACTTTTTGTACAGCTTTTACACGGACCGTCCAACGTGTTGGACACAGTGGCTTTATTTTTAACACATTTGTAGGGCCTTCAATGCTGTGCTGGATGAGGTCTGAAAATATTGTACGACATGTCAAAGACTGCCCAAACAGATTTCCAAGTTCTTGGACATAAAGCAGTGCATCTTCCATTATGGAACATTTATGTGCTGCAGCCTGCATAACTAGATTTGTACAATGTGCTCCACAGTGAACATAAAGAGAAAGAGGTTGTTCTTGGCGTATTAATGCTTGTGCACCATGGTATTTCCCTGCCATATTTGCTGCACCATCATATGTTTGTGCTCTCAAATTTGACAGAGAAAGACCATGGCGGCATAAAACATCTTTAACAATTGTAGCAATTGCAGTACCAGTGGTATTATCAGCCTGATACAGTCCAATAAAATGCTCATGAGGGTACAGATCTTGGTCAGTGTAATGGATACAAAAGCTTTCTTGTTCCTGACCAGATATATCCTGTGTGCCATCAACAATTACTGCATACGGATTGTCACCAATATTCTTACGAATCTGGTGACAATAACTGAAGGACTTCGTTTTGGATGTCTGGGCTGAGATATTCTGCTCGATTTGCTGTAATCCACTGTTTCAAAGAAGGTACATCCTCTGCTCGTGCACTAAGAAACTGACGGAAATTCCCATTGCTGTCATCATGACCTCGAAGTGCAAGGCCTTGCTTTGCCAGAAAAGCAATAGTATGAATGATTTTGTTAAGACAAAGCCAGGCTTCGTTTTGCTGTTGTTGGATTTGCTGTGATAACTGTTGATTGATTGGTTGGCACCCTCTATAATGTGCTAATTGATTCAGTGCATAAGAATGAGCATAACTGCTCTGGTGCTTTTTGAACCTTTCTATGGCCTTCTTCCAGTTGGTATAACCAGTGCTGCAGAATGCTTACTCTGCGTTCTTGGAAAAGCTCTGTTAATTTCAGCAACTTAGCTTTTGCACAGTGAAAGCACAGTACTCCTGCCACTCTGTCGCTGTAATGTAGCCAGGGAAAATCCTGGAACCACCTTCCCTGAAAATGCAGAATAAGTTTTTTCTTAGTCTGTGACTGTGTTTCAATGATTTGAACAGGCATGGTGCTCTCAGACGGTTGGTTTGGTGTCACTGTGCTTCCAAGTGTTTCCTCATTATCCTGAAGACTGGTTGCTGTTGCAGAAGAACTGTTGCTTGATTCATCTGAGGAAGTGACAGCTTCACAAAATGTTCCTGGGACTGGGGCGTAATCACTTGATATTTCGAAATCAGCCACCCTAACTCCATATTGAATTGCAGACTGCAGATCCGGCATATCATTGCAATGAATTGTATTAGTTTCTGAGTTGTCTGAAAATAGGGTCACTTCACTTGGCTGTTTCTTTACAAAGAATTTCCGGATATCCATTCTAGGAAAAAAACAGAAAAGATAAGTTTGTAGCAATTGCAATTTTGGAACATACAGATTAATTAACTGCAGTTTAAAAGTTGAAAACAGACTTTTGTGTGTATCCGCATATGTAATTAACATAGGAAGTGTTAGAAGCAAAACCTGCCTCCAGCATAAAGATCCTCTCCCAGTGTTGTGCAACAGTGAGTGGAAGTGATGCTAGCATGTGGAAAGGCTTCCTAGAAGGTCTATCAAGCTGCTTTAAAACACCGTTAGGTTTCCACAGCAACTCTACTTGGCACAATACCTGACTAGAATGTTTCAGCAATTCATATAACACTCCAGCATATACTTAACAGTGGCAGGGAACTTAGCTGAAAAAGTTCCTTAAGCTGAAGATGACAGATAATGCGATCAAGCAGGTCTCCAAAAGTGAAGTATTTTTGTACTTGTGGCAAAAAGGAATCTATTGGGGAACCTCATATGACATTGTAAGGCGTTTGATTTTGGTCACAGTAATACAAGTAAAGTGCTACAGAATTGTTCTGTACACAGCATACAAAGAGAAAATGCACAAATGTTGAGATGCTGAAAAAGGAAGCGCATTAACATAATTTGACTAAAAAAGTATCCAAACAGGTTGGGTACAAATTATTCATGTTTTACACTAGACAACTCAATAGTGCACTTACTTATTGGAAGCGGTAGTAGTAGCAGTGGCCCTTTTTGCAATGATCTTGATCCACTCACTGACTGTAGGTTGTTGGTCTGGCTGAATGCTGCGTTCTGGTGGCGTGCGGTGCTGTGTTTCCTTCTGCTCAGGGACTCTGGAGACTTACCACCAGGTAATAGCTCAGGTGAGCCAGAGCTGAGTCTGAGGACTTGGAGTTGGAAGAGGCGCTGGTTACTCAAGGGAGGCACAAAGACGGTCCTTATTAAATTGTGGCACATTTCAGAAAAGAAGGCCAACCACATGCGCAGTGGGCACAAAGCTAGCATTTGCCCTTGGGTGGTGGAGAGGACACCCAAGGTAAGTATCCTGGCGGGCAGGCAGGCCCCCTGCACAAAGTTTGCACCTAAAAGGGCTGCAGGGGGAGCTCTCCCATATGGAGGGACCTACCTCATGGCCACATAGCCAGAGGGGTGGATCCAGGCCAGGAACTCACCGTTGGGGCCAGTCATTATCTCCTCCAAAGTCACTGAGGTGAATGCAGATGAGATTTTGAAAGTATGCTTTGTGTCATATTTTTATGTATTTTAAGATGGGGTGGAGGGATGTGGAATTCCTATCACCCAATGCTGAGGACATACTGTTTGGGGTCAAGGGCAACAAGTTTTCATATTTATTTTGTCCTTGGGACAAGTAGGCCCAAACCCCTGCAGCACAAATGCTTTGACTGCCAGTTTACAAAGATGGGAACTGTCTGCAGTGGATGTAATATTTGTATCCATATGTTAATGCTGTTCACACTTGTATTTATGGTTCATTAATGAAAAGCCTTCATTATAACGGTGAGTGCTGTAAATAAACGTTTTAAGGTCACGTTGCACTAATGACAGTGGTTCCAGTAAAAAACATGAGTGTACACACATGTTTGAAAAGCTTAATAATATGAGGCTAATTATAATGCTCCCAGAATGCTCTGTGATTATATACAAAATGTTGGCAGAAGTTTGTAAGCAAGAGTGATGATTTTTTGCTTTCAAAATAAAATGTTCGGAAAAAATGCAAGTAGGGAAAAAAACGCTTCGCTACAATTATATTTTAGGTGTTATTTCTTTGAAGCGTCACTGAGTAAAATGTGTTGATGCATGCTAGTATTTAAAAAAATATATTCCTCATAGAAAATGCGTGTAACAATTTTCAACAACATTTTGGGAAGCATGAAAATCAACAAGCACTGGCAAAGCCAACCAATCTGACACTTTCTGTGAGTCTTTAGGTTTTGTCAATGCATGGCTTTTTTTGACATACCTTTTGTAACACTTTATTGTTTTAGGAGCTGCTAGGCCCTCACCATTGTAAAAACAGTGGCAAACAGAAAGAAAAAAGGTTTTGGTCTCAAAAAGCACACACTGTCACCAATTATTAATAGTCTCAAAAGTGCACCCATGGTATACGTCTTTGAATTTGTGGCTTTCATGAATTCACAAGAGCTGACAGAAGTAGACCAGGAAATCGTACTCCTAGAAAATATTTGTGAACTGTATTTCAGCACGAGCAAATATACATGTGTAGATTTGCTCATGTGAAAATCTATTGAGCATTTACAAGTTCACTTTCCCTCCATCTATTTTTTCCCAAACCTGGAAGAATTTCTACTATTGCCATTGTCAGGAGTAAATTTCCAACCTTTCTCATTATGGGAAAAGATTAGAGAAGAGCTGGTGAAAATACTTAAAAACATGCAAGTTAGTAGGTTTGCAGACTACATGGCACCAAAGGGACAAGTAGATTTTTTTACAGGGCAAGTAGATTTAAGAAGCAACCTGTCCCATCGCAAGTAGATATTTTATTTAATTCCACACCCCTGGGGTGAGATCATGATTGGTGGGGCAATTCAGCTTACCTTTCTTGCCTGAGCAGGACACCAAGGTCACAGAACCCTCCAAAGTGTGCTAGCAGGGATCGGTGGCAGCATCCAGGATCGCAGGAGTTGCAAATGATCACTGGCATCTGGTCCCTAGGGCCAACCACTAGCGCATGCACAGTGGGCACAAAGCTAGCATTTACCTTTGATGAAGGGTAGGTTTTAGGGTACAGGACGGGGAGGTCACGTAGTTTTTAGGACAGGGCCAGGTAGGTTTTAGAGTTCAGGGTGGGGGCGAGGTAATTTTTAGAACAGGCCTGGGTAGGTTTTAGAGTACGACGGGGCGCCGGGAAGTTTTTAGGACAGGGTGGGTTAGATTTTAGGGTTCGGGGCAGGGGGTCAGGGTGGTTTTTAGGGCAGTGCAGGGTAGGTTTTTGGGTACAGGACGGGGAGGTCAGGTAGTTTTTAGGGCAGAGCGCAGTAGGTTTTAGGGTTCAGGGTGTGGGGTCGGGGTAAGTTTTAGAACAGGGCGGGGAAGGTTTTACGATACAGGGTGGGGGCGGGTAGTTTTAGGGTACAGGACGGGGAGATCAGGTAGTTTATAGGACAGGGCGGGCTAGGTTTTAGGGTTCAGGGCAAGGGCAGGGGGTCAGGTAGTTTTTAGGACAGGGCGGGTAGGTTTTAGGGTTCAGAGTGGGGCGGGGCTCAGGGTAGTTTTTAGGAAAGGGTAGAGTAGGTTTTAGGATTCAGGGTGGGGTCGGGGGTTTGGGTAGTTTTTAGGATGGGCAGAGCAGGTTTTAGAATTCAGGGCAGGGGCGTCTGGTAGTTTTTAGGACAGTGCAGGGTAGGTTTTAGGGTTCAGGGCAGGGGTGGGGTCAGGGAAGTTTTTAGGACAGTGCAGGGTAGGTTTTAGGGTACAGGACGGGGAGATCAGGTAGTTTATAGGACAGGACGGGCTAGGTTTTAGGGTTCAGGGCAAGGGCAGGGGGTCAGGTAGTTTTTAGGACAGGGTGGGTAGGTTTTAGGGTTCAGAGTGGGGCGGGGCTCAGGGTAGTTTTTAGGAAAGGGTAGAGTAGGTTTTAGGATTCAGGGTGGGGTCGGGGGTTTGGGTAGTTTTTAGGACGGGCAGAGCAGGTTTTAGAATTCAGGGCAGGGGCGTCTGGTAGTTTTTAAGACAGTGCAGGGTAGGTTTTAGGGTTCAGGGCAGGGGTGGGGTCAGGGAAGTTTTTAGGACAGTGCAGGGTAGGTTTTAGGGTACAGGACGGGGAGATCAGGTAGTTTATAGGACAGGACGGGCTAGGTTTTAGGGTTCAGGGCAAGGGGTCAGGTAGTTTTTAGGACAGGGTGGATAGGTTTTAGGGTTCAGGGTGGGGGCAGGGTCAGGGTAGTTTTTGGGAAAGGGTAGAGTAGGTTTTAAGATTCAGGGTGGGGTCGGGGGTTCGGGTAGTTTTTAGGACAGGCAGAGTTTTTTTTAGGACAGGCAGCGCAGGTTTTAGAATTCAGGGCAGGGACGTCTGGTAGCTTTTAGGACAGTGCAGGGTAGGTTTTAGGGTTCAGGGCAGGGGTGGGGTCAGGGAAGTTTTTAGGACAGTGCAGGGTTAGTTTTAAGGTACAGGACGGGGAGGTCGGGTAGTTTTTAGGACAGGGCGGGGTAGGTTTTAGGGTTTAGGGCATGGGCAGGGAGTAAGGTAGTTTTTAGGACAGGGCAGGGTAGGTTGTAGGGTTCAGGGAAGGGGCGGAGGAGTCATGGTAGTTTTTAGGACAGTGCAGGGTAGGTTTTGGGATTTAGGGTGGGGATGGGATCGGGGTAGTTTTTAGGACAGGGCAGGGTTACTTTTAGGGCTCAGGGCGGGGGGCTTTAGAGCTCAGGGTAGGGGGGAAGGGGGAGTTTTAAGTGCTTGGGCGGGGTGGAGTATGGTATCAGGTGTAAGAGGGCATGGCGGGAAGAATTTACCATGCATATTCCTTTACCAAACATGCTTTTACAACGAAATTCACTGTTAAGGCTTGCATGGTAATGGTGTGCATGGTAAAGGCATGCATGATAAAGACATGGCCGTTGTTGAGAACACGTTGTTAAGGCATGCGTGATGTACACATGTGTTGTTCCATCATACATCCCTCATACCAGTGTAGGGTGTCAGAGCACTTTACATCACACAGACATTACACAGAGACAATCATCATATGTATGTAGCTCAGTCTATAGGACATGTTACATAAGACAAAGGACTACAAGGTGTGGGAGTCACAGGCCATCCATACTGGTAGCAGGTATAGTTTAAGAGTACCCTGTCTGGAGAAGCGCAGGCTCAGAATTTAAAACATAACGCCATAGTTGGGGGTTCTCTTTAATAATAAGAACTGATTTTCACTGAAATTAACCCCTTTTGCAACATTAAGTTAATGAAAAAATGGGGAACAACCATAACGATCTAATCTATACCTCGCAGTTTGTATGCATCTCTTTGCGCTAGTACTATTTTATGATGACTCAAAACTTCCACTAGACAAAACTTCAATCTCTCTCCAGGAAGACCATTAATCACCGGATTGAGATTTTTATTGTTGCCTGAAAACTGTCCGGGTCAAGGAACACCCAGCAGGTGCTTTCAAGGCCACTTTCAAGCACCGAGTCACCTCAGGGGACAATAATTAGCACTGTGGCAGTCGGAGACCCTGGTGAAAGGTAGACAGAGGGCGACAGAAACAGGGCCCTAACAGACATTGTCACACAAGCGCGCTAAAACCTGCCCTGCTCATATCTTACAGTGAACCAACAATACTGTATACAAAAGGGAGATGCTCGGCAACACAGCACTTTATTTAAAAAGTAAGGGAAATACTTTAGTTAATTCCCCAAACCTCCTTACCTTATTTAAATCTTGCTGCTATATTCAGGCTAGAGGGCGGCAGGAACGGATTTCAGACAGCAATCGACAAAGGGCCTCTCTCTCCCTTTGTTTTCAGAAGTGCAGGCTCCAGGCAGCTGTGGGCTGTTGGCGTCAAGGTGTGAAAGAACTCCTCCTGTGCTTGCAGCACAACAAAAGGGCAGAGGGAGAGTGGCCTTTGTGACGTCACCCTCATGATCAGATTGGTCGCAGGTAGCTGGAAGTCAAATCATAGAAGGGGAAATCCTTTGTCCCCTTGTCCCCCCCACCCTTGTCCCCTGTGTCCCCCCCACTCCAAAATCTGGGGGGGATATATCCCCCGCGTCCCCCACACTTCCTACGCCCATGTGGATGTGCTAAGTCTAAAGACACTACCTACTATGTACAAGGAATTGTGTTTCATAGAGCCATGGAAACATCTACACAGGCCAATCGGAATATGTTGTAATATAGGTTGTTGTCATCACAGATTCCAGCACGCAAGCTCTTGACGGTTCCTACGTTCTGTTGCTACGGAGGTTGATCCGGTGAGTGCGGCAGTTACGGGGAGCCGGCAAGAGGGAGTGACACTGAACCTTGCGCACATCAAAATAAACATTTCAACTTAAAACCTGACTCAGACATCTCATCATAACAATTTATGGTGACAACTTGCCGGTTCCAGAGGTAGTGTGGCAAGGTTTTGGCAGAATCTAACCGCACGTGCGGGAGCGCCTCGCTTCAAACAGTGGCATTGTATTCACAGTGAAGGTAACAACGCAGAACGAAGGCGGTAGGATCGAAGGGTTAATGTGAACCCTTTGTGCATCTAAGGTAGCAAGTAATTACCCTAGATCACAAGGATGAAGTGCAGCAATAAGCAATCATTCAATGGTAAGAGTGAATGATGTTTCTGCCCAGGTGGGGTCCACTTCTGTGGATACCAGCCAGCAAACAACACTGATGTGACAATAAAATGGTACAAGGGTTAGTGTGGCTGGCAACAGTGTGGGACTCAACTCATCCTTGATTAGTCACAATGGTTTGACATAATCATCCATTCAATACATGTAGTATAACTTACACACACATTGCAACAGTAGGTGAATACCTGTTTTGGGCTCTGTGTCTGTTTACAAGAAGAGTGCCACTTACAGTGCACAATCATGTTTGAAGATCCCTTAAGTGACTTTGTTGCAAACTTGACAGGATCATCTCCATAGGTGTTTCACCTAGTTACACATGTATACAAACACTGCCTGGAAATCCTACAGCATGTGCTTAACACCACCTAAGCTTGTATGACAACTTCTATGCAGTAAATCATTAATCAGTTGTGAATGTGGAAAATCTTGTTTATTATGAAATCATTATAAAATGATTAAAATCTAAAACTGACTGCACTACACTAACTAACATATCCTATCTATACTATGACAAAACTAACCTATGGTATCTATCTTAACTTAAATCTGTCTTAACCTACCTAACCTTAACTTATACTACTCTACACATACACTGCACCAGACATGTTAAACATCACTTTCCAGCCCCCTTAACCCATTGGGTGCCTCGTATGCGAGGATGAGACCAACTCCTTCTGCACCCGACCCACACGGGGAGCGCTAGCGCTAGCGCTCCCCCAGTTGGCCTCCGAACCCCCTCCCCTGGGCAGGCATAGAAGGGGAATCACTTCCGATCCCCCGAGACACATCTGATGATATCAGCACGCGATCAGGTTGCCCCCATCATGCTGGAAGCTTGCATTTCTCTCCCAATCGGGAGTGGGGAGATCAGAGAGGCATCAAAGGAAAGAAAGGGGTTTTCCTTTCCTTTGATGTCTTTCTGAGCATTTCTGCAGCACGATCGTAAAGCGATCGTGCTACAGAAATGCCTACTAGACACCGGGGAGCTTTTTTTTATATAAACAATGAAGGGGGGCGACCCCTTGGGGGCAGGTCAGCCTATTTTAATTAGGTCCATTGCCCCCAAGGGGGACAATAACCTCTGGACGCCAGGGATTATTTACTTGACGGTAGCGGCCCCTTAGGCAAGGGTCACTCCCCTGGGAGCCAAATTTATTTTAGGTCATTTCTGCTCCCCCTTGGGGGCAGATTGCCTATTTTTTTTAGGCCAATCTGCCCCCAAGGGGGGGCAGAATCCACTAGACACCAGGGATTCTTTTTTCACTCCAATTTGGCGCGATGGGAGCGACCTCTTAGGCAAGGGTCGCTTCCCTGGGGGGCATTTTTTAAGGCTGTTTCTGCCTCCCTTGGGGGCTGATCAGCCTATTTTAATTAGTCTGATTTTCCCCAAGGGGGACAGAAACTACTAGGCACCAGGATTTTTTTGGTGCCAATATCACGCAAGGGGAGCTACCCCTTAGGCAAGGGTCTCTCCCCTGGGGGTCAATTTTATTTCAGGCCATTTCTTCCCCCCTTGAGGGCAGATCAGCCTATTTCTATTAGGCCCATCTCCCCCCAAGGGGGCAGAGACCACTTCAACAGCAGGGATTGGCGTGTATGTGTTTTGTTTGGGGGGCAGCCACTTGGGCAAGGGTCGCTCCCCAGGGGGGCACATTACTGTTGGCCATTTCCCCCCCCTTCGGGGAAGATCAGCCTATTTTTGTAATGCTCATCTGCCCCCAAGTGGGGTCAGAAAGTCCACTAGATGCCGGGGAAGATTGTTTTTCAAAAAAGAGGGTGGGGTATGGCCATATACCCACTGCAAATAAATGGGGCCAAAGTTGTTCTGGCCACCGGTGGGCAGATGGGGCAATTACCCCTGATCCACTCCCCGGGATGGGAGCAAAAATCCTAGTAGATGCCAGGGAATTAAAAAAGAAATAGTGCGGTGGTAGCTACCAACGAGTATGGGCATGGTTATGCCCCCACCCCAACTGAAGGGGGTAACAGTTTTTCACCTCTCGGCCCGAACACTAAAAGATCTTATCCTAACGGCAAGCAAGAGGACATTTAATTATTTTGGGTTTTGATTTTACATCTGGCCAGGAGACCTTGGCTAACTCTCAAAAACGTCCCACTTAGAATGGTCAGGGCTGCACTTTTTGGACTTTGGGATGCTGCCATTTAGAAACATCTATGAGACCTAGACACACCTGAAAACTAAACACTTGGCGGTGTGCTTTACATGCACCCTGGCCCATCTTCTAACCCACAATGCCCTGCAAACCTCCAACTTTGCTTGAAATCACACATTTTCCCCACATTTCTGTGATGGAACCTTCCAGAATCATCAGGAATCCACAAAATTCCTACCACCTAGCATTGCCCATCTATACCAATAAAAATTCTGCCCAACTTGTCAGCCTAAAAACAATTGTTTTTTCAAACTGCCTTTTTGGACCCGCTTTGGTTCCCCCTCAATATTGACATTTGGCTCTTCCCTGTCACTGGCACTTTGCCCACCTACACAAGTGAGGTATCAGTTTTATCAGGAGGCTGAGGGGAACATTGGGTGGTAGGAAATTTGTCCCGGTGTGGTGATCCCACACAGAAAAGTGGGGAAAATGTGATTTTTTTAGCTAAATTTGAGGTTTGCTGAGAATTCTGGGTAAGAAAACACTGGGGGACCCATGCAAGTCACATTCCCCTGACTCCATCGGGTGACTAGTTTTTAGAATTGTCTGGGTTTGGTAGGTTTCCCTAGATGGCTGCTGAGCCCAGGTACAAAAACCAGGTGCCCCCTGCAAAAACAGGTAGTTTTTTTAAGTGATAATTTTGATGTGTCCATGTCCTGTCACAGGCACTAGTCCTACCCACGCAAGTGAGGTACCATTTGTATCAGGAATTGTGGAGGAATGCTGGGTAGAAGGAAGTTTGTGGCTCCCCTCAGATTCCAGAACTTTGCAGCACCAAAATGTGAGGAAAAAGTGTTTCCTTGCCAAATTTTTAGATTTGCTAAGGATTCTGGGTAACAGAACCTGGTGAGAGTGCCACAAGTTACCCCATCCTGGGTTCCCCTAGGTGTCTTTTTTTCAGAAATGTCCAGGTTTTCTAGGTACTGGATGAGCTAGAGGTCAAAATCCACAGCGAGGCACTTTGCAAAAAACAGGTCAGTTTTCTTTAGGAAAATGTGATGTGTCCACATTGTGTTTTGGGGCATTTCCTGTCACGGGGACTAGGCCTACCCACACAAGTGAGGTACCATTTTTATCTGTAGACTTGGGGAAATGCTGAGTGGAAATAAATTTGTGGTTCCTCTCAGATTCCAGAACTTTCTATTCCCGAAATATGCGTGAAAAGTGTTTTTTTTGCAAAATGTTTATGTTTGCAAAGGATTCTGGGTAACCCCTCTCACCCCCTTGGTAGCTTGGCACGAGCAGCAGGCTTAACTTCAGAGGGCTATGTGTAAAGTATTTGTACCAACACACACAGTAACTTAATAAAAACACAACAAAACAAGACCAAAATGACAAAAATCCACAATACATAAGTCAAGTTATCCCTAAAAATGCAAAAAGAGTCTTCATGTAATTTTAAACACACACTAACGCTGTTAGCGTGAATATGTACCTTGGGGGCGTCAAAAATAACCCCGCACGGGCGAGTGTGTGTCAAAAAGGGCTTGCGATGCGTCGATTTCACTTACGACCGAGACCTTGCATCGTTTCTCCTTTAGTCGAGTTGGCGTGTGTCGTTTCTTCTCTCCGCAGGAGAGTGATGCGTTGATCCGGTCAGCACTCTCAGGTCTGGGCAGGCCTTGTGTCGTTTTTACACGCCCAGTGGTGTTTGTGTCGGAAATCCAGCCGCATGATGATCCGAAAACCACGTAGCGCCGGTTGTGATCTCACCAGCCTCCGACAGCGATGCTGTGCGTAGTTTCTCCAGCCCGGGTGTCGATCTTTAGGTCGTGTTGCAGGTGAGCGTCTATTTTCATCCATGAAGCTGGCAGTGCATCGATTTTTCAGCCGCAGATTGGAGTTGCGTCCATCTTTTCCCCGCACGACGTTCTGTGCATGTATTTCTCAATCTTGGGCTGCCAGCTTCTCCTTTCAGGTTCCCAGGAACTGGATGGGCACCACTTGGCAGAGTAGGAGTCTCTCCAGAGACTCCAGGTGCTGGCAGAGAGAAGTCCTTGCTGTCCCTTAGACTTCAAGCAACAGGAGGCAAGCTCTAAATCAAGCCCTTGGAGATCTTCACAAGAAGGAAAGCAACACAAAGTACAGTATTTGTCCTCTAGCACAGGCAGAAGCAGCAACTGCAGGATAGCTCCACAAAGCACAGTCACAGGCAGGGCAGCTCTCCTGCCTCAGCTCTTTAGCCCTTCTCCAGGCAGAGGTTCCTCTTGGTTTCCAGACGTGTTCTAAAGTCTGCGGTTTTGGGTGCCCTTCTCATACCCATTCTCTCCTTTGAAGTAGACCTACTTTAAAGCAAAGCCTCTCTTGATTGTGAAATCCTGCCATGCCCAGGCCAGGCCCCAGACACTCACAAGGGGGTTGGAGACTGCATTGTGTGAGGGCAGGCACAGCCCTTTCAGGCGTGAGTGACCACTCTTCCCCTCCCTTCTAGCACAAATGGCTCATCAGAAAATGCAGACTACACCCAGCTCCCTTTGTGTCACTGTCTAGTGTGAGGTGCAACCAGCCCAACTGTCAAACTGACCGAGGCAGGTAATCCACAAACAGGCAGAGTCACAGAAATGCGTTAAGCAAGAAAATGCTCACTTTGCAAAAGTGGCATTTTCAAACACACAATCTTAAAATCAACTTTTCTAAAAGATGTATTTTACAATTGTGAGCCAAGGATGAAAAGTCTAACAATGAACCTACAAGCCCTATATATCTCCACAACCAGAAGAGTCCATCAGATGTAATGGTATATTGCTTTCAAAAATCTGCTTTAGCTGGAAAAAGTATTAGAAGAAAACGTCGAAACAAATGGCTTTTTTTTCACCTCACTTTCAATATTTTTTATTTTTTATGTAGGAAAACCTTGAAGGATCTATAAAAATGACCCCTTACTGAATTTAGAATGTTCTCTACTATTTTACAGAAATGTAGCTGGCTGGGATCCAGCATTGGTTTCATAACCATTAAATGGAAGGAGCCTGAAAGCACAAAAAATGGTAAAAATGGGGTATGTGCCAGTAAAATGCCAAAATTGTGCTAAAAATGTGGTTTTCCGATTCAAGTCTGACTGTTCCAGAAGCTGAGAAGACAGTGATTTTAGCACCACAAATCTTTTGTTAATGCAATTTATAGGGGAAAAATCTTATGCTTTCATCTGCAGCACTTTTTTTCCCATTTTAGAAAACATTTTAGCTGTATTTTGACTAATTTCTTCGTCTACTCCAGGGGAACCCACAAACTCTGGATACCTCCAGAAGCCCTAGGATGTTGGAAAAAAAGGATGCAAATTTGGTGTGGGTAGCTTATGTGCACATAAAGTTATGAGCGCCTAAGCACGAACTACTCCAACTAGCCAAAAAAGGCTCAGCACCTGAGAGGGAAAAGGTCTGGCAGCAAAGGGGTTAATCCGCATATTCACACAATACAAACATAAACTATACTTATACACAAACTTACTAAATATTAAAAACTAAACAAATATTCTTTTTTGTATTTTTAATTTTTTGATTTTTGTTTATAAACATATCCTAAATATCAACCTCCACCCACTTAAAAACCTTCCCACCAACATCCTCATCTAACAACTCACTAACATAATGATAACATTACTAATAATAAACTAACCCTATCCTACCTATGCTAAATAGCAATCTATGAAGCCAATTTATAAAAAAAACAGATGGAAGGATGAATATCTGAGGGAGGCCTACATTTGTGCTGCAATTCAATACACCAACTGCTACAATGTCTGCACCATCAGCATTAATGTGACTACTTGTAGCTCAATCCAAGCCACTCTTAGTTTAAGGTCTGCAAGGTTTTTGAGGACCTGTTTCTCAAGCTCAAATTGCTGTCCTGGGGTTGTGGTCACAGGCTGTGGTGCTTGTGCCAGGTGAGCTGATGAGGTGCCTGGAACTACAACTGCTCCGCTACAATGGGGCATTCCAACATCCTGGCTGGTGCTTGCCTTGGCCAGTCCATGTTGTCCCTGAGGCCCAAAATTCCAGGTCTCATCCGCTTTCCATTCAATGTAGATCCTTGCCATGTGCCTGTGGGCCTGTGGAACATGTCTGATGTGGCGGTATCTCCTCAGCCTAATGGTATAGTCCTTTTCCTGTTCAGGCGTCATGTTGTCTGGTGGAGAGGAAGGAACATTGTATCAGACAAAGCTGAACTTGTACATGTTGTCATCAATAATAGGCTTAAGTTTCAAACAAAATCACATGTGGCATGTCTAGCCAAAAATAAAAACATTTCTTGATCTAAAAATTACCATTCATCATAAGGTACATATGCTTCTCTTAACGTAACAATGCATAAATATCCAGGTTTTGGCATTGCAGGTACATGAAATTACAGTGTCTGTCCAAGAAAACGTATAATCGTAATAATATTAAGACTGATTAGGAACTACGATGTTGTGTACACATATAATGGTACACATTTTCCACTCCCTGGGGTTTGCTAGGCAGCATGCAACAGGGTATCTTCTATGGGCAATAACCTATGTGAAATGAGTAATGCCTAGCAAATCCAGGCATTGTGCCTCAGAACTGTGGAACTGATGTGGCAAATATACAAGGCTATACACTTTCCAGCATAGACTAACTCTGTGCCAGGTAGTTGAAACGTATTTGGAGAGTGGGTAGCTACCTCAAAATAAATGACTTATTGGATACTTCTCCAATAATGACTCATGGAAGTACCAGGAACCCTATGACATAGCTCATGTTTTGAAATTCAAGCAGTACCATGTGGCCCTTTGCATATCATAATGTCTGTCTATACATGTCAGCAAGGAATGTTACCTTGATGCACATTACCTCAAACATAGCCATATGATGAGCGTGTGCATGCATGCTGCAGATATCATATGTATAAGTATCTTGTGCTGCATCCTGCAGGTATTTGCCAAATATGAATCAAGGGTGACAGCTTTATTGTGAGCCAGTATGGGTAATGTCACCAGTAGGTGGACTGTGTAATGTGCTGACAACCCAGTGCAAACACGCATGTGGGCCTTTACACATTGGATTTTTTTCTTCACAAAACAATACAAAGTATGATCACCTGTCAAATATTGGACATTGTGAATATGAGGGCACAAGTCAGGCATTTAACTGCATTACCATGTGTGGAGTGGTGACATGTGCTATATCTAGTCATACCTAGTCTGTGTACACTGAGGTAAGAACCCTCCATCCTGTTTGGACCTGCCAGACAAATTGTCCATACATTTTCATGTGGACGACTACACTAGCAATGTGCATCAGGCAGGCAGATTGAAGTTGAATCATTCAAATCCATTTTCACATAGACTTTCTCTCCTACATCTTTAAAACCACAATGGTATTTTGCAAAAACCTCCTCTGTGACCCGATCTCACATGTCGCTGATATGCAGTACTCTGCAGGATGCTCAAGTAGCCATGATGCTGAGTGACAGTTGCCATACATCATGATAAATGTGTGCTAAGTGGTGAACCCAAGTATAAAGATTGCTCTAGATAATGCACTTGCACACAGTAACACACAGGGATAAGCCATTTCGCCACTGGTATTCCTCTAATAAAAATACAATTTAACATTGCCACTCCACAAATATATATGCAGCATCTATCCTAGGAAAGAATGTTGTTTTGTGATGCCTAGCCTGGTCACATGGTCACACTAGATTCTTGGATTCCAAAATTTGGCTAGACGCCTAGCTACTCTTTCATATATGGATCCAAAAACATTCTGCTGTTTGAATGGCAGGAATGTCAGAACATGCCTTTAATCCTTCACACTGTTCCAATCGTAGTAGCAACATATTCTGCATGTTTGGGCATAATATGATGTAAGCACACAATAGGGGGAATAATACATTTGAATAGATGTTCACTGTCTATAGTTTCCCATACACATGTAATGTTGACTATTGGTAATATTCTCTGGGATATGTGTTACACCACAACCACACCTGTGTCCTGCTCAAATTTGGACTTGGGCAGGCATACTGTGTCTTGAAAATATCAGCCTATCCCATGCAACTTTTCTGTCACATAATTTTTGAAAATATTTGTTACTTTCTGTCTATGGTAGGGGTGAAAGGCATTTGAACTTATGACCATCTGTTGGTCTTGGGTCTGGTGATGGCACACGTGCCATACACATCCACACCATAGCTGGACGAACATTACCGTAGTAGGTTCTGAGCCATCCTTTATGTGGGCCTGCATACATAGGCAATACATGCACATTGACATTTGTCTCCATCTATTGCATATGCAACGTTGTCCTACTTCATTTGTGATTTAACATGTAGGAAAATTGTTTTCAGGTGAATGATGATCCCCCTTTCACATCTCAATACAACCAATATTGCAGATCACACACAATCTTCACAGACCACAGAAAACATTCAGGTGACACTCACTGGTAGCACTGGTATCTGCAGGTGTCAACATCAGCATTGGTGTATGCTGCAGATCCACCTACAAGATAAAAGCATGGTACGTGGCTATGTGAATATTGAACATGAACACTGTGTACATATGAAGAATGGAACATTGACCTCACAAATGTCTGGTATTGTCTGCACTTTGGACATGTAGCATATGGCAAAGTTGACATCGCTTGATGAACATATTGTATGTCATGTTGCAGTGTTTATAGATAATATCTGACAAATCACGTCTCAGGTGCACGGAGTGCAGCCAATGTACTAAATCATCCTTCTTTGCTACATGGTGCCAGGATGCCTGTGTTTGATGGCTATGTGAACAGAATAATTTGACAGACCACACTATGCAAGGTATTAATTTTGCAGTGGCCTTCTCAACCCAATACGTGTTCTGAACAATGCTACAAATATCTGACAGTAACCATGGTTGTTTTTCTCCTTCACTTACCTCCTTGTTAGTAGTGCACAGAAAATAAACATTGACTATTCCTGTTCCATACCTGCTCATTAAGGATTTCTGACCAAGTTTCAAAATACATGTATGTTAAATTGTTTGGGGTGAAACAAACACCCTGTCCAACATTTGTGGTTATGAAATGGGAATGAGCTACCCTGCAACATACATGGCGGATAGCCCCCACAGTTTGGAGTCATTAATGACCGCGCAGTCTGGGTGACAACACTCCCTGCACAGTGTCGGATAGGTCCTCCAGCACCTCTAGGCTTTCCCAGCACTGAATGGTATCTTTGGGCTATTGTTAGGCTACTGTGAGCATGTGCCTGTGGCATGTGTTTTTGCTTTTACCTGAATTAGCCTGTGTCCTCCCATACTACCCTAAAACATAGCTGACTCTTCCAGTAAAAATAAAACAATCACAGATTTTCGCTAAAGACACACAGCTACAAGCTTATGGAATATGGGTACTTATCAACAGGCTCACCAACTTCCATTCCAAGATGATCTATCAGATTTGCCTCCCGGCTTACCACATCTGTGCATCTGTGCTTGAGCTGATGGACAGCACATTGGACTCCAAACTCACAGCTCATGTGGAACTGAACATTTTCCCACCTCTCTTTTCGCTCCTGGGTAGGGCACCTTGGCTCACCCTATACCCCGTCAAGATCATGTTGGGGAGACAGTGGACCAACAGCCACAGCAGGCACCCAAATGTCTCCTTGGACAGATTCTTTGCTATGCACTTCCATAACATAAGCTTAGCTAAACTACTCACCCTTAACTACAGCTAAATTAAAACTAACCCTTCATCCCTAAATAGACATACATCCAAAAATACAGTGGACAAAACAATGCAAAATACAAATACAATATACAAATAGCAATATCTGGAAACAACTGGGACAGCACTGACAAGACCAAAAAAACACAATCAATCAATTGAGCACACCCCAAACCTCCACCAGCCAGCACAGACAAAAAGACTGTCAGTGAAAGTGAAAGGGAAAGTGACTTCACATTTCCTGGTTTGCAGCATGACAGAGACATTGCATCATTTCATGGATGTGACACGTTTTCTACAAATGCGTCTTTTTTTGACACATCAGTAGAGAAATAGCCAATACATGATTTACACAAAAAATACCAATGCCCCATGCATTGTTTTTGATGCATTGGGTTTGATGCGTGGCTTCCAACTGACACTCTAGGTGCAATGCACCACACAAAAGGTCAATGCATGTGTTTTGACTGATGCAACTAGCTTATTGTGTGTGGTACAGTGTAGTGAATTGTACACTGCAGGTAAACACTCCCAGGGCTCACTTGTCTTCCGCGAATGTTCTTAGCTGACATTCTTGAAGACTTGGGGTGCTAGGTGTTTTGTAGGTCCGTTGCCACTATAAATGAAAGTATGTTGTTCACAAATTGTTTTTTTGTCATGCATAGGTAGGCTATAGCAATACTAACCTGTTTCACAACACATACATGTGTCTATGTGGAACCACTGATGCTGCTGCACTATCTTTGAATGACAGAACCTTTGAATTGTTCACTTCCTTTAGAAAGTGAAATCTGGTGAGTACATTTGATGCATTCTACACAACTTCCCTGGATAGTTGTACAGTTTGTCAGCCTTCAGCTGCTGCTTTTCATTAGTCAGTGTGTCATGGTGCACTGGGATTGACACATAGGTATGCAATGTGGTGCATCTCTAGGTAGGACACTCTGATGTTGTAACTGATGTCTGTCTACCACAGACCTGGATATAATACATTGGTCTTCACATATATATATTGAACTGTACATTTTTGTGGATTGTGTGCCAATCTTCAATGTTTCTATCATCTTTGCTGTGTCAAAGGAATGTTGAGAGTGGTATCCTGATTATCCTGAGTACATTGCGGTGCCTTGTCCAGGTTGCATTACAATCTATGCTGATGATTGTTGAATGCCATATTTGGCAACATTGTTTTGTTGTTTGTGACTCACACATTGCCGTATTCTTATGATTTTCCTTTCGGGAAATAACCCCCAGAAAGGATGTACCAACACAATCTTTGCATCTGTGTATGTGACTGTATAGCCAACTGTATGTGTGTACGTGGACTGTTAGTATAACTGAGAGATATGTTGTATTTGTACTACTGTTGTCATTTTGTGAACCACTTTAGACATTTACTCACACCTGGGGTTATTTTATCAATCACAATTTACTGCCATTAAGTTTGACATGTACTTCAGGTGTATTCACCAACAGTAGTAATTTCCATATCTCCCATTCTAGAAGTGCTAATTGATGATGGAGTGCCTGAAGATGTAGGCGTCATGAACACGTCCAGGTTACTTGGCCAGCACATTGATGAACATCGCCAGATGGTCCACAATTGCCTGTACCTTTATTGAGTAGGTGTGCTTCCTATTGTGGTGCATGTATGATGTTGCTGTCATTGCCATAACTGGGAATCCCGTGAAGCCACTGTATGCATCAGACAGATAGACAACCAATCACATATTCACCAGATTACAATCTTCCACTCCTTTCACAGGTACCTCAACCACTGGCACCATGGAGATGATGCCAGAGACTGCTAGCTCTCCCCAGGATGAAGGCCCCAGTGACAAGTATGCCTCAGGATGCCTTGACAGTGACGAATTACCTGGCCCATCGGGCACATCTGGTCAGTCCACCTCTCCCAGCCTCACCCTGCCCACATCCAATGCCCCATCTTGTGTTAAGTACAGCACAGCCAACCCCTCATTCCCAAACCTGTGTCATAAGGACTGGTCGATCAGTTGTGTGCTCCACAGTACAGGGACCAGTTTAACCCACAAACACAAGACAATGAAGGTCCTGGTGATGCAGGGAGTGGGCACACAGTGCCTGTGGCACAGACACATGGGGGCAGGGGATGTGGGAGGGCACCTGTGGATTAGAGGATGGGGAGCCAAGGGACCCAACTGACCAGGAGGCCATCTCCCAAGTCCCAGGAGCATACCAGCAATCCCAGGACAAGTTCTCACCATCTTGGGGGAAAACCAAAGGCTGCAGAGGGAATACCATCAGGAGGCCATACAGCAGTGCAGCCACTCAATGCCTTCCTGGCCACCATTGCAGGGGTCCAACATCCTGCGTCCCAACTCTGCCCACCTGCAGGCCCCTTCTACTGGCACTCCCTTATCGGAGCCATCTACATCAGCAGCAGCCAGTGGACTGGAGGCCATGCCCGGGGACCCACAGGCCTCTGACACCCCTCCCTCTGTAGCTGAGAAACCCCTGGCAAAAGTGGTTGTTCATCCAGGCATCCAGCTGGAGCAGATGCCAAGACCAATACCACTGCCAGGAAATGAACCTCTTCTGTACATTCTCCCTTGTGTGTCACTGACACACCCAGTTGACTGTTCAATGTCATAGCTCACCTTTTCAAATGGCCCTTGGACACTGGACCTGTACTACCTACAGCTAGGTCATCTACTCTGATGAAAACATTCACTATGACTCCACTCATCCACTTTAGGACAATGTGTGCACAATAAACACTGTAGAGCACAACATATGCATTTTTGTCTTTCTTGTAGGATGAGGAAACATAAGCAAACTGTAATGTCATGTGTCGTAACACCCATCAACCTACAGACAGTGCAAATCACAGTACAGGGAGGCATCCACCTCAGGGAACATAGAACACCAGATATATCACATTAGACTTCTCAAGGAGAGTTAGCAGTCCAGCCACACACCAGAGTAGATCCAGTTATCCAATCTTTAAATAAGGACAACACGGGGACAGAAATCAGGATGTGAGCCATGGTGCCACCCTATGCACATATGCAGTAATTTCTAACAGTGACACTTGTGCTTTTTCAAGCAAACAGGGCACAACGAATTACACCTCAACATCAAGAAACTCAAGAATTACATAACCAAAAACCTGTATCTGACATCTGGAATAAGCTCAACGCAACACAACCAACTGTTAGCAGACCCAACTTGCCTTGAAAGGCTCATGAAACAGTTAGGATATGAAACAAAATGCTGTACAGAACTCATAGTTTGACTCATTTCTAGACAGGAGATGACATGCACATAGCCCACTACAGGACTGACCTCGTGTAGATGTCAAACCAGCAACCTGCATATGGTGCAAAAGGCAATGTTCAGACCACTGCCAATGCTCCTGATATAAACTTAGTTGTCTATCACCACCCACATATGGTAAGTGTCAAAGTTACATTCCCACTGATATACCTGGCCAGGAGCGGCTGTGTATTGAATCCAAGTACAAATATTTCACCTGGTACATTACACACAACATACTTGTATATCATTGGAAATACTGATTGATCAGCTCCATCCTAGACTCTGCTACAGTAGGCAACAATGATCTGGCAAACCTTTTGGGGACTGTAGAGAAGGGCACCTCCCGAGACATGGAGACACTGGAATCGTGTCTTGAGTAGGCCAAAAGTACATTCTATCACACACCTCGTCCTACTGTGGGCCTCATGGCAGCCTCGGTAGGGTACCTCACTGGTGTCAACAGCCTGGGAAAGTTAGGATATCCTGAGTTACCTGTTTGAATAAGGGCAGAACCAGTTGACAACCAAGGACAAGCACAGGGAAGGTAGTGTTGACAGGTGCAACAACAGAGACACGTATCCACACTGATACCTAACAATAAGCCAAGCCCTCTCTCTTTGTAGACCTGCCATCATGTGTAGGACATTGCTGTTCCTCAATAAGTAGGCATCATGGACAGATCCCAGAAACTTGGCAGTCACTTAGAAGATGTACTGATCCACCTGTGATAGGGCGCCAGGGCCCGGTCCGGGAGAGGAGAACCCCGGGGTACTACGCGATAGCCGGCGGCTGAAGAAGAGGAGGCGGGTGTTCTTCAACCGTCCCGTGCTGCCAAACAGAGAGCGTCAGCACAATGGAGGAGTTCGGTAATGAGAAGGAAGGAGGAGGCAGAGATCGAGGGAGGAACTCGCAGCAAGGACAACGGAGGCAAGCGGAAGCGGCATCCCCAAGAGACGTGGAACCGCTGGCTCGAAAAGGAGAGTTACATCGGGGTTGCGATGAGATGCAGCCGTGCCGAACAGAAGACGACAGAGGGAGAGGAAGCGCTGGAGCCAGCCACATTGTAAGAAGAACGTGGCCAGAGCAGGTACGAGGTGTATACTGGGGAATAGAGAGGAAAGAAGGGTAAACTCACTTATAAACCCTGAGTGCATGGGATAAATAAAAAAGGGAGGGGGAGAAAAGGAAAGAAAGAGCCAAAAGAAAAGATGCACAAATAAAACCCAGGAAGGCATGGGTGATAGAGCAGCACGTACTAACCTCAGAAAAATACAAACTTATATATATTTATCATACAAGGAGAGTATTGAACCAAGAGATACAAAGGAAAAGACGAAGAGTAGCTTATGGAGAGAGAGAAAAGAAAAAAAGTCACTAACAACATGGGGAAAGGAAAAAGGGAAAGTAAGGATGAGTTTGTTGGTAGAAGAGGAAAAGGAAACAAGACAGGAGAATAAGACTCTAAGTTACTCACTTACCTTCTGAAATACAGCTTCTTATTTCTCTCCCTTCGGGTGTCGTCGTTGGTCGGAGTCAGTGATGGGTGCCTGAAGGAAAGAAGCCCGTTAGGAAGACCCTGAAGAAGGGCTACCAAGACTACCCAGCAGTAAAGAAAAAAAAAACCTGAGAAAGAAGAGACAGAGTCATATGTTCTAGAAAGAAAGTCTACAGAAAATTAAAATAAAAAGATCACATATCACAACCAACTATGCCTTCTGGTCTCCATTAACACTTACCTGTCACACCACCAAACACACCACCTGCACGTTAATGGAGTAAAAGTTTTTCTGGTTATGATAGAACTGTTCATTGACCCTTGGAGGAACCAAAGTAATGTGGGTGCCATCAATTGCACCAATCACATGTGGGATGTGTCCCAGCTCTTAGAAGTCAGCCTACACAGTGGACAAATCTGCAGGTTGGGGGAACCTGATTTAACTGACCAGGATTTTAGGAAAGCTGACGGTACATCCCACAACCCACTGCTGAACATGGGCTGTGACATCCCTGCAGCCAAAACCACTGTGACCTGAAAGGACCTTGTGGCAAGGAAGTGTAGCACTGACACTTCTAGGACCATAGGAGGAATGGCATAGGGATTGCAGATGGCAGTCAGTAGATCAGGCTCCAACTGAGTACAAAGCTCCATGATGGTGACACGATTCGGACGATAGGTCTGCACGATGTGTCTCTCTTCGAAGGTGACGAGTTTGACTAACAGACGGTACACATGTGCATTTCTCCTTATCCTCATTACACAGAATCTAACATGTAGAGCCGAAAAAGTAGCATGTGTTGAGAACTCCCAACATGTAAGCAGGTTGATATCTTCTGCCATGGGTGTATGTAGGAGTGCCATTAATGCCATGCATGCTGCCCATTGTTGGCCCTGTACATTGTTAGTGCGACCCAATACATATGTTATGTTCTATGTCGTGTGCACATATGTGTCCCGGACCATGCATGTAGATGTGACAGTGAGCTAGGGTGCAGCACCGTCTACGGGGCAGCATGTATGGGCAAATGCACTTCAGGTGACCTCCATGTTGAATGTCACATGTATGTGCCCGTACATGATGTTAATACAAGGGCCTGTGCAGAATTATAGACATTTCACTCTCAAGACACACTTAAATTTTATGGAAAATCCCATTACCTGTAAGAAAAATGGCAGGTGCCTGCCCTGCAGCACAGGACAGTTGGACGTGATGCAAGCCTGCCGGCATATGCCGTCATAGCTGTCGCAACTGCCAGGCTACTTCTCATTTGTTAACATTGCTGCCTATGAGTGACTGGTGCCAATGAGGATCACTGCAAGCAGTGACAGTCCTGTACGCTGCGGCCGTGACCATCATTTTCTGCTGCCTAGCTCACTTGACTCCTGACACTCCTGCAAGCAACACCTCCACTATGTGAGCTGCTGTTTACTGTCTCTAGGAGCCATCATGCCACGTCCTGCAGGTGATAGGGCTCGGGCCTTCATGCAAGAAGAACTGGAGAAACTGGTGAAAGGGGTGCTAACCCTGTATGGACAGCTGTATGGGGCCCCAGAGGTGTAAGTGAGCCCCATACCATTGTAGTGTGTGTTAAGAGTGTATGTCATAGTAAGTGGTGTAGGCCTAACGGCCAGGGTGTGCATGCGTGCTGGGGGCATGGATATGTGGAGTGTGACCCATTTGGATGGATGTGGATGGCAATGTGGTTTGTCTGGTGTTTGTAGTCCACTGCTGTTGATGTTGTGCCACTCCTAATCACATTTTGCTCCTCTCTGTGTCACCCATCCAGGTCAGCGCCCATCAGAAGAAGGGGATATCGCGTGCCATCGCCAAGCAAGTGTGGACCCCGGGGGTCCATAGCTGGTGGAGCACCCATTGCAGAAAGAGATGGGAGGACCTGAGGCACTGGGCCTGGAAGATCGCAGAGGCCCAGCTGAGGATGTACCCCCCACAAGGAGGGGTGCCCGTTGGACCGTGACCCCCCTAATGGGCAGCAGTGGCCTGCCCTGAGGTGGATGGGCGCTTGAGGGCAGCACAGCAGCCACAAGGGGTTGAGTACTGACTGTTATGTTGCACTTGACAGGGCTTTAGTGGGATTGGGTGGCTTGAATCTGCTATACTGTGAATGTGGTCAATGGTAGCCACATATCTACGATGGATATTAGTGGCCCTGACAAGGTACCCATGTTTATGTGTGACAAGACAATGCTGTCAGTGGAGTACTCTCCCAAGCCAACCTTGTTTGGGGCTATTTTGACTACCTATGCATTGTGTCTGTGCAGCTCCAGCCATCGCCATGGCCATCAGTGTATCAGAACTGTAAATGCTAATCCATCAGTGTTGGTCTCTTACTGGAACAGTGTATGTATTGGTTTGGTATAGTTGCAGCCATTGACTGTAAGTGGATCTGCCTCCACATTTCTAACACAAGAAGGGCCTCAATGGAACAGGAGTATTGGCCTGATAGCTGACAATGCAATCATATGTCACCTCAAGTGGTTAGGGATGTGTAGGGACACAACAAAGGGTTACTGCTAAATGATCTTACATGAGGGCAGAGGATGCAGCAAGTGCAGTTCTAATAGGTATCAGAGTGTGGACCTGGCCTTAGAACAATGGGATGGAATTACAAGATGTGGTAAGTGCCCAGGTAGGTCACTGAAGTGACAGCTTTGTGAATCCATGTGAAATTACATATTCCCCTGCCAAAACCCTGGTGCAAAGCTGTGTCACTGCCTCTTCATGTCAATATTTCTACTTGTGTGCACATCTGATGTGAATTGTCCATTACAGCTTTGCAGGATGAAATAGGTATTGGCAGACTTGGAGTTGCAATGGCATGCCCTGACATGTGATGTAATGTGTGATATGTACATGTACATAAGTGTTAATGCGAGTTAGGTTTTGACCGTTTCCCTACCTATCTTTGTCTCTCTCCCTTGTCTTTCTCTCCCTTTGTGTACATCAGCATCACCTGGGAAAGGAGAAGGGGCAGTGGAGAGTGGGGAAGCAGCAGCCCAAGGGACCTACGAGGCTGAATCCAGAGAAGATGTGGGGCCCAGTGAAACCGAAGGTGAGGGGAGTGCCACGGGGTGACCAGATCATCATCATCAGAATCCTCCTCCAGTCGACACTCTCTTGCTGTAGCAGTCCCATCTGGGACCACCCCAGCACCATATTTGTCTGCCACCCCCCTTATTATCACCACCCCTCCTGTAGCTCCCCACCCAGTTGCCTGTGCCCGCTCACCTGAGAGGGTGTGTGTCTCCTTCACCGCAGGCACCTCTGCGCCTGCCCCTGTAAGCCCTGCTGCCCTCAGTGAGGAGGCTATTGATCTCCTGAGGTCAATCTCTGTGGGTCAGACCACCATCGTGAATGCCATCCAGGGACTGGCAGCTCAAGTGCAACAGAGCAATGCATTCCTGGGAGGCATTCATGGTGCCCTGTTTGGCTGCAGAGATCCTTTCAGGCTCTGGCCTCCTCCCTGGCGGCAGCCAGTGTCCCTTTGTCTACCATCCCCCTCCACCTACATCTTCCCAATCCCAATCTCCTCTCCCCACATCCATCCAGAGCACACTTTCATACAAGCAGGCATCCACTCCAACACACACGGTTGCACATGACAAACACAAGCACCACAAAACTCATCACTGGCATGCACACAGACAACACATACCTACAGACACAACAACATCCACTCCCTGCACGAACTCCCCCACCACCCACTCTGTCACAGCCACTACACCACTGACACCTGCTAGCACTACACAAACACTCCCTGATCCAGCCATTACTCCCATCTTACCCACAGTCACCACAATAGCTGACCCACAGACATCCACCCCAGTCACCATATCTGGACTCACCACACCACTGACATCCCCACATACAGCACGTCCACCACACCTGCAGTAACCACCCCAGCGCACAGCCTCCCATCCATCATGGCCATCCCCAGCACCTTCTCCCTCCATCCTCCTAAAACACCTAAATGGCCACACTCACCCACCCAACAGACACCCAGCACATACATGCATTCCATCCATGCACCTGCATCCAAGACACACACAAGGGCACATCTGACAACCACTCCCTCTCCCACCACTTCCAAACACTTTTCCCATGACTGCCCTTGTGTCCCTAAAAAAGTTTCCTTTTTGAGTTTACCCAGTCCCCTGCCCCTCTTCCACCCTTTATGTCCCCAAAGCACCCTGTGTCCTTGCCAAAGTCCAGCCCTTCCACCTCCACCTCCGCCCATGCCCCCCGGTGTATCCCATGCTCTTCCCTGTGCATAGAAATCTACCCCACTCAAATCCAGAGTCCCCGCCTCCCAAAGCTAAAGCTGAAGACCCTCCAGCCAAAACCCAAGCCCCACCAAACCAAAACCCAAACCGAAGGAACCCCCCAAGCCAAACTCCCCCCTCCACCACCACACCCCCACCCCTGAGGTGCCTGCCTGCCCCTTTGATGCCTCTGCCATGTGGAGTTATATTTTGTAGTCAGGAGTCAAGTTGGGGCAGATGTATGCTGCCATGTGTGCCATAGGCACAAACTTACATGGACTGGCCACTGCCCTTTTACTTGTAAATAGTTGATTATTTATTTTATATTCAAATTTAATACATCAAGCCAAACGTGCTGCCAGTGTCGATTATGACATGCTTGTCCTGCCTTTCCTTCTACATGACTGTTTGCTGTTTGTGGACTTTGGTTTGTGTGTGTGAGTTGTGTGTATTGGTTGTGGCAGTTGTGTTGCCTGGTATGCATGTGTGTGTGTGTGTGGCCCTGACATTGGTCCTTATAGTAATGATGTGTCTTGTGTGAGTGTTGTGATTGTGTGGTTCCATGCATGTGTGTTGCTTAGTTGTGCATTCAGCGTGCTGTGATGCTGTTGTTAGCCATTGTGTGTTTTTTGTGTGTGTCCCCGTGTCTGTAGGTATGGCTTTGTCACGTGCATTGTGTGCTGTGTGGGCATGGTGTTATTTGGTACATTGCATGGGTCTGGGCCTGTGTTGACTGCTTGTGAGTTGTCTATGAGTCTTCTTGTGGGTATGTGTTTGCATGTGTAGTTATACAGTGCTATGTTATACCCACGCATTTGTGCTGTGGTTCTGTTGGTGTGTGACCTTGTGGTGTTGTGTATATGTGTGTTGGCATGTGGCGGTGAGGTGTGTGTGCAGGAAGGTGTGTGTCTGATACTTGTGTGTTGTGCTTGATGTGTGTATGGCACATGTATGTGTGTGTGTTTTGTGTGTGGGCATGTATGTGTAAATGCATATGTGTGTTGGCACAAGTGTGTGTTTACTTGTGTGTGTCACTCGCTATCTGTCCCTGCTGTGTGTGTGTTCTAATGGGTTTCCCTCCAGTGTGTGCTAGGTGTGTGTACTTACTGCTTTTGTCCTCTACATTATCGCTGGTCCTGAAGACGCAGTGCGAGCAGGAGCATTGGGAAAACTTTGAGTTCTGGTTTTGTGGCGCTCTGGACGTGTCTGTATTCCTTAAGGTGAGTGTCCCCTTTTATGTGGTTTGTTCCCGCCAGGGTTTTGACGAAGGTGCGACCGTGGCAGAAACCCTGGCGGTGTGCAGCCTAGTAATATGCTTGGTGGAAACATGGTCCCCGCCGGACTGGAAATGACTACCTGTCAAAGGCAGTCTGTTGGCACTGGCGGTACTGATGGGAAATTGGCTGTGTTCGGTTCAGAAGACTGCCATGGTCATAATATGGCAGTCTTCTTCACTGGCGGCTATGCAACCACCACCGTGGGGGTCCTCAGGCCACAAACACGTAATGAGGGCCATAGTCTCTTGGGGACTGCACAGCACAGCTTACTGAACTAAATTCATTCATTCTGGTATTAGACCATACAGATCCTGAATTTCCTCACTTCAATAATGTGCAGAACTAAAGGCTAGCCTGCCATTGGCTCATGTCATTCACTCACTGAGCCATCAACATGCTGTAGGAAATTCACTGGCTGATGAAGCCGCAAAAAGTGCAGTCAAGAGTGCCACAGTAGCTGCGATTACTCATTCCCATACAAGGATAGATGAAGACATTATGACAGCTGTTTACGCCAACAACACTGCAATACCAAAATATCCAGCAAACTATTCCTACCACTTAAGTGCCCAAATTGCTCCATACACAACAATACCAGGGGTGGGAGATCAAGTTATTCCAAACCAAGACCGTAGGCTTGAACTAATAAAAGAAGCACATGAGGGGCTTGCATCTGCCGATACTAATGTGGCAGCTACAGTATTTTTTAAATAAAAATGTTATTGGTGGCATGGTCTATTCAAACAGACCAAGCAGTATGTCCTTAGCTATGACATCAGTCAGCAAATTGAAGGTTTCACCATCAAGCACCCACCATAGACACCCCTCCTCATTTCCAAAAAGCATTTCACTACACATACCTAGATCATGGCAGCCCCCTAAACACTGATCAGGCTTTCAGATATATTGTACTTGCAGTATATTCATGCGTCAGATTCTTTTGGGTGTGGTCACAGTGATCAGCTGCAGCTTGCACTGTTATTAAAGACTTTCTTTCATCTGGACATATGCAGTAGCTGCATTCCACTCAGGACAAGACCCGGCTTTTGCCTCTCAGGCTTACAGGGACACCATGAGGACTTTGGGTTTGGCTGTGCATTAGTCCTCACTATACCACCCTGAGGGAAATTCCATGTGGAGAGGAAGAACTGTGACTTAAAACCGTCCTTAACAAGGTAGAGTATTAGGTTCAGTTCGCATTTGGTCCATTTCTTCTATGGGGTCCAGGGAGCATTATGTAATCTGTCTAGAAGATCCTTGGGTGGCCAGCACCTTATGAAGTTCAATTTGGCATCCAGATGTACGTCCCAGATCTAGATGGTCCTGTCCCCTGTAGTGGCGGAGACACCTTTTGACATATATGAATTTTTAACTGTCGTACAGAAGCTACAAGCATTTTGTGACACAAGCTCTGCAACAATAGCTGTTGCTGCTGGAGTGAAGGAGCAGCCAACATCTACAGACTGGATTCCGAAAGTTGGGGACTTGTTTTGAGGAAAAATACCAGTGGAGAAGGAATTTGGTCCTTCATACCAGTCCTTGGAAATGTCACTACCAGACTGTGGTACTTCTACTGCTTGCTGGCTGCAGAGATGTCCGTTTTGTCTCCATTGATCAAGTTAAATTACATCCTGTGGTCAATACAGGGAGTGCAGAATTATTAGGCAAATGAGTATTTTGACCACATCATCCTCTTTATGCATGTTGTCTTACTCCAAGCTGTATAGGCTCGAAAGCCTACTACCAATTAAGCATATTAGGTGATGTGCATCTCTGTAATGAGAAGGGGTGTGGTCTAATGACATCAACACCCTATATCAGGTGTGCATAATTATTAGGCAACTTCCTTTCCTTTGGCAAAATGGGTCAAAAGAAGGACTTGACAGGCTCAGAAAAGTCAAAAATAGTGAGATATCTTGCAGAGGGATGCAGCACTCTTAAAATTGCAAAGCTTCTGAAGCGTGATCATCGAACAATCAAGCGTTTCATTCAAAATAGTCAACAGGGTCGCAAGAAGCGTGTGGAAAAACCAAGGCGCAAAATAACTGCCCATGAACTGAGAAAAGTCAAGCGTGCAGCTGCCACGATGCCACTTGCCACCAGTTTGGCCATATTTCAGAGCTGCAACATCACTGGTGTGCCCAAAAGCACAAGGTGTGCAATACTCAGAGACATGGCCAAGGTAAGAAAGGCTGAAAGACGACCACCACTGAACAAGACACACAAGCTGAAACGTCAAGACTGGGCCAAGAAATATCTCAAGACTGATTTTTCTAAGGTTTTATGGACTGATGAAATGAGAGTGAGTCTTGATGGGCCAGATGGATGGGCCCGTGGCTGGATTGGTAAAGGGCAGAGAGCTCCAGTCCGACTCAGACGCCAGCAAGGTGGAGGTGGAGTACTGGTTTGGGCTGGTATCATCAAAGATGAGCTTGTGGGGCCTTTTCGGGTTGAGGATGGAGTCAAGCTCAACTCCCAGTCCTACTGCCAGTTCCTGGAAGACACCTTCTTCAAGCAGTGGTACAGGAAGAAGTCTGCATCCTTCAAGAAAAACATGATTTTCATGCAGGACAATGCTCCATCACACGCGTCCAAGTACTCCACAGCGTGGCTGGCAAGAAAGGGTATAAAAGAAGGAAATCTAATGACATGGCCTCCTTGTTCACCTGATCTGAACCCCATTGAGAACCTGTGGTCCATCATCAAATGTGAGATTTACAAGGAGGGAAAACAGTACACCTCTCTGAACAGTGTCTGGGAGGCTGTGGTTGCTGCTGCACGCAATGTTGATGGTGAACAGATCAAAACACTGACAGAATCCATGGATGGCAGGCTTTTGAGTGTCCTTGCAAAGAAAGGTGGCTATATTGGTCACTGATTTGTTTTTGTTTTGTTTTTGAATGTCAGAAATGTATATTTGTGAATGTTGAGATGTTATATTGGTTTCACTGGTAATAATAAATAATTGAAATGGGTATATATTTTTTTTTGTTAAGTTGCCTAATAATTATGCACAGTAATAGTCACCTGCACACACAGATATCCCCCTAACATAGCTAAAACTAAAAACAAACTAAAAACTACTTCCAAAAATATTCAGCTTTGATATTAATTAGTTTTTTGGGTTCATTGAGAACATGGTTGTTGTTCAATAATAAAATTAATCCTCAAAAATACAACTTGCCTAATAATTCTGCACTCCCTGTACTTAATAGTAGGCCAAGAGGCTTTCTTGGTAGTTCTCTAACCCCTCTTACACCCATACTGGAAATACCTCTTTAAGAAATGAACAATACTAATGTTGTTTCCCCTAGGCTAGGGAGGGTGGAGAATTAACTTTTGTTAATTCCTGTTACCTCTGGAACTATAATACCAGATGTAAGTCTACAATTTTCTACTACTGTTTCTATTTAAAGCATCAGAGTTGTTTTTGATGGACCACCTTTAGGGGTGTCTACCAGTCCATTTCCACCTGCTGATGCTCTGGTTTTCATGCAGACTCATTCTGGTCACTTATTTGACATTGGTGATTTTTCTTCCGATTTATCTGACATTTTACTGCAAGGCATACATACATTTCTTCATTGGTTAAAGAGCACCTATCTGGTCCACCCATGGTCCTATTCATGGATTATTCTTCAGTTGCTTGCAGTACTTTTATGGACTGGATTCCTCAAGGTTTTCTTTTTGATTATAAATGGGAATTATCTTCCTTAATGCTCAATAGTGGAACTGGTAGCTGAGGTGTTAACGCCCACTTATCTTCTCATAAATTATGAAGAGACTTTTCCCTTGTGAACATTTCTGCTGTTCCGGTACCTTATGGAATTGTATGGGATACAGGGCCAGATGTACCAAAGGATTTTACCCATTCTGTGTCTATGGGAAAAAGCTTTCGTACATATGGCCCACAGTTCCTTAAGATATATTTGGTCCTACAGACACAATTTAAATACCTTATGTCTTTAAGATTTCAGTGGATGATGTTATACCTTGTGTGTTGTCAGATGATTGGGATGTAAAAACAATTAACTCACTGCTAACTGACCTTAGATATTATACTGATTTTGGAAGTGAAGACAAGTATAAAAACAGTGCCAATTATAAAGAAATATTCTGTTACCATCATTATGGAAACCATTTTTTTTGCAAAGAGCTAGAATTCCATGCACAGTTTTTAAATTCTACACAACGGGAACATAGCCATACTCCAACAGTGGGTACTTCTAGAACACTGTAGGAAAATGGAGCCCTGTTGCAGTTACCCCCCACTTTTTGCCTGATATTGATGCTGACTTGACTGAGAAGTGTGCTGGTACCCTGCTAACCAGGCCCCAGCACCAGTGTTCTTTCACTAAAAATGTACCATTATTTCCACAATTGGCACACCCGTGGCACACATATAAGTCCCTTGTAAAAGGTACCAGTGGTACCAAGGGCCCTGTGACCAAGGAAGGTCTCTAAGGGCTGCAGCATGTGTTATGCCACCCTAAGGGACCCCTCACCTAACACATTCACACTGCCATTGCAGATTGTGTGTGTTGGTGGGGAGAAAAAGGCAAAGTCGACATGGCATCCCCCTCAGGATGCCATGCACACAAAATACTGCCAGTGGCATAGGTAAGTCACCCCTCTAGCAGGCCTTACAGCCCTAAGGCAGGGTGCACTATACCACAGGTGAGGTATCAAACTTCCCAGAATAACAAACCCACACTGATGCCAATGTTGGATTTATTACAAAATGTACACAGAGGGCATCTTGGAAGATGCCACATGTATTTTACCCAATCCCTCAGTGCAGGATTGACTGGTCTGTGCCAGCCTGCCACTGAGACGAGTTTCTGACCCCCTGGGGTGAGAGCCTTTGTACTCTCTGAGGCCAGAAACAAAGCCTGCACTGGGTGGAGGAGCTTACCATCTCTCCCTGCAGGAACTGTAACACCTAGAAGTGAGCCTCAAAGGCTCAAAGGCTCAGGCTTTGTGTTACAATGCCCCAGGACACTCCAGCTAGTGGAGATGCCCGCCCCCTAAACACAGCCCCCGCTTTTGGCGGCAAGTCCAGAGGATATAACAAGAAAAACAAGGAGGAGTCACCTACCAGTCAGGACAGCCTCTAAGGTGCCCTGAGCTGAGGTGACTCCTGTCTTTAGAAGTCCTCCATCTTGGTTTTGGAGGATTCCCCCAATAGGAATAGGGAAGTGCCCCCCTCCCCTCACGGAGGAGGCACAAAGAGCCATTGGCTACTGCCCCCCAGACCTAAACACCCCCCTAAATTTAGTACTGAAGGGTGACCCTGAACCCAGGAATTCAGATTCCTGCAACCTACAACAAGAAGAAGGTCTGCTGACCTGAAAGCCCTGCAGAGATGACGGAGACAACAACTGACTTGGCCCCAGCCCTACTGGCCTGTCTCCAGACTCAAAGAACCTGCACAGTGGCGCATCCGACAGGGACCAGCGACCTCTGAGGACTCAGAGGACTGCCTTGAACCCGAAGGACCAAGAAACTCCTGAGAACAGTGGCACTATTCAAAAAACTGCAACAACTTTGCAACTTTAAAGCAACTTTTAAAGAACTCTCTCTTCCTGCCGGAAGCGTGAGACTTCTCACTCTGCACTCAATGCCCCCAGCTCGAGTTCCAGAGAACTAACACTACAGAGAGGACTCCCAGGCAACTACAACAACGTGAGTAACCTGAGTCGACTCCCCTGCACCCCCACAGCGACGACTGCAGAGAGGATCCAGAGGCTCCCCCCGACCGACGTCTGGACCAAGCACTGCACCCGCAGCCCCCAGGACTGAGAGGAACCACCTTCCAGTGCAGGAGTGACCAGCAGGTGGCCCTCTTCCTAGCCCAGTTGTTGGCTGGCGCGAGAAGCCCCCTGCGCCCTGCCTGCATCGCCTAAGTGACCCCCAGGTCTCTCCATTGCTTTCAATAACAAATCCGACGCCTACTTTGCACACTGAACCCGGCCGCACCTGTGCCGCTGATGGTGTGTTTGGTGTGCCTGTTTGTGTCCCCCCAGTGCTCTACAAAACCCCCCTGGTCTGCTCCCCGAGGACGCAGGTACTTACCTGCTAGCCGACTGAAACCGGAGCAAAGCTGTTCTCCATAGGCGCCTATGTGTTTTGGCCCTCCTTTGACCTCTGCAACTGACCGGCCCTGTGTTGCTGGTGAGGTGACTTTGGGGTAGCCTTGAACCCCCAACGGTGGGCTGCCTCTGCCCAGGAGACTTACTGTGTAAGTGTTTTACTTACCTGTGAAACTTAACCAAACTTACCTCCCCCAGGAACTGTTGTGTCCACTTTTGAAATAGCGTATTGCCATTTTAAAACTGTGTCTACTACTGCTTTGAATCAAAGTTCTATACTTACCTGTACATTTTATGTACTTACCTCAAATCTTGAATCTTGTTGTTCTTAAATAAATAAAGAAAATATATGTTTCTATAAAAAACTATTGGCCTGGAATTAAGTCTTTGAGTGTGTGTTCCTCATTTATTGCCTGTGTGTGTATAACAAAATGCTTAACACCACCCTCTGATAAGCCTATTGCTCAACCACATTACCACAAAATAGAGCATTAGTATTATCTAATTTTGCCACTATCAACCTCTAAGGGGAATCATTGGACTCTGTGAACACTATCTCTCACTTTGAGATAGTATATACAGAGCCAGCTTCCTATAAACACATTCAGACACATTTACATGTTTTTTCTGGGCATGTCATAACACGTGATGTGTCCTATTATTTCAAATTAATACCCTGAAAAGGAAGGAAAAACATGTTGACCAATACTAAATCAATTTATTCAAATTCATTAATTTCCCAACTATCTGTCAACTGCTATGACTACTGGAAAGATACAATTGATTTAAAACCAGTTTGGGGACAAAAGACTGGCAGGTACAAGGCACGGATGCCTTGTTTAAAGAGTGCCAGATTCCATTATAGATGATGTTTTTGAAGGACTTTTTACATCGCTCAACACAAAGGCTACAACTTACAACATGGGAAAGGTATGTCAAAAATAGTTGCAATACTCCACTTTGTCAGCCATAAAAGAGCTTCTCTCTCTCTCCTTTCTGAGGACATTGACTTGCAAGATTTCTTCTTCGGTCCTAGGTCACTGAGATTGAAAAGATTCCTGTATGCCATTTACAATAAAATATGGAAGCTTTTACAAATGGAAGTGGTTCCACATTTGAGACAAATAGATCAGGATAATTTAGAGAAAGCATTGGCTGTGGATGATAATTGAATGAGAATATTATTGACTCATATTTGCACGTTAAATACCATTGTGACTTCTGCAGTTGACACCATACAACCCTGGCGGTTGGTGTTAAAGCGGCGGTAAGACCGCCAACAGGCCGGTGGTAAAAAAAATTGCAATTACGACCGTGGCGGAAACCGCCAACAAAGACAGACAGTTTAACACTCCGACCGCCACGGCGGTAGAAACAAACAGCTTGGCGGTCACCGCCAACAGACAGGCGGAGGACAATGTACTGCCCACAGTATCACAACCTACCAATCCGCCACCTTTTCCAGGGCGGATTCACCGCAAACAAAACACGGCGGAAACAGGACTTCGAAGGGAAAACACTCACCTCTACAAACACCACGAGGAATCCGGATGCCATGGAACCCGAGCTCCAGATCCTGCCAGCCCTCATCTTCTTGCTCCTCTACCAGGAGCGCGAACGCCAGAGGCAAAGACAACGGTGAGTACTGCACCTACGACACAGGGGAGGTGGGGAGAGAAAAAACAGGGACACACACACGCAACACCCCCACCCCCACCCTCACCCACTACAACACACACACTAATACAGCATGATACATTACAGTTATGCCCCCAATCCCCCTGGAAGAATACAAAGACAAAAGCAAATGAGTGTAACCATTGTAATATCTTAAAATCCAGGACGCAAAAATATATGTACACTATAAACAAATATATACACCAAGAATAGTAGTCCAGGTAGTGCTCCATAGAAGTCCGTGGAACACTGGGCCCACAGGGCATGGGCGAGGCCCACACTCAATCCCCAAACATGACGGAGAGAACACTGCAGGGGCATCAGATAGAAATAAAATAGGCACCTCAGGGGGAAGGGAAAGGGGGGGCACCTCAGCCAGTTGAGTTCACAACGCCAAATCCATGAGGGGGCCACATGCCCACTGTTAAATCCTGGGGAGTGCAAAGCCTCAGTCTCTCAAGTCTCTACAGTGGGTGGGTTGCCCACTGCTTTATCCTGGGGAGTGCAAAGCCACAGTCTCTCAAGTCTCTCCAGTGGGTTGGGTTGCCCACTGCATTATCCTGGGAAGTGCAAAGCCGCATTCTCTCAAGTCTCACAATTGGGTGGGTTGCCCACTGCATTATCCTGGGGAGTGCAAAGCCACTGTCTCTCAGGTGGATGCCTTTCTCCACTGGTTCTGGAGGGGGCCTTGTGCCCAGAGTGCTTCATCCTGCCAAGAACAGAGGTAGTGGATGTATCTCTCCACTGGTTCTGGAGGGGGCCTTGTGCCCAGAGTGCTTCTTCCTGCCAAGGACAGAGGTAGTGGATGTATCTCTCCACTGGTTTTGGAGGGGGCCTTGTGCCCAGAGTGCTTCTTCCTTCCAAGGACAGAGGTAGTGGATGTATCTCTCCACTGGTTCTGGAGGGGACTTTGTGCCCAGAGTGCTTCATCCTGCCAAGGACAGAGGTAGTGGATGTATCTCTCCACTGGTTCTGGAGGGCCCTTGTGCCCAGAGTGCTTCATCCTGCTCGTGACGGACGCAGTAGTGTCAGTGCCCTTGGCGCTCATGGGCCAGCGGTGCTTGTTGCGGCGGTGTCCTTGGCAGCGGTGCTTGTGGCGGCGGTGTCCTTGGCAGCGGTGCTTTTGGCAGCAGTGTCCTGTTCAGCGGTGCTTGTGGCAGCAGTGTCCTGTTCAGCGGTGCTTGTGGCGGCGGTGTCCTGTTCAGTGGTGCTTGTGGCGGTGGGTCCTTGGCAGTGACTCAGCTGCTGGCGGTCCTATCTGGCCCAGCGGGGCTGGTGCTGGTGGTCCTGTCTGGCCTAGTGGGGCTGGTGCTGGCAGTCCTGTCTGGCCCAGTGGTGCTGGCGGTCCTGTCTGGCCCAGCGGGGCTGGTGCTGGCGGTCCTGTTTGTCCCAGCGGGGCTGGTGCTGGCGCTCCTGTCTCGGGCAGCTGGGCTGGTGCTGGCGGTGGCTTCCTGGGCAGCTGGGCTGGTGCTGGCGGTGGCCTCCTGGGCAGCAGGGCTGGTGGCAGTGGCCTCCTGGGCAGCGGGGTTGATGGCGGTGGCCTCCTGGGCAGCGGGGATGATGGCAGTGGCCTCCTGGGCAGCGTGGATGATGGCGGTGGCCTCCTGGGCAGCGAGGATGATGGCGGTCTTCTCCGCCGTGCTGCTCTTCCCAGACTTGCTGACTTTCTTGTGGCCCTTCCCCACCTTGGAAGGTGTCGCAGCTGACTCCACACTCCCACCTGTACCCCTGGGAGCGGCTTTGGTGGCTGGAGTCTTCCCCCTCTCCCGCCAGGCACTGGCCAACTTTTGATGCTTAACGGGTGGGGGACTGTCCGTGCTATGGCTCCGTGCCACACTGGCTGCCCTGCTGCCCGGGGCACTCTAGATTCCGGTGACTACAGGCACCACTGGTCCCGGAGATGTTGTGGCTGAGGTGCTAGGTTGGGACCTGGAGAGTCGGGCCCTAGGAGACTGATGGGGTGGGAGAGGTGAGGGAAAGAGGTCAAGGTTGGACAGGAAAAGTTTCTTGGGACACTTGGACGGGTAGCTGGAGGGGGTTTGGGAGTGGAGGAAGAGGTTGTGGTTGTAGGAGGTGTTTGTTTGGTGACTTTGGGTGAAGGTGCATACGCTGGAGGCTGTTATGAGGTGGATGGCTGTTGGGTGGGTGTGTGCCTGCGTTTGTGTATCTCGGGAGGTGGCGTCACAGACACACTGGGAGAGGACACAGGGGACGTTTGAATGGCAGTGGGGGTGGTGACTGCACGTGAGAGGGGTGTGGTGGTGTGTGTGCTGGTGATGAAAGTAGTGGCTATAGATGTAGTGCATGCAGGTGTGAGTGGAGATGAGACTGGGAGGGAGGAGGGAGATGAGGAGGAGGGGGACAGAGTGGATGCAGTGGATGTTGGTGTGTCTGCATGTGTGTGATGCTTGCGTGAGTGCCTGTGGGATGTGTGGTGCTTATGTTTGCCAGAGCTTCCCTTGTGTGTTGACGTGTGTGCATGCCGGTCTGAAGGTGTGCTTGGGATAGGTAGAGGGGATTGGGTCTGGGTGGAGGAAGTTGGAGGGGGGAGGCTAGAGACAGGGACAATAGGTGTCATCAGTGCTGAGGCCAGAGTCTGAAAAGCTTGCTGAAGGGCCGCCTGACCAGAATGATTGCCCTCTAGGAATGCATTTGTTTGTTGCAACTGCCTTTCTACACCCTGGATGGCATTCAAAATAGTAGACTGCCCAACAGTGAGGGACCTGAGGAGGTCAATGGCCTCCTCACTGAGGGCAGCAGGGGTGACTGGGGCAGGGGCTGAGGTGCCTGGGGCGAAGGTGATGCCCACCCTCCTGGTTGAGCGGGCACGGGGCAAAGGCTGAGGGGCTGCTGGGAGGGCGGTGCTGGTAGGGGGGGTGGCGGCTGTACCTGTAGATGCGGGGGCATAGATGTGGCCGCCACCACAAGGGAGCTCCCATCAGAGGATGAGTCCGTATCACTGGTCTCAGCTCCTGTCTCTGCCGTGGAGCTCCCCTCGCCCTCCGTCCCACTGGTGAACTCCGAGTCCATTGTCTCGCCCTCCAAGGCCATGTGGGATGCAGCTCCCTCCTGCTCCGGTGCCACTGCTCCTCCGCCTGATGATGCACACAAGAACAGGGAAACCACAAAAAAGGGGGTTGGACAGAAGAAAGACATGTTGAGTGCATGCATTACCGCTACCGTTGGCGGACACGACAGACACAGAAGCCCCCTGCACTACGCCGCGCACTTGGGCTCCACTGTTCAATCCCTGGGACATGGCTTACAAGGCTATGGCCGACATCTGCACACATGGATGACACAGGAGCCTGACTAGGTGTACTTGGCACTGTACACAGGTGGGGTGGGGTGCCACAGGGTCTGCCAGAACAAGGGGACCTAACTAGCACACTCTCCCTGGCCTAGGGAAATCCACAGCCCACCTCCCCCACCCAGACACCTCCACTGCGTGTAAAATCAACAGAATGAGAGTGTACTCCCAACCTTGTGGTTGCTGTGATGCCCTCAAGCGCCCATCCAACTCTCGGTACGCCACCGTCACCGCCAGGATCCTGAACATAACGGGGGTCATGGTGCGACGGGTACCCCTCCCACGTTGGGAGGCCATCCCCAGCTGGGCCTCCACCGTCTTCTTGCTCCAGCTGCAAATGTCCTCCCATCTCTGTGGGTGCTCCGTCTGTGGTAGTCCCCCAGGGTCCGGACGTCCTTGGCGATGGCATGACAAATATCCTTTTTCTGGTGGGCGCTGACCTACATGAATTGTACAGGGGGAAAAGAAAAGTTATTACCAACTGCATCATCACAGTCATTGGCCCCCATTCCTACCCTTGCCATGTGGCACATGCACTCACTGTCGTTTCATGCACGCCTCAATCTCTCCCCCCCCATCTTTCATCCACCCCACTCCACACAGGCATAGCCCATACAGCATGCTCACAGTGTACTTACCTGTTTGTCTGGAGGACCGTAGACTAGCGTGTACTGGGGGAGGACCCCATCCATGAGTTTCTCCAACTCCTCCGATGTGAAGGCAGGGGCCCTTTCCCCAAATGCACGAGCCATTGTCTCTTCCAGACCGAGGTCACAGCAGCACTTGCAGTGTAGGTCCTCTCCTGTCGAAAATCAGGTATCGAATGATTGAACAGATAGAAAATGGCGGTCATGTCCGCGGCGGTGCGTACCGTCACCGCCGGCGTACATCGTCATTGGCTCCTGGGACCCATAGGGTCCAATGTTAACCAATGCAGAATTGCGCCGCGGTCTTCGACCGCCTACCGCGACGGTGTACAACGCCAGCGCAGTTACCTCACATCCCATTGTCCCACTTTACAGGTCAGGCAGCCGCCATTTCAGGGGCCCACATGGCTCAATTTTTAACACATACCTAGGCCTTGCCTCAACACTCATACAGACCAAATTTCGGATTATGATTTGTGTTCTGTGTAAGCTGTGGGTACGTACCTCTGAGTTGGTTGACTCTGTGCTCGCTGTTGTCCTTCATAGGCACCGTCTGCTGGGACATGTGAGGAGATGGTGGCATCCTCCGGTGTACAGACCGCTGGTGGACCTGTCGACAATGGAGGAAAGACATGTGATCATCACCTACAGGCTTGATCGTGCCACAATCCTGGATCTGTGTGCCCAGCTGGAGCAAGACCTGATGTCAGCTATCCGCCATCCCACAGGAATCCCCCCTCAAGTGCAGGTGCTGTCAGTTCTCCATTTCCTTGCAAGCGGGTCATTTCAAACAACAGTGGCCATAGCATCAGGGATGTCCCAGCCTATGTTTTCCAACGTGTTGTCCAGAGTGTTGTCTGTCCTGCTGAAACACATGCGGAGCTACATCGTTTTCCCTCAGGTGGAGGATTTGCCTACAGTGAAAGGTGACTTCTATGCCCTGGGACATATCCCCAACCTCATAGGTGCCATTGATGGGACACATGTGGCTTTGGTACCCCCGCAGGAGTGAACAGGTGTACAGAAACCGGAAGAGTTATCATTCCATGAATGTGCAGATGGTGTTTGGCCGACCAGTACATCTCCCATGTTAATGCCAAATTCCCTGGCTCAGTGCATGATGCTTACATCCTGGGGAATAGCAGCATCCCTTATTTGATGGGGCAACTCCAGAGGCACCGTGTGTGGCTATTAGGTGAGCACCTGGAAGCAAGTCAGTGGGAATGGTTGTCTGGGTCTGGGGATATCCCTACAGGTTAGTGGGTGTCTAACAGTTGTCCCTCGCCATTTGCAGGTGACTCTGGTTACCCCAACCTGTCATGGCTACTGACCCCAGTGAGGAATCCCAGGACAAGGGCAGAGGAACGCTACAATGAGGCCCATGGGCGAACTCGGCGGATTATAGAGCGGACCTTCGGCCTCCTGAAGGCCAGGTTCAGGTGCCTCCATATGACAGGTGGATCCCTATTCTACTCACCAAAGAAGGTGTGCCAGATCATCGTGGCCTGCTGTATGCTTCACAACTTAGCTTTGTGATGACAGGTGCCTTTTCTGCTGAAGGATGGTCCAGATGGCATTGTTGTTGCAGCTGTGGAGCCTGTGGACAGTGAAGACGAGGAAGCAGAAGAAGAGGACATCGACAACAGGAACTCGGTGATCCTGCAATATTTTCAGTGAGACACAGGTAAGAATACAAACCTGCCTACTACATGTACTTTAACACTACTACCACTCAACTGTCTGTCTTTTTCACCCAGTGTATGCTCACTGAGTTGTCACTTTCCCTTACAATTTCACAGATGTTGGTCCCACTGTGTGACATCTGCGTGTTTCCTCATGGACTAGAGCTGTGTGACATAGGTATGTTGACATTACATTTGAAAGAGCATTTTTACACTATAGTTGCTAATACACTATTTCGAAATCACAGACTGACTCCAGATTGTTTTGTGCTTCAAGGGTGTTTATTTAAGTGCTCAATAGTGGAGGGGGTTGTAAAATGGTGAGGGGTGATGGCGGAGGAATGTCCATGGCAGGGTCCATTCTATTAGTCTCACAGGTGCATTGCCCAAATGGGCATAGGAAGTGGAGCTGGGGCAGTTTGAGGATGGACAGGGTGATAAAGTGGGACAGAAGGATGACATTCAGGGTGGTCTCATTTCTTGGCGGGGGTCTTGGCATCATTCTCTGTGTTTGTCCTGGATCTCAGGGACCGTTTGTGGGGTGGTTCACCCTCTGCAGGGGGTGGGGTGCTGGTGTGGTGGTCCTGTGGCGGTGCCTCCTGTTCACTAGCACCAGCGGAGGTGGTGGGCAGTTGATCGTCCAGGCTAGTGTCAGGGGCCCCTTGTTGTGCCACAGTGTCCCTCCTGGTGTTGAGGACTTCCTTCAGCACCCCTACGATGGTGCCCAGGTTGGAATTGATGGACCTGAGTTCCTCCCTGAAGCCCAAATACTGGTCCTCCTGTAGGTGCTGGGTCTCCTGAAACGTGGCCAGTACCGTTGTCACCGTCTCCTGGGAATGGTTGTAGGCTCCCATGATGTTGGAGAGGGCCTCGTGGCGAGTGGGTTCCCTTGGCCTGTCCTCCCCCTGTCGCACAGCAGCCCTCCCAGTTCCCCTGTGTTCCTGGCCTCCGTCCCCTGGACCGTGTGCCCACTGCCACTGCCACTGCCACTGCCCCTAGGTCCCTGTTGTTGCTGGGGTGGTGGGTTAGCCTGGGTTCCCTGTATTGGTGGACACACTGCTGATTGACGTGTCCTGGGGACAGAGGTATGGGCCCGCTGGGTGGGCGCTGTCCTGATGTTTCCAGCGGGGGAAGCTCTGTGGTGGCCTGTGACTGTGTCAGGGGAACCGACTGTCCAGAGATCCCCGATGGGCTGGGCTGGTCATCTAGATCCAGCTGGACAGAGCTGCTGTCATCACTGTGGGCCTCTTCTGTTGGTGGTGTGGACATGTGTGGACCCTCCTGTCCGGTGACGTTGGGTAGGGGTCCTGCAGGGGTATAAAAGGATGTTTATTACATCTGTGTGTGGCATGATGTGCAAATGGGTGGGTGACCGTGTACCCCAGTGCTTGCATTCCTGTGTGGGTCCTAGTGTGATGGTGGTTTAGGGGGGTGTATGGGTATGTGCAGTGGCCATGCTTTGGTGATGGGTGTCCATGCTTTGTTGTTGCATGCAGGGCTTGGTGTTAGGATGTGTGGTTTGTGATGTTGGGACATTTTTGAGGAGTTGGAGTGATGGGGGTGAAGCAGAGGGTGGGGGTATGTGATAGCATGCAAGTATGGTGGGGGATGTAATAGTTAAGATTTGACTTATCAGAGTCCATTCCTCCATCTACTCCTGCGAGGCCCTCCGGATGCACAGTCACCAAGACCTGCTCCTCCCATGTTGTTAGTTGTGGGGTAGGGGGTGGGGGTCCGCCGCCAGTCCGCTGAACCGCAAGGTGGTGTCTTGAGACCACGGAACACACCTTCCCCCCTAGGTCGTTCCACCTCTTCCTGATGTCATCCCTATTTCTTGGGTGCTGTCCCACTGCGTTCTCCCTGTCCACTATTATTCGACATAGCTCCATCTTCCTAGCTATGGAGGTGTGCTGCACCTGTGATCCGAATAGCTGTGGCTCTACCCGGACGATGTCCTCCACCATGACCCTGAGCTCCTCCTCAGAGAACCTGGGGTGTCTTTGCCGTGCCTTGGGGTGGTGTGGGTGATGTGTGGGGTGGTGTGTGTAGTGATAAGTGGGGTGATATTTAGTGGTGTGTTGTGTGAGGTGCGTGGAAGTTATGTGGGTAATGGTATTGTGTGCCTGTGGATGCTTGGTAGTTGTTTGTAGTGTCTCTCTCTGGCCTTCTCTTAGCAATTTTGTTATAGGGGATTGTGGGTGATGTGGGTGTGTGTTTTATATTGTAATGGGTGTGTGGGAGTGCTGTGTGTATGTGTATCTGGTGTGTGTATTTTGAATTGTCCAATGTGGTAGTGTTTTCTAAATGTGTGTGTATTTTGAGCGTGGCAGTGTGTACCGCCAAAGGAATATCGCGGTTGAAAGACCGCCACGTGGATTCGTGTGTCGTGATAGTGTGGGCGTATTTCTGTTGGCGTGACGGTGGAGGTTTTGTTTTCGCCAGTTTATCACTGAACTTTGGTGTGGCGGACTTCTGTGGGTGTCTGAATTTTGGCGAAGTCCGAGCAGTGGGTCATAATGACCGCGGTGGAATTCTGCTGCCGCAGCGGTGTGTTGGCGGTCTTTTGCATGGCGGTAAGCGGCTTTTACTGCCAATGTTGTAATGAGGGCCAAAATGGTATGTCTTTTTTACAACATGGGCAGAGTCAGTTGAGGTCTATTATGCAGTTGGGTGTATATTAGAAGTATTGAAGGAAAATAGATTGCCCTGAAAGCACCTAAACTGTACAGAGTTTTTTTTGTCCTTTAATCTGACACAGAAACAGCAAGTAATGGCTAAGCATGATCCACATACATGATGTTTAACATAGAAAAGTTAGATATGTTGCGTTTCACAGTAGAATGGACACCTTCAGCAGTATGGCTAATACTTGGAGTTATCTCATTGCCTAACTCCTCATCGCAATCCACTGCATGTTTGAAACATTTTCTAGTGGGCAGGTATGAGGCTTAAGGGGAGAGTTTCATCCATGAGGTGTGGGAACTGCCTTTCGATTACAAATGTATAAGTGGGGGAAGGGAAGTTTTTCTAAGTGGATATTAATGTGAAACTTCACTAAGCCATTTCATGCTTTGTAAATAGGTGACGCTGCATGGTGTCTGTAAGCATCAACTGCCAATTTGGCTTGCTATTTGAAGGGTGCACCAGTTTCTTTGATTCACCCAGTCTTTTAGTTATTTTCAAATGGAAGTTACTTGCTAATGAATGATCAAGACTGCTGTGGGCTGAGAGCAGGTGTCCACATGTGCTTTCTGTTTCTCAAATAGTGACCTACAGAAACATACTTTTCCCCCCATGCATAAGATTAGAATAGCCAGGATGTGGCTTTCCATTCCAGTATCTAAAGTTACCTTTGACAAGCTGAGCCGAGCCAAAGCACTATTTTTTTCAGAAGAATGTAGCATTCACATTTGCCCGTAAGACAATTGAATTACAAATTGCAAGGCCATCTTCTGAAATACAGACTCTTTTAAACACCAATTTTCCGAGACATTTTGGTGTTCGTGTGGGTCGCATTTATAAGGAATCAAACACTGCAGGAATTTTGTACATTTTTAAAGAAGTAGGGTCTGGCTTTGTCAGTACATTTCAGGCTGTTTTTGGACTGACTCCTGCAGCAATTCACTCTTTATTTTCGAGTGTCTTTGGAGGCTTATCACTAATGTTGGCTTTAACAGGTGGCAATTTGGTCTTGCTTTTTCTGCTCCGCAATGGACGTCCCATCTCAAAGCCAAAGGTTGATACAACTACCACAGGTCAACCTGTGTGATGAACATATGATACAGTACTTTGGCACCTCTTTACTAGAGGAACTGGATGATGACTGCTGTGTGTCCTTTTGGTCAGTGTGGTTCTATTGCATCTAGCCTGTGTTTCGCTTTCTTTTATTGCCAATATGAAAGCACACTGGATATTTGTCTGCAACACAATTGGCACTATCTATGGACATGAAACTTTTGATGTCCCTGTTACAAGTCCATTTTTGGTGTTGTCCTGTGAGAATACTATTGCTTCAGGATGCTGTTTAACGAGCCACTACTCGTGGATACTGCTTCAGGATTTATTCCTGTTAGCTCATTGTCAACAGGCACTACACTGGATGCTGATGTCTGGGCTTCAGCTGAGGCCACATACCATATGTGTTCCTTTCACCTATTCACAAGGCACTGGCGGTACTATTGTCTGGTGAAGTGGAATCCATCCTGGATTCCAAAGAACTTGACAATTGGGATGCCTTCATGAATGTTTGAATTTAGCTCCTATATTTTTTATCTAAATGTATAATCTTTAAAATTGCCATATTTTTTATTCAGTTTGTTTGCTTTGCTTGTTGGGGTGAACATTTTATCATTTTTCTAGTTTTACTTGCTTTTAGTTTATAGTTTTTTTTTTATCTGACCCTGTTACTAAGAAGGGGAGAGTATAGTGCTGTGCATCTTGGACTGAGTTGGTTCCCCCTGTTTTTTAGCTTTTCACATTGCACATTTTACATATTGTATATAATACTTACATCACATTTTAGCAGTATTATTTGCATGTAGAAGCTTACATGATATTCTGAGAAGGCAGGGTACATGACAACTGTGTCTACGTGGCGTTCTTGACAGATAATCAGGAACACTTCATCCAAGGCCACATATAGAACAAGATATTCTGGGTGTTGTGTTGCCAGTTTCAATGACAGCTTCTAATTCCAAGACAAAGCATCACATGAGAGCTGCATCTTGTAGCATCGTGCAGTGTTATTTCATAACCATTGCATCAGCAAGAAGGATCAGAGGGGTATTTCAGCTGTGACCATCTTGGGACCAGTGTGCTTGAAAATGCAGCTTTACTGGTGTTGATCCATTAGCCTCATGACGAGGATTGCCACTCATCACACACACAGACTCCTGACACCAGTTCCAGGTATGAGGCCAAGGGTAATCTCTTGGATTGTGCAGGCAGAAGGGTAACCCATGGAAAATATGGTAATTTCCTACAGGAAGCTCAATGTTTCTCAAAGTGGACCAGATATTACAGGCTATGATCTTCAAGGTTGTGAAGGTATTTTTCTTAAGCAAGGATGTGCCAAATGCCATGAAGCACACAGACTGTGCAATATGCTGCCTGATTGCCTTGCCCCATACTCAGTTCCCTCTCTCCTCTTTATTTACTTAGGCCTCTCTTGTCTCCACGTGATTGGTTTTGAGACTCCTGTTTGGACTGCCTTGCCCTGCAGTGATTTGAGGCCTTCCTTTCAGTTTCCAGTCCCTTCCACCATGTTGGCAGTCTTTACCCTCCTCCCTGGCCCTTTCACCCTCCTCCTGCACAGTCCATTTTGGCTCAAATCTTCCCCTTCCTGAAATCTTGTGAGATTTTGGGAATGGCTTACATCTTGGGAGTGGTCCTGTAAATACCAAGCCCAAGCCTGTGTCCCTTGCTTGGCTTTGAGGGAGAGAAGACTGATCCTAACCTTCTCCAGTGGATGGCAGTTCCTGGCGAGGGCATCCTCTGGCTCCTTTTCCCAGACCTTGAATCCTGGACATCGCCATTTTCGAGAGCTCCTAAAAAGAAAAAAGAATGAAAGGCATTAGAAAGATTTTAATTTTAGTGTGGTAAGATGCATTACCATGTCATCGCAAGCATTAAAGAAAATACAGGAAATATAGGTTAGTACACTAATAAAGCCATTTGTTTCAGGACTCTTGTACTTATTTACTTCCGGAACTTTTAAGTAAAAAGAGACTTGGTACCAGTTTTGCAGGGAATTCTTAATGTGAAAAACAAATATGGTCAAGTGTTTTTATGATAACATGATCCTTGGGAACCCAGATAACCAGAGAAGTGATTATAACCTAAGGTGGGTAAAGAAGTATTTACTCATTAGTACATTAGAAAGCTCAGGCTTTCACACAGTAAATACTGAGTTTTTTTTATTTTTTTGTTAAGGTCTCTAATGTGTCACCATATGGTATATAAGACCATCTTCAAGACAGAATGTTCATCGAAGACCCATGTTCCAATATAACAGCACAACTGTTATGATGTCATGTAATTAATCTGTGTATTTACAACCTCGTAGAGTACAGGGAGAATACATTGAATAAGACTCCTATAATCGCTAAATGCTTATTTAGAACCCAGACCTGTGGCAAGTGTACTTACTTATGAATGCAGCTTAAAGTATAAAAATTCAAAGAGGGTAACAGCAAAGACTTCAGTCATCATTCTGTGCCTGAATAAGTAATTATCAAATGTAATATATGTTGTATATTTTGGCACCAGAGTCCAAAACATCTACAACTATCCACCGCAACTTTATCTTGATGGACGTTTTGGAATATAACTACTAGCCTATTGATTATTATTTACATAGGCGTTTCTCAGAGAACGGCTGGGTGGATTCCCTAATAAACCTCTGTCACCAGGAGACTATGAAGTGACCTGGTGACTATTGGGTCAGTTATATTGTGTTTTTAGCTGGACCATGTTACAAATGGGGTGCCTAGTTGGCAGTGGCTTCCACCCTGCCCAAGTAGGGACCCTCACTCTAGTCAGGTGAAGGGAGTCACACAGCTGCGATAACCCCTGCTCACCCCCTTGGTAGCTTGGCTCAAGCAGTTAGGCCTATCTCAGAGGCAATGTGTAAAGTATTTGTACACAGACACACACACATGCACACACACTGCACAAACACATACACAGTGAAAAACACACCAGTTTATAAAAATAGCCAATACTTATCTGAGTAAAACAAGACCAAAACGACAAAAATCCAACATACACAAGTCAAAATATCTCTTTTAATATCTCTTTAGCAAAAGGTACCTGGGATGCAGCCAGAGGAGAGATGAGGTGCCTGAAAAGCAAAGCGTTGGTTCCTTACCGCGCAGAGGAGATGATGTGTTGATTCTTTCCTCACAGGTGAGACGATGCATTGGTTCTTTACTAGCAGGGGAGATGATGCATCAATTCTTTCTTTGCGGGAAAGGCGATGCATTGATTTCCGGACACGTAGCCTTGGTTCCTTACTGCAGTGCAGGGTCAATGAAAAATTGGTGCACAGGGATAATGCGTGGAAAATCCAGACAGGCTGTGTTGATGGGACCTCAGTTAAACAGGTGCTGCATCAATTCTGCAGCAGCAACACAGGCACTGCATTGATTCTCCAAGCTCTACGGTGATTCTTCAGCTGCAAGACAGGTGCTGCACTGATTCCTCTGGGACAATGCTTTGATGTGTGGATTTCTTCCATCAGATAACCAACTTGAAATTCCAAGGGCCCAGGGTCTGTAGTTAGTACCACTTAGCAAGTTAGGACTTTCAGTAGAAGAGTCCAGCACTGGTAGATGAAGTCTTTGATGTCCATGAGACTTCTTAACAGCAGGCAAGCTCAGTCCAAGCCCTTGGAGAACCTTTGGAAGCAGGATGTAGATAGCCAAGCCCAGTCGTTTCACTCCCAGGACAGGAGCAGCAAGTAGCAGGCCAGCACAATAAAGAAACAGGTAGAGTGCCTACTACAGCGTCCAGCTCTTCTTCCTTTGAGAATTTTCTCAGTCCAGAATGATTCCAAACATGTGGTGTCAGAGGTCTAGTACTTATACCCATTTCTGTCTTTGAATTAAGCAGACTTCAAAGAGAAGTCTTTGTAGTGCACAAGACCATGTCTTTCCCCATCCTGGCCCCAGACACACTCCAGGGATTTGGGGACTGCTTCTTGTGAGGACAGGCACAGCTCTATTCAGGTGCAAAGATCAGCTCCTCCCACCACTCTGTCTCAGGAAATCCCATCCGCCTGGTGATGGGCCATCAGGATATACAGAGTACCTCTCTGCTCCCTTTATGCGACTGTCGAGAGTGATTGCCATCCTGTCATCCTGACCCAGAGATGTATTCAGCAGACACAGAATGGTTAAGCAGGAATATGCCCACTTTCTTAAAGTGCAAGAACAACAGAAGATGGACAGAATGCAGAACAAATCAAACATTCATCCCCGGTCACAGATCTGGGTTTAATCCATCAGTTTTTTTGTTTGCCATGCCATTCCAGCTCAGACCCAGCCATATGCAAATTTGACAAGTTTGACAATTTACAACAGTGACAGGTAAGTGTGTGCACACACGATTACTGTTGTCATTGCTAGTTCCTAAGTCATTGGATGAGCAGGAGTAGTGGGAGGATGTGTAGTTCTGGTTGCATGGTGGCCCCGGACGAGTATGGGTTCCTGAAGGTGAGTGCCTCCTTCTGTGGTGGTGCGAATTAGGCGGAAAGCTTGGAGGTGTGCAACCTCATAATCTGTCTGGCGGAAACAAGGTCTTCACTGGCCTGCAGATGGCTACCGTTGTCCATGGCGACCTGATAGCACTGGCGGTACTGGCTGTAGTTTGCTTGTATTGTGTTGGAAGTACAGCCATGGTCATAATTTGGCGGTCTTCTCCGCCAGCCTGTTGGCAGTTCAACCACCAACATGGTGGTCCTGACACAGCCAAACTCGTAATGACCACCCAAGTGCTGACAAGTCTAACAACCCATGATGCCTTTTTTGTTAGAAGAATACAAATAATAAAACATGGTTCAAAACTGCTATGATAAAATTAAATAATGTGGAATGTTTATGAATTGAATGCGCCTCTTTGTGATCCCTAAATGGTTGATACATAACAAATAATAAAAGTAATTGTATATGCAAGGTATCTTTATATAGAACTGGACATGGTTTGTGATTGGATACTAAAAGTATCTTTCACCATAAGTAATCAAATGTTCTGGTGTTAAGAAATTCCTTCTGGGGTTATTGTGTATTTCGATTAGATTTGAAGGACAGGAACAAAAACCTTTGAGGGAACATTTGTTTTAACAGCACCTAATTAATGGACTAGTCTCTATTTCTGGCTGGTCTCCCCAGATGTGTGCTCCCAACTTGATCAGTGTGCTACTTGGGGAGAAGACTTTTCAACCATTCATCAGTATAGCTAGCGCTCCAGATTCCAGGAGAAAAAAGAACACATTGTGGATGGAGTGAGGAGAGATGCCCCACTGACCAGCCAGCAGCTAAAAAATAGAATAATATTTTAATATCGTTTTATTTTTCAGCCGCTCTCTGGGCCAGCATTTGCAGGGTAGGGCTGTGCCATGGGAAGGGGAGGAGAAGTGATGTGCACTTAAGTGCGCATGTCTGTTTGGTTGGCCATGTTAAGCCGGCCAAACAGACATGCTAACTTTCTTCAACCAAGCTGTATTTGACAACCAAGTTGGGGAAATAACACGGACTCCCTGTACCTGAGCGAGCGGTAAACCATCCCATTCAGGCCAATCCCTGCACTGCTCTCATGCTGGTAATAGCATGAGAGCAGTACACTGATTGCACGGGGAGCCTATGAAGCTCTCCAATGGACTGCTGGGACCAGGAAGCAGAGGAGTGCAAGGCAGCCGGCAGCACCATGTAAGTGTTTTTTTTGTTATTATTATTTAAAAAAATGCAACCCTCATGCTCCCCCACTCGTGCGCTCCCCCACTCAAGCGCTCCTCCATGCACTCCCCCCACACCCTCTCCACCTGCTTTTAAATTGCGTCAGCCGCCACTGTGTGGATGACAGCTGCCTGCTGGAGCTCTACAGGGTAAGGTTTTCAGACAAGGACTCAAGAAAGACATTGTAAAATACTTTCCTTCAATGAGGGTTCTGTGGTTCCCTGGGAGGCCTTTAACCTTTAAGGAGGTGGACAGCAATATCTGTAATGCCAAACAATGGTGGATATTTGAAATCACTTTGAACACACATGTCAAGACTGGAGAGCAATACCTGCAAACTGGAAATGAAATATATGCAAAGTGAAGTAACAGCCATATGGTGGAAATACGAATTCCGCAAGACAGCAGGCGGGAAGATTAATTTGCTGCAGAAGGATATGCAAGCTTCAATGTTTGGTGACGGGGAACGACCTACTCATGCATTAGCAACATTAATAAGACACTCTTAGGGTTCCAGTGCCATAACACAGATACACAGGGAGAACCGAATCACAGTATGTGAGGTGGAGCAGTTATTAGAAGAATTTGTCAGCTTTTACTTGATCTCTGCACCTCTAATTTACAAAATGTAGGCAACACTATTGGTGAATAATTAGATGGTATGGCGCTGATATGTCAAGAAGGAGCACATCACCAGTTTCTTGAAAAGCCATTTCAGTCTATGGAGACATGCTGTCAATACAGAACTTAAAAGGGAGGAAAGCTCCAGATAGTGATGTGGTGCCCTGTGAATTCTACAAAGAATAAGCACAGCTTTTACACCCGCTGTTACGTGGGGTATTTGAGAAGACATGCACTGAGCTTATTTTACTACCTTGTGGGAGGTTGTGTTGATCACGTATCTTAAAGCCTAAGAAGCAGTTGGAGGGGTGCAAGTCATATCTTCTTTCCTAAACAAAGCACACCAAAATCCAGGTAAAGCTAATAGAATACTCCTCCCCATGCTTCTCACAATTGCTCTATTCAGTATGCATTCGTCTCTTGTAGGTCTGCAGCACATAATCTGCTTATCATCTTTGCAGTATAGTATCAACTGAATCCAGATCTTCATGCTTCAGCAGTGCTTTTAGACGCAACAAAAAAGTTCCACTCATTAGAAAGGGAGGTCCTCTGATCATTTTTGAACTGAATTAAGTCGCTATATAGAAGCCCAATTGAAAGGACTGGCTTGAATGTTCCAGTCTCAAACCATATACATGTCATCAGGGGTACTTGCCAGGGATGTTCCTTCATTCTGATTTTATTTCCTGAGGCGGCTGAACGCAAGCCTTTAAATTGCAGCAAAATCACTTAAAAAGAGGTCTGTATTTTAGAGACAATCTCTGATTTCATTTTTTGCTGATGATATGGTCCTATTAGTCAGGGAGCCCGGCCATTACTTAAAGTTCCTGATTTGTGAGATTATGGCCCTGATTTAAGAAAAATGGGTCAAAACATTTATGCTGGGAAACGCCATTCCTTAGCACCATCTGTGTGCCATATTTAAAAAATGACGCACCAGGGTGTAAAGGAAAGGTTAGCGTAAAAAGAAATAATGCTAACCATTGGATCATGCAGGAAAGAAAGATAACGCTAATGCTGTAAACGTGGCATTAGATTGTTTTGCAGCACATTTTTTGCCACTCAATGTGTTAGAACCTTATTTAAGAACATTGGCGTAAAAAAAATCACAAGCAAGAAAAAAAATAGGGAGACAAGATGGAGAATGCAGGTCAGGAGAGGCCCCAGAGAGATTCCAAGGAGCCCAGTATGAGCCAGGAGGGACCAGCAAAATCCCAGGAGAAGGAGAAGAGTAATCATAAGTCATGCTTTAATGAGGAGGAGAATGACATCTTGGTCAGAGAGGTAACAGAACACCAACAACAGCTCTTTGCCACCTCGAAATTGCCAATAGGTAGGAGAGAGGCTATATGGCAGGCAATAGTAGATAAAGTCAACAGCGAGACAGAGGTGAAGACGACTGTCACTGATTTAAGAAGCGCTGGCACGACTGCAAGTGCACAACTAAGGAGAAACTGGCCTGCACCTGAGGAGGACCTGGATGAGCTGGAGGAAGCTGTCATCCTGGAGGAGCTGGTCACTGGAATTGCAGGACAGGACAATGCAGACTACCAAGGCCTACCACAAATGCATGGTAAGTTGCAGGGTTGGGACTATCTGGAATTTTCAAATGACAGAAGTGGGAGGTACCTAGGACATACTGAATGCATGCAAAAGGATCGCACCGGGACACATATGGCCAGAATCAAAAGGCCCCATCACCGCTGGGGCCTCACTTTTAAAGATGCTCTGGTAGCACTATGCACTTCAACATATACACCACGTGGTTTTAAGAGACTTAGGCCCTCATTACAACCCTGGCAGTCAGTGATAAAGCAGCAGTAATACTGCCAACAGGCCAGTGGTAATAAATATAAAATTATGACCACAGCGGAAACCGCTCAGACAGACAGGCACTTTAACACACCAACTGCCTTGGCAAAATCAACAGGCACCAGGGCGGTTACCGCCAACAGCCAGGTGGAAGACAATGTACCGCCCACAGTAATATGACACACCTATCTGCCACCTTTTCCGGGGTGGTACCAACAACATAAAAAGACTGGCGAAAACACTGCACAGAAGTGAAATGATTCACCTCGGGACACTCAAGGAAGAACCACGCCGCCATGGAGCCTGAGTTCCATTTGTTCCCCATGCTCTTCCACCCCACTATGAACACCAACGCCGGGGAAGACGACCACGGTGAGTACTGCCGCCTAGCACACAGGGATATAGGGGGAGTAAAAAGAGAGTGACACACACATGCAACATGCAACACCCCAACACCACACACACAACCAGATGCGGTAACATAATATATACACCCCGTACCCCTGAGGAATAATACCAGGACAACTACTATAGTGTAAAAAGGCTGTAATAAGATAAATATGGGTGGAATTTGTGCATCTAAATCAAAAGGTATATACATATTTACAATGCAAAGGACACTGCCAAGTCCTCAATGTCTGTGGACCACAGGGCCACATCACAAAGTCCAAGGCCCGACCTCACTCCTGCAACAACACGGAGAGAACACTGCAGGGGCATCAAGTCAAAAATAGACAGGTACCTCAGGGGGACAGGGAATGGAGGGGCACCTCAGCTGTAAAATTGTACAACGCTACTGGTCCTGGAGGGGGCAACATGCCCTGTGCTCTGTCCTGGGGAGTGCAAGGCCACAGTCTCTCAAGTGGGTGATTTGCCCACTGCTTGGTCCTGGGGAGTGCAAGGCCACAGTCTCTCAAGTGGGTGACTTGCCCACATGCTCTGGAGGGGGCAACATTCCCTGTGCTTGGTCCTGGGGAGTGCAAGGCTACAGTCTCCCAAGTGGGTGACTTGCCCACATGCTCTGGAGGGGGCAACATGCCCTGTGCTCTGTCCTGGGGAGTGCAATTCCACAGCCTCTCAAGTGGGTGACTTGCCCACATGTTCTGGAGTGGGCAACATGCCCTGTGCTTTGTCCTGGGGAGTGCAAGGCCACAGTCTCTCTAGTGGGTGACTACTTCCACTGGTTCTAGAGGGGACATTGTGCCCAGTGTTCTTCTTCAAGGGAAGGATGGGGTGGGTGGATGGCTTCTCCAATGGTTCTGGAGGGGACATTGTGCCAGTGAGATTCTTCCTGGGAAGGATGGGGTGAGTGGATGGCTTCTCCACTGGTTCTGAAGGGGCATTGTGCCCAGTGTGCTTCTTCCTGGGAAGGATGGTGTGAATGGATGGCTTCTCCACTGTTTCTGGAGGGGGCATTGTGCCCAGTGTGCTTCTTCCTGGGAAGGATGGGGTGAGTGGATGGCTTCTCCACTGTTTCTGGAGGGGGCATTGTGCCCTGTGATGCAGGTCTTGGGTAGTGCAAGGTCACAGTCTCTCAGCTGGGTTTCAGACCCACAGGATTTGCAGGGGCCAGGCCATACTACAGCCCATGAAGGCAGGACTACACACTGTCCACAGGCGGTGATGGCTGCTCAGTGGTGGCAGTGGCGGTGCAGGTGTCGGTGCTGGCAGTGGTGGGGAGAGACTCCAGCCCTTCCCCTGCAGCTTCGGACGGCTGCCCACTGGGGCTGCTGCTGCTGACAGTGGTGGTGGTGGCGGTGCTAGCAGTGGTGGGGGAAGGCTCCAGCCCAACTCCCCTGCAACCTCGGACGGCTGCCCACTGGGGCTTCTGGCAGTGGTGCTGGTGGCAGTGCTGGTGGCAGTGCTGGTGGCAGTACTAGCAGTGGTGGGGTGAGGCTCCAGCCAGAAGCTGAGGATGGCTCCTTGCTCCTTTTGGCAGTAGCTGGGGACTGCTCCTTGCCCTTCCTCTCAGCAGCCTGGGATTGCTCCTTGCCCTTCCTTTTACCAGCTGGTGGTGCCTCCTTGCCCTTCTTTGCAGCAACTTGGGGTGCCTCCTTGCCCTTCCTTGCAGCACTTGGTGCAGGCACCCTATCAGTGTGGCTGCCTGGTGCCCGGGATCCTCTCCCACCTGGTGTAGCTGTGGACACTACTGTGCCCTTGGACTGGGGGGCTGAGGTGCTGGGCTGGGTTTTGACCACCCTGGCCTGACGTGAGGGACGGGGGGAGGGCAAGGGAACAGGTCAAAGGTGGAGAGGAAAAGCTTCTTAGGGACATTGGTGCAGGAAGAGGGAGATGGTTTGGGAGTGGAGGTAGAGTGGGTGGTTGTAGGAGGTGTCTGTCTGCTGTGTTTGGGTGCAGGTGCATGGGCTGGATGCTGTTGTGAGGTGGATGGCTGTTAGGTGTCTGAGTGCTTGCGTTTGTGTTCCTTGGGAGGAGGGGGCACAGACACAGTGGGAGAGGACACAGGGGGCGTGTGCATGGAAGTAGGGGCAGTGACTGCCAGTGAGGGGCGTGTGCTGATAGGTGTGCTGGTGATGGGTGTAGTGGATGAGGATGTAGTGCATGCAGCTGTGAGTGTAGATGCAACTGGGAGGGAGGTGGACGAGGAGGAGAAGGGGGACACAGTGGAGGCAGTGGATGTTGGTGTGTCTGCATCTGGATGGTGTTTGTGTGAGTGCCTGGTTATGAAGTGTGGGGCTTGTTTTTGCCATGCCCACTCTTGTGTGTTGTTCGGGATGCCTGCTGCTCTGCCTGTGTGCTTGGGATAGGTTGGGGTCGAGGGGAATGGGATTGGGTATAGGAAGTTGGAGGGGGGAGGCTAGAAACAGGGACATTGGCTGCCATCAGAGAGGAGGCCAGAGCCTGGATTGATCTCTGTTGGGCCGCCATGCCAGTGTGAATGCCCTCCAGGAATGCATTTGTCTGTTGCATTTGGGCAGACAGGCCCTGGAGGGCATTCACAATGGTTGACTGCCCAACAGAGATAGAGCTCAGAAGGTCAATAGCCTCCTCACTGAGGGCAGTAGGGCTCACTGGGGCAGGGCCTGAGGTGCCTGGGGCGAAGGAGACGCCCACCCTCCTGAGTGAGTGGGCATGGAAACCATGCTGAGGGGCTGCTGGAAGTGAGGTGTTGGTACGGGAGGTGGTGGCTGTGCCTGTAGCTGGGGTGAGCACAGAGGTGTCCGCCACCACAAGGGAGCTTCCATCTGAGGAGGAATCCGTGTCCGAACTGTCCACTCCTGTCTCTTCGGTGGTGCTCCCCTCACTCTCCATCCCACAGGTGCAGCTCCCTCCATCGCCGGTGCCTCAGCTCCTCTGCCAGATGGTGCTAATGCACATAAGGACAGGGTGACAAAACAAAAAGGGGGGAAGAGACAAAGGATACACTTGGTCAATGGAGGCAACAACACCACCGTTGGCGTACACAACACACACACACACAGGTAACTGCCCTACGCACTAGGCAATGCACTACGAGTCACAATGCTAGTCAACAGCCCATGAATAGGGACACCTAACGCCAATTGCAGCATACCTGAGACCCACAGACCCCTGCCCAGTAGTGGATGCCCACTACCTTGGTTGGAGGTATTTTACATCAGAACCCTGCCCAACATGGGGACCTACTCTACAATGTCAGGCCTGGCCTAGGGGCACCCACAGGCCCACATCCACCACCCGGATACCACCCCACCAGGCGCAATTTGTATATTGGGACACTGTACTCAACCCCTTGTGGCTGCTGTGATGCCCCCAAGCACCCATCCAGCTCCTGATAGGCCACTGCCAGGATGCAGGCCATCAGGGGGGTCAGGTTACGACGTGCACCCCTTCCTCGTTGGGAGGCCATCCCCAGCTGGGCCTCCGCCGTCTTCCATACCCAGCCTCTCAGGGCCTCCCACTGTTTGCGACAGTAGGTACTCCGCTTGCCGTAGACCCCCCAGGGTCCGCACATGCTTGGCGATGGCACACCATATGCCCTTTTTCTGATGGGCGCTGACCTACAGTGAAATGGACACAGGGAAAGATATTAGTCTGACCATTCTGCCTGTTACAGCCATGGCCCACCATGCCCCTTCCCATTCTCATTAGCACAGACATTGCCCACCATACCTGCAGCACGCTGCCCAGGGCCCATCCACCAACTCCTCCCTACATGAGGCCTTCACACACAGCACTCCATGCATTCACGCCAAATGGATCGTACTCACGGTGTACTCACCTGTTGGTCTGGAGGACCATACAGCATTCGGTACTGGGGTAGGGCTCCATCCACCAGTCTCTCCAACTCCACCAAGGTGAAGGCAGGGGCCCTTTCCCCAGTGGCACGAGCCATGGTCAGTTCCAGACACAGGTCACAGCAGCACTTGCAGTGTAGGTCCTCTCCTGCTGAAGGTCGGGTAGTAAGTGAGTGAACAGATAGAAAATGGTGGTGACGTCCGTTGAGGTGCATACCATCACCGCCGGCGTACATCACCATTGGCAACCATAACCCATAGGGTCAATGTTAACCAATGAGGAGTTGCACAGCGGTTTTCGACCGCCTCTCGCAACGGCACACAACGTCAGCGGAATTACCTCATTTCCACCTGGCGCTCCATACAGGACTGGCGGACGCCATTTCAGGGGAGGGTGCAGGCCATGGCTCCTAACTGCATCACAGTACACATATGCACCATTTGGACCTCTCCAACAAAATACTGTTACAATCACAACATGCATTTAAGTGTAGTGGTTGGAAAGAAGAGATACTGACTAGCTGCTCACCATTTTGTCCCATAGATTGCAACCGCTATGGATGAATAGGAGATGTACAGACCCCTGGTGGACTTGGCAAAAATGGAGGACAAGCACATTATCCTCACTTATAGACTGGACAGGGCCACATTCACAGAGCTATGTGCCCAATTGGAGCCTGACCTAATATCTGTTATCCGTCTGCTATGTACTGGTCTGTCACGCACACTATCTGCACATTCATGGAGTGAAAGCTTTTTCGATTTCTGAACACCTGTTCATTTCTCTGGGGGGGACACAAATTCTATATGTGTACCATTAATAGCCCCAATAATGTTGGGGATATGTCCTGTTGCATAGAATCAGCTTTGACTGTGGTCAAATCCTCCACCTGGGGGAAAATGATGTAACTGTGCATGTGTTTAATCAGGGCAGTCAACACTCTGGTCAGCACTATTGAGAGTATTGGCTGAGACATTCCTGCTGCCAAGCCCACTGTCACTTGGAAGGAGCCAGTTCCCAGAAAATGGAGCACTGATAGGACTTGCACAAAAGGGGGGATGCCGGTGGGCTGAGGGATAGCAGATATCAGGTCAGGCTCCAATTGGGCACACAGCTCTGTGACTGTGGCCCTGTCCAGTCCATAGGTGAGGATAATGTGCCTGTCCTCCATTGTTGCCAGGTCCACCAGGGGCCTGTACACTGGGGGATGTCTCCATCTCCTATTCATCCGCAGCGGTTGCAGTCACCACCCCCACATCCATGCACACGTCCCCTGTGTCCTCTCCCACTGTGTATGTGCTCCCTCCTCCCAAAGTACACAGGCGCAAACACTCAGACACCCAACAGCCATCCACCTCACAACAGCATCCAGCCAAAGCACCTGCACCCAAAATCATCAGGCAGACACCTCCTACAACCACTTCCTCTTCCTCCACTCCCAAACCTTCACCCTCTTCCCACCCCAATGTCCCTAAGAAGCTTTTCCTCTCCACCGTTGACTTCTCCCCTACCACTCCTGCCCCCGTCCTTCACGTTGTACCAAGGTGGTCAGAACCCAGACGAGCACCTCAGCCACCCAGTCCACGGCCACAGTAGTGTTGACAGCTACTGCAGGTGGGAGAGGATCCCTGGTACCAGGCAGCCACACTGAAAGGGTGCCTGCACCAGGTGCTTCAAGGAAGGGCAAGCAGGCACCACCAGCTGCGACAGGGAAGGGCAAGGAGGCACCACCAGCAGCATCTAGGAAGGGCACGGAGGTACCACCAGCTACAACGAAAGGCAAGGAGGAACCACCAGCAGCATCTATGAAGGGCAAGGAGGCACTACCAGCTGCTATAGGGAAGGGCAAGGGGCCTGCCCCAGCAGGCAGGAAGGACTAGAGGCCTGGTGCTCGGACTCATTCGGAGCCCCCACCACCAACCATGGTGGTTCAGCCATCCGAAGCTGCATGGGAAGGGCTGCAGCCTCCCCACACCACTGCCAGCACTGCCACCAGCACTGCCACCAGCACCACCACCACTACCAGCAGAGCAGCCCCAGTGGCTGTCGTCTGAGGCTGCAATGGAAGGGCTGGAGCCTCCCCCCTTCACTGCCAGCCCGCCACCAGCACTGCCACCAGCACCGCCACCAGCACCACTGCCAGCAGCAGCAGCCCCAGTGGGCAGCCATCCGAGGCTGCAAGGGAAGGGCTGTAGCCTCCCCCCACGACTGCTGGCTCAACCAGCAGGGGATGGGCTGGAGCCTCCACCCACCACTGCCAGCTCAACCAGCACCACTGCCAGCAGCAGCAGCCCCAGTGGGCAGCCGTCCGAGGTTGAAGGGGAAGGGCTGAAGCGTCCCCCACCACTGCCAGCACCAACACCTGCACCGCCACTGACACCACTGAGGAGCCGTCACCGCCGGCGGTCAGTGTGTAGTCCTGCCTCCATGGGCTGTTGTGCAGCCTGACCCCTGCAAATCCTGTGGGTCTGACACCCAGGTGAGAGACTGTTACCTTGCACTCCCCAAGATCTGCATCACAGGGCACAATGCCCCCTCCAGAACCAGTGGAATAAGCCATCCACTCACTGCATCCTTCCCAGGATAAAGCACACTGGGCACAGTGCCCCCTCCAGAACCAGTGGAAGAAGCCAGCCACTCACCCCATCCTTCCCAGTATGAAGCACACCCTGCACAATGCACCCTCCAGAACCAGTGGAAGAAGCCATCCACTCACCCCATCCTTCCCAGGATGAAGCATACTGGGCACAATGCCCCCTCCAGAAACAGTGGAAGTAGCCTCCCACTAGAGAGACTGTGGCCTTGCACTCCCCAGGACACGTCAGTGGGCAAACCACCCGCTTGAGAGACTGTGGCCTTGCACTCCCCAGGACAAGTCAGTGGGCAAACCGTCCACTTGAGAGACTGTGGTCTTGGACTCCCCAGACCAAGTCAGTGGGCACACCACCCACTTGAGAGACTGTGGCCTTGCACTCCCCAGGCCATCGCACAGGGCATGTAGCCCCCTCCAGGACCAGTGGTGTTGTACCATCTTCCAGCTGAGGTACCCCCCTATACCCCGTCCCCCTGAGGTGCCTGTGTATTTTTGGTCTGATGCCCCTGCAGTGTTCTCTCTGTGTTGTTGCAAGAGTGAGGTGGGGCTTTGGCCTACGTGTTGTGGCCCTGTGGCCCACGGACATGGAGGACTGGGCAGTGTCCCAACATTTGTAAATATGTGTATACGTTTGTATTTTGATGCACTTATTCAATGTATTTTATCATATTACACTCACTTTCTTGAAATCATTTTGTCTTTGCATTATTCCTGAGGGGTACTGGGGGAATGATGTAATGTTTGTTGGGGGTGGGGGGCTTGCATGTGTGTGTCACTCTCTTTCCCCCCCCCCCTTGTGTGCTAGGCGGCAGTACTCACTGTGGTCATCTTCGCCGGAGTTGATGTTCATAATGCAGCAGAAGGTAGACGAGCATCGGAAATATTTGCAGCTCAGGCTCCATTGCGTCCTGGTTGTTTCCTGAGTCTACACAGGTGAGTCCTTTGAGTTCTGTGCAGTGTTTCTGCCATTTTTTTTATGTTGTTGGTACTTCCCCGGAAATGGTGGCGGATAGGCAGGTCAGAATAGTGGGCAGTACATTGTCATCCTATTGGCTGTTGGCAGTTACCGTCGTGGTGCTTGTTGATTCCACCGTGGCGGTCAGTGTGTTAAAGTGACTGTCTGTCTGAGCGGTTTCCGCCGTGGTCGTAATTCCATTTTTGTTACTGCTGACCTGTTGGCGGTATTACCGCCGCTTTATCACCAACTGCGAGGTCTCCACATGAACGGCCCAACTACCAACACTCAACACCAACCAGTCCTGCCACAGCCTTGGACTCTGAGGACACAGACATCACCTTTCGGAGGATAGTGGTAGGAGTTGAGCAGGAGCTGGCCAAGCAGGTGAGGGTGGGGATGGAGACCATAGCAGACAGCCTAGAGGGAGTGCAGAGGTGCCTAGTCAAAATAAGGATAACTCAACTGCAATCAGAGGCACCCACTCGCCGCTTTGTGGAATCCAGCAGTCCCTGGCCGACATAGCCATTTTCATGAAGCAGAGGCTTGAACAATTGCCCTGCCAAATTGGCAGCAGCATGATAGATAGCAGGCTGAGGGCTATACAAAATGCCATTGAGTCCATACAGCGGGAAGTGGCTTCCCTCAGGGAAAACATGGCTGTCTACCACTGTGATGTAGCAGCGGTGTTCAGAAATCAGCAGTTCCTCCTTGCTGCAGTGATGCCTTATGTGTTCCCACAAATGGCAGCTGCAGGGATCTTTGATTCCACATCTCTATCCCCTGATGTGTGTGGGGCCCCTTCAACTTCAACAACAGCACCATCCATGGCACAGGAGGCACTACACACATCCGATGATGAAGATGTGGAAGGTACAACATTCACACGTAACACCACCCAGTAGCACCAGTCTGTCCCACATGGACAGCATCTCCTTAGTTCTGTGCTTAAGATCATTCCAGAGTTGTGACAGCTGGCAATGTGCCCACCACACTCAACCACTGTTCTTCTATAGACTGTCATTGTCTCAATTCCTACCTATTGTCAATTTGAACACCTCCTCACTAATGCACACTCCTCCTAACCATGTCTCATGACATGTCCCTCACCCTTGGCCTCTGAATATACATCAAATGGCTCAGGATCTCTCCTGGGGTCAGTAAATTGGACATTGTACTGATTGGACATTAAACTTGCACATGTAAATAAATCACCATAATCACATGCATTCATGCACTTTTTTCAGTGTTTAATCAACTCATATAAATGTCTGCATTGTGTGAAGCAACGCCAATGAGAACAGAACCAAGGACATGTGTGGCTTACTGTCAGACACAAAGGCACACACTAGGACTCAAACATGAGAAAGGCAAACAATAGTATTGTGGACTACAAACACCTTACTCAGCCTCACAAGCATGTATTGAACATATTTCCATGCAAGTTGACATGGCAAGAATAGTTCAGAACTGAAGTGTCAGGAAATCTCCCTGACCAATGCACCAATACATCAAATATGTGAGGAACTGAAGAGCATATTCAAAACTGTAACAGGCAGGTGTCACTTTGGCAATATCCATACACCAAATCATGTGGAGTTTAATGTCCAAAACTTTATTAAAAAGATTATGACAGATCTTTGCAATGACAAGTGATGATGCATCATTGCATTTTAGCCTTAAAGCTGGACCCAGTGGCAGATGGTGGTGTCTGTATGGTGCTGGTGCTTTCTAATGTGCTGCAGATGTTGAGAGTGCCGGAACTGAAGGAGCACCACAGACTCTGGGTGCTGAGGACACACCTGTAGTTAAAGTGGTTTTAGGATGTTTGGCTGGTCTCCCATTAGGGAAAGCCTACCATGCACCAGAAGAGTTTTCCATGCAGTATCTCCTTGCCATCTTCTTGTAACTAGCCTGGATCTTGCAAATGTGCGGGAACCTTTCTACACGTTTAGTGAATTTCTGTTTCTGCGCTGGAGTCATTGTGGCAGCTAAAACACGAGGAGAAGATGTCATCAATAACTACATTGGGTAGAGGAAGAACAAGCATGCATCGTAAACAGCATTTTGTCATGTGTCATGTTGTCAAGCAGTGAGCCAACAAGATCCAAGTCCATACAAACCAGCCTAGCAAGCATCTACAGTATTTAGTACTTCATGGGGATAATGGCTCTCTAAAGTTGCCCAATAGGGCCAAGATGTGAGAGGGTCTAGGGCCTCCTTCCACCACATTAGCGTCAGAAGCAATATGACGCAAATAAGACACAACAAGGTTAAATGGTCAGCAGAATCTCAACAAAATGGTGCAATACCTGTATTGTGCCACTTTGTCACCCTTTGCCCCACATTCGGCCTGTGCCAGGCAAGATATATGCATGGGTTGTGCTACCCCGGTAGGGTGACTGCCATAATGGCACACTGCAATCTAAGAGATTCAGCAGCCTTATATTTTATTTGCTAGTTTTAATGCCAGCTCAGAGTTGGAATTAAAAAGGGACACACCATTTGTCATAATGGGCCCCTATGTACATCAAGATGTTAACCCCAATTGGCACATACCCATCGCCATGGTGCACCGTTTATCATATATGGCACACACATGGTGGCGGATAGGGGGAAGCTAAAGACCGCAAGAGAAGTGGTGCAACACTGGGTGCAGCACCTGTCTACTTGTATCTGCCCCTATCTGTACATAAACATGATACAACTCCTAACTACCATGTACACACTTACCATGCACATTTCATACACGTGATGTGAACACGCTTGCTCACAACTATCATGATGGATAAAACCGATTGTTTCATCTGCACACATCTTATTTGCTACAATCCATGGACTTGTCCCACATCCATCTGGAGAAGAGCGCAAATCTCAATGTGTACTCAACTGACTGTTGTCTTTCTCAACAGAGCTTCTGATACGTCCTGTGCCTCACTTCATCATTGAAGAGCAGTGAACCCTCTGGGTGCAAGTGTCTCCTTGCGAAAGGCCCTTGAAGAGCTATACTCAGGTACATATATTGTACATGTCCTGACTAAATTTGTGCAATGTGAGGCACGCAGTGCTGGAACGGATGCTGTGAAAACATATGTTTGGTACATCAATGCATTGCAGAGAGGCAGCACCTCTGACACATAAAGTGACTGACATCAGTGTGTTTGTGGCCATACAAAACATTTCCTGAGACCCACTAATACATGACAGCTCACGTTGCCACTGGTGCAATATTCTATAAATATCACATCCTCAGCATGCCATTAGACCTAATGTTGATACCCAAGCATAGACAATGGTGTCAAAATTGACTTACATTTGTACATGGCTTAATAGACATCAAACCCTCTCAGCCACAACACTGCATGTACATATGTGACATACAAGGTGACACTTACTAGTTGCATCGGGGTTTTCAAAAGTGGAAACCTCTCCTATGGTGTAGTTTGGAGGTCTGCCTGCAAGACATGTCAGGAAAACATATCTTTATGATTTGTGAACAACGATTAGCATGGACAACTGTTACATATTGCACTTGTTTAGCTGAGTGACCTAGTCAACTTAGTGTTAGGAATGACCCACTGCCATCTACAACATGTCAGTTACACAGACATAGGTACCACCCAAATATATATATAGCAGTGTGACTCACCCATACATACATGTCCTTGATTCATACGTCACACTTACTGGGGGACAGGACACTGTTAATTATGCAAAGCTTTGGGGCAGATAACGGCAAAGTGAACCCAGTGCAGTGCCACTTTCCTTGCACTCCGTAGCACCCTCCTACTGCCACCATGTGTGCATCCTATCTAAGATAAGGTGCACCATGGCTCAGGGTAAGGGGCAATGGCATCATAATTGTTGATGGTATTGATGGACAGTTCAGGTTTAGTGCCTAGAATTTGACCAACCCGGAACAGTACATAGGGTTCCATCATAATTTATGGTGTGCCCCCTTTTGATGCCTGCTCTGAGCAGGCATAGAAAATGGCAGAATGATTAACACAAAGATTTTTCTCTGTTTTCTTTGTGCCATTCATTATTTGTCCCCCCTAACAGGGGAATGGCCCCCTTGCATACATCATGCATGGCATAGGCATCATGATGCCCATCGGCTTACAAAGAGACACAATACATGCGTTGTGCACTTTATGACCTTTTCTTCTACATTATGGCTCTCATTATGACTTTGGCATCAGCTGACCACCACGCCGGTGATGGCAGTGAAGGCTGCCATATTATGACCATGGCTGTGATCCCCCCAAATACAGCCAATGGATCGCTTGAACCACCAGTGCGGTCCGACCACCGACCATGACGTTGACATCTTCAGGCCTGCGGGACACCATTCACTGCCCATCATATTACGACATAGGAGACTGCTAGGATTACTGGGGCGGGAAACGACCCATATAGAAGGAGACACTCACCTCCAGGGACACAGAGGAGTCTGCGGCCGCCATGGAACCCGAACTGGAAGTACTGCTGATGCTGTGCTACGCGATGGGAGTCCTGGAGCAGCGACACCAACAAAGATGATAACGTTGATTACAGCAGCCTAGCACACAAGGGAGTGAGGGGAGAGGGACACACCAACACACACAACACACATCATACACACATACCACACATGGAGAACAAACTGCTTAAATTGCAAAAACAACATATGCCTGAAGTAAAGAAAACTAGGACAAATACCTGTGATCCAACCACTATATTCCGTTGGGAATAGCACCCACTACAAATGAGGCAACCATATACCAAGGGCCATTGGCCACTCCAATGTCACAAACAACCCACAGGGCAACAAACAAGGCCCAACTTGACTCCTGACAGCCCAGGTGACTCCACTGGGTAGCGACATCAAGGTGGGAGGCATGCATCTCAGGGGGAGGTTTCTTCTTGGAAGAGGGAGGTCTTTGGACTTTGGTTTGGCAGGGGGTGGGCTCTTGCTCCTCTGTTTATGGGGAGGGGTGTGGGCCTGGAGCGTGGGTTAGAGTGGTTGCCCTGTGCTCCGTAGTGGAAATCTTTTTAGTGAGGGGAGGGACAACTGCAACACCAGGGGAGCCATGAGACGAGTAGGAGCTGGAGGGACTGGGTTGAGGGAGGGGGCGTTACGTTTTTGGACAGAAGTAGGAAAGAGGTCAAGGCAGGAAAGAAACACTAGGCAGGAGTTTGGGAGGAGGTTTGGGAGTGGATGTAGAGGGAATGGTTGTAGGAGGAGTAGGTGTGCTGGACTGGGTTGCAGGTGCATGTACAGTGTGCATGTGTGAAGTGGATGGCTGTTGAGTGTCTGAGTGGGAGCGTTTATGTGTTTTTGGAGGGGGGTGCAGGCAGGTTGGGAGAGGACAAACAGCTTGTGTACATGTATGTTGTGGTGGTGTCTGCAAGTGAGGTGGGTGTGCTACATGTTGTTGTGATGTGGTGGTGGTGACAGCACATGTGGTGAATGGGGTGCTAGTCTTTGTGTCTGCTGTTGTGATGACTGTGGGTAAGGTTGAACAGGTGGCAGGATCTGAGTCTGAGGATGGAGTGCTTGCAGGTGTGAGTGCTGATGTGACTGTGAAGGAGGAGGAGGAGGGGAGACATTGAAGGCAGCGTCTGTTGTTGTGTGTGCACCTGGGTGTTGGCTGTGTGTGTGCTTGTGGTATCATCTGTGGCACCTGTGCTTGTCTTTGTGAGTCCTGTATATTGCCTTGGGTGCATGTTCGTCTGATCGTGTGATTGGGATGGGTGGGGGAGAGGGCTCTGGGAATGGGAGCAGGTAGTTGGAGGGGGAACGGAAGAACTAGAGACACTGGCTGCTGTTGAAGAGGAGGCCAGAGCCTGAAACGATCTCTGTATGGCAGCCAAGCCACTGTGAATGCCCTCCAGGGAGGCATTGTATTGCTGCATCTGGGATTCCAGACCCTGGATGACATTCACTATGATTGACTGCCCTACAAAGATGGATCTGAGGAGGTCAATAGCCTCCTCAGTGAGGGCAGCAGGGCTAACTAGGGCAGGGGCTGAGGTGCCTGTGGTGAAGGAGACACCCACCCTCCTGGGTGAGCGGGCACAGGCAACTGGGAGGGGGGCTACTGGGAGGGCGGTGCTGGTGCAGGGGGTGGCGGAAGATGATGTAGCTGGGGTGGCCCCAGAGGGTTTCACCACCACCAGGGAGCTTCTATCGAAGGAGGAATCAGAGTCTGTTGTTGTACCACCTGTCTCCCCTATGGTGCTCCCTGTGCCTTCCAAATCACTGGTCCCCTTGGTGTTGGTTGACACAGCCTCCTGGGTCCCGTGGGCTGCAGCTCCCCCACTTGCCAGTGCCCCTGCTCCTTCACCAGATGATGCTAATGCACACAAGGACAGGAGAAGAAAAGGAGAGAGGGTGGGGAGAAAGAAAGGGAGCACAGGGTAAATTACAGCGACAACAGCACATACACATCACAATGACTCACTGGAACTAACACTATGCAGTAACGACCACATTACCACACCATTGCCTGGGAACAACAGTAGACATTAACTTAGCAGACACTACCATCTGCACACCTACTGGGGCTCTCTAATCCATGTCTGCCTGTTGACAAAGGCACAGCTACACAACGTACAATTGCTAGGTCACACCGCCTAAGCAGTGGACATCAGAGCATCACAACAACATTGGTGAGTCAGGATATAGATCTTAAATGAAGCTGGAATGCCAGGACTTCACAAGATTAGCTACATGTGCATATTGGGCCATAGACTGACTAGAACCTTGCACCCAAACACCATGGCAGGCATCAGGAAAAAATTTCACACAGTGTGTACTCACCCCCTTGTGGCTGCTGTGCTACCTTCAAGTGCCCATCCAACTCTGGATTGGCCACCGGCAGTACGTGGGCCATTAGGGGGTCAGGGTCCGATGGGTACCCCTCCCTCATTGTGAGGACATCCCCAGCTGGGCCTGTGTGGTCTTCTGGGCCCAGCGTCACAGGTCCTCTCACCTCTTTCTACAGTGGGTGCTCCACTGGCTATGTACCCCCAGGGTCCACACGTCCTTGGTGATGGCAGACCATAACCCTTTCTTCTGATGGGCACTGATCTGCATAAGGAACACAGACAGAAGGACACCATGAACTCCACACGACATTCTGTAACAGCAATGGTTTACATATTTTATAGATCCCACACTAAGCTTACACATTACTCATACTTTTACATACACACTGCATGCAGCAAAAATACACTCTCCAAATGACACACTGCCTGCACACACATACATCTACATACAACCATGTTGCATCCAAAGTATCCAAAAGGTGCTCACCTGTTGATCTGGAGGCCCATGAAAACTGTCCACACAAGGGAAGGACCCCATCCACAAGCTTCTCCAGTTCTTCAGATGCGAAGGCTGGGGCACTATCCCCTGTATCACTGGCCATTTTGGGTTCCAGACACAGGACACAGCAGCACACGCAGTGGAGTTGTTGATAGGGTGAGAGTCAGGAATCAAGTGAAGTGGGATACAGAAAATGGGGGTCACGTCCGAGCCGGTGAACACCGTGATCATCATTGGCCCCTGTGCTTCATAGACTTCCATGTTAACCAATGAGGAGTTGCACAGCGGTGCAGACCCCCCTCCGCCATGATGCCAAACACTGGTGGATACCATTTCCTGATGATGGTACTCATGGCGGTCAATTTAATGTGCTTCATAGGTACCGATGGTACACACCAATGCAATTCCAATCCGTCTACATACTTTGATTTGGTTGTAGACTCTGGCACTCAAATTAGATCGCATACCAGTGCACTGCTTGCAGATGAGTAGTTGACAGAACATGTAAAATGGGATGCTACAAATCATGTCACACGACTCTGACTATATCTGTGAGACACAGTGGCAAATGAATAGTAAGTATGTTTGAAGAAGTCCGTTTGCATGTAGAGTACAAAAGTGTAGATCACAATCATTGATTGCATGAATTGTATGAGACTGCTCTGTATACTGTGAGATAGTGTGTCTATCCTTCCTGTTGTCACACAATTCTGATGATTGGTTTATATACTAACCACTGCAGAGGAGGAGGAGGCATGCACCCATGCACAGACCCCTAGTCGACTTGCCTACACTGGAGGAATTCCATATTCTACTCACTTATTGTCTGGACAGGGCCACAATCACTGAACTGTTCAACATTTGGAGCCAGATCTCATCCCTGCTATATGTAGTCCTACAGAAATACCCCCTGCAGTACAGGTGCTGTCAGTGTTCCACTTCCTAGCCAGTGGTTCTTTTCAGGTGACTTTGGGCTTGTCTGCAGGTATGTCACAGCCAATGTTTTCTAATGTACTGAGCCGTTTTGGCTGCCTTGCTGAAACACATGATATAAAGAAAAGAAAGGGGTCTACCCTAATAACCCCACTATACCTGGGTAGAGTAAAAGTAATCCATAAACACAAATGGTACAGTAGTAGGGACAAATCCGAATATTGAATTACTCACAACGAGCTTCTAAATTAGTCATTGGCAGTGTACTTTAATTACAACAAAGTTATTCTCTTCATTTTTTTGGACATAAAAACCTAAATGACAGACATACAACATATGTATAATGCACAGTAGACTTGCATCACAATTATTTACAAGAACATATATACAAACGTATACAAACATTGTCTTCATCGGTCTCCAAAATTGTTTAGAAAATGTGGTTGCCAAAATATATTAAGGCTTCAATCCACATAAAAGAGATGGCTGTGACAGCTATCACATCATGAATTTCTACTTTCCTTAAATATTTATGAAGGGAGAGATGTGTGCTCTAATCATAGTCCATACGCTAAATATATTTTGCAACCTCCCTGTCAAAAGGTCGACGCGTTTCGGCCCCTTTACATATGGACCTCTTCAGGACTCATGGAGAGGTAAAGACCTATGAATAATATACAAAATTAGATTAAACTTTCTTAGAAATTACTTAGGAATTGTTCCAGTTAGTTCCTTCACCGTGACGAATTATCCATAATGTATCACACCAATATGTGATGTTAATAGTTCTTTTTCATCAACACGCTCTCGCTCTATTTGTGCAATCTGGGATCTCCATAACTAATGTGATTTAGTGTACTTAGGAAGACATAAAAAAATATAAATAAAGTGTTCTATAACCATTTGGGCAGTTGACAATTCACTGCTAAAAATGATATTACAATTACTGAGGAGAAGAAAAGCAAAAATATAGATACCCAACTAACCATCGTGCTGAGTTCGAAATATTGACTACCTTACATTATAAGTCCGAAACTTTCAAAACTCACAGCCTCTATATATCTACAAGTAAAGGAAACAAAATATAAAGATGTTTGGGAATCAGATTCAAAAAGCGAATTCAGACAATAGGAGAAGATGTAAAATATTTATGTAAACGTACTGCTATCTTTGTGAGAGATCTGCACGTTGTCTGGCAAATCGTCCCTCCTACATGTGTTCCTGTCGCTGTAAGAACAAACTGTGGCAGCAGCCATCTTTAAAGCGGGAAAGAGTTGCGGCGGCCATCTTAACTGCCTGCCGTGTTGTACAATTGCACACTGATCACTAAAGCTGTGGCAGTATTAAACAATGAACCGTCCGGCTGTCTCTTCTGCTTATATGCCTATCATTAACAAATCCTGACTTACACGTGTTACACACATACATATAAAGGTTGACTAAGGCTGTCACCACTGGAGCCTTCTTCTGGTGGAGGACTGGATTTACGTGGCACACGCTGGAAGCTGACATTGGCTGTGGAAACTGTGGGACATGTATGAGATTTGTAACTGTCCCACACTCACACATGTATGCTTCTTGCTGCTCCCTCACAAAATAAATCAGCATGTATGGAAAAAAGATGAAACATGTCATGAATGTGTTTACAGCACAGCACTTTTCTGTAACTTATGAGGAAAATGATCTTCCATCTGCAGACCGAATATTACATTGCATATTTGTTTATATTGATAAAAGCAAGTGTTGCCCCATTTGTGAACTGGGTGCCAAGCGTTGTATGGAGACATTGAATTCCTTCAAATTAATCATTAGAAGTGTTTGATGACTCATCACCAGCATGTGTCTTATGACTTATCACCAGCACAGCATCCACACCCCTCATGATTGATGACTCATCACCAGCATGTGTCTGATGACGCATCACCAGCACACCAGTATATAAATAGAACTGCCAAGGTGTTTCCTGTGCTTGGCTTCAAGTCTTCCTTCGATCGCAGGTGTTTCCAGTTCAGGTGGAGTTCTGTGCTTCTTTCAGGAGTCATCTTTTCAGTGCGAGGCTTCATCGGAGCTTCCCTCTCTGGAGCGGATTACTTTTGCAGTGGCTGGAGAATTTACAAGCAGTATTCCATCTTCCTCCAATAATCGAAACATTCCAGGAGAAGATGGTTTGTGAGTATTTCCCCTCTCGTCTCCCTGTTTTCAGCCTTCTTGAGGTTAGTGCTCTTTTTGTGCATTATGAAAGACATTCGTAGATGCTGAGAAACCCGTGATACAAGACTATTTTCCAAAGACAGATTGAGAAGTAGTTTTAAGTGTTGTGAACTCCTGAAGGCATGGCTCGATATCCACGTGAACTTAAACATTTATTCTGATTGTTTTGGAGCGAGTCTATTGTGTGAAAATTAATAACAAAAGACAAATTCATAATTTTGATTTTACAACGATTTTGTTATGAGTTACAAAAGCGTGCTTAATAGTTGAGCAATTGAGCACTAATAATTAATGTGATTTTGCTTAAAGACTTGGGGCCTCACAGCAACCGCCGCCCGCCAAGTTGTAACCGCCATGCTGCCGTCAATGCGGCCGCACTTCCGCGGTGCCCATTTTGACATCCCCGCTGGGCCGGCGGGCGGAAACCGAGTTTCCGCCCGCCGGCCCAGCGGAGATGTGGGCCGCAACATGGGAGCCGGCTCCAAATGGAGCCGGCGGTGTTGGGGCCGTGCGACGGGTGCAGTTGCACCCGTCGCGCTTTTCACTGTCTGCATAGCAGACAGTGAAAAGCTGCATGTGGCCCTGTCAGGGGGCCCCTGCACTGCCCATGCCAGTGGCCAATGCCCATGCCAGGGGCCCCATGACTCCCCGTACTGCCAGCCTTTTCCTGCCGGTTAAAACCGCCAGGAAAAGGCTGGCGGTCGGGGACTCATAGCGCTGGCGGATTATCACTGCCAGGGCAAATATGGCGGAAAACCGCCAGCCCCGGCGGAGCGCTGCGGTCGTAATGACCCTGGAAGCACCGCCAACTTGTTGGCGGTGCTTCCGTCATTTCAGCCCTGGCAGACCTGTACCGCCAGGGTTGAAATGACCCCCTTGGTGATGGCCCAATCGAATGATAATAGTTATTGTTATTTTGCTGAAAGCTATTTGTAGTTCTTTTGTTTTTGCTTTGTTTTTGGTCTTAGAATTCCTGTACCAAGCACTGAGGCAACTTTTTTAGAACAACAGTTTTGCTCCTTCGTGAACCAGTATTTTGTTTCTCTTCCCTTCCCAAATCCCTGTTCCCTATCCCATTCCCCCGGAGGCTATTCGCTCATTCCCTGTTCATTTCTGATAAAAGAGAATAGTTATTGGGGTGAGGGTTTTATTCTCTTGGCTCCCGCAGTACCTGGAATTCAGGTGCGTGGACAAGGTCTTGTCACTTTGTCAGATAAATATTCAGCATGTCTGACTTTCCCTATGGGTGTTGTTCTTCCACTTTTGGTTTGTGTATGGTGATGGAATGTGGGATTGGTAGTGCCACTTCCTCCCATGCATTACTGTTGTGTGTGCATGCTGTGCTTGAAGGGGTGTGCTTGCAGTGTGTAGGGCATGCAGGTGTACACAGTTGAGAGTGGTTTTCGGGGTGGTTCTCTATTTGAGATGGAGTGGGGTGTAGGGAGTCAGGGTGATGGGGTGACATGCCATGCAGGTGTTGGTGGGGTAGTAATGGTGACTTACCAGTGTCCAACCCTCCAGTGATTCCAGTTAGGCATCTGGATCCAGGAAAGCCAAGACTTTCTCCTCCCATGTTGTCAACTGTGGGAGAGTAGTGCGGCGTTCACTGGCAGTCTTCATAATGGCAATTTGGTGCCTGGATGCCACTGCACACAAACTCCCCCGTAGGTCAATCCTCCTCTTTCTAATGTTTTCCCTTGTGTGTGGATGGGTTCCCACGGTATTCACCTTGTGTACAATTCTCCGCCACATCTCTATCTTCCTGGAAATGGATATCTGCTGGACCTGTGCAACGAACAGCTGTGGCTCTACCCTTATGATTTTGTCTACCATGACCCGCAACTCCTCATCAGTGAAACAGGGGTTCTTTTGTGGGGACATGCATATTGTGTAGTGGGTGTAGTGAGGGTGTTGTGCAGAGGGTGGAATGTTTTGTTGGGGTGCAGGATGTGCGTGGATGAGGGATGCTGTGGAGTAGTGACTGTGTCTAGTGTTGTGTGTTAGGTGTTGAGGTATGGTGTGTCGTGTGTGATGCGTGATGGGAGTATAGGTGGTTGCGGTTTGTGTGTGCAGTTCTGTAAATGTTGGGGCTGGCAACGTGTAGCTAGGTTTTTGCATTTGCAAAGACTTGTGGGTTGTGTTGGGGGTGTTTTATAGTGCTGTTGGTGGGTGTGTACGGTGTGTGTATATGTTTTGGGTGTGGGTTTTTCAATCTGGCCAATGTTGGCTTCCTTTTGGTGTGGAGTGGCAAAATCGACCGTGGCGGTCCATACCGCCAATGGGTAACTGCCGTTGAGTAACCGTTGCAGTGATTCATGGTTATTATTTGGACGGCATTGTGTTGCCGCCGTGGCCGGGACGGTGGTTGGACCAATCATTTCTCACCTTCGTTAGGCCTGGCGGGATTGTAGTTTTGGCTGCTTTCTGGTGGTTTGCGAGTCATAATCTGGTGGACGGATTGCCACCTCCGTGATGGTCTTTTGGCACCCATCATTACGGGGCGTTCGCCCATTAGTGGGGCTGAAGAAATAGCGCATTGAATTCTAAAGGTACATTTAGCGTCATTTTGTTTTTCACATTTTAATGTCTGCTCAGAACATGTGTTATAAAGGTGGCACACCATTATATGTTAATGGCCCACTATTTACTGGTCAAGGTTTTAGGCAAATTTATGGGAATGACTGTTACATCAATAGCATCAAAAATGATGACCAAATGCTCCCTAATCTGTGCCATGGTGCGCTGCATTTTAGATACAGTGCACGCATGGTGGCAGTAAGGGGGATGTAAGGGGGGGCAAGGAATGTGGTGCTACACTGGGTGCAGCACCACTTTCCTTAAATCTGACCCTTGATGTCCTCACCTTTCTCATGAAATGCTATAATTTTCCTCATGCTCTATTGTTATTGCCCTTCCCTGGAATGCATAGTGGCAGTTGGGGAGATGTAAGGGGGGGCAGGGAAAGTGGCGCTCCTCTGGGTGCAGCACCACTTTCCTTAAATCTGACCATTGATGTCCTCACAGTTCTTATGATATGCTATAATTTTCCTTATACCCTACTGTCATTGCCCTTCCATGGCAATGAGGTCTGCCCTTGATCTGGTGGTCTGTGCAGTCTACCTTGAAGATCCTGCACAGCTGGAACAGGACCTTCCCCCAGCACAGCTTCCTGGCCTCCATAGGGTAGCCCATGATCACCCGGCCACCCATTCTCAAAATATCGAGGAGGTAGTGGCACACTAACCAAATAACCCCCCTTCACCCCCCCAGTTCATCTGGACACATGCGCTGTGCCCTTTCCTTGACATACATCCTGCTGTCTCCCTTCACAACAACCAATGGCCCCTCAAAAAAAATTAAGCCCACCTAATCCAAAATACCCCAACAAACTACACTACCCCAAGACTAACACCCGACAATACAAATACGACAGGACAATTACACTACACAAAACTTACAAATAAAACAAAATGGACTATACAGCAACAAGACACAGCACAAAACTCTCACCAGCCATCACTCTTCATCCAGCACCAGCCCCACACAACCCCTGTCAACAACAGACAGAATTGACTGTAAAGTAAAAATGAAAGTAAATTCACTTTACCATGTGTGCAGCAAGGAAGTCATGTTACATCACTTCCTGGGCATGTGTATCACATTTCCTGATATGCGTCTTTTTTTTTACGCATGATGGCCATTCATGGATTTTTTCCATGAAGGCTGACAAGACCTGTCAACTTCCAATTGACGTGCAGAGACCAGGTGTCTTTTTTTTAATTTTCAATGTTTGTAGGACAGTGGCATTTGTCGAAATGTTTGACGCCTACACCTGGATTTTTGAGGGAAAGCTAAGACAGGAAGACAGTTCAGATGCTCATGGTGCCAGGAGTCATTTTAGTGATTTGTGCTGTATGGAGATGTACCATATGCGTCAACATGTTTGACGCATAACGACCCTGCCTAGATTTAGGTGGAAAGGCTGACACCCACATTCACATTCACATTCCTTGTTACAGGGGCAATGCATCTATGTAGTTTGTATGATATCGCTACATGTGTATGCATGTCCATTTTGTGTGATGCATGTAAGGACTGATACCATTTGCAAATGTGCCTTTGTATGAAGACTTAGCCATACATGTTTACACATGTGAACTGAGTGTATATGTGGGATACTACTCATGTTGTGGGTCTACCACATTGACATGTTAGAATTCCAATTGTATGTTACTATAAACAACATAAGAAGGGAAGGCCCATGTGCAACACATGTTCTGGCATATCATACCCTTAACAAATCTTTCGCAAAGGATGCTATTGACTGACACCGGCATAAGATCCTGTCAGCCATATAAATGTGAGTGCATGTATGTGTACATGTGTTGTGAGGAATAGAATTAATGATGCAGAGCAATACATGTAATGTATGGTTCCCCATGCATGCAAAATGTTAGAAATGGCACGCTGACGTGTCATTGTAGGCATATGTTGTGACATATATTTTGTATGATAATATATGTATCATGTCTGATAAATGCTGCATGATAGGGTGGTGTGTTTATGGATTGGACACACACCAGATCTTGAATACAGCTATCTTATCTGTAAGTCATTCTTCCAAAGCAGTATACTAATATCTGTGTAAAATATGTTTCGCAATGTGGGGACATTTGTACTGGTCATGATAAGTTGCAAGTAATCATGTGACACATACACATTTTATGAAGTTAAATGTACTTATTTGTTCATCCGCAAATTGACAGCAATAAACCTGGTCCACCTACCTGGGACATGTGTGGATACATTTAGATATGTTGTGTTAACAACATACATTTTCTAAGTTCAATCACTCAATCATATATGTTATTGGCAGATTGATGAAACTGAATATAATTTGTATGGCAGGGGTGCTCTCATGCAGTGATGGCACCCTAGTCATCAATTTGCATTTGAACAGCCATATAGGGACATTTTTGCATGGATGAACACCGGTTGACTGTGATCACCTCTGCTCAGTTCACTGTGAGCAATCAGCAGGCCCCTGACTGTGTCAAGGGTCAATGTAGCCTACTCATGAGTTTGAGGGGCATTGAGTGGTGATCTCCCATTGTTATGATCGATCATCTGCACATCGATGCAAAGTCCCCTGCAGATATACACCTGCACATTTGTGATCCCACAACCAAGTATGTGTAGTTGCCCTTAAGGGACTTGATGCCAGGCTTGCCCTATCATATACTAGGAAATAACAGTTTGGTTGTGTAGGAAATGTCTCATCAGTTCCCATTATTTCACATGATTTGCCAAGAATCGGTGTGGTTATTCTTTGGATGCTTGGTTAGGTCACCTTGATTAGGTCTAAGGGGAGTACTCACCCCTTCTGGCTCTTCTCATACATTTGCTTCAGATGTGAGACAAGCTAAGTGGCTGTCAACTTATAGGGTTCCATTGTTACCCTTTTGGGCACTGATGCTTCTATGGGCTTCACATCTCTGATGGGTCTTACAATTTCCACCAGGGAAAGCGCATCTTCTAAGGCTTTCCTATCATCTGTAGTGAGGCTTCGGTGGGGGATGTCACCCAGGAGCTCGCCTGCTTTGTTTTTTTAGGGTAAAATAACTTGCACAATCGGTTTTCCTACAGTAGTGGCCAGACATTTGGGCTATGGTTTATCCACTAGCAAGTTCCCCTGACTCCTTCTGGATCCCAGGTACCCATCTATCCGCTGCCTTATATGTGTCCAGTCAGGCCAATATATTTCCTGTTGTGTTCCCCATTACATTGATGTTGTGCTCTGTTGCTTTATGGTGCATGTTTGCAGCTTCCTGTGCCACGTCTCAGCATTGATTTTGCTTCAGGGCTAGGATGTGGGCTCCCTTTGATCCCTCCTCATCAGGTATGCCGGCCTCAAGTGAAATAAACACCTTCAAGAGCCTTCAATTTGTTCCTTTTTAATTGTTTCCCTTGCGCCATCATGGTGAGACCCACCCACTTGACTACTGTCTCATAGGCCACCCACAACGAGTGGAGACTCGACTGATGTGCTGTTTCCCTGAAAATAATGGTCTTTTGTGCCTAACATCCATTTTCTACTTTTTGGCTCTTTAAGGTACCAAGGGCTCAATATGATGCGAGGAGTGTTTGTCCTCTCGGCCCCACCATACACCAGCCACAGGGGAGAATAGTCAGACATACTCCTGGTTAAATTAGTAGGTTCACTGACTTTTAACTGCTTGTGAGTCGGCATGAGATAGTGATCAATTCAGGAGAGACTATCATTCACCCCTAAGTTAAAGGATGAAGTGCTGGCTTGCTGGGTTAAGGGTACACCATATATTTGCCAGTCCCTGGGCAGTGAGGAACTCTGTTAATGGTTGTCTGACTGAGTCCAGGGCCCTGGGGGGATGTCAGTGAATGCTATCACTCTGTATTGCATTGAGGTCCCCTCACATCATCAGTTCCCCATCTAGAAGACTGTAGCAGAGTGGTCAGGGCTGGTAGTACAGTGACGTGAAGTCATATTGTGATATCTACTGAAGGTATGTTTAAGATTTCCCCCTCCCAGGTCCCAGAGAGCACCATATAGGGACACAACGGATCAGGCCATATTTGCCAAATGACCAGGGGCAACGTTCTCCTCACAAACATTACTACTCCTCTAGAGGAGGTGGTACCGCCCACATTAGCAGCCTTTTTATTTCCCCAATAGAGAAAGGCATTACACCTATGACCTAGGAGGTGAGTCTCTTGTAGGCGTGCGATCTCAGGGGAATCTGGTTCGATGTACAGGGGCACCACTCCCCATTTAACTTTGTTGGGTAGGCCATTGACATTCCAGGATACTATCCTTAGGGTTGACGTACTAACTTTGGACATCCCACTGTATGGTTAAAGGACCACACACGGGGGTGCCGGCCCTAAGCTGGTTAGGATTCAGACTGTGAGAGTGAATATCCTGTGTACCTCAGCCATGTTGACTGTTTGTATGTATCTTGCTTGAACATTAACTACAACAACTGTCCAATTAACCCTCTGCAATCATTACTCCCCCTGCCTGCTACACTGCTACAGATTCCAAATTGCCCTCCTCCCCAACTGCACATAGCGCCTGTTGCCCCAACTAAACATACTGCTAACTAGAATGTGTCACTACGTCCACCCAGCCCCTTATTGGAATTATTTTACCAAGTTGGTGTCTCATATCCTCTGTCTCAATCTTGCACCCAATTACCAATTTAGGACCATCAAAGCCTGCTCCCAGCCCACCCACATATCCAGTGCCACATTTACAATCCCATGAGCCCCTCTAATCTCCCCATTGGTCCCAAGATCTGGGTGATCTGGACGATGCTCCAGGCTAGGTGCTATATGTTTTGACATGCACCTCCACTTCAAGTGTTTCATTATACTCCTTTGCCATGCCGCCACCCCGGTGCCTCTTAGGACGGTTACAGTGTATTGACACTCCTGTCACCTGGCATTCAATCCAGCCAATCACGACCAACTTCTGGGCTTGCTAAAAAGTGAATTTTGCATGCTACTACTAATCAAAGCTGCGCCAGATAAGACATTACTTACTTGTGGTCCCGTTCCCTCAGAGCCTTTTTTGCCTAGAGGACACTGCGACGCAGCCTCTGGATCCAAAGACAGAAATTGTGGACGAAGGTAACCAGGCTTTACTTCAATGCATTGGAGGAGCACAGAGAGCTGCTTGGTTACTTACGTCCCGGTATCTGCATTTAGGAGTCTTGCCATGATGGGCCAAGGGTGTGCTCCAGGCTTTCATGGTTCACCTGGCATGCAATGGGCTCCCTCCAACTAAAAGATTTTTGGGAGTCCACATGTTTGCAGCTGTTTCAGGATGAGATCATACACAAATAGGTCCATGGCTGAACCCTTGGTATTTTGAGGTACCACTAGTATCCATAGATCATTTCAGCAGGACCACGCATCCAAGTCTTCCAACTTCTCTCACAACTGTTCTACTGTGGCTTCACATCATTTTTTATACATGACCACATGCTCACATTTGCTTTGTACAACCTATGTAACATTCTCAATAAGTGTATTTTAGTACTGCGGTTACTCATGTCAGCAATGAGTAGAGGGAATAACACAATCAAGCTTTCTATGTCATTCTTCACACATACACGTTGGCCAGGGTCTGTGACTTGTTAGTAGATTGCTTGACTTAGATGCACATTCCTAGTTGATTGGGTGTAATTTACCTAGACATTTGTGTGCATTGGTCCCTCTATGTCACTCTCGCTAATATATGTGAGTAGCACCGAGAAGCTTGTTCTCAGTACTCATGTGTGATATTGTAATTCAGACCTAGCTAGCTTAGCTAGCAGACTCAAACCTGCCATTGTAGGTACTTGCTAGCCCTTTCCTACCTAACCCATACATCTGTACAGCAGTCTTCATTTATATTTCCTGAATTGCTACAGGCATATGTCATGCCAACATAATTATGTGGTACGTGTGTGACAATGTAACTTGTATTAGCTAGAGACAATGCCTATGTTCCACCAACACATTAATGTGGTAGTGAATTATTTAGGAGATATTTATTGTTCCTGACTATAGGGCAGATTAAAGCAAAGTGGAGCAGAAGCCAGTGCAAGGCCACTTTTCTTTCCACCCTTTCCATTACCCTACCACAACCATGTATGCGTCATATTTTACAGACCCCACACCATGGGACAGGGCAGGGGGAAATAGCATATGAGGTATTTGAAGCAATTGATGTACTGTTCAGGCTCTGAGCTAGGATTTAGGCCCTTACCATGAACAGTACTCAGGGTCCCATTGGTATCAATTGTGTGCCTCCTTTAAACAGCTGCTCTGAGCAGGTGGCAAAAGTAGCAGCAATACCTGGCACAGTTTTTGTTCGATTCCACTGCACCATTTTGGCTCCTCCCCTACCAGCTGTACACACCCATTACACACTTGGGTGGTCATTAAAACCCTGGTGGATGGTGTTAAAGCGGCGGTAAGACCGCTAACAGGCCGGCGGTAAACAAATTGGAATTATGACCGTGGCGGAAACTGCCAACAAAGACAGCCACTTTAACACTCAGACCGCCACGGCGGTACAGACAAACAGCGCGGCGGTCACCGCCAACAGACAGGCGGAGGACAATATACCGCCCACAGTATCACAACCTACCAATCCGCCACCTTTTCCGGGGCGGATTCACCGCAGATAAAAACACGGCAGAAACAGCCATTTCAAAGGGAAAACGCTCACCTCTACACACTCCATGAGGAAGGAGGGCACCATGGAACCGGAATTCCATATTCTGCCAGCGCTAGTCTTCCTGCTCCTATACGAGGATCACCAACGCCGGCGGCGAAGACCACAGTGAGTACTGCACCTACGACATAGGGGAGGGGGGAGGCAAAAACACAGGGACACACACAACCAACATCCCAACCCCCACCCCGACCCTGACCCACTACAACATACACAACAATGCATATCTAGACATTACAGTAACACCCCCCAACCCCCCTGGAAGAATGCATAGACAAAAGGAAATTAGTTGAACCATTGTAATATATCAAAATACAGTAAGCAAATATATACATATATATATACACAATAAACAAAATATAAACCACGATTAGTAGTGCAGGTATTGCACCATTCATAGTCCGTGGACCACTGGGCCCAAAATGCATGGGCGAGGCCCACACAAGATACCCGATGAAAACGGAGAGAACACTGCAGGGGCATCAGATCGAAATACAACAGGCACCTCAGGGGGAAGGGAAGGGGGGGGCACCTCAGCCGGATGAGTGCACCACGCCAGATCCACGAGGGGGCTCCATGCCCATTGATGTATCCTGGGGAGTGCAAAGCCACAGTCTCTCAAGTTTCTACAGTGGGTGGGTTGCCCACTGACATATCCTGGGGAGTGCAAAGCCACAGTCTCTCAAGTCTCTACAGTGGGTGGCTTGCCCACTGCCATATCCTGGGGAGTGCAAAGCCACAGTCTCTCAAGTCTCTACAGTGGGTGGCTTGCCCACTGCCATATCCTGGGGAGTGCAAAGCCAAAGTCTCTCAAGTGGATGCTGTTCTCCACTGGTTCTGGAGGGGGACTGGTGCCCAGAGTGCTTCATCCTGCCAAGGACAGACGGAGTGGATGCTGTTCTCCACTGGTTCTGGAGGGGGACTGGTGCCCAGAGTGCATCATCCTGCCAAGGCAGTCGGAATGGATGCTGTTCTCCACTGGTTCTGGAGGGGGACTGGTGCCCAGAGTGCAGCACACACCCCGTGACGGTCCCAGTTGCGTCCCTGCCGCAAATGGGCTAGCGGTGCATTCCATGGCGGTCTTTGCCCTGTTCAGCGGTCCTTGGCCTGTTTAGCGGTGCTTGAGTTGCCAGTGTCAGACCTGTTCAGCGGTGCATTCCATGGCAGTCTTTGCCCTGTTCAGCGGTCCTTGGCCTGTTCAGCGGTGCTTGAGTTGCCAGTGTCAGACCTGTTCAGCAGTGCATTCCATGGCGGTCTTTGCCCTGTTCAGCGGTCCTTGGACTGTTCAGCGGTCCTTGCCAAGGCAGTCCATCTTTGCCCAGCAGGGCTGTGGCTGGCGGTCTTCATGGGTCAGCTGGGCTGTGGCTTGCGGGGCCCTCCTGGCCAGCTGGGCTGTGGCTGGTGGTGGCCTCCTGGGCAGTGGCTCTGGGGCTGGCGGTGGCCTCCTGGGCAGTGACTCTGGTGGTGGCCTCCTGGCCAGTGACGATGGGGGTGGCGGTGGCCTCCTGGCCAGTGACGATGGGGCTGGCGGTGGCCTCCTGGGCAGTGACGATGGGGCTGGCCTCATGGGCAGTGACTCTGGCGGTGGCCTCCTGGCCAGTGATGATGGGGCTGGCCTCCTGGGCAGTGACTCTGGCAGTGGCCTCCTGGCCAGTGACCATGGGGCTGGCGGTGGCCTCCTGGCCAGTGACAATGGGGGTGGCGGTGGCCTCCTGGCCAGTGAAGATGGGGCTGGAGGGGGCCTCCTGGCCAGTGACTCTGGCGGTGGCCTCCTGGGCAGTGACAATGGGGCTGGCCTCCTGGGCAGTGACTCTGGCGGTGGCCTCCTGGCCAGTGACGATGGGGCTGGCGGTGGCCTCCTGCGCAGTGACTCTGGGGCTGGCGGTGGCCTCCTGGGCAGCGGGGATGATGGCGGTCTTCTCCGCCGTGCTGCTCCTCCCAGACTTTGGAGATTTCTTCTGGCCCTTCCCCACCTTGGGAGGAGTCACAGCTGAATCGACACTCCCCCCGGGACCCTTGTGAGCGGCTTTGCTGGCTGGAGTCTTCCCCCTTTCCCGCCGGGCACTGTCCAACTTCTGGTGCTTCACAGGGGGGGGACTGGCTGTGCTGTGGCTCTGTGCCACACTGGCTGGCCTGGTGGCCGGTGCACTCCACATACCTGTAGCAACAGGCACCACTGGTCCCAGAGATTTCTCGGCTGAGGTGCTAGTACGGGACCTATGAGTTGGAGGAGGGCGTGGGGGGAAATAGGTTAAGGGTGGACAGGAAAAGTTTTTTGGAGACACTAGGACGGATAGCTGGAGGGGGTTTGGGAGTGGAGGAAGAGGTGGTGGTTGTAGGAGGTGTAACTTTTGTGGATTTGGGTGCTGGTGCATGGGCTGGAGGCTGTCGTGAGGTGGATGGCTGTTGGGTGGGTGTGTGCCTGTGTTTGTGTATCTTCGGAGGGGGCGTCACAGACACACTGGGAGAGGACACAGGGGACGTGGAAATGGTAGTGGGGGTGGTGAGTGCACGTGAGCGGGGTGTGGTGGTGGGTGTGCTGGTGCGGGACGTAGTGGCTGTAGTGGTAGTGCATGCAGGTGTGAGTGTAGACGAGACTGGGAGGGAGGAGGGAGAAGAGGAGGAGGGGGACACAGTGGTGGCAGTGGATGTTGGTGTGTCTGTATGTGTGTGGTGCTTGTGTGAGTGCCTGTGGGATGTGCGGTGCTTATGTTTGCCTGAGCTTCCCTTGTGTGGTGAGGTGTGTGCAGGCTGGTCTGAAGGTGTGCTTGGGATAAGCCGGGGTACAGGGGATTGGGTCTGGGTGGAGGAAGTTGGAGGGGGGAGGCTAGACACAGGGACAATGGCTGCCATCAGTGCTGAAGCCAGAGTTTGCAGGGTTCAACGAAGGGCAGCCTGACCAGAATGAATGCCCTCCAGGAATGCATTTGTGTGTTGCAATTCCCTTTCTACGCCCTGGATGGCATTCAAAATGGTAGACTGCCCAACAGGTCAATGGCCTCCTCGCTGAGGGCAACCGAGGTGACAGGGGCAGGGGCTGAGGTGCCTGGGGCGAAGGTGATGCCCACCCTCCTGGGTGAGCGGGCACGGGGCGAAGGCTGAGGGGCTGCTGGTAGGGGGGTGCTGGTAGGGGGGGCAGCGGCTGTACCTGTAGAAGTAGGGGGCACAGATTTTGCTGCCACCACAAGGGAGCTCCCATCGGAGGATGAGTCCGTGTCGCTGGTTGCAGATCCTGTGACCGCCGTGGTGCTCCCCTCGCCCACCGTCCTACTGGTGTATTCTGAGTCCATTGTGTGGCCCTCCTTGGCCATGTGGGATGCAGCTCCCTCGTGCTCCGGTGCCACTGTACCTCCGCCTGATGATGCTGATGCACACAAGAACAGGGAGACCACAAAAAGGGGGGACGACGACAGAAGAAAGACAGGTTGAGTTCATGGCTTACCGCTACCGTTGGTGGAAAATACAGACACAGCAGCCCCCTGCACTATGTCGCGCTGTTGGGCTCTACAGATGCAATTCCTGGGATATGGCCTACATGGCTATGGACTACATCTGCACACATAGATGACAGAGGTGCATGAATACCTGTACTTGGCACTCTACAGAGGTGGGGTGGGGTGCCACATGGCCTGCATTACGGAGGGGCTAGCCTACGGAACTCGTCCTGGCCTAGGGAAACCCACAGCCCTCCTCCCCCACCCAGACACCTTCACTGCACGCAAAGTCCTCTGAATGATGTTGTACTCACCCCCTTGTGTCTGCTGTGATGCCCTCAAGCGCCCATCCAACTCAGGGTAGGCCAACGCCAGGATCCAGAACATCAGGGGGGTCATGGTTCGACGGGCACCTCTCCCACGTTGGGAGGCCATACCCAGTTGAGCCTCCGCTGTCGTCTTGCTCCAGCGTCGATGTCCTCCCATCTTTTCCAGCAGTGGGTGCTCCGTCTTTGGTGGACCCCCAGGGTCCGGACGTCCTTGGCGATGGCACGCCAAATATCCTTCTTCTGGTGGGCGCTGACCTACATGACATGTACAGGGGAAGAAGAGAAGTCATTACCAACTGCACCGTCTAAGTGAGTGGCCCACATCCCTATCCTTGCCATGTGGCACATGCATTCACAGTCCTTCATGGACGCAGAACTGTGCCCCCTTCATTCTTACAACCAGCCCTCCCCACACAGGCATAGCTCATACAACGTGCTCCTTGTGTCTGAGGACCGTAGAGTAGCGTGTACTGGGGGAGGACCCCGTCCACGAGCTTCTCAAACTCCTCTGCAGTGAAGGCAGGGGCCCTTTCCCCAGACGCACGAGCCATTGTCTCTTCCAGACCAAGGTCACAGCAGCACTTGCAGTGTAGGTCCTCTCCTGTCGAAGATCAGGTATCGAGTGATTGAACAGATAGAAAATGGCGGTCACGTCCGCAGCGGTCACGTCCGCGGCGGTGCATACCATCACTGCCGGCGTACATCGTCAATGGCTCCTGGGACCCATAGGGTCCAATGTTAACCAATGCAGCGTTGCGCCACGGTCTTCGACCGCCAACCGCGACGGTGTACAACGCCAGAGCAGTTTCCTCACATCCCATTGTCCCAGTGTAGAGGTCAGGCAGCTGCCATTTCAGGGGCCCACATTTCCTAATTACCAACTGCGTCACACATACCTAGGCCTTGTCTCACAACACAAATACATGCCACAATTTGTGTATCAATGGTGTTCTGTGTAGACTGTGGGTACATACCTCTGAGTTGTTTGACTCTGTGGTCGCTGTTGTCCTTCCTAGGCACCGTCCGCTGGGACATGTGAGGAGATGGCGGAATCCTCCGGTGTACCGACCGCTGGTGGACCTGTCGACAATGGAGAAAAGAAGTTTGATCATTACCTACAGGTTTGACCGTGCCACAATCCAGGAACTGTGTGCCCAGCTGGAGCCTGACCTGATGTCAGCAATCCGCCATCCCACAGGAATCCCCCCTCAAGTGCAGGTGCTATCAGTGCTCCATTTCCTGGCAAGTGGGTCATTTGAAACAACAGTGGCCATGGCATCAGGGATGTCCTAGCCTATGTTTTCCAACGTGTTGTCTAGAGTGTTGTCTGCCCTTCTGAAACACATGCGGAGCTACATCATTTTCCCACAGGTGGAGGACTTGCCTACAGTTAAAGGTGACTTCTATGCCCTTGTACATATCCCCAACATCATAGGTGCCATTGATGGGACCCATGTAGCTCTGGTCCCCCCCCACAGGAGTGAACAGGTGTACAGGAACCGGAAGAGTTATCATTCCATGAATGTACAGATGGTATGTTTGGAAGACCAGTACATCTCCCAGGTAAATGCTATGTTCCCTGGCTCTGTGCATGACACCTACATCCTGTGGAATAGCAGCATCCCTTATGTGATGGGTCAACTCCAGAGGTACCCGGTGTGCCTATTAGGGGACTCTGGTTACCCCAACCTGTCATGGCTACTGACCCCTGTGAGGAATCCCAGGACCAGGGTAGAGGAAAGCTACAATGAGGCCCATGGGCAGACTAGGAGGGTGATCTAACGCACCTTTGGCCTCCTGAAGGCCAGGTTCAGGTGCCTCCATATGACAAGTGGTTCCCTATTCTACTCACCAAAGAAGGTGTGCCAGATCATCGTGGCCTGCTGTATGCTTCACAACTTGGCTTTGCGACGACAGGTGCCTTTTCTGCAGGAGCATGGTCCAGATGGCGGTGTTGTGGACAGTGATGAGGAGGAAGCAGAGGAAGAAGACATTGACAACAGGGACTCAGTTATCCAGCAATATTTCCAGTGACACACAGGTGAGAAAACATTCCTGCCTACTACAAGTATTTTAACACTTCTACCTCTATCCTGTCTGTCGATTTCAACCAGTATATTGTCACTGAGTTGTACATTTCCCTTACGGTTTCACAGGTGTCATCTGCTTAGATTCCTGATGGACTTGAGATGTGTGACATAGGTATGTTGACATTACATTTGAAAAAGCATTTAGTCACTGTCATTGCTAATACACATTTTCGAAATCACAGACTGACTCCAGATTGTTTTGTGCTTCAAGGGTGTTTATTGAAGTGCTCAATATTGGAGGGGGGTTGTAAAATGGTGAGGGGCGATGGTGGAGGAATGTCCATGGCAGAGTCCAGTCTATTAGTCTCACAGGTGCATTGCCCATATGGGCATAGGAAGTGGAGCTGGGGCAGTTCCAATATGGACAGGGTTACAAAGTGTGACAGTTGTTTGACAATCAGGGTGGTCTCATTTCTTGTCAGGGGTCTTGGCATCGTACTCCGTCTTGTTCCTGGATTTCAGGGACCGCTTGCAGGGTGGGGTGGTTCTCCATGTGCAGGGGGTGGGGTGCTGGTGTGGTGGTCCTGTGGCGGTACCTCCTGTCCACTAGCGCCGCCGGAGGTGGTGGGCAGTTCATCGTCCATGCTAGTGTCAGGGGCCCCTTGGAGTGCCACAGTGTCCCTCCTGGTGTTAAGTATTTCCTTCAGCACCCCTACGATGGTGCCCAGGGCAGAGCTAATGGTTCTGAGTTCCTCCCTGAACCCCAAATACTGTTCCTCCTGCATGCGCTGGGTCTCCTGAAACTTGGCCAGGATCGTTGCCATTGTCTCCTGGGAGTGGTGGTATGCTCCCATGATGGAGGAGAGGGCCTCGTGGAGAGTAGGTTCCCTTGGCCTGTCCGCCCCCTGTCGCACGGCAGCCCTCCCAGTTCCCCTGTGTTCCTGTGCCTCCGTCCCCTGGACTGTGTGCCCACTGCCACTGCCCCCAGGTCCCTGTTGTTGTTGGGGTGGTGGGTTATCCTGGGTTCCCTGTAGTGGTTGACACACAGCTGATTGGCGTGTCCTGGGAACGGAGGTTTGAGCCCACTGGGTGGGTGCTGTGCTGGTGTTACCAGAGGGTGGAAGGTCTGTGGTGGGCTGTGCCTGTATGAGGGGAACCGACTGTCCCGAGGCCCACGATGGTCCGTGCTGGTCATCTGGATCCAGTTGGACAGAGCTGCTGTCATCACTGTGGGCCTCTTCTGTGGGTGGGGTGGAGATGTCTGGACCCTCCTGTCTGGTGACGTTGGGTAGTGGTCCTGCAGGGGTGTAAAAGTATAATTATTGCATCTGTGTGTGTCATGGTGTGCAATGGGTGGGTGACTGTGTACCCCAGTGCTATCATTCCTATGTGTGGGCTTGTGTGATGATGGTTGAGGGGGGTGTTATGGGTATGTGCAGTGGGCATGCTTTAGTGATAGGTGTCCATGCTTTGTTGTGTCATGCAGGGCTTGGTGTTGGGATGTGTGGTTTGTGTTATTAGCACATTTGTGAGGAGTTGGAGTGATAGGGGAGGGGGCGAGGGTGGGGGTCTGTGATAGCATGCAGGTAGGGTGGGGGATATGATAGTTAAAGGTTTGACTTACCAGAGTCCATTCCTCCACCGACTCCTGCGAGGCCCTCCGGATGCAGAAGCGCCAAGACCTGCTCCTCCCATGTTGTTAGTTGTGGGGGAGGAGGTGGGGGTCCGCTGTCAGTCCGCTGTACCGCCAGGCGGTGTCTCGAGAGGAGGTCGTTCCACCTCTTCCTGATGCCGTCCCTATTTCTTGGGTGCTGTCCCACTGCTTTGACCCTGTCGACTATTCTTCACCATAGCTCCATCTTCCTAGCTATGGAGGTGTGCTGCACCTGTGCTCCAAATAGCTGTGGCTCTACCCGGACGATTTCCTCCACCATGACCATGATCTCCTCCTCCGAGAACCTGGGGTGTCTTTGCTGTGCCATGGGGTGGTGTAGGTGATGTGTGTGGTGGTGTGTGTGGTGATAAGTGTGGTGATATGTAGTGGTGTGTGGTGTTTTGTGAGTGGAAGTTGTGTGGGTGATGGTGTTGAGTGCCTGTGGCTGCTAGTTTGTGGATGGTGGTGTCTCTCTCTGGCCTTCTTTCGGCAAATATTTGGTAGTAGGGGTTTGTGGGTGATGTGGGTGTGTGTTTTATATTGTATTAGGTGTGTGGGTGTGGTGTGTGTATGTGTATCAGGTGTGTGTATTTGGGATTGTCCAATGTGGCGGTGTTTTGTAATTGTGTGTGTATTTTGAGCGCGGCGGTGTGTACCACCAATGGAATACCGCGGTTGAAAGACCGCCGCATGGATTCGTGGGTTGTGATAGGATGGGCGTATTTCTGTTGGCGTGACGGTGGAGGTTTTGTTTTCTCCAGTTTATCACTGATCTTTGGTGTGGCGGACTTGTGTGGGTGTCTGGATTTTGTCGGATTTCGAGATGTGGGTCGTAATAGCTGTGGCGGATTTCCACGGCAGCGGAGGTTTGTTGGCGGTCTTCTTCACGGTGGTAAGCGGCTTTTACCGCCAATGTTGTAATGACCCCCTTAATGCCTGTCGACAGCATTTTTTAGCCCAAGGTGTTACAAAGTGCCACAATGCCTGACTTGAAGCACTTCGAGTTTCTGCTGCTTAGATATGTTGCAAAAGAACGCACTAGCCCCTCTTAAATCTGGGACTATGTCCCAAATTTGTTTACAACGGTTATGGTGTAGTTATGCTCTCTGAGATATGTACAAGTTACAATTGGTATGTGATGGTGTAAAAGACTACGCTATTCTGAGTTTACATGATTTTATTTATATATCTACATGGTGATTCTTGCAGTACAGTTCCATGTGAAAAGGTTTTGCACTATTAATTCTCTTCTGCATACTCCAGCAGCAGTATTTTGTTGTTTCCCCTTCCTCCAGTTGTACACCATTGTTGTATTCCTCCTCATTAGGGACATCTACTTGGTCATCCCAGGAGACATATGTTCGTAGACAAATGTTGTGAAAAATGGCACACACAAGGATGATTTTGCAGACAAGGTTTGATGCATATAATTGTCCTCCTCCTGTAAGATGTAGGCACCTGAACCTTGATTCCACAACATTTCTGGTCCCTATGAGGGTTTCATTGTAGGCCCGCTCTGCATCCATTTTAGAATTTCCAAAAGGTGTCATGACCATTGGATGGATACTGTAACCTTGATCAGCTGCAAAGGAATGTGAGAACATGTTTAATAATGCATATTAGTTAATTGCAAGGTGCCATGGCCCATATTTGTTTTGAGTGGAGTGGTTATCAGACTAGCATCTGGTATTGTGTGTGTTTCTGTTTGGATGTATGGTTGCATTGGTCTGTGGTGGTATACTTTCTGATCATGGGTTATGGCTTAGGTAAATGATGATTGTAATTGGAATTGTTGTCTGACAGTTCACCGATGCCAAATGTGTGCGGTGTTGTCTATATTTGAGCCAGGGGACCAAAGTTACAAGCCTCTCCTAGAATCTCCTTGCACCACATTAGTCTAATTTTTGTAGACATTATTGTAGGTCAACTAGGCAAATAATCACAATTGCCATGTTTAGAAAGTCCCACTACCTACGAGTAACATACGAGTAGGCTTCTATTTTTTAACATTTATGCTGTGATTACGATTGTTTTATGAATTTGTTTGTCATATTTTTAAAATAACTTTTAAATTATAGGTATTCCACTCTGGGGGCTTTTAAAATCTATTTCCGACTACTGCTCACTGTTTTCCTTTATTTCGTGCCGTGTTTGAGCACCGGAGCCCGTTTTTAGCGGCTACCGGGTGCTCAGTTTTTCCCCTCCTTCCTGTTGGGGACATTTCCAACCGCCATTTTGACAGGTTGGCGGTCTAGTTCTTTTTTTCCAAAGCCGGCTCAGGCTGCCTCACGTCAGTATTTAATGACGGAGGGGTGCCGGCCGCGCAGCAAGTAACATACGAGTAGGATTCTATTTTTTAACATTTATGCTGTGATTACGATTGTTTTATGAATTTGTTTGTCATATTTTTAAAATAACTATTAAATTATAGGTATTCCACTCTGGGGGCTTTTTAAATCTATTTCAAACTACTGCTCACTGTTTTCCTTTATTTCGTGCCGTGTTTGAGCACCGGAGCCCGTGTTTAGCGGCTACCGGGTGCTCAGTTTTTCCCCTCCTTCCTGTTGGGGACATTTCCAACCGCCATTTTGACAGGTTGCCGGTCTAGTTCTTTTTTTCCAAAGCCGGCTCAGGCTGCCTCACGTCAGTATTTAATGACGGAGGGGCGCCGGTCGCACCGCTGGCGCGCCGAAGGCGCGCTAATGGCAAGCCTGTCTGCGCCCGTCCGCGCCCGTCCGTGCCCTGGAGCGCCCTGAGCCCAGAGATGTTGTCCTTTTTTCCCCAAAGAGGTTAGTCTACTCTTCTTCTCAACTGCTGGCGTGTAGAACCACTGATCCCTATTTCTCCCCTTCTAGCGACTCACACCTCCCTTCCCTCCTTTACTGCCCACGCTGTGGGTGGACTGCTTTGCCCTCTACGTCCTTTGAAGTTCCTTCTCCCCACCCAGCAAGAATGATGCTGCTTAACTGCCGATCCCTCCCAGCTCACTTCCTAGACATCTATAATCTCCTCGAAGACCTCCTGCCTGATGTACTGTTTCTTACTGAAACCTGGCTCGATGATGACTCTTCAGTACACATCTGTAATTCTTTGCCTTCCACTTATTCTATGATACATCTAGATAGACCCGCCACCAGAGGAGGTGGAATAGCCATCATTCATAAAATTACTATTAAATGCACCACCTCACCTCTGGATATTCCTGACTGTGAGAGCTTAGGGCCATATTTATACTTTTTGACGCAAAACTGCGCTATCGCAGTTTTGCGCCAAAAAGATTAGCGCCGGCTAACGCCATTCTGAAGCGCCATGCGGGCGCCGTATTTATTGAATGGCGTTAGCCGGCGCTAACAGACCGGCGCTGCCTGGTGTGCGTGGAAAAAAAACACGTACACCAGGTAGCGCCGGCGTTGGGGAAAATGGCGTTAGGGCGTCTTAAAATGGGGCAAGTCAGGTAGAGGCAAAAAAATCGCCTCCACCCGATTTGCGCCATTTTTAACGACGCCCAGACGCCATTTACATGACTCCTGTCTTAGTAAAGACAGGAGTCATGCCCCCTTGCCCAATGGCCATGCCCAGGGGACTTATGTCCCCTGGGCATGGTCATTGGGCATTGTGGCATGTAGGGGGGCACAAATCAGGCGCCCCTATGCCAAAAAAAAATTAAAAAAATAAAAAAAATTATACTTACCTGAACTTACCTGAATGTCCCTGGGATGGGTCCCTCCATCCTTGGGTGTCCTCCTGGGGTGGGCAAGGGTGGCAGGGGGGGTCCCTGGGGGCATGGGAGGGCAGCTGTGGGCTCATTTTGAGCCCACAGGTCCCTTAACGCCTGCCCTGACCCAGGCGTTAAAAAGAGGCTCAAATGCGGGGTTTTTTGCCCCCCCCACTCCCGGGCGTGATTTTTGCCCGGGAGTATAAATACGACGCATTTGCGTCGCAGTCATTTTTTTAGACGGGAACGCCTACCTTGCATCTCATTAACGCAAGGAAGGCGTTCACGCAAAAAAATGACGCTCATTCCTCATACTTTGGCGCTAGACGCGTCTAACGCCAAAGTATAAATATGGCGTTAGTTTTGCGCCGAATTTGCGTCGAAAAAAACGATGCAAATTCGGCGCAAACGGAGTATAAATATGCCCCTTAATGTTTTCACTATGTCTGTCCCCCACTTTCACTTTTTCAGGAATTTTGCTTTACCGACCCCCCGGACCTGTTTTACGTTTCTTGGATATTCTCCCTGAGATTGCAGCCAGTCATATCTGCAATCTCTCTAACTTAACTATTTTAGGAGATTTTAATATTCATCTCGACAATTCGGATTGCCCTTCGGCTAAATTATTGGCAACCTCTCTTGCAGCACTCCAACTAACTCAGCATATATCTGGCCCTACCCACCAGAAGGGTCATATGCTAGATCTTATATTCAGCAACATTGCCAACTTGCTGGCAGCCCCTCCTCTGCCATTACTATGGACCGATCACTCCCTTCTCTCTTTTACTTTTCCGTATGACGCCATCCAAGGGCACCTACCCAGTACCACTACATCTGGACGTATTTGGTCAAAACTGGACCCTGAGGAATGGCGCAAGGCCCTCCTAGCCCCTGATAAAACCTATCACCCTTCTGTCCCAGAAACTGCAGATTCTTTTGATAAATGGATTTCATCCTCTCTGGACGTTGTTCTACCCATCAGAACCAGAGTAATTCCTTCATCCCAAAAATCTAAACCCTGGTTCTCCCCTTACCTACTTGAACTTAAAAAGAACTGTAAAAAACTAGAGAGACTGTGGCGTAAAAACTACAGTCTCTCCAACAGAGAGATTTACAAACAATCGATCAGAACATATTACCATAATATAAAAATTGCCCAGTCCACCTTCTATGGTGAGAAAATAGAATGTTCTTCATGTCCTCAGAAATACATTTTTAAAATTTTTAAAGAACTGACTTCCCCTCTCATATCTACCCCCATGACGGAGGCCTCCGTTTCCCACAGTGATCTACTGGCATCTTTTTTTCAGGACAAAGCCATCAGTATATACTCTGGGTTCCCCGCCTATACGAATCTACTTCCTATTTGTAAGGATATAGATTCTCGTTCTGTAGGAGTCTCTCTAACCACCTTCTCCCCTCTCACCGATGAGGTGACTAATAACCTTTTGTCCAAAATTAAATCCTGCTCTCCTCTAGACCCCGCCCCGCCTTCTGCTCTCTTGCAGGTAGCAGACACCATTGTTCCTCCACTCATTAAAATTCTTAACAACTCCTTATCCTCGGGCTCCTTTCCCCAGTCATTTAAACACGCTGTTGTTAAGCCCCTTCGGAAGAAACCTAACCTTGACCCCACTCTATTGGAAAATTTCAGACCTATTGCCCTCCTCCCTATTTCCGCTAAAATCCTTGAGAAACATGTCAACACTGAACTAACTAGCTATCTTGAAAGCAATGAGCTCCTCCATCCCACCCAAATGGGCTTTAGAGCCTTGCACAGCACTGAGTCAGCTCTTCTTACCGTAACCGAGTCGGCTCGCCAGCTCTTAAACCTAGGGACTTACGTAGCCATTATCCTGCTTGATCTAAGTGCAGCTTTTGACACTGTCGATCACGATCTTCTCTGCTGGAGACTATCAGATATAGGGGTAGGAGGCTCAGCCCTTTCCTGGCTTTCCTCCTTCCTTAAAGATAGATCCTTCCAAGTTTTGGACCGTACCTTCTTCTCTGGCCTCTTCCCTTTGGCATGTGGAGTCCCCCAGGGCTCGTCCCTTAGCCCCACTCTCTTTAATGTTTACCTGTCACCATTAGCTAAAGTAATCGCCCCTCATAATCTGTCACTGGTCACCTATGCAGATGACACTCAGCTGGTGGTGTCCCTCTCCAGCTCTGGAGACTCGCCGGTGGCTAATCTTTCCCGCTGTATGAGTGACATTGCCAAATGGATGAATGAGTCCAAACTCAAATTTAACGATGGAAAATTGGAAGTCCTGGTCTTGGGCAATGGTCCCCCCGCTCTTCCTCTACCCTCGCTTTCAGACGCCTTCAGTACTCTTCCTCCCCCCAAACCTCAAGTTAAGACTCTAGGTGTGATGCTTGACCCCCGGCTTACTATGGATTCCCAAGCCAGTAAAGTCTCCTCTACCTGTTTTGGTCTCATGCGCATGTTCGGAAAGATTCTCACCCTTCTCCCTCCTACGGCCAGAGGAATCCTCATTCAAGCCTTAATCCTTTCCCGGCTGGACTACGGAAACTCCCTGTTCCTCAGCTCTCCTCTTTATGTTATAAAGAAGCTGCAAAGAGTGCAAAAAGCAGCTGCTAGGCTTCTTACTCACTCCTCAAAATATTCGTCCGCCAGATTGGCTATCTCCACTCTCCACTGGCTCCCCATCAAAGAACGGATCCATTTAAATCTCTCTGCATTGTCCATAGGGCCCTACATGGAAAGGGTCCCATCTCTCTGAGGAAATGTATTTTCCTGCATATTCCTTCTAGGAACTTACGTTCCTCCTCTCTTAGGTATGCACACATCTCTCGGTCTAAGAGAGCTTGGGGCAACAACTCCTTCTCCAGCAAGGCTTCCCACCTTTGGAACACCCTTCCTATGGAGCTCCGTTATGAATCCTCGGAGCGCCTCTTCAGGAAAAAGCTTTAAACTTTTTTATTCTGTCATTAGTATCGATCCTTCTACCTATTCGTGCCTTGTTGCTTTAGCGCTGGGATGCCCTTGGGTCGCCATGCGCTCTATAAATTTAAAAAACTAAACTAAACTAAACTAAACTACCTATGCTGTGCAACACTTAGGCCCTCATTATTACTTCAGCGGTCTTTTACAAAGACCGCCAAAGCCGTCGGCGCCAGAAGACCGCCAATGCTGGCAGTCTTCTGACTGCCATATTACGAATACTGAAGGATTTCCACACAATTTGGGCCAAAAAAACTCCGCCCCCGTATTATGAGCAGTAATACGGCATGGGAGTGTCCTGATGTTGAGGGGCTGCTGGTGGTGGAAGCACTGGGTCCCGTTCCCTGGCAGATTACCTCCTTGCCGGACAAGGTAAGTCAATCGTCCAACAGGGGAGGGGTTGGGAGGGTGGGGGGTGTTGTATGTGCGTGTGTGAGTGGGTATGTGTCTGCATGTGTAAATTATAAGTGTGTATGCCTGTATAATTGCATGTGTGATTGTTGAAGTGAGTGTGTGTTGGCATGTTTGTGTGATTGATTGTCTGTCGGGATCAGTGTATGTATACGTGTTGATGAGTACATATATGTATGCATGTTGGTGAATGCGTGTATGTATGTGTGTTGATGAATGCGTGCATGTAAGTGTTGGTGAATGTGTGTATTTAAGTGTTGTGAATGCGTGGTGCGTATGGGTGTGTGTGTGTGCGTGTATGCAGGGAGGGTGGTGCTTTCATGGAAGGGGGTGGGGAGGGTCAAGGAATTGAAGGGGGGCGTTGTCTGCCAGCATCAGGAAAGGAATTTCCTGTCCCCGGCAGCCTTTCCACCAGGGTTTCCATGGAGGTGCTACCGCCACGGAAACCTTGGCAGAAAGGCGACTCGTAATACGACAGTCAGACTTCAGTCAACTTCCAGCCCGGAGGTGCTGTCCTCCGGCCCGGCTGTCCTACCACCCTGGCGGTACCAGCAGATATGTGGTAGTTCGACAGAGGCCAAATCGCCACACTAGTAAAGTGGCGGTCTTCACCGCCAGCCCGTCGGCGGTGAGACCGCCACCACGGCCCTAGCGGTCTTCGGACCGCCAGGGTCATAATGATGGCATTAGTGTACCTCAGCAACACATTATGCTTGTGCAAAGCATCATATATACATAGGTGTGTTCCCCCATTGGGTTAAACTAAAATGGTGCAGAGGTATAGAAGAGGTTCCAATCAATATATTTTATCTGGTACTTTTGACGCCTGTATACAGCAGGCATAAAAATGGGCCACACCATTGTGTTAAATGTGGGCCTATGTACTGTGCAGGATTTGCACCATACATTTGGCATTTATCCTACACAGTCCATCAATGGCATCCATCATGTTGAAACTATTGCACCTACTATGCTCCATGATGTGCCATATATTTGCTATGGCACACACATCTTTGGTGTAGGGGGCACTAAGGTGCCCAAGTGAGGTAGCACTGCTTTAGATGCTGTACAACTTTTCTGACATGTGACCCTTAGTGCCTTCATTTTAGACCTGCAGAAGAGTGATGTAATAGACATATGAACCTATTTTGTGTGTTGTTTCCCAAGTAACAGGTTAGGGCTCTGTGTGTTGCATGTGAATCCCACCCCTTTGCCCTAGAAATACCTCCCTTACATAAAGTGTTGTTTTTTGGGAATTGCTGGCTGGCATACATACGTGCATGAGGTTCATATGCCCAGTGTGGGACAGTTACATTGGATGTATTGTGATGTATGCATGATTTTTCAGACAGCTGTGGGACAGAACAGGGCATGTTGTGCTTTTCAGATCTGCTCTGCATCAGGGGTCTAGCTCTGCTAAATTCCATATATCCTCATTCATGTTCATTTCTGACCTCTCCCTGTATATTGTCCGTAGTACATCTGGCACAGTCCATTGTTGGTACCCTTGTACCATGGTATGGAGATGTGGGATTAACCAGTATGTTTGTCGGTGTGCTATGAGGTGTCTATTCCGACAAATGATCTTTCATTGATGGTGATGTTGTATTTCAATGTGTGCTGCACTATGCACCAAACAAGGGAAAGTTATACACAATGAGTATATCTATCATATTTAGGTGATGTGTGGATGGTGATGGAACCATTCGACTGGCAATAGATATCAGTGCTGCCTGAGACTTCTACTGCATAGTAAATGTGGGGCAGTGGCAATATGTGAGTTGTTTGATGTTTGAATGTCCAATGCAAATCAAATAGCTGAATAATTCCTTAGTAAGTGTTTTATGTGTGTAGGATCTGTGTTTTGTTGTGAACCTGTATACACATGTATTTGTTTGAGTCCAGCTTTTGTATTCATAGGCGACATTGCTCCACCTCTCCGTCCAGTGATGTGTCAGTCAGTTAATTGCCAGAGACTTATAGATATGGGCGTATGTATGGTTGATGTACATTGCATGCAGTGTAGAGTGGCATGGGGCTTATGTGTTGTGATCTATACATCTGTGTTTCCCTGACAATGTATGTTTTATGTTGTGTTTGTATTGTTTGTAATACAAGTTTTTTGTGGTGTGTGTTACGATGTGTGTGGTATGTTACCTACAAGTAGGCCATTGATATATTGTCCATCCTGGAATATTTGGTTTATGGTGGAGTGGCTGAAGATGTAAGCATCATGGACGCTTTTGGGATATTTAGCAAGGATGTTTGTGATAATTCCACAATGGTCCACGATTATCTGGCATTTGAATCTTGATGGTTGAATCGGCAACAGAATGGGTGATGGAGTCTGCCCCTGCACTAGAAAGGACTGTATATCCAAAAGGATGGATAAACACGTTACTATGGGGGTCATTATGACCCCGGCGGAAAAAAACACCTACCGCCGTGGAGACGGCTACCAACAGACCGTCGCCGCGGCTACAAGCTGTCCGCCGGATTATGACCACAGCTGGATTTCCACCAGAAGGATGGTAGAAATCCGGCTGTAGCCATGCTGGCGGATGGCGGTAAGGTGGCGTTGCTGCCAGCAGCAGCGCCACACCAATAGATCACCAATGGCCATATTATGAGAATGATATGGCATGGCGGTGTTCTGCTGGCAGACGCTGCTGATGGCAGCAGCGCCTCATCCCGTCTCCTGCCGGAGGACCCCCTGACTACAAATAAGTCGGGTGCTCCGACAGGGGAGTGTGGTTGGGGGTGTTGTGTGGGGGTGTGTGTATATCTGTGCGTGTGTGAATGCGGGTGTGTGTTGCATTTTGTATGTGTGTGTGTGCATGTTTGGGGGTGTGAGTGCGTGTATGTTGAGTTGTGTGAATTTGTGTGTGCATGTATGTATGTAAGTGGGTGCAGATGTGTGTGAATGGATGCATGCATGCATGGATGAATGTGGGAATGGGTGTGTGTATGTGTGTGTGCATGTGTGAAGGGAGGGGTGTGTATAAAGGGGGGACTGGAGAGGAAGGGGGTGGAGGGGGAACCTGTGGAGGGGGGTGGGGAAGACCCCTATTAGTGAGAGGGAAGGGATTGCCGGTCACTGATAGTGCCTACAGCCATGGTTTTTGCGCTGGTAAGGATGCCACAAAAACCATGGTGGTAGGCGGGGTCATAATCCCCAGGTTTCCAGCTCGGTGGCCGTTACCACTGTGGCAGTCGGTGTGGTACATTGGTGGTTTGGCTTCAGCCAAACCGCTAATGTCTTAATATGAAGGAAAGTACCACCAGCCTGTTGGCTGTACTTTCCTCCATATTTCCGCCAACCCTATGTGTGCATTGCAAAAATGAATGGACAAGTTACTACAAAAACTGCAAGTGAACGTGGAATATCTTGTGGCTCATCATGAAGGAATAACCTCAAAGTAGCGGACTTGACAGAGTTCCCTAATGTGGAGAACATGGAGCAATACGTTGAACGACACATACTATGGCCCTCATTACAACCCTGGTGGTCGGTGTTAAAGCGGCGGTAACACCGCCAACAGGCCGGCGGTAAACGAAATGGGATTACGACCATGGCGGGAACTGCCAACAGATACAGCCACTTTAACACTCTGACTGCCACGGTGGTAGCAACAAACACCGCGGTGGTAACCTCCAACAGCCAGGCGGGCGGAAGACAATGTACCGCCCACCACATCACAACCCGCCTATCCACCAGCTTTTCCGGGGCTGTACCAATGCCATCAAAAGCACTGCGGAAACAGTCTTTGGCAGGGAAACCACCCACCTCTCGACACTCAATGAAGAACCAGGACACACTGGAGCCCGAACTACAGGTCCTACCGATGCTGGTCTACCTCCTCATCTACCAGGAACATCAAAGACGGCGGCAACGACAATGGTGAGTACAGCACCTAGTACACAGGGGAGTGGGGAGGAAAAAGAGAGTGACACACACACACGCAACATGCAACACCCCCACCCACAACACCATACACACAGATCCAACTACATTACAGATACACCCCGTCACCCCCTGGAAGAACGCAAGGATAAAAGGAATTGAGTCAAATTAATGATATTTTAGAAATAGGCAGATATACTGTCAGCAAGACCGGATCCTCGGGGTTTGCGCCTGTTCCCAATATGTCCACCTCTTAGCAGCTCCAAACTCTACTAGCCGTTATAGCACAGAGTGAAAGAATGGCCAAGTGGGGGATGGGGTTTAGGTTGGGAACAGCGGAGACCTGTGGAAGCAAGAGTTAGGAACACAATAGCAAAGTCATTCACATTAATCTTCATGAACTTTGTTATAAATATCTATACTTTGATAACATGAGAGATCAAGAGTTTTTTCAATAACATGACCTTTTGGTTCTGAATACCTGGAAATAAAAGAAGAATTCCGCAAACTTTCATATAAGTGTTTCCAGAATAACATATCATGCACTGCACATGGAACTCTCTCAAGATTGTTCTTGGAATAGTAACTATGGCATGACAAGAATCAATTAACACAATAATTCCCAAAACATGAACTGCGACAGACTAATGAATGATATTGAAAAGTCATACTCTGTTTTGATTTGAGTTTCAGGATTCAATTACCCAAAAATTACTATACATCTTATTGCCAAACTGTCCATCAAGATTCCAATATCTGGAATGATCGTGCAACTCTGCCGATCCAAACTGCAAGGGTTAATTGCCAAGAATGAATTGCGCACACTGCCGCCAATTCAACCACCAAGATTCAAATGCTAGGAAAGTATAGCGCACTCTGCCGATCTGAAATGCAAGGATTAATTGCCAAGAATGAATCGCGCACACTGCTGTCGATTCAATCATCAAGATCCAAATGCCAGGAAATGATTGCGCACTCTGCCGATCTGAACTGCAAGGGTTAATTGCCAAGAATGAATCACGCACACTGCTGTCGATTCAACCACCAAGATTTAAGTGCCAGGAAATGATCGCACACTTTGCCGATCTGAATGCAAGGGTTAATTGCCAAGACTGAATCGCACACACTGTTGCTGATTCAACCATCAAGATTCAAGTGGCAGAAAATGTTCGCGCTCTCTGCCGATCTGTAATGCAAGGGTTAATTACCAAAAAACAATCGCACGCGCGATTTAGACAAAAGACCAAAAATTCGAAAATCTCTGGAAACGGAGTCGGGGGGCCTACCCCGTCCTCCGCCTTACCACCCTGCTTGAGGATCACAAAGATATTGAGGACAGGGCCTGGAAATGTCCAAGTAGGCCTCCGGAACAGGAGCCCTGGAAACTGCTGCTGCTCTGCACCAGGACCTCTGAATAGTGAGCATGTGGAGCTGGGCTGGTTTCCTTAAATAGACCCAAGCCTCGCCCACCTGCCACACCCAGCCAGGCTGCAGGAAAGGCTTGGAAATAACCAATACATTGCAAACAGTATTATTGTAAACAGGGCTGACTGGGGCAGGGCTTGAGTTTCCTGGGGTAAAGGAGATGCCCACCCTCCTGGGTGAGCGGGCTCAGAAAACACACTGAGGGGCTGCTGGGACGGCGGTGCTGGTAGGGGGGAGGCGGCTGTACCTGTTGTTGGGGTGGGCACAGAGGTGTCCGCCACCGCCAGGGAGCTTCCATCGGAGGAGGAGTCGCTGTCTGTGGTCTCCCCTCCTGTTCCCATTGTGGTGCTCCCCTTGCCCTCCGTCCCACTGGCACCCTCACCCTCGGAGGATTCGGCCTCCAGGCCCATGTGGGATGCAGCTCTCTCCATCTCCGGTGCCTCTGCTCCTCTGCCAGATGATGCTAATGCACATAAGGACAGGGTGACAAAACAAAACGGGTGGGGAAAAGACAGAGGATATACTTGATCAATGCCAGCAACAACACTACCGTTGGCGTACACAACACACAGGGAGCAGCCCTATGCACTAGGCCATGCCCAAACAGTCACTAAGATAGTCACCAGCCCATGGGGTACAACGTCTAACACCATCAGCTGCACCCCAGAAACCCAAAGGACCCTGCACAGTAGTAGATGCCTACTGACACTCTTGGTGTAGGTGTGCCTCAAAGCCTGCCCAACAAGGGACCTACCCTGCCATCTTTGACCTGGCCTAAGGGCACCCATAGCCCCTACCCCCCACCGAGGTAACTCTTAATGAGCGCACAGTAGTAGTCCGATTCAGCACTCACCCCCTTGTGGCTGCTGTGATGCCCTCAAACACCCATCCAACTCTGGATAGGCAACCGCCAGGATGCAGAACATCAGGGGTGTCATGGGGCAACGGGCACCCCTTCCTCGTTGGGAGCCCCAGCTGGGCCTCCACCATCTTCTTTGCCCAGTGGCGCAGGTCCTCCCACCTCTTGCAGCAGTTGGTGCTCTGCCTGTCAAAGACCCCCAGGGTCCGCACCTTTTTGGCGATGGCACGCCAATTCCCCTTTTTCTGGTGTGTGCTGCCCTGCAGGGAAAATACAGCCGAAAAGGGAATTAGTCACCTGTCTGGACCGTCACACATTGCGCACCAGATCACACCCATCACCTGACGCACATACATTGACCACCTTACATTCTGCACTCTGCCCAGGACCCCTCAGTCCCCCCTACATGTGGCTTACACACACAGCACTCCAGACATTCATGGCCCACGTATCATGCTCACAGTGTACTCACCTGTTTGTCTGGAGGACCGTAGAGTAACGTGTACTGGGGTAGGACTCCATCCACCAGTTTCTCCAACTCCTCTGCAGTGAAGGCAGGTGCCTTTTCCCCAGACACTCAAGCCATTGTCGCTTCCAGACACAGGTCACAGCAGCACATGCAGTGTAGGTCCTCTCCTGTTGATGGCTAGGTAGCAAGTGAGTGGATAGATAGAAAATGGTGGTCACGTCCGCGGCGATGCGTACCGTCACCACCGGCATACATCACCATTGGCTCCTGGAACCCTTAGGGCCCAATGATATCCAATGCGAAGTTGTGTGGCGGTCAGCGACCACCTACCGTGACGGTGCACAATGCCAGCGCAATTACCTCATTTCCACTTGTCACTCCTCACAGGTCAGGAATCTGCCATTTCAGGGGGCCACAGGGCATGGCACCTAACTGCATCACAGCAGACATTGGCACAGCAACTGATTTTCGGATTCACATTTTGTTTCTGTAAAGTAAAAAAATCTGCATTAGTGCAATAGATGTGGAAATGTGACCCTCTGCTCACCATTCTCTTCCATAGGCTCCAACCGATGAGGCTAAATATGAGATGGCGGCATCCTCTGGTGTACAGACCCCTGGTGGACCTTGCAACAATGGAGGACAGACACATTATCATTCCCTGCAGACTTGATCGTGCCATAATCCAGGAACTGTGTGCCCAATTGGAGCCAGACCTGATCTCAGCTATCCGGCAGCCCACTGGTATCCCCCCTCTAGTGCAAGTCCTGTCAGTGCTCCGTTTCCTGGCAAGTGGTTCCTTCCAAACAACAGTGGCCATGGCATAAGGGATGTCTCAGCCAATGTTCTCTAACGTGTTGACCAGAGTGTTGTCTGCCCTGCTGAAACACATGCGCAGCTACATCGTGTTCCCCCAAGTGGAGAATTTGGCCACAGTGAATGCTGACGTTTATGCCCTGGAACATATCCTCAACATCATTGGTGCCATTGATGGTACACATGTGGCATATGTCCCCCCTGGAGAAATGAGCAAGTTTTCAGAAATCAAAAAAGAAATCACTCTATGAATGGGCAGATGATGTGTTTAGCGGACCAGTACATATCCCACATGAATGCCAAATACCCTGGCTCTGTGCATGACCCCTTTGTCTTGAGGAATAGCAGCATCCCATATGTGATGGCCCAACTCCAGAGGCACCGGGTGTGGCTAATAAATGAGCCCAAGGTCCCCACCCAGTATATATTGGTGTATAGGTATGGGGTTGTCCCTAAGGGTGAGTGTGTGTCTCGATATTTACAGGTGACTCTGGTTACCCCAACCTCTAATGGCTACTAATCCCAGTGAGGAATGCCAGGACAAGGGCAGAGGAACGTTACAATGAGTCACATGGGCGTACGAGGAGGATTATAGAATGGACCTTCGGCATCCTGAAAGCCAGATTCCGGTGCCTCCATCTGACAGGTGGATCCCTGTACTACTCACCCAAGAAGGTGTGCCAGATCATCGTTGCATGTTGCACAACCTGGCCTTGAGACACTAGGTGCCTTTGCTGCAGGAAGATGTGCCTGGAGATGATCTTGTGGCAGCGGTGTACCCTGTGGACAGTGAGGAAGAGGAGGCAGAGGAAGAAGATGTTGACAACTGGAGCAACATTATTCAGCAATATTTCCAGTGACACACAGGTAAGGCATTGTACGTTCAATTTACATTTCAGCTAACTGTTGGACATTGTATACAACACCCTCTTCCCCTATGTCTCTGGCCACTGACTTTACCCTTTGCCATCTTAATTTTCAGATCCCTGTGCCATGGCTCCTGCTATGTGTACTGCTGCCCACTACAGGTCATACCAATGTATATAAAACTGGACATACGGATTGAAATGTTTACAGCTTATTAACCTATTACATATTGCAATCAATTGACAGACTCAGTATTTGTATTTGATTTAAAGGTGTTTATTTTAGTGCTCATAAGTAGAGGGGGATGTGCAATGGGCAGGGGTGATGGTGGAGGAAGGTCCAGATAGAGTCCAGTCTCTTGGTATCACAGGTGCATTGTCCAAGGGGGCATAGGAAGGGGGGTTATGGCATTTCAAAGTGGACAGAGTGACATAGTGGGACAGAAGGGTGACATTCAGGAGAGTCTTATTTCCTGGCGGGGGTCTTGGCAATGTTCTCTGTCTTCTGTCTGGATCACAAGGACCATTTGCGGGGAGGTTCTCCTTCTGCAGGGGGTGGGGTGCTGGTGGCCTGTTGGTCCTGTGGTGGTGCCTCCTGTCCACTAGCACTGGCAGAGGTGGAGGGTTGTTCATCTGTGTGGCTAGTGTCAGGGGATTGTTGTTGTACCACTGCCTTCCTCATGGTCTTGCCTATGTGTGCCAGCACCCCTGCAATGGTGACCAGGATGGTGTATATTTTTGTTAGGTCATCCCTGATCCCCAGGTACTGTGCTGGTGTTTCCTGAGGGAGGAGGCTCTGTGGTGGTATGGGACTGTGGCAGGGAAACCGACTGTCCAGAGGTCCCTGATGGGCCAGGTTGGTTATCCTGATCCAGGCGTGCAGAGCTGCTGTCGTCACTGTGGACCTCTTCTGGGGGCGGACTGGATGTAGCTGGCACCTCCTCTCCGGAGATGTTGAGTAGGGGTCCTGTGGGGATGCAAATGCAGTGCTAGTGTATCTGCGTGTGCCATCTTGTGCATGGGTGTGTTTCCCTGTCTGGTTGTGATTTTCCTGTCAGCTTTGCCTTGTGTGTGTGGTGATTTTGTGGGCTGGGTGAGTCTCTCTACTGGGCATTCTGTGGTGATGGGTGTCCATGCAGGTCTGTGATGGGGGTTCATTCTTTGGTTTTACATGCAGGGCTTGGCATTGGGGTGGGTGGGTTGTGATAGTGGGCTATGTGTGAGTTGGTGGAGTGAGGGGGGTGAGGGTATGGGTAGGAGTTTGTGATGACATGCAGGTAGGGTGGGGAATATGATATTGAAGTTTTACTTACCAGAGTCCAGTCCTCCTGCTACTCCTGCAAGGCCCTCAGGATGCATGATCGCCAAGACTTGCTCCTCTCATGTTGTTAGTTTTGGGGGAGGAGGTGGAGGTCCACCAACATTCTTCTGTATAGCTACTTGGTGTCTAGCAACCAGGGAACGCACCTTCCCCGTGGGTCATTCAACCTGTTCCTTATGTCATCCCTTGTTCTTGATTGCTGTCCCACGTCGTTGACCCTGTTCACGATTCTCCGCCATAGCTCCATCTTCTTAGCAATGGACGTCTGCGGCACCTGTGATCCGAATAGCTGTGGGTCTACCCGGATGATTTCCTCCACCATGACCCTTAGCTCCTCCTCTGAAAACCTAGGGTGTCTTTGGGGTGCCATGGATGTGGTGTGAGTGGTATGTGTGAGGGTGTGTGGGGTGATGTGTTGGGGTGTATGCTGTGATATGCATGGATGGTGTATGGGTGATGGTGTTTTGTGCCTCTGATTGAGTGAGTGCTCCTGCCTTATGTCTCTCTCTGTTCGCATTTTTTTTTTCCTTGGAAGGGGTTGTGGATAATGTGAGTGTGTGTTTTATAGTGGTGTGGGTGTGTGGGTGTGGTGTGTGTATGTGTGTCAGGTGTGTGTAGTTTGAATTGTCCGATGTGGTGTAGTTTTGTAAGTGTGTGTGTAATTTGAGCGCAGCGGTGTGTACCGCCAATGGTTTTCCGCGGTTGAAAGACTGCTGCGGTGATTCATGGGTCGTGATACTATGGGCGTATTCCTGTTGGCGTAATGGCGTGGGTTTTGGTACCGCCAGTTTATCACTGACCTTTGGTGTGGCGCAATTGTGTGCGTGTCTGCATAGTGGCAGATTTCTCTTTGTGGGTCATAATACCCGTAGAGGATTACCGCTGCGGTCACATTATTTTGGTTCTGGCTGCTTGTGTATTGTAGAATATGCTTGGACGAGTGGAACAGATTGACAGGTCTTATTATGGCACATAGAGGCTCTGGTGTTAAGGTGCAAATAGTATGCACTGACGCCGGAGGTAGGTATGTGATAGCACACTGTGCCAAAGATGATCTTGCAATACTGCTGGTAGGGGTGTATGGACCTAAACATGATGACCCATAATTTTATGTGCCTCTTTGTAAGGCACTCTATGCAAGGCCGGCACAATGGGGCAATCTGCCTCTTCTCTGGGGAGGTCATTTTAATTGCGTGTTCTGTCCAGAACTCAACTGATCCACAGGACCATTCCAGCGACTGTAGGCAGTGGTGGTCACCATAATGGAGACAGCTGATTGCAACCGACTGCTTGATGTCTGGCAACATAGGACTCCCACGACACCAGGGTATACTCACTACTCCTCTGCATTTGACACTCACACCAGAATTGATTTTTGGTTGCTGTTAGACTTGCATCTTTGGCAATGTCTCCCCTATCTTTTCTGCCTCTGCTTCCCATGTTTTGACTGTGTGCTAGACTCTGTTCTGCTGTTTTAGGTACTCTGGCCACTTTACCACTACTGACCAATGCTAAAATGCAAGTGCTCCTGTGTAAAATGTATGTGTAATTGGCTTTCCATGATAGGCATATTTGATTTACTAGTACGTCTCTAGTAAAGTGCACTAGAGGTGCCCATGGCCTGTATATCAAATGCTACTAGTGGGCCTGCAGAACTGGTTGTGCCACCTACATGAGTAGCCCTGTAAACATGTTTCAGGCCGGCCACTGCAGTGTCTGTGTGTACAGTCTTGCACTGCCAATTCGACAAGGCAAGTGTACCCACTTGCCAGGCCCAAACCATCCACTTTTATACATGTAAGGCACCCCTAAGGTAGGCCCTAGGTAGCCTCATGGACAGGGTGCAGTGTATGTTAAAGGTGGGACATGTACTGATGTGTTTTACATGTCCTGACAGTGAAATACTGCTAAATTCAGTTTTAACTGTTGCAAGGCGTTTCTCTCTCATAGGTTAACATGGGGGCTGCCTTTAAATAACTTTAAGGTGCAGATTCCCTTTAAGAGCAGATAGAAATCTGGATTTTGGTAACTCTGAACTCACAATTTAAAAATACATCTTTTAGTAAGGTTGTTTTTTAGATTGTTAGTTTGAAAATGGCACTTTTAGAAAGTGCCAATTTTTTTGCTTTAACTATTCAGTGACTCTGCCTGTTTGTGGACTCCCTGTCTCTGTCGGTTTGACAGTTGGGCTGTTTGTGAATCCCCTCTAGACAGTGAGACAAAGGGGCTGGAGTGTAGCCTGCATATCCCGATGAGCCATCTGTGCTAGAGTGGATGGAGGAGTGGTCACTTACACCTGAATGGGGTGTGTCTTCCCTCTCACAATGCAGTCTCCAACCCCCTGGTGTATGTCTGGGGCCTGGCCTGGGCAAGACAGGATCCTGTGAACAACATAGATTTTCCTTTGAAGTTTGCCTACTTCAAAGGCAGAATGGGGTATAAGTAGTGAACCCAAACCCTCATACTTTAGATTACTTCAAGATCACTGTTGGATTCAAGAGGAACCTCTGACAAGGAGAAGAGCTGAAGAGCTGAGGAGAAGTGCTGCCCCTACCAGTGACTGTGCTTTGTTGGGCTATCCTGTAGTTGCTGCTTCTGCCTGTGAAAAGGGACAAAGACTGGACTTTGTTGTGCATTCCTGCTTGAGAAGAATCTCCAAGGGCTTGAACTGAGCGTGTCTCCTGTTTTGAAGTCTCAACGCCATTAAATACTTCCTCTGCCAGCATCTGGACTCTCTGCTGAGACGCCTGCCCTGCCAAGTGGTTTTCTATCCAGTCCCTGGGCCATTAAGAGGTGAAGTTGGCAGAACAAGAGCTGAAATCCATGCACAGAACGCCGTGTGGGGAAATCTTCGACACACCATCTGCAACATGGCTGATAAATGCCACACCACCAGCTTCACGGCTAAAATCCACATGCAACCTGCATCGGGGCTGGGAGATTGAGGCATTGCGGCTGGAGAAATGACATGCAACACCCACTTGGGGCTGCTGATAACGACACAAACCCCACGCAGTGCGGCTTTCTAACACCATGCAACTGGATTTCTCACGCATCGTCCCTGGATGGTCAAAGTCATCCCAACTCTGCGAAGGTCCGAGGTGCCCCTTCTGGAAATCGACACATCACTTTCTTGCGAGGGAGAAAAACTACGCATTGCTGACCCGACAAGAGAAGAAACGTCGCACGGCCTCACTTGTGAGTAAGGAATCAACGCTTCCTTGATGTATGTAAGGATTGCACTTGTATTTGTACTTGACATACAGGGATCAAGGGCCAGATGTAGCAAGGCTTTGGTGCCTCGCAAACAGTGAAAACCTGGTTACCGACTCGCAAAATGGGACTGTGAGTCGCAAATAGGAAGGGGTGTTCTCCTTCCTATTTGCGAGTCGCAGCGCGATGTGGGATTGCTTTGTGACCACGAACGCAGTCGCAAAGCAATTCGCAGTTACTAGCAGTGTCACACTGGTGGTAAACCATTCGCAAAAGGGAAGGGGTCCCCATGGGACCCCTTCCCCTTTGTGAATGGCCTGGAATTTTTTTTTTACAGAGCCCTATGGACCTATGGACCACTGCCTGCTCTGAAAAAATGAAACTGAAACGTTTCATTTTTCATTTTGTAAAGCATCTCATTTTCCTTTAAGGAAAACGGGCTGCATTACAACAACAACAAAAAAACTGCTTTATTTAAAAGCAGTCACAGACATGGTGATCTGCTGTCTCCAGCAGGCCACCATCCCTGTGAGTGCTGCGACTCACAAGGGGGTCGCAAATTGTGACCCACCTCATTAATATTAATGAGGTGGGCCTTTGTGACCCCCTTGCGACTCGCAGATGGTGTCAGGGACACCATCCTGCATCCGGCATTGCGACTCGCAAATTGCGAGTCGCTCAGACTCGCAATTTGCGAATCTCAATGCCGGAATTTCGTACATCTGGCCCCAAGTGTACACTACTGTTTTCAGTGCAAGTCATTACGTGATCACACACTGCTTGTTTTTTCTTTTGCTCTTTTTGGAGTTTTTCTCCTGCTTCCATATTTTTGGTGATCATTTTATTGATTTTTGAACTTCTCATTGGGAACTCTTTTTTCTGCCTTTGAACTTCGCACCTTTGATTTGCCATGTTGTCTCAATCTGGACATGCTCCAGCCGGAACTGTTTTTGAGTTAGGGAAAATGGAAAGCTACACAGTTGCTCAATTGAAACTGTTCTGTAAGGATCTTGCCTGCCCCTTTAAGAGTTCCACCAGGAAGGAGGCGCTGGAAAAGGCACTGAGGGTCTTGGTGACAGCCAAGGAGGCTGCGGGCATACAGAGGGGGAGGATGAGGATGGGAAGTTGCAGAGTATTCACAATGGTGTAGTAGATGTGCCTGTTGTGCCTGGGGAAGGGTCTCCAGGGCAGGTAACAGTGTGTCATCCAAGGGTCTGACGCCTGAAGAGTTGCAGAACAGACAGACAGAGAGGGCTCACCAGTTGGAGTTAGAGACGTTTAGGATGCAAAGAGAGATGGAAGAGATGAGACTGGCCATTAAAAGAAGAAGATACTGCTGACTCATGAGGGAACTAGATCAGAGGAGCCAGTCTAGTAGAGATAGTGGCAGTAGAACATCAGTGCAGCCTGACAGGATACACATTCCGAAGGACCTTGTGAGGGGTTACAAGAGGGAGGATGACATATATCTGTGGTTTAAGGGGTATGAGTCTGCTTTCCATTTGAATCTGGTCACTGAAGCACATTATGGGTGGGACTGTGGAAGCACTTTGAGGTAGAGGGGAGTGATACCCTGACTTCCTTAAGGGATCCTCAGGAGCTCACTTACTCTATCATGAAAGACGCCCTACTCACAAGGTATAGTCTCACCCTGAGCGGTATATGGGCAAGATTAGGTCCTACAAAAAGAAGGAATCCCAAACATGGTTGGAATGTGTTGACTTTTTTAGCAGGTCACTGGATGGCTGGATGAAGGGCAGTAAGGTAACAACATTTTAGAGGCTATACAATTTGATTGCTTGGGAGCATTTGTATAGTCTGTGTTTTCCAGAGCTGCACCAGAACCTGATTGTTAGCAAGCTGACTGACCACAGGAAGCTTACACAGGAGGTGGACCGTTGGGTGGGTACCAGGGTCCAGAGGAGGTATGGGGGAGACCATGCCAAGGGTGGGCAGGGTCCCTCTCAGAAGAATAAGGGGTAAGGGTAAACATGGGGAGTTCTCTAAAGGGCCCCAACCTATTTCCCAGGGTAAGGATTCCCAGCCCCCAGTTGAAAAGAAGCCTTGGTATTCCAAAGGGAAACCTGCAGAGGGGGGATCCCACTAATATTATGCATGTGACCAGGTGGGTCATGTGAGGGGGGATCCCAAATGTCCCAAGTGGGCACAGGCACCCATTGGTGCTCAGTCACACGGTTTGGCCAGTGTAGTGCTCGGGAGGAGTTGGGTCCTGGTGGGTGGAGCCAGGTGAGATGACTCTTGTTTCAGTAGGGGACAGTGAGATGGTAGAGAACCCTTGTGCCTGAGAACACTAAGAAGTTCAGGCAGTGGGTGACCATCAATGGACAGAGGGTGGGGGCTCTGAGAGACACAGGAGCCAGTGTGACTACTGTGAGAAGTCACCTGGTGTCTGAAGAACAGATAGATCCCCATGTACTTAACCAAGTAGCTGTGGTAGACAACTCAGAGCACCATGCAGAGTGGCACAGGTTCCCCAGGTTCCCTTTGAATGTGGAAAGGGTCTCAGGTGCCTTGATAGTAGCTGTGAGTTCAACCATGCCTGTAGATTGTCTGTTTGGCAATGACCTGGAGGAGTCCCCTTGGAAGGAGGTGGAACGCAGGTCTCACTTGGAGATGTTGGGTCTGCCTGGGTGGGTGTGTGTGTCCACCCAGCCGATGGCAGCCCGCCAGGGTGATCAGGAGACCCTGGAGCCTGAAAGAGTGGCCTAGGTGTCTGCCACAAGGAGAAGGTTAAGGGGCGCAAGAAATCCGCTCCAAAAGTTCCCACGGTCCAGGAGGATGCTGAACCTGAGCAGGAGGCCCTGGAGCCTACAGGGGAACTAATGGCTGAACTGGGGGAAGTCCCTGAGCCTATGAAGTGGCAGCAGGAAGGGGGACCCACCAGGGAGGCATTCTTTGAGGCACAGAAGATATGCCCTACTCTGGAGGGTTTTCGGCAACAGACCAGGCATCTGGCAAGGAACCTGGGTCACTCTTGATTTACTGGGAAGATGGCCTCGTATATAGTGAGACTAAGGTTGCCGAGCCTGGGTCAGCCCATGTGCTGGTGGTACCCCAGTACTTCAGTCCTTCCTACTGGGTCTGGCTCATGATGTGCTTTTAGCTGGTCATTTGGGGCAGGACAAGACCTTTGAGCGGCTTCTGACCCACTTTTATTGGCCCAAAATGCGTAGACACTCAGATGCACACTGTGGATCTTGACAAACTTGTCAGCCAAGAGTGGGGGGAAATGTATGGCTCCCCTCCAACCTTTTCCTGTTTTCAGCACCCCCTTTGAAAGGGTTGGTATTTACATTGTGGGGCCTCTGGATCCCAAGACAGCCATGGGCAACAGGTTCATCCTGGTCTTGGTGGACCATGCCACCCAGTACCCAGAAGCCATTCCTCTGAGGTCAATCACCTCCCCTGTGGTGGGACGTGCTTTGATGAGGGTTTTTACTCACATGGGGTTCCCCAAGGAGGTGGTATCTGATAGGGGTACCAACTTCATATCCACCCATATGAAGTCTCTGTTGAAGGAGTGTGGGGTGACCTATAAGTTCACCACTCCTTATCACCCCCAAAGTAATGGTCAGGTCGAGAGATTCAACCACACCTTAAAAGGCATGATCATGGGCCTGTCAGAGCCCTTGAGGCATAAGTGGGATGTCCTCTTGCCATGCCTTCTGTTCGCCTACAGGGAGGTGCCTCAAAAGGGTCTTGGATTTAGCCCGTTTGAGTCATTGTATGGCCACCATGTCAGGGGACCTTTGAGTCTGGTTAGGGAAGGCTTGGAGAACGTCTCCAGTAAACCCCCAGGATGTATTCACTTAATTACTGGCTTTTAATGACCAGAGAACTTGCTTCAGGAAACTCACCCAAGAGAAAGAACTTGGAGGCAAGCCAGGACGATATGAAGTGGAGGTACAACCGGAATGCCACTCTGGTTGAGTACCAGTCTGGCCAACATGTTTGGGTGACAGCCCCAGTGGAGCCTAGGCCTCTCTAATATAGGTAGACTGGGCCATTTGAAATAATGGAGCGCAAGAGTGATGTCACCTCTCTGGTGAACTTGCGGACTCTCAGGAACCCTTTGATAGTTCTACAAGTCAATAGCCTCAAGCCTCATTTTGAGACGACAGAGGTAGGAATGCTCTTGGCAACAGATGATGGGGTGGAGGAAAAGAGTGAGCCACTTCCTGACCTTCTGTCTGCCAAAGAGAAAGATGGTTCAGTGGAAGGTGTGAACCTCTCCCTCTCCCTGACCCCAGAACAACAGAGGGACTGTCGCCAAGTGTTGGGACAGTTTGCCCCTCTATTTTCCTTGGTCCAAGGGGTCACTCATTTGTGTACACATGATGTGGACACTGGGGACAATCCTTCTGTTAAACATAAGGTTTACAGACTGACTGACAAGGTCAGGGCAAACATCAAGGATGAGGTATCCAAAATGTTAGCTCTTGAGGTTATTGAGTTCTCCGGTAGCCTTTGGCCAGCCCTCTGGTCTTGGTCCCAAAAGCTGCTGCTTCTGGTGCCACTCCAGAACTCAGGTTCTGTGTGGATTACCAGGGACTCAATGTGGTCACTAAGACTGATGCGTACCCCATCCCCCAAGCTGATGAGCTCACTGACTGGTTAAGGGCTGCCAAATTATCAGCATGGTTGACTTAATGTCTGGATATTGGCAGATTGCCCTGACTGAGGGGGCAAAGGAGAGGTCTGCATTCTCCACCCCAGATGGGCACTACCAATTTAGGGTGATGCCCTTTGTGATGAACAATGTCCCTACCACCTTTCAGAGGTTGGTCAACCAGGTGTTGGCTGAACTCGATGATTTCAGTGCCACTTACCTGGATGACATTGCTGTGTTCAGCTCCACTTGAGAGGAACACTTGCAGCACCTCTGCAAAGTGTTGGAGGCCCTGCAGAAGGCAGGCCTCACTATTAAGGCTAACAAGTGCCAAATAGGGCAGGTTTCTGTGGTGTACTTGGGACACCAGGTAGAGAGTGGCCAGGTGGCCTCCCTCCAGCCACAAATTGGCACCATTCTGACTTAGGAGCCTCCCAAGACCCAGACTGAGGTGAGAGCCTTGTAGATCTCACAGGATACTATAGGAGGTGTGTCAAGGGATATTGCAATATTGTTGCTCCTTGGACTGAGTTAACCTCCAAAAAGCAGCCCAGAAAGGTGATCTGGACTGAGTCTTGTCAGACAGCTTTTGATGGCCTGAAGGCAGCCATGCACGGCACATGGGCTGAAGGCACCTGACTACTCCAAAGACTTTGTCATTGTTAGAAATGGGGTCTTTGGTTGGCTGTCAGGTTAACCCCTGGCCAAGGAAGGACCCTCACTCTAGTCAGGGTAAAGGAGAATCACCCTTAGCTAATCCCCTCTCACCCCCCTTGGTAGCTTGGCACGAGCAGGCAGGCTTAACTTCAGAGTCTAGGACTAAAGTATTTGTACCAACACACACAATAACTCAGTGAAAACACTACAAAATGGCACAACACAGGTTTAGAAAAATTGGTAACATTTATCTAAATAAAACAAGACCAAACGACAAAAAATCCACCATACACAAGTCAAGTTATGAATTAAAAAGCAAAAAGAGTCTTAAATCCTTTAGAAAACAGTGCTAGCACTGTTAGCATGTAAAAGTACCTGGATAGCGTTACAATGACACCGCATGGGCGAGTGTGTTTGGGAAAAGGCCAGCGATGCGTCGATTTTTCACTCACAAGTGAAACCATGCGTCATTCCTCCTCTGATCGGGTCGGCATGCATCGTTTATCCTCTCCGCAAGAGAGTGATGCATTGATCCGGACAGGCACCTCGGGTCCGGGTAGTATTTGCATTGGTTTTCTGTGCCCAGCGAGGTTTGTGTTGAAAATACGGTCGCATGTTATCATAAAACTGAGATATGTGAGGTTGCAGTGTTAGCCTCCGTTAGCAGGCGTTGCCATTGTTTCTCTAGCTGTGTGTGTCGATCTTCCAGCCGCGATGCAGGTGGAGTTTTGATTTCAGCCGCGAAGTGGGCGGTGTGTCGTTTCTCAGCCACATCTCGGAAGGTGGGTGGAAAATTTCCCTGCATCGCAGTCTGTGCATGGATTTTCAGTCTTTGTCTGCCAGCTTCACCTTTCAAGTGCCCAGGAACTGGATAGGGCACCACTTGGCAGGGCAGGAGTCTCAGCAGAGAATCCAGGTGCTGGCAGGGGAAGTCTTTGATGGACCTGAGACTTCAACAACAGGAGGCAATCTCAGGTCAAGGGCTTGGAGATTTCTTCATAAGCAGGAATGCACAACACAGTCCAGTCTTTGCCCCCTTTCACAGGCAGAAGCAGCAACTGCAGGATAGCTCCACAAAGCACAGTCACAGGCAGGGCAGCACTTCTCCTCAGCTCTTCAGCTCCTCTTTGGCAGAGGTTCCCCTTGAGTTCCAGAAGTGATCTAATTTTTCAGGGGTTTGGGTGCTCTTCTTATACCCATTTTGGCCTTTGAAGTAGGTCTACTTCAAAGGAAAGTCTCTCTTGTTTGTGAGATCCTGCCCAGGCCAGGCCCCACAGTCACACACCAGGGGTTTGGGGACTGCATTGTGTGAGGGCAGGCACAGCCCTTTCACGTGTAAGTGACCAATCCTCCCCTCCCTCCTAGCACAGATGGCTCATCAGGATATTCAGGCTACACCCCAGCTCCCTTTGTGTCACTGTCTAGAGAGAGGTACAAACAGCCCAGCTGTCAAACTAACACAGACAGGGAATCCACAAACAGGCAGAGTCTCAGAATGGTTTACGCAAGAAAATGCCTACTTTTTAAAAGTGGCATTTTCAAACACACAATCTCAAACCAACTTTCTTAAAAGATGTATTTTTAAATTGTGAGTTTAGAGAACCCAAATTCTACATGTCCATCTGCTCCCAAAGGGAATGTACACTTTAATCATATTTAAAGGTAGCCCACATGTTAAACTATGAGACAGATAGGCCTTGCAACAGTGAACAGCAGTTTTGCCAGTATTTCACTATCAGGACTTATAAAACATATAAGTACATGTCCCACCTTTAACATACTTTGTACCCTTCCCATGGGGCTACCTAGGGCCTACCATAGGGGTGCCGAACATGTAAGAAAAGGGAGGATTTAGGCCTGGCAAGAGAGTACACTTGCCAAGTCGAATTTGCAGTTAAAAACTGCAAACCGTGACACTGCAGTGGCAGGTCTGAGCCGTGTTTACAGGACTACTAATGTGGGTGGCACAACCAGTGCTGCAGGCCCACTAGTAGCATTTGATTTAACACCCCTGGGCACCTCTAGTGCACTGTACTAAGGACTTACCTGTAAAGCAAATATGCCAATCATGGAAATCCAATTACACATATACGTTACATAGGAGCACTTGCACTTTAGCACTGGGTAGCAGTGGTAAAGTGCCCAGAGTAACAAAAACAGCAAAAACAGAGTCCAGTACACATCAACAACCTGGGAAACAGAGGCAAAACGTTAGTGAAGACCACGTCAAGGATGCCAAGTCTAACACCTGTCCCCCCCCAGCTGAAAGTGGGGAGCAACTACCCAACCTCATGGGAGTTCTCATCACTAAGGCAGAAGAATCTGTACAGACCATCAGCATTGACGTGTTCTGTACCAGGGCCATGCTCCACAATAAAGTCCATCCCCTGTAGGGAAATGGACCACCTCAACAGTTTTGGATTCTCACCCCTCATCTGCATTAACCATCTGAGGGGCCTGTGGTCGGTCTGAACCCAGAAGTGTGTCCCAAACAAGTAGGGTCTTAGCTTCTTCAGCATCCAGACCACAGCAAAAGCTTCACGCTCTATGGCACTCCACCTACGTTCCCTGGGAAGTACCCTCCTGCTAATGAAGGCTACAGGTTGATCTAGGCCCTCTTCATTAAGCTGTGAGAGTACTGCTCCTGCACCATGCTCTGAGGGTATCTGTTTGCACAACAAACTCCTTGGAGTAGTCAGGTGCCTTCAGCACAGGTGCTGTGCACATGGTAGCCTTCTGGGCATCAAAAACGGTCTGGCAAGCCTCTGTCCAGATCACCTTCTTTGGTTGCTTCTTGGAAGTCAACTCAGTCAAGGGGGGTAACAATGGTGCCATACCCCTTGACAAACCTCCTGAAGTAGCCAGTGAGGCCTAAAAAGGCTCTCACCTCAGTCTGGGTCTTGGGAGGCTCCCAAGCCAGAATGGTGTCAATCTTTGACTGTAGGGGTGCCACCGGGCCACTCCCCACCTGGTGTCCCAAATACACCACAGAACCCTGCCCTATTTGGCACTTGCTTGCCTTAATAGTGAGGCCTGCCTTTTGCAGGGCCTCCAACACTTTGCAGAGGTGTTGCCATGTGGAACTAAAGACAGCAATGTCATCCAGGTAGGCGGCACTGAACTCATCCAGCCCAGCCAGCACCTGGTTGACCAATCTCTGAAAGGTGGCAGGGGCATTTTTCATCCCAAATGACATCACTTTAAACTTAAAGTGTCCATCTGGGGTAGAAAATGCAGACCTCTCCTTGGCCCCCTCAGTCAAGGCAATCTGCCAATACCCAGACATTTAATCAAACGTGCTGAGGTAGTTTGGCAGCTCCCAATCGATTTATAAGTTCATCAGCTAGGGGTGCGCGTCAGTATTACTGACCCCACTGAGTCCCTGGTAGTCCATGCAAAATCCTGAGTTTTGGAATGGCACCTGGTGCAGCAGCCTTTGGGACCAAAACCACAGGGCTGGCCTAAGGACTGCTGGAATGCTCAATAACCCACAGGGTCATCATCTTGGATACCTCTCCCTTGATGCTAGCATGTCAGTCACCCTGTAAACCTTTTGTTTAATAGATGTTCTGTCCGCAGTGTCCAGACCATGTGTGCACAAGTGTGTGACCCCTGGGATCAAGGATAACAGTGAGGTGAACTGTCCCAGCACCTGGCAACAGTCCCTCTGCTTCTCTGCAGTCAGAGAGGGGGAGAGGTTCACTCCCTCCACAGACCCATTTTTCTCTCCTTGAAACAGGAGTTCAGGAAGAGGCTCACTCTCCTCCTCCACCCCGTCATCTGTTGCTAATAGCATGGACAATTCAATCCTCTCAAAGTGTTGCTTGAGTCGGTTCACGTGAAGGACCCTTGAAGGGCTCCATGGAGTCTGAAAGTCCACCAGGTAGGTGACTTCACTCTTGTGCTTCACTACCTCAACCGACCGAGTCCACTTGTCCTGGAGTGCTCTAGGCTCCAATGGTGCCATTAGCCATACTTTCTGACCAGGTTGAAGCTCGACCAGAGTGGCATTCTGGTTATATCAGCGTTTCATATCCTCCTGGCTTGCTTCTAGGTACTCCTGTGCGAGATCCCTGAAGCGGGCAGTCTGGTTTCTCAGAGCCATCTTGTAACTGAATACAACCTGGGGGGTTTACTAGGAGCTTTTTCCAAAGCCTCCTTCACCAGACTTAAAAGTCCCCTCACAGGGTGGCCATAGATCAGCTCAAAAGGAATAAAGCCAAGTCCCTTTTGAGGCATCTCCATGTAAGCGAACAGAAGGCATGGCAAGAGGACATCCCACTTTCGCCTCAAGGGGTCTGACAGGCCCATTATCATGCTGCCCACTAGAGTAGGGCTTCCTGCTGCCACGGTGATAGCTCACGGACCCCCCCTAGTTCAGCCACCTGTTCCCCTGTAGGCTCTGGGGTGTCACCCTCAGGATCCGCCTCCTTCAAGACTGTAGGAACTTCTGGGGCCCGTTTCCTGTGCCCCCTGCCCTTACTCTTTTTAGCGGTCCCCTGTTTCAGGCTCCAGGGGCTCTTGACCACACTAACGGGCTGCCATTGATCTGGTGGATACGCATACCCACCCAGGCAGACCCAACATCTCCAAGTGTGACCTGTGTTCCCATCCTTCCAAGGGGAATCCTGCAGGTCATTGCCAAGCAAACAATCTACAGGCATGGTTGGACTCACAGCTACCTTCAAGGAACCTGAGACCGCCCCCTACCATTCAAAGGGAACCTGTGCCACTCCCTCCAGGTGCTCTGAGTTGTCCACTACAACTACTTGGTAAACTACCCGGGGATCTATCTGCTCTTCAGACACCAGGTGCCTCCTCACTGTAGTCACACTGGCTCCTGTGTCTCTCAGATCCTCCACCCTCTGTCCATTGATGATCACCCACTGCCTGTACTTTTTAGTGTTCTCAGGCACTAGGGTTCTCTGGACCATCTCACTGTCCACTAATGAGACAAGGGTCATCTCAGCTGGCTCCCACCCACTTGGAACCAACTCCTCCCCAAGTTCTACACTAGACAAACCCTGTGACTGTGCACCAGTGGGTGCCGGTGTAACCTTGGGGCATTTGGGGTCCACCCTCACATGACCCACCTGGTCACATGCATAACACTTAGTTGGGGATCACCATTCCACAGATCTCCCTTTGGAGAACCATGGCTTCTTTTCACTGGGGGCTGGGAATCCTTACCCTAGGAAATAGGTTGGGGCCCTTTGCAGAACTCCCCCTATCTACCCTTACCCCCCTTTTCCTCTGAGGGACCCTTCCCACCCTTGGCGTGGTCTCCCCATACCTCTTCTGGACCCTGGTGCTCTCCCAGCAGTCTGCTTCCGGCACAAGCTTCCTGGGGTCAGTCTGCTTGCTGTCACTTAGGCTCTGGTACAGCTCTGGAAAACATAAACTGTACAAGTTCTCCCCAGCAATTGAATTGTAAAGCCCCTCATACGTTCTTCTTCACCCAACCATGCAGTGACCTGCAGAATGAATCAACACATTCCACCCATGTTTGGGATTCCTTCCTCTTATAGGACCTGAACGATTCCTTATACTGCTCAGGGTTAAGACCATATCTGGTGAGTAGGGCATCCTTCATGATGGAGTAGTTGAGTCCATGAGGATCCCCCAAGGATGTCAGAGTATCCCTCCCCTCTACCTCAAAGTGCTTCCACAGACCCGCCCCCCCAATGAGCTTCAGGGACCAGATTCATACGGACAGCAGACTCAGACCCCTTGAACCACAAGAATATGTCATCCTCCTTTTGGAATCCTTCACAATGTCTTCAGGAATGTGCACCCTCCTCTTAGGCTGCACTGTGATATTGCTGCTACCATCTCTACTGGACTGGCTCCTCTGATCTAGCTCCCTTATGCTAAGCTCATGAGCCAGCAGTATCTTCTTTTCCTAAATGGCCCTCTTTCTCTCTTCTCTCTCCCTCTCCATCTTGGACTTCAGCTTCTCCAGCTCCAATTGGTAGTCCCTCTCTGCCTGTCTGTCCTGTAACTCTTCAGGTGTCAGACCCTTGGAGGACACACTGCTACCTGCCCTGGAGACTCCCTCCTCTGACATAACAGGACCACCCACTATACCATTGTGAATGGATTGCACCTCCTCCTCCTCATCCTCCTGCTTCTCTGTGTGCCCCTCACCTTCCTTGGCTGTTACCCAGGCCCTCAGGGCCTTCTGCAGCTCCTCCTCCTGGTGAAACATTTAATGGGACAGGCAAGGTTTTTGCAGAGCTACATAAACTGGGCAACTGTATAACTCTCCAGTTTCTCTAAATCAAAAGCAGCACCAGCTGATGCAACTCCAGACTGACACATGATGAGAAGTTAAAAGTGGAAAGTTCCAAAGGCAGAAAAACAAGTTCCCAAATGCAGTTAAAAAAAAGTCAATCAGGGGATCAGAAAAATATGGAATTAGAACAAAAAGAGTCCCAAAACGGAAAAAGCAAAAATCACAAGACAAGTAATATGTGGTCACGTAGTGGTCCACACTGAAAGCAGTAGTGTACACTTAGTCACTGAATGTCAAGTACAAATACAAGCCCAATCCCAACTGCTAATCACCAATGTTAGAAATGGGGTCTTTGGTTGGCAGTCCGGTTATCCCTGTCCAAGCAAGGACCTTCAGTCTAGTCAGGGTAAAGGAGAATCACCCTTACTAACCCCCCACTGGCAGGGGAAGTCTTTGATGGACCTGAGACTTCAACAACAGGAGGCAATCTCAGGTCAAGCCCTTGGAGATTTCTTCACAAGCAGGAATGCACAACATAGTCCAGTCTTTGCCCCATTTCACAGGCAGAAGCAGCAACTGCAGGATAGCTCCCCAAAGCACAGTCACAGGCAGGGCAGCACTTCTCCTCAGTTCTTCAGCTCTTCTCCTTGGCAGAGATTCCTCTTGATTTCCAGAAGTGATCTACTTTTTCAGGGGTTTGGATGCTTTTCTTATACCCATTTTGGCCTTTGAAGTAGGCCTACTTCAAAGGAAAGTCTCTCTTGTTTGTGAGATCCTGCCTTCCCCAGGCCAGGCCCCAGACACACACCAGGGGGTTGGAGACTACATTGTGTGAGGGCAGGCACAGCCCTTTCATGTGTAAGTGACCACTCCTCCTCGTCTTCCTAGCACAGATGGCTCATCAGGATATGCAGACTACACCCCAGCTCCATTTGTGTCACTGTCTAGAGAGAGGTGCAAACAGCCCAACTGTCAAACTAACACAGACAGGGAATCCACAAACAGGCAGAGTCACAGAATGTTTTTAGCAAGAAAATGCCTACTTTCTAAAAGTGGCATTTTCAAACACACAATCTCAAAACTAACTTTACTAAAATATGTATTTTTGAATTGGGAGTTCAGAGACTCAAAACTCCACATGTTCATCTGCTCCCAAAGGGAATCTATACTTTAATCATATTTAAAGTAAGCCCCCATGTTAACCTATAAGAGAGATAGACCTTGCAACAGTGAAAAACAAATTTGGCAGTATTTCACTTCCAGGACAAATAAAACACATAAGTACATGTCCCACATTTAACATACACTGCACCCTGTCCATGGGGCTATCTAAGGCCACCTTACATATATAAAGGAGGAAGGTTTAGGCCCGGCAAGTGGATAAGGCAGGTACAGAGGGGCTGACCTTTCACCAGTCCTATTAGACCTTGAATTTCATATGCCGTGGCCTCCCGCATTCACATCGCGGTTCCGCCTGTATTTACTTCAGATCACAGTGTTTTGGGATGAGCTGGCATAGGAAATTGAAGAATGTTTTAGCATAAATGTAGGCTCAGTGTCCAAGTCCATGACTGTGTGGAAAACTTTTAAGGTATACATCTTTTTGTCCAAATACGTCAGGGTTCTGCATTGGTGCATGGGTGCTTAACGCAGGTAGAGAAGGAAATAGCTGATTTGGAATAGTGACATAGTTAGACAGGGGAGCAGGGCCACTTAGGCACCATCAGAAATAAATAGATGAATACAGTAAATAGTGCAAAGTGAGGTGAATCAACTGGGGAAATATGCAATTGCATGTACATATGGTGAAGGTAGGCTTCCAGGAGAGATGATTTTGGCATTGATACGTCCACGTCGCGATGATCATCCAATTTTAGAAGTGCCTTGCGTACAAGTGAACAGGTCTTGGAATGGTTCTGTAGGTACTATGGTACCTTATGCGAATTTTTACATGCTTTTGACAGCACTGCAACTACAGACTATCTCACACATATACCAATGTAATGGCTTACAAGGGAGCAACAGGAGTGCCTCATGGCACCCTGCATCCTGAGGAAATCCGCGCAGCCCTTAAGGGCATGCCATTAGGCAACACTCAAGGCACAGTCGTCCTCAATGTCACATTACCACCTTTTCCCTCATCTGACTACCATACACGAGGAAATGGTTACTGATGGGCATATGGCACCCTGCATGCAAGAGGACCGACTGGTAACTCTGTTGAAACCAGGTAAACCGGCAAATCACTGCTCTTCTTACACCTGAATAGGCTATGTCCTGCCTCCACAGAAAGGGCTACATACCCCTTTTTCTCCTGTTGCTTTTAAAGGTAGATACGAAGATCTATGCAAAGATTCTGGCCAGCAGACTGCCCCACTGCTCCCGGGTATGGTGGGTCTGGAACAGGCTGGCTTCATCCCAGGTCACAGTTTAACATTTAGTCACAGAATGCTGTTCAGGGTGATTCACTGTCTAGATCTGCAGTGCGAGCTACTGTGATCTTTCTCGGCATGGAGAAAGCATTTGATTCGGTTGAATGGGGCTTCAAGCTGGTGGTACTGTAACACAACTTGGTGGGGGCATACTCTATGTGGACACACCGCTTGAATCCAGGGGAATGGAGTTGTCACAGTCCCCATCAACATGACAAGAGTCACAAGACATGGTTGTCCCTTGTCCCCATAGTTAAATGCCCTGTAGCTAAGCCTCTGTCATGTGCTGTCTGGGAATATCATGTGCATTGAGGCTTGCTGTTATAACCTAATTATATTGCTCCGTGCAGATGACACATTACTTTATATACATGACCCAGAGTGCAAGCTGACATCAGCGTTTCAAGAGGTGGTGCTATTCTGCAAGCACTCGGGCCTATGCTTAAACTGGGATAAATCTATAATATTCACGCTTATGCCTACCACAACACCAGTACAGTTGACTTATTCCCTTCAGTATACTACACACACTGTGTGCTACCTAGGGATACAGGTACACATGGAACCAACAACAGTGATGCAGGGCAACTACAGAAGGGCTATGCGAAAGCTGTCAGAAGTAATAGATCACTGTGTGAAGCTACCTCTATCCTTAGATGGACAAATAGCCACCATTACAATGGTGGTGCTGCCCAGATTTGTATTCCTATTTACAAACATTCCAGTCTTTCTTCCTTGAGCAGTTTTTGATAGCCACTGTGTCTTTATGACCCGGCTAGCCTGGGCAGGCAAACATCTGCGGGTGTTTTGGGAGACCCTGCCTTGCTGTATGATATGGGGGGATTTGATGCCCCCGATTTAGAAACATACTATAGAGCAGCATAATGCTTCTTTGCACATTACTGGATTCATGGTCCAGCAGAACTGCCACATCTATGGCTAGAGAGGAATTCTGCAGCACTGCTAACTCCTAAGGCACTATTTAGAAAACCAGTGAGGTGCTATACTGCCCTAGATTTATTGAACACAACAATTTGCTCATGACAGAACCTTCTACAGCAACAGAATGGATCACGGCCATATTCTTCCCTAGTGCCATTGAAATGGTGTCTATGGTTCCCCATAGGGCAGGAATGAGGTGTGGTGCATGCTCTGCGAGAGTTGAGTATACAGACCAAAGAAGACTTTTTCAGTGAGGGTTCCATGTGCACCTAGAATACAGTTTGTTACGCAGGTTGGGAATCTTGCAGGTTAGACTTGAATGGCCGAAGGGACTGGGGCTCACTATAAGTGATCCGCAATGGAAATATTGCTACTCAGTAGTAAAAACGGTCTCACTGAACTATAGGCATAGAATCTTACACTTTAAATATGTCAATAGGGTATATTATACACCAGCCAAATTATTCTGCTACAGTCTGCATGGTAATGCCAACTGCCAATGCTGTGGGGAGGAGGGTTCTGGATTTGAACATCTTGCCTGGTACAGTCCCACTTACACCTGAAAAGTCCCGCCCCCAAAAAAAGGGCTGCATGCCCCCTGTGTTTGGTCTGGAGCCAGGACAAGAAAGACAGAATGTCTGAGAACTTCAAAGAGAAACCTCTAGAAGCCCCCCCAACTTCAAAGCCAGAACTAGGTATAAATACTGTATCTAAGACCCCGACTATGCAACACACTTCTTGATCTGTGGATACTCTGCCTGGAAGAAGGACAGCTGTGCTGCTACAAGGACTGCTACTCTGCTGGGCTGCTGCTCAAAAAGAACTGCTGCCCTGCTTTGCTGACCTGTTCCCGGATGCCCTCTTGCCTGGGAAAAAAGAACTGGACCTGCAACTTTATGTTGAAACCAGTACCCAAGAGCGACTCAAAGGGCTAGTCTGCTGGCCTTCTAGTCTGAGCTTCAGGGACATAAACTAACTCCACCTAGCTCAGGGATCCAGCTGCATCAAGTTCCTGACCTCCAAGTGGAGCATCTCAAGTCCTGAACCCTGGGTGTGGCTCAGCACTTTCAAAAATCAAGCTTTTCGGCTCTTTACGACCACGAATGGGCCCATTCACTCAAGACTGGCCCACTCACACCGCAATTGAGGGCGAGCTGCCACTAGCCCATCTCTTCAAACAGCAAGCATCAATCACCCGTGGAGGACCAATATGCAAAGCACCAGCCTGCCTGGCCCCGACACCTGGCCTGCGCCACCATGAAAACTAACCGCGATGCTCTCCTTGCTTCCTGCAACCCTCCCCAACACGAACAGGAATCTTGGCACATAACTTAAGAAGGTAAAGCTTCAATGGGCTAATCTGGGATTTAATCTGACTCATGCTTCATTGCAGTTGGCCTGAACGTTTGACTTTGATCCAGTCCAGCGTGACCAGATAGCTGTGGTTGGCACTTTGTGCTTTTAGGTGCTATTTTACACTTTATGCTTCAAAAATTCATGACTCAGATTCCACTCATTGTATTTCTATCATTTAGTTCTTGTTTTATTTATTCAGTTTTACTCAATTTTTCGAATTTTTGTGCAATGTTTTCACTTTTTTACTGTTTGAAGTATGGCACAGCTAATTCAAACATTGCCTTTAAGTTAAGCCTGATTTCTCTGTGCAAAGCTACCAGTGGTTTGAGCACAGGTTAATTTGGGGTTTTCTCATGCTTTATCCTGACAAGGACTGTGGTTGCTGCTTGCCTATGGCTCATGCCCCAATCAACAACAACCCAATTTCTTCCACCATCGCAGGCAGGTAAGTTGATCATGCAACAAATTATTGACTAAGCAACGAAACAGCGGGCAGCTGTCACAGCGAAACAAGATCTTTTCTCAACCATCTTCTCCTTGCCTCTCCTTCTCATTCTCTAGGAGAGTGTTGAAATAGAGCTTCCACATTTAAATAATGAACAAAGAAAGTAAGCAATCCAAGGAGGCCAACATGGAATACAACAGGCTCCTGATGAAATTCTTGGAATGTAAAGAGACCTGATGTAGAACCTATGAAGTAAAGGTAACATAACTAGATGTATACTAGGAAAGCTAATCTAGACAATATTCTCATTAGTCCTAGATTTTCCAGTATCAATAAGCTTTTTATTGTATAATGCACAGAATTTCTTTCTTTGCCAGATTTACGACCAATTTCCCTAAATAAGCTCAAAATTCTGACTACCCGACTCAACTCTTTAATTTGAATAAGTTAATTACTTAGTTTTATTTACTATACCTTGAATATTATTATAAAAAACAATATTTTCTGCTCAAATGTGCAGGCATAATTAAAATATAGACTTTGTATTAAAGTGCACAATAGATTTTAGATTAAACTATAGCAGTACCAAAAACGTTAAACATCTCAGTTGTCCATGAAGCAAAATAAAGGAACCAGATTTTTTTTCAAAGTCATGACAATTTTATGAGCATCAACTAGTCCTGTTTTGCAATTGCTTGCAATATGGTGCTGATGTAGTTGGTAATGTAGTGCTGTTGGCAGTTTAGCCTCATTACTCACAGTGATGGAACTTTGTTGAGGTAACACTAATTACATGGGACTGATGAGTGGTGGTCCTAAATCTTAATCTCTCAATACAGTCATCAAAGAGAATCCTCCATTGGTCATATGGATCTTTAATTGATGACTTGAAGTGTAACAAAGAAGCTGATATCGGCAATACATTTAAAGTACAGTGAAACCTGTGTGGCTCCACAAGAACAACAGAGAGGATTGTTTCCAAACCTTAAGATTTTTATTATAAATTTAGTTCAGGTTATAAATTAAATCAATCAGCAAAATTGAAGAAATTATATTGTAAGAGCATACATATTTAAATGATATGATCATGCAGTGTGAATTTGTATATTATAACAAAAACAATACAAAAATAGAATCACATACAGCAACAAAATATTAACCAAGCTGGTTCCATAAAGGAACTTCCCTATTCTAAATAAAGCATTGAAAATATCAAGGGGGGTTTCGATGAGGCAGCTGTCAGCATTATGTTAACTAAGTTTAGGGTCCTCAAGCATGAAGGAAATCCGTGACAAACTTACCTCCATCCTCACTGCATCCATCACCCTGGCCACCATTCTGGACCAATGGAAACACACAGAGGTCAGACCTTTAGTCAAGAAACCGCCCACCGACCTCAGCGATCCCAAGGGCTACTGTCCAATCATTCCGCTTCCCTTCCCTGCCAAAGTCTTCCAGATGGCCATCAACCAACAGCTCACCAAGCACCTGGAGAACAACAACCTGCTGGACAATTCCCAGACCAGCTTCCACACCAACCACAGACCACTCTGATTGCCAAAACTGATGACTTCAGAACCCTCCTCGATCGGTGAGACACAGCAGCCCTTATCCTACTCGACCTCTCAGCATCATTCAAAACAATATCTCACCACACCCTTATCAAGAGACTATGCCACATAGGGATCCAGGGAGAAACCCTCAAATGGACTGCATTTTTCTTCACAGGATTAACCTAGACACCTTCACTTTGGAACCAAAGAGCATCATCTGCAGTATCCTGCAAGGTTCATCCTTCAGCCGCACCTCGTCAACGCCTACATGGCAACCCTGGCTAACATTGTCATAACCCATAACCTCAACATTATTTCCTATGAAGACAACACCCAGCTCATCCATTCTCTCTCAGAAGACCCCTCCACCACCAGAACCTACTTCCACAACTGAATAACGTGCGCAGTCAAATGGATGAAGAACAATTGCCTGAAGCTCAACATGGAAAAGACTGAAGTGCTGATCTTTGGAAACAAAACCTTCATGTGGAACAACACCAGGTGGCCTTCCGAACTCGGACCCACACTAACAGACCACGCATGAAACTTGGCATCATCCTGGATAGCAAACGCACCATGAAACACCAGATTAACAAATCATCTCTGCCTGCTTACGCACCCTTTACCAGCTATGAAGGATCTTCGGATAGCTCCCCATCAACACCGCAAAAACCATCATCCAAACTCAAGTCACAAGCCAACTCAATTATGGCAAATTGCTTTATAAAGGATTTTCCACCCAACTCCTGAAGAGACTGCAGACGATACAGAACTCAGTTGCCTACTCATCCTCAACCACCCCAAATGGACCTATATTGCCCCATCTCAGAACCATACACTGGCTCCACATCCAGAAAAGATGGCAGTTCAAGTTACTGGTTGATAGAAATGGGGTTTCTAGTTGGCAGTCAGTTTACAACCTGTCCAAGTAGGGACTCTCACTCTAGTCAGGGTAAGGGGGAAACACAGCTCAGATAACACCCGCTCACCACTTGGTATCTTGGCACAAGCAGTCAGGCTTATCTCAGAAGCAATATGTAAAGTATTTGCATAACCACATTCAGTATCACAGTGAAAACATCACAAAAGTACTCCACACCAGTTTAGACAAATAGCCAATATTTATCTAAAGCAAACAAGACCAAAACAATGAAAATTCAACATACACAAATAGAGATATCAATGTTTAAATTAAAAAGAGTCTTAATCCATAACAATCAATGAATGCGTTGTTTTAGCACAAAGAACCTGGTATGCATAAAAAATGAAGCCACCAGGGCAAGGGTGCGTCAGTTATTAACTCGCAAGGAAGGCTGTGTGATGATTCTTTTCCTGCAAGGTAAGTGATGCATCAATTATTTCCCTGCAAGAAACAGATGCATCGATTTGCGTACAGGCAGCCTTGGGTCTGTGTGGTGATGTTGAAGATTTGGCACCCAGGGTGCGTGCATGGAAATTTCCAACATACTATGTGAAGGGACCCCATTGAGAACAGCTGTTATGTTAATTCTCTAGCCACAAGGCAGGTGCCACATACAATTTCCAGCTGCAGGACGGGTGGGGCAATCAATCTCCATATCTGTTACCACGTTCTAAGTATGGTTCAGTTGCTTACCAGTCCAATACAATAAACAAAGAGCCTATTCTAGCTAAAGAGGCACACAATAAGACACCTGCAAGGGAGAGAGAAAAAACAGAAGACACTGGAACTTAAATAAAATCAGGGCCTGGTAACAAGTTAAGATAGTTCTATATTTAAATGACTTCAAACAAGTACAGCTAGCATGAGTAAATACAGTGATTACATTTCAAATTTTGTGTGGCTCTAACTAAAATAAATGCAGCCACTTCCTAATAATTAATGAATACAATTTTCACAGATTAATATGATTATGGTATGACATATACATGACACACAAGTGCTTAGGCCACTAAAATTACCCTGGACTAGGACCCACAATGCTGTCTTATGAGATAGTGCTGGTTACCCTAGTAAGTAGCTGATGGGGGTGATGGGAGACCTGTGCCTAGCAGAAGTCAAGTCTGTGAACTTCTGGTGGCAAACATAGCTTTTTGGGGTGAGGATCTGACACAGCACATGTGAAGTTGATGGAGATGGCACAACAACCCCTTTGGGATGCAATGGTCAGCACACACACACTGTATAGTAGCCTTTATTTATTATGCTAAAACTTCACTCACTTTGATAATTCATGGCCTCAATCTAGCAAAGGGTTTTCCAGCAAATAGGAAACCCCTAACTTGAAATGGATGCTGCATGGAAAGTCCAAGTACTGTTACTGGTAGATCAGCCTTCAGCACTGTAATGCTAACAATAATTACAATACCATCAGCACTCTGGGCCTGATTTAGAGTTTTGTGGAGGGGGTTACTCTATCACAGACAGGACGGATACCCCATTCGCCATATTAGGATCCCATAATAGCCTATGGAGATCGTAATACGGAGGATGAGATATCCATCACATTTGTGACAGAGTAACCCGTACGCCAAACTCTAAACCAGGCCCTAAGTTTTTGATACAGAGACCAGGTATTCTGAGACCTTCCCAGAAAACACACTGGTTTAAAGTAGCACAGGGACACATCACTTTCACAAATAGACTGAAAAAGCTGAGTTTTAGTGCTCAAAAACATCAGTGTCCCATAGCAAAGTGTATCTAGGTCCTGAGCAGCACCACAAGGGCAGCAAGTTCGGCAATGCAAAATAAATAAATACTTTTTCAAATCTTTCATAAAAATATTTGGATTTGTTTTTAACTTTCACCAACAAATTTGAGACATAGAATTAGAATAGTGAATTTGAAGTCCCAGTATCCATTACGCCCACTTTTGGCCTGAGAGTGCGACTCAAGGCAAGTAACACAGGCATAACGTTCTTAATCGGCCTCCTCATGCACTTACATGAATTACATGTACCTGGATTCTCAGAAGGCCCTTCAGGCAGCTTCCACTGGGGATGGAGGGTCGCCACCTTGGCTAAGCCAGAAGCTAAAAAATAAAATAATATATCATTAGCATTCTATTTTTCATCTGCTAGCTCAGCCAGTAGCATGAGCTGGGAGGTGCAGGGATGTGCCACAGGAGGGGGGATGGGAGGAGGAGTGGAGTCTGTGCACTTCTGAGTGTGCATGTGTGTTTGGTCAACCATCTTAAGCTGGTCAAACACACATGTGCACTTAGGTTTCGCCAACCCCGCTGTGCTACACAGCCGGGTTGTAGAAACTGCAAGAGTCCCATGCAGTGTCTGAGCTGCAGAACAAGCTGCTCAGACCAATCCTGGCGCTGCTCTCATGCTAGGTGTAGCATGAGAGCAGTGCCAGGATTGCTGGGGATGCTGGGACACCAGAAGAAGAGAAGAGGAGCAGGGAAGGCGGCAGCGCCAAAGGGAACATGTTTTTTTTTTAAATTATTTTTTATTACACTTGTCCCTCCCACCACTCGCCCCTCCCCTTGAGATTTGCGTTTGACCACCGCTGCACTTAGTGGTGCTAATTGTAAATAAAAATGACCAACAAATATATTATGATGGAAGAAATATTCACAGAGTGGAGGTCGCCTTAACCGGCATAGACGTGCTGTGCAGTACTGGTAAATCTCTCCCTGCAAAGACTAAAACACTTGTTCTAGGGTCCTCCCACTTCATTGACCCTTTTGACCCTTATATCTCTGATAGCACAGTCAATCCTTTAAGGTTGCATCTTCACACAAACATTTTCTTCCCAGGAGGGTTTCTCTCATTAAGAAATTATGGTAGTAGAATCACAGCTCTTGCATTTCTAGGGTTCATTCATGAGAAGTTTGCCACCCACAAGTTTTAGCTTTGCACTGTGGTACTTGTAGTTCTGGTTTTATAATGGGCTAAATTGAACTGAGAATCTTAAAATCTCTGACTGGCCCTGTCTTGCCTGCTGCAATCTAACTGACAAACCAAAAAGATCTAAAAACAGGCCATATTGATATCCTCTCACGTGCAAGAGGGAATGGCGACATCCTGAGGACATGTTTGTTGAGCCTAGCTGGACAGAAATGCTATTAGACCTACCCTGTTATTCCATGTCGTGCCTCTTTCTTCTAAATTCGCACACATCTTGTCTCTTTGTCTCATTCTTGCAGGATTTTATGTGTACATTTGTTGCCTTTTTTCTCTTTCCCTTTCTTTCTTTTCTGCCTTTCTCTCACATGCTCTAAATTTCATGGTGAAGAAAATTAGTGTCTTGGTTAGTTCAAAACAAACCTATAGAGATAGATTGCAAATGTAAATGAATTTGCATAGCGCTTCATACCCCTGGTGGGGGGCTGTTGTGCATTGTTGGATGGGTTGTATGCTTAAAGGCGACGGCACAATTAATAGGAAGAATGTTATATCTGAGTGTGACCTATGTGCGAAGAAGTTTAGGGGTCTATTTACTAAATTCTCACACAATGTGGCATTACAGCCAAAAATATTGCACTGCATTGCATGAAAATGACAGCCCAGGACAGATCCATGTCTAGAGAGATATGGCACTCTCCTGTCTCCCTAATGCCAGTGCACAATCAAGATGCCAAGTGCCATGCACACACCTTTTCATTATAGTGCAAAAGTGTCTGTGTGAGTCTAGTATAGATTTTCTACTGTAAGAATACTATGTTTAGACTACATTTATAGCTTTATACTGACTTTGTATGTGTGCTGTACAATGCTGAACTGATTTAGCTTTTACCCCATACACAGCCTATATACTGCTTCCAACTAGGTAATACTGGTAAATCGGCCTAAAAAACAACACCGTCTCTCTTCAATGTAACATAATTCTAGGTTTTGGTCCCGATACTCTTTAATTTATACACTGAAACACATACAAGGTCTTTACTCAACTTAACTTGAATAAAGGTTATCATCAGTTAGGACTTGAAGAAAGCTACAGATATATCACAACCTTTTCTACCCATGTTGGCTTGTTTACATACAAGAGACTCAAGGCCTGATTTAGAACTCAACGGAAGGTGAACTCATGCAGAAATGCAGCGTGTGCCCTCTCGAGAACGAGGGTGGACCAGTGCTGCTTGAAAATGGATTGTGCAAACACACTTCATCCTCTTACTGTCAGTAGCTCCGAAATTCCTGCCTCGATTACACATATGAACGTGAAATGTAATGTCAAAAATATAGTATATATCCTCTCCTAGTTACAAAACTGCCAAGTTCCAGCTGACTGAACGCACTACATAAATAGAATGCTAACGTGAGTCATAGTGAGAATCAGACACATATTTCACAGATTTATTCGAAGAACCTAGTGAAAACTATAGTCACCTCAAGAAACAATTAGACCAATGCCCTACTTAAAGATCTCTCTAAAACCTGCCTTTCTCCTCTGAAAGCATCTCTGCTCGCTCTGTCCGACTCACTTTCAAAACAAAGAAATTCGATGAGACATGGACACACTGGATTGGCTATATTTAGAAGCACACAGCACCCAGACTACCAACATCACACAAGGCACTACACCACCACCTTCCGAATATTGTCAAAGTGCTTGATCGATCTGTCCCTGTTTTATAATGACAATTTCGCCCTCAAGCGTTATCACTATTATAATAATTAACAGCTCTAATAATTATAAAGTGTTCCATCCCACGTCAATGCATGCCACATCACGTGTTTCCAAATTCTGTGAAGCGCTGTTAGACCATAGGTAAGGGGTAAGATTGCACTGAATAACAAAAAATATATGCATTGTAAAATCTCATTTCTGAGATCATTTTGGGTGGCTTACAACATTGATGTACCTTTCCTGATCTAGCCGAACTTTCCCAAAATGATGAACGATCTAATACTTATTTAATGATCGGCAAGATGATGCAAAGTTGTTTTGGATCCTAAAATTCACTTATCCATTCAAAACAAAAATTACAATAGCTTTGTTTATATTTGGTGCTTTCTCCGCCGGATTAGCTGTTTCGCCCCACTGTAAATAACGTTACTATCGCGCAAGAAGATGTTTACACCTTCTTGCCACATTACAGAAAGGAATAAAAATGACAGAGGTGTTTGCTAAGGAGAAATTCAGGAGTTCTTCAGAAATGGTTTCCAATATTTCAACTCTTCCCTGACCCTGCCCAGCTGTTGACTGACTTAAATGGTGAATTGTTTTTTTACTTCAATAGCAAGTCTTTTTTTTATTCTCCGTAGAAGCCCTTCCATTCTACACCACTTATGCAGCATTTGTTCTCTCCCCGACCTTATTTGCTTGATTTAAAATGTCAGTCCCCTCATTGTCCAGGCATCATCGTTACCTCTTGTTTCCAAAAAGGTTGCTGCAGAATTCTCTGATAACAATGCCAGCAAATGTCATATTTAAATGTGACCCATTTTCATAAGTCATGGGTGGTGTATTATTTATGATGCATTTTCTGCTGTGAGCGCCTTTGGTATTCCAGAAGCAATCGAAAGCAGTGCAAGGGATGCAAAGTGTTTTGTAATTTCTTTTTTTCGCGCAGGTGCTCCAAACAATTTGCGTCATTATTCAGGTCACTTACTGGCTTGTACACTTTGAAGAAATCTTGAAATACCACTGTACCGACACAGAAACACGTGTGGTTTAGCCCTTGGGTGTTACTTTACCCTCTGGCATTAAAAGATGGCCAGCTAAATGACCCTGGGTTCTGCCCTCGCTATGTTTACTTTCACAAGAAAATAAAAGACATATTTTTAATATTCTACCCTGATTAAACTTCGTGTCATGGGGTCAGGACTTTTCTCGGATTTGTGATAAGGTACGGGACCTCTTTGAAATATCAAAGGTTTGGCTGCGTGGGCTCCGAATGATCTTGAAGCAAGTTGAGGCCCAGATTACTTATAGGGTGCGCTGGCTCTGTTTGCACTGCAAGACACTTTTAATTTGGTAAGCCGAGTGCAAACTGGGAAAGCGAGCCCTTTTACAGCAAGGGCTGAATTTAAGAAAAGTGGTGCTGCATCCAATGCAGTGTCACTTTTCTTGTGCCCCCCTCCACCCTTCTAATCCTACCACGTGTGTGCCATATATATGATACGACGCACCTTGGAGGTATTAGGAAAAATAGCATCAAACTTTTTGATGCTTTTGTGGCGCTTTGCTCCACTAGCATCAAAAATGTTGACGCTAGTGGAGCAAAGTGCAAGGAGGCCCACTGATCACAATGGGTGCGTTCTTTTAACCCCTGCTTTCAGCAGGCGTTAAAAATGATGCCAAAAATGGCGCAATGAAATGTTGTAGTTTCAGTGTGCCACTTTTGTGGGCCTCTTTGCGCCAGATCTCCCCCTTTGCATACATTATTCATGGTGCATGCATAATGTGGTGCAAAGGGTTACAAAGTGGTGTAATGCATGCACCTTGTAAATATGGCAAGGGGAAAGGTCCACCTTAGCGCCATCATAGTCTAAAAAAACTGACGCTAAGGCAGTGCTAAAGTGGTGCAAGGGGCTCTTAAATCTGTCCCTAAATGTACCGTCCCCATCCACAAACTTGCATCTCCTGCCCGGGGAAGCACACTAGTGAAAAATGGATGCAGACATGGCTTTGGATGAAGAAAATGGGTACACCTGTCCGTTGCGATTGTGAGCGACTTAATGCCAAATGTATTCATTTTCTTAAGCAATGCAATGTAGAAACCAAATTTGCTGCACTGCATTGCGCAAGGGCAAAATCCCAGCACAGTGCCCCATCTAATGAATGTGTCAACCCTCCTCGCCACCCTTCACTATTGCACTAACAGGCTGCCTTGACTTGCAGGCCGCACAGCCTTGGATTACTGCACAGAGAACAGTGTGTGCTGGCTAGCACAGGGTTTGTACTGGTAGCATACCATTCAATCACAAATTCCTGTGTCTAGACAAACTCAGAAGAATCCCACACTTTGGATGTGTGCTGTGCGTTACAGCCCTCATACCACAGCACTCATACACTGCATGTTTTCTTCTGAAGAAATAAACATATTTCCCTATGTTAATGGCAGCTTAAAGGACAAATTATTTTTTGACACAATGCTCTGTCTGGCTACCTCAGTAGATTGGCCTTTGCATCACCTCTGGGTATTTGCACTTATTCACCCCACTAATGCTCTATTGACTCTAAATGACACAAATTGTTTTGGCATTGAGAAAAAAGACACCTTTCCAGTGCAAAATACTTTTTGCACTGGATAGACATTCTTTTGTGAAACTGTGTTTCTTTGTATCTGTGCAAAATCCTCATAAAACTAGGCTCAAATGAGTGTAATACAGTCCAAGATCTGAAATGACAATTGAACCTTCCAAGCCTTCTTGACTTTCTGGGACAGCTTAATCATGCAGACAAGACCAAGTACTCGGCATGTAATATTAAGGTTTAATTAGTTACAGTTTAACACATTTATTAGGAGCACAGTAATGTCTAACTATGGTTATCATTTACAAATAAATACAACCGCAGTTACATTTAAAATGCATGGTGGATGGCTCCTTCAAAAGGTTAAGGAATTTGTCCTTTGGAATAGGGGTATGTGCTGTGATTCGCTAATTGTTTCTCGTTTCGAGATGTAGCAAAACAAAGTGAAAGTGTTCCAAGGTTTGAGCCATTCTGTCCCTTCACTTATTTATCGATATAGTGTAGCGTGACAACTTCATTATGAATGAATTCTGCTGGACCCTTTGATAGGGGGCAGATACACCTCACTTCTGGGGAACAGCCATTTCATAACCCCAAAATCAAGACTCCTTACCCAAAGTTATCATACCACAGCATAGGCTTTGAGGGAGATTGCCAGTGCTAGGGCATGTTTGAATTATGAAAATTAATTCAATTAATATGCAGAAATAACATGTGGCCTTGGACGAAAGCCATGTTTTTAAAGCAAGTGAGAGCACTAGGCTTTCACATTTACAACTATTAAGCTTAAGTGACTGCAGAATGCGCTTTTTACAGAAGCTAACTTAGGTCAGAAATGTGAAATTTCAGTAAAGCTGACACATTAGGAAATTTATGATTTAATAATAAAGTGTTAAATATTGACTTTCCCACAGGCTTGTTTTTCATAGATTATAAAAATGTATTAAAATGTTTAGTTGAATTTCCTCGAGTGTTTCCACATGAAAAACAGGTTAGCTAATTGAAATACACAAGACACTTATGAGCCAATGAAGTGTTGTAAAGGCCTAACCATGAACTGTAGTTTTCTTATAGTAGACAAATGGTGAGAACTCTCCTGAGTTTCTACAAAATGTTTCACAAAATATTTCATTTGAGTTTTGATATCTGTAGACCATTGTCTTTAGACTGCTTAGAAAATGGAAGTTTTGCTGTTCCCATGAAGACACCACAAGCTGACTGGATGTGCTGATTAAAGATGGAAACAACTTATTTCAAATGTTTGATATGAAACCTTATATAATTGTGTATCCCTAGAATACACTAGGAAGGTCCTTTCTTGACTTCTCTGCAGAGCTTCTTGCTGAGACTCTTCTCAGATTTATTCTGCGAGACCCTTTCATTTTCCCTGCCTGAATCTAGGCTGCTCTGAGACTCTACTGAGTTTCCTGAATCTCTCCTTATGGGAAGTTCTGCCTTGATTAACATTTGAGATTTGATGCCAAAAGATTTATGCTTTCACCTCTCGGTTTTGAGCTCTTCACAGGTTCTGACTGATGCTTTTCTCTCACACTCTAAGCTTAGAATTGAGACTTTTCCTTTGTGGCACACCAGGGGGGGCTCCTCCGCTCTGCAAATATAAAAAATAAAACAATAATAAACAATGTTTATTGTCATTTTATTTTTAAAGGGGTGGGGCCATGGGGGTGACGAGCACTCCCCTCATTGCACATGTATGTTTGGCCGGTCGTCTCGGGCTGGCAAAACACACATGCCCACAAGGGCTTTCTCCAACTCGGCACTGTGTTGCCAGGTTGGAGAGAGCAAGCCCAGGCTCCCACTCTGCATCGGCCACTTATTACACTACTCTGAGCAGCGTCAGGATTGGCAGCAGGGCAGACTTTGGAACCTGTGCCTGGAGAGTGGCAGAGAGCAGCGGTGTAGCGATTGATTAAGGTAATTTTGTTTTTAAATATCTTTTTATTTTTGTTTTAGTCCCCAGCCCGCCACTTTGCCCAGTCACCAGCCCTGACTGTTGTACATATTTAATTAATATTGATTCTATTATTGATTATTTATGATTGAATTTGCTCAATACTGATTTGATGACATCTAAAAAATGTTTAGCAAACTTTGAGATTTTAATAAAGCTTTGATACTCACACAAACTCTCATCATAAAAGTGAAATTGTGATGACTTGATTTGCAGCTCCGGATTAATCTCTCATCTGCATCCAAGGTCCATCGGCCTGGACAGTGGGGACTACTAATTTGATAAATTGGTCAGATTACATAAACCAAATAGCTAACTAAAGTCCTTACTCTACCACCCGCTAGTGAACAAGCACCAATCTTGAGTCCCACTTACAAGGAGCATCGAAGAGCCCTGTCAGAAAAACTATTGCCACTGTTGTTAAGTTCTTCCCTCAGTAGAAACGATTCCCCTTTTTCATGTACCCACGGTGGTTGCAGTGGCGTCCTCACTACCGGTGGCTCTTGCGGAGGCTGTTCTTAGAACTAGCTTCTTCAGGCTTAACTGCCACTCAAGATGGTGGCTGCAAATCTTTGTGAGGTCAGCACTCTAGTGTTTCTACCTTAGTTTTGTGCTGAAGATTCCCTCCAGCTGTTTCTCTCTGGGAGCTGTGCACTTCAACTGTCATCCTGAGGAGAATAAGCAGTGTTCCTGAGGTGCTTCTTTTCATAGAGAATTCTTCAAGTTTTGAGTAATTAATTATCTTTCTTGTTACGGTGTGCACACCAGCTACTTTTTCCCTTCTGGAGAAGTTGAATTTCGTCCTTCTTCCAACAACTGGCTCTCAGCTTTCTGAGGAGAATTTGTTTTGGCTTATCTGAACTTCAAGCAACTGCAGTAAGGAATCGAGTTCAACAAAGACCGTGTTGGTCGAAACGCGTTCTTTTTTGTCACAGTCACTTAATAAATAATTTATATACAATCCTTGGTGGAGTGCTCGACCAAACGTTTCTTTTTCAATAATCAATTGAGGGTACGGCTTGCCCTCGGTTTGGACACCGGTTAATGGAGCGCGGCGCCATGAATTGAGCCGCTTTGTTGACTACGAATGTACTTATCTATGCTCTTATCACCCGACTGCAGGTCCTTCCTTTACAGAAATCCTAATAAGAAGAAAGGTGCAGGTTACAGAAGCACACACTAAATATCCTACCTTCAAGTGGGAAACACAGGCTGGAACTGGATCTTGAGGCGGTCTCTCTTTTTCTATTCCCATTACCCTTTCCCCCTAGTGGATGCAGGGTTCAGATAATCAGTAAAGTCTGAGCACGCATCTGTTGGAGGGAGTTGGGTAAAAGGCATCTGCTCCTGTGGAAGTTTGATTTAATGGATAATCTCCTGCCAAGCTCTGAGATGGTGTTCTGTTGCAAAACAGGCGTTCTCATGAAAACTATTTTCAAAGTAATCAGAGTAAGGGATGTAGGCCCTGGGGTGCATTCTATCTCTGACTGTGAATTGACCCTTTGGAATTACTTTCCCAACTCAATTGTAAAATTGCCTCTTCTCCTAAGTCTTAAAAAACACTGCGGATACTATTCTAAACTCTTTCTAGTTTCTTGACCTTACAAAGTGATCAAAATAATTTTAGGTCTGGCTTGACAGCGCAGTTGTTATGTTGTCAAAGCCCTTGTAGTGTACTTTGGCCCTCATTACAACCCTGGCGGTAAATGCCGCTTACTGCCGTGCAGAAGACCGCCAACATACTGCTGCGGCCGTGGAATTCCACTACAGGTATTACGACCCACAGCTCGGACTCCGCCATAATACAGACACCCACACAAGTACACCACACCAAAGGTCAGTGATAAACTGGCGATAACAAAACCTCCACTGTCAGGCCAACAGGAATATGCCCACAGTATCACAACACACGAATCAACGCAGCGGTCTTTCAACCGCAGTAATACATAGGCGGTACACACTGCCGTGCTCAAAATACACACACACTTACAAAACACATCCACATTGGACAAATCGAAATACACACACCTGATACACATACACACACCACAACCACACACCCAATCCAATATAAAGTACACACCCACATCACCCACAAACCCTTACTACCAGAAATTTGAAAGCAGGCCACATAGAGACACTACCTAAAACAACACCAGCATCCACAGACACACAACACAATCACTTACACAACAACCATGCACCTCAAACAACACACACCAACTCATCCCCTCACACATCACAACAGACACCACCTCACACATCACCCACACCACATCATGGCACCTCAACAACATCCCAGGTTCTCTGAAGAGGAGATCAGGTTCATGGTGGAGGAAATCGTCTGGGTAGAGCCACAGCTATTCGGATCACAGGTGCACCATACTTCCATTGCAAGGAAGATGGAGCTATGGCGCAGAATTGTCGACAGGGTCAATGCAGTGGGACAGCATCCAAGAACTAGGGATGACATCAGGAAGAGGTGGAACGACCTATTGGGGAAGGTGCGTTCCGTGGTCTCCAGACACCAGATTGCTGTACAGAGGACTGGCGGTGGACCCCCACCTCCTCCCCCACAACTAACAACATGGGAGGAGCAAGTCTTGGCAATACTGCACCCTGAGGGCCTCGCAGGAGTAGCAGGAGGACTGGACTCTGGTAAGGCAAATCTTTACTACTCTATCCCCCACCCTACCTGCATGCCATCACATACCCCATCCTTACCCTCACACCCATCACCCCAACAACCCACAGATACCCCACCAACACAACCCACACATCCCAAAAACAAGCCCTGCATGTAACACCAATGCATGGACACCCATCAACAAAGCATGTCCACTACAGATACCCACACAGACCCCAAACCAACTATCACACATGGACCAAGCCAAGAATGCAAGCATTGGAGTACAGGGTCACTCACCCATTGCACACGATGGCACACACAGATGCAATAATCATGCCTTTACACCCCTACAGGACCCCTACCCAGCGTCACCGGACAGGAGGTGCCAGACATATCAAGTCCCCCCACAGAAGAGACCCACAGTGATGACAGCAGCTCTGCACAACTGGATCAAGATGACCAGACCGGCCCATCAGGGACCTCTGGACAGTCGGTTCCCTTGACACTGTCACAGGCCACCACAGAGCCTCCCCCCTCAAAAAACACCACCACAGCACCCACCCAGTGGGCCCATCCCTCTGTCCCCAGGACATGTCAATCAGCAGTGTGTCCACCACTACAGGGAACCCAGGCAACCCCACTAACACAGGACGATCAGGGACCTGCCGCAGTGGCAGTGGGCACACGGTTCAGGGGAAAGAGGCACAGGACAACAGGGAAGCTGGGAGGACTGCTCTGCGACAGGCGGAGGACAGGTCCAGGGAACCCACTCTCCACGAGGCACTCTCCAACATCATGGGAGCTTACCATCATTCCCAGGAGACGACGGCAACAGTACTGGCCAAGTTTCAGGAGACCCAGCTGCTGCAGGAGGAACACTACCTTGGGATCAGGGAGAACTTGAAGTCCATTAACAACACCCTGGTCACCATTGCAGGGGTGCTGCAAGACCTTGTCAACACCAGGAGGGACACTGGGGCACAACAAGGGGCCCATAACACTAGCCTGGACAATGAACAGCCCTCCACCTCCGCTAGTGGACAGGCAGCACCTCCACAGGAACACAACACCAGCATCCCACCCCGTGCAGATGGAGAACCACCCCGCAGACGGTCCCTGAGATCCAGGAACAAGACAGAGAACATTGCCAAGACCCCCGCCAGGAAATGAGACCCCCCTGAATGTTACCCTTCTGTCCCACTTTGTCACCCTGTCCATCCTCCAAATGCCATTGCTCCACTTCCTATGTCCCTTTAGACAATGCACTTGTGAAACAAATAGACTGGACTCTGCCATCGACATTCCTCCACCATCCCCCCAGCCCATTTTACAACCCCCTCCACTTATTTGCACAGAAATAAACACACTTCTATCACAAAACAATCTGGAATCAGTCTGTGCTTTCACAAACGTGTAATTACAATAACCATGGAATATAGCAATGTCAATGTACTTGTGCACATACCGATGTAACACAGCTGTAGGCCTGGAGGAAATATAGCAGAGGGCACAAAGTGGGACCCACATCTGTGAAATGGAAAGTCAAAGTGACAAGTCAGGGTCCATACACTGAGTGAAAATGACAGACTTATGCTAGCTCCAAAAATTGTATGAGATGTGGGAGGCAGTGACATCTTCTTACCTGTGTCTCACTGGAAGTATTGCATGATTATGTTGTTTCAGTTGTCGATATCCTCTTCTTCTACCTTCTCTTCTTCACTGTCCACAGGCTCCACAGCTGCCACAAGACCACCAGCTGGCCCATCCTCCTGCAGAAAAGGCACCTGCTGTCGCAAAGCCAGGTTGTGCAGCATACAGCAGGCCACGATTATATGGCACACCGTCTTTGGTGAGTAGTAGAGGGAACCACTTGTCATATAGAGGCACCGGAATCTGGCCTTCAGGAGGCCGGAGGTTCGTTCGATCACCCTCCTAGTTCGCCCATGTGCCTCATTGTAGCGTTCCTCTGCCCTTGTCCTGGGATCCCTCACTGGGGTCAGTAGCCATGACAGGTTTGGGTAACCAGAGTCACCTGCAAATATTGAGGGACTAGTGTTAGAGACACACATATCAACACACAAAAGTGGCTCAGGCAAACATAAGTACCACACATCCCACAGGCACTCACACAAGCACCATACCCATGCACACATACCAACATCCACTTCCTCCACTGTATACTGTATCCCCCTCCTCCATGTCTCCCTCCTCCCTCCCAGTCTTGTCTCCACTCACACCTGTGTGCACTACATCCTCAGCCACTACCTCCATCACCAGCACGCCCATCACCACACACCGCTCACGTGCACTCACCACCCTCACTGCCATTCACACATCCCCAGTGTCCTCTCCCAGTGTGTCTATGAGCCCTCCTCCCAAAGTACACAAACGCAGGCACACACCCACCCAAATGCCACCCACCTCACAACAGCCTCCAGCCCATGCACCTTCACCCAAATTCAGCAGACGTACACCTCCTACAACCACTACCTCTTCCTCCACTCCCAAACCCCCTCCATCTACCCGTCCCAGTGTGTCTAAAAAACTTTTCCTGTCAAACCTTGACCTCTTCCCTTCACCCCCGTCCTTCCCCTAGGGCCAGGCTTTCCAGGTTCCAGCCCCTCAGCCACTACATCCCCAGGCACAGTGGTGCCAGCAACTGCGGGGTCATTGAGTGCCAACCATCAGGGATGCCAGTGTGCCATGTAGCGAGGGCAAGGACATTGACCGCCACCTGCCAAGGTGAAAAAGGTGCCCACATCCCAGAGGGAGAATGTCAGAGTCACCAGATCCTCGGGGTCTGCGCACGTTCCCAACACGTCCACCACTGAACAGCTCCAAGACGCTGATAGATAAATCACAGAGGCTAAGAGAGTTCAAGAGGGGAAGAGGGGATTAGGAAGGGAACAGCTGGGAAGGAGACCTGTAGTAAGAAAAAGGTTAAAACACACAATATGAAAACTACATCTCATGAAATCAATACTAGACTATGACTCTAAGCCTAGTCATTCTGAAAACATGAACAATCTAAGAATTAGGCTTAAAATGACTACGTTTCAAGATGGCCGGATACCTGTAAGGGAATCAAGATGGATTAAATGAAACTTTCAAATTCAAGTACTTTCCCTTACATGAGAATCAGGAAAACATTCTGAATAAGTTCTAAACCAGTCATATGAATCCTTTTTTTGAGAATGTATACTAGGACCATGCAATATTGCTTCTAGAAACTCTGGCCTTCTGTGTTCTCTTGAAATATTTCAACACGAATGGCGAACATTGCAGATTTTTTATATATATAGTAAACACCATAAAAAGATTGTGCACCATGAATAACACAATATGGATTCAGGAAACAAATCACACAACTTGTCAACTCGAATATTACCTCATAAATGTCTTAGAATAGTGGCATACAATGAACAACGTGAATTAAGCTTGAGGAGAGAATCGTGTGTCCTGCCGATTCGAGTGCCACCATGTAAAATGTCAAAAAATGGTAGCACGCAATGAATATCAAGGTTAAATCACCATTAAATGAATTGCGCGTCTTGCCGATTCATAATCCACGATGTAAATGCCAAGAAAGAACAGCGCGCAATGAATAACAAGATTAAAGCACCATGAAACGAATCGCGCGTCTTTTGCTGATTCTTAAGCCACCATGTAAATGTCAAGAAATGGTAGCGCGCAATGAACAACAAAGTTAAATCATCATGAAACGAATCGCGCGTCTTGCCGATTCGTAAGTCACCATGTAAATGTCAAGAAATGGTAGGGCGCAATGAACAACAAGGTTAAAGAACCATGAAACGAATCGCGTGTCTTGCCGATTCTTAAGCCACCATGCAAATGTCAAGAAATGGTAGTGCGCAATGAATAACAAGGATAAAGCACTATGAAACTAATCGCGCGTTTTGCCGATTCTTAACCCACCATGCAAATGTCAAGAAATGGTAGCACGCAATGAATAACAAGATCAAATCAGCATGAAACGAATTGCGCGTCTTGCCGATTTGCAAGCCACCATGCCCAACCACCGTCTTACCGCCCAGAACAAGGATCACCAATGTAGAATGAAGGGCAGAAGTCTGGAAGATCAAATAGGCCACCGGGACAGGAGCTCAGGAAGTAGCTGCTGCTCTGCACCGGGACCTCTGAATAGTGAGCACTTGGAGCTGGGCTGGCTCCCTTTTATAGAGTCTTGGCCCAGCCCACAACTACACCCAGGCATGCTGAAGGGAAAGTCTCTGGAAGACCCTGGAAAGGGACCACACCCTAACACACTCTGAAAGCCTGCAGCAATACATTGCAAATGAACAGTATTTGTAAACACATTAAAAATAAGTCTTCAGGATTAAACTCTGCAATGCAAAAGGTTAAACAACAACATATAAGCACAATGCATAAATTACGTTGTTTTGAGAGGGCTGGGTTTTTGCATTCTAGTCGCCAATAGAGAGCGCACTGCCCTGGTGTTGACAGAGAAGCTGAAAACACCAGCCACCTAGGGGTCAGCGAAAATGAAAGGGGATAGTGGCAAGACAACTGTGCCACCATCAAAGGTGGGGAAGGGCCAAAAACTGAAGGGCAGGTCAGGAGAGGACATTGTGGCACAGACTGAGGGACCAGTGTCACACCTTCTGTCCACGTCCACGCCAACCTGTACGACGGCGAACACCGCCACCTGCACTGCCACCTGCACTGCCTCCTGCACCGCCTCCAGCACGTCTACAGCCACTGCAACAGTCCCCAGCCTTTTCCCCAGAGGGCAGACATCCGAGGCTGTAGGAGACATCCTGCTTTCTCCCTCAGCAGGTGCTGACACATGCCCCACTGCCACAGACCACGCCGCCAGCACCACCGCCACAGACCCCATCTCCAGCACCGCCGCCGCAGACCCCGCCGCCAGCACCGCCGCCACAGACCCTGCAGCCAGCACCGCCATGACAGACACCGCTGCCAGCACTGCCACGACAGACACCGCCGCAAGCACCGCCTTCGGCCCCGCGACGTCCTCGGACAGTGGCACCACCTCTGACATGCCTACTGTCCCCAGTGGTCAGTCGTCCGAGGCTGATGGTGAGTTCCAGGACCCTGGGCAGCTTTCATGAAGCATTACTGTCATCACTGTTGTCTCCTGCAGGTGGAATGCGAAGCCGAAGCAGTGTGGGGTATGTCGCTGCCTCCATGGCGTATCATGCTACCTGTACCTCGGCAATCTCGTGGCACACACACCCAGGTGGGGGAATTGTACCAGCCACACTGCACATGGAGCATTCTGGGCACCAGGCCCCCTCCAGAACCAGTGGAGAGATACATCCACTACCTCAGTCCTTGGCAGGATGAAGCACTCTGGGCACAAAGTCCCCTCCAAAACCAGTGGAGAAAGGCATCCACTGCCCCAGTCCTTGGCAGGATGAAGCACTCTGGGCACAAAGCCCCCTCCAGAACCAGTGGAGAAAGGTATCCACTACCCCGTCCTTGGCAGGATGAAGCACTCTGGGCACAAAGCCCCCTCCAGAACCAGTGGAGAGATTCATTCACTACCTCAGTCCTTGGCAGGAGGAAGCACTCTGGGCACAAAGCCCCCTCCAGAACCAGTGGAGAAAGGCATCCACTACCCCAGTCCTTAGCAAGATGAAGCACTCTGGGCACAAAGCCCCCTCCAGAACCAGTGGAGAAAGGCATCCACTACCCCAGTCCTTGGCAGGATGAAGCACTCTGGGCACAAAGCCCCCTCCAGAACCAGTGGAGAGATACATTCACTACCTCAGCCCTTGGCAGGATGAAGCACTCTGGGCACAAAACCCCCTCCAGAACCAGTGGAGAAAGGCATCCACTACCCCAGTCCTTAGCAAGATGAAGCACTCTGGGCACAAAGCCCCCTCCAGAACCAGTGGAGAGATTCATTCACTACCTCAGTCCTTGGCAGGATGAAGCACTCTGGGCACAAAGCCCCCTCCAGAACCAGTGGAGAAAGGCATCCACTACCCCAGTCCTTAGCAAGATGAAGCACTCTGAGCACAAAGCCCCCTCCAGAACCAGTGGAGAAGGGCATCCACTACCCCAGTCCTTGGCAGGATGAAGCACTCTGGGCACAAAGCCCCCTCCAGAACCAGTGGAGAGATACATTCACTACCTCAGCCCTTGGCAGGATGAAGCACTCTGGGCACAAAACCCACTCCAGAACCAGTGGAGAAAGGCATCCACTACCCCAGTCCTTAGCAAGATGAAGTTCTCTGGGCACAAAGCCCCCTCCAGAATCAGTGGAGAAAGGCATCCACTACCCCAGTCCTTGGCAGGATGAAGCACTCTGGGCACAAAGCCCCCTCCAGAACGAGTGGAGAAAGGCATCCACTACCCCAGTCCTTGGCAGGATGAAGCACTCTGGGCACAAAGCCCCCTTCAGAACCAGTGAGAAAGACATCCACTACTCCAGTCCTTAGCAGGATAAAGCACTCTGGGCACAAAGCCCCCTCCAGAACCAGTGGAGAAAGGCATCCACTACCCCAGTGCTTAGCAGGTTGAAGCACTCTGGGCACAAAGCTCCCTCCAGAACCAGTGGAGAAAGGCATCCACTACCTCAGTCCTTGGCAGGATGAAGCACTCTGGGCACAAAGCCCCCTCCAGAACCAGTGGAGATTCACATCCACAACCTTAGTCCTTGGCAGGATGAAGAATTCTTGGGCACAAAGCCCCCTCCAGAACCAGTGGAGAAAGGCATCCACTACCTCAGTCCTTGGCAGGATGAAGCACTCTGGGCACAAAGCCCCCTCCAGAACCAGTGGAGAAAGGCATCCACTACCCCAGTCCTTAGCAGGATGAAGCACTCTGGGCACAAAGCCCCCTCCAGAACCAGTGGAGAAAGGCATCCACTACCCCCGTCCTTGGCAGGATGAAGCACTCTGGGCACAAATCCCCCTCTAGAACCAGTGGAGAAAGGCATCCACTACCTCAGTCCTTGGCAGGATGAAGCACTCTGGGCACAAAGCTCCCTTCAGAACCAGTGGAGATTCACATCCACTACCTCAGTCCTTGGCAGGATGAAGCACTCTGGGCCTCTGGGCACAAAGCCCCCTCCAGAACCAGTGGAGATTCACATCCACTACCCCAGTCCTTAGCAGGATGAAGCACTCTGGGCGCAATGCCCCCTCCAGAACCAGAGGAGACTGACATCCACTTGAGAGACCCCCAGGATAAAGCAGTGGACAACCCACCCACTGGAGAGACTTGAGAAACTGTGGCTTTCCACTCCCCAGGATAAAGCAGTGGGCAACCCACCCACTGGAGAGACTTGAGAGACTGTGGCTTTGCACTCCCCAGGATAAAGCAGTGGGCAACCCACCCACTGGAGAGACTTGAGAGACTGTGGCTTTGCACTCCCCAGGATACATCAATGGGCATGGAGCCCTCTCGTGCAGCAGTGGCGTTGTGCGTTCATCTGGTTGAGGTGCCCCCCTCCCTTTCCCCCTGAGGTGCCTGTTTCATTTTGATCTGATGCCCCAGCAGTGTTCTCTCTGTTTCCATTCAGGTATAATGTGTGGTTCGCCCATGCATTTTGGGCCCAGTGGTCCACAGACAATGATTGGTGCACTATCCGGACTTGTGTAGTTGGTGTACATAATTGCATTTACTGGATTTTTAACTTTGATAATGAGATTTCACATGATTACATTAGTTTAAATCAATTCCTTTTGTCCTTGCGTTCTTCCAGGGGGTGAGGGGTATGTGTGCTGTTGCTGCATGTATTTGTGTGCATGGTGTTGTGGGTGGGGGAGGGGGTGTTGCGTGTTGCGTGTGTGTGTCACTCTATTTTCCCTCCCCCCTCCCCTGTGTTGTAGGTGCAGTACTCACCGTGGTCGTCGCCGCCGTCATTGGTGCTCCTGAGAGAAGAGAAGGAAGACCAGCATCTGCAGTATCTGCAATTCGGGCTCCATGGCGTCCTGGTTCCTCGTGGGGTGTGGAGAGGTGAGTGTTTTCCCTTCTGTGTACTGTTTCAGCCGTGTTTTTGTTCGTGTTGGTTCCGTCCCAGAAAAGGTGGCGGATTGGCATCTTGTGATAGGGTGGGCGGTACATTGTCTTCCTCCTATTTGTTGGCGGTTACCGCCGCGCTGTTTGTTCGTACTGTTGTAATCCCAATTTTTTCCGCTGGCCTGTTTGCGTTATTGCCGCCGATTTAACACCGTCCGGCAGGATTGTAATGAGGGCCTTTATGTCTTGCTGGAAAGCTTATGATCAATGTAGTAGGCCTGAATTCGAAGTAATGACAAGTCTATGCCATAGGACTGGTCTGTTACTATGAATCATTATGACACAGACAGTTCGTCTGGTTCATTTATTGTGAAAAGCATTTGTTCAAGTCAATAAGCCTTTTGTTTTGTTTTATGGAATCTTAGAGATTACCATAATAAGCAAGGATTTTGTTGTTGGTTACCCTCTCTGACAAATCTTTGGATTACTAGATATGCACTGTGAGCAGCCGTGTTAGACCCACTTAGAAGGGAGCCTACATTGTTTTTCTAACTCTAATTCTGTACATATTTTCAGTTTTATGACTGTATACAAAAGGCTGCCTTGTATGAAAGGCTATGTTCAATGCACTAGTCTTGAGCTAAGTATGGTGGCAAGCCAATGATGTAGGTTGTAAGCCTGATAGGTTCACTGGGAAACGGCAGATGCCCTGTGTCTGATCAGTTTATTATTAAAAGCTACAACAAAGGAAGTAGACCTGACTTACTTATAGTGAAGAACACTTGTATAAGCCAATAGGCCTTTTAGGCTGAATTGTTATTGTACTGTAGACAGGTACTTGGTTGCAAAGAATATCACACATTACTGAACTAAGCTAGGGTTTTGGTGTTGGCTACCCTATCTGACAGACGCTTAGCGCAGAATATTTGAATAGTCCGTGCAAGGGCCTTTTAGAAGGAATAGTATATTGTTTTGCCAGTTGGAATTGTGTACATATTTTTACTTGTATGACAACTGTCTTATGGGAAAATGTATTCTCTTTAGAGTAGGCTTGAGCTGCATATTTTGACATGTCAGTGGCAAAAGATGTAGGTCTTACAAGTTCACTGGAAAAACAATAAATCTGATCTATTTAGTATTAAAGATTATAACAAAGGCAGTACACCCAGCATATTAGATTTAAAAAGCATGTGCATAAGGCAGTCAGTATTTTAGAGTAGATTGTTATTAAACTATGCGAAAGCCTGAACACAGGTATTTTGTTGCATGTAATCTCTAGTATTGCCATGGAAGGCAAGGGTTTTGATGTTGGTTACTCCCTCTGACAAACACGTGTTGTGGAAGATTTGCACTGTGAGAATTCTGGTTCGACCCATTTAGGAGGGGTTGAATATTGTTTTGCTAACTGTAAAGTTTTGCATATTTGTAATTTTACATATGTATGCCAGGTAATTACCTTCAACTTAAACCAAAGCTTAGGCTCAATACAGTAGGCCAGCCTTGGTAATTGTGAGAAGTTGATTTTTAGATGTGGTGGTTGTTTTAGAGTTTTCTAGTACCAAAAAGCTCAAAACATCAACCATGGATATCTGGTTACACTAATTCAGGTCAAAGCCAAAAAGTTAAGGCCACCACGATGGACAGCAGGTTGGATACATGGATCCAGGTTTGTCCTGATGACAGTTTAATTATGACTTTGTTTGATTTCCTTCATTTTGTATTTGAAGGTTCTAAGCAGAAGGAGTACAATGCATGCCCCTCTTTGAAGGATTCCCAAATTGTGCTCTCAAATTCCATACGTGTCAGGCCTCCAGGGTTGAGCCTTCATGACAAGGTAGAATGACGCAGGCCTGGGAACCCAAGACAAAACTGGACTAAGGGGTGGTTTGACAGGGTCTTAACCATATATGCTGCTGATTGAGCCTGCACCACCACGCCTCTTGTAGTCAACCAACTGTCCAATCTTGACCTGGAACTGTGTACCAACAACGTGAATGTAGCCTTCCATATCTTAGGGTATCTGAGTATCCAAATATCTTGTATGTCATGCACCACAATCAAGTTCTTTAGTGCTGTGGGGGCTGCTCTGCCATGACTGCCTGTCCCTTCCTTATCTGTCTGTAGTGGAGTTCAGGGGTGTAATAAAATCCTCCTCCCTCCATATAATCTTCCCAGAGGACAGATGACCATATTTCATAGTTCTATAAAAAGAAAATGAGTTGTCAGTATTAGGGCTATATGTGTGAACAATTGTGATAAAATGATCACAGGGTGTACCCTGTACTATTGTGTACCAGACTTAATCATCTATTACAGATCTGATGAGATGGAAGAGGATCCCCCTTTTCACCAGATTAGTGATTTCCCAAAACTATGAGGAATATGATACTGAGAAAGTAAATGATGCCACACTTTTTGCTATTGTGCCTTATAATTTCTTGATGAGATGATTTTCCAGAAGTAGGGCAATCTCAGTACCCTTCATACCCAGATATGCTAGCACTAACCTTAATAACTATGGATTATTCAGTCTTGTATGAGTCCTCAGCATAGCGTAGATTCTGCTTCTACTTTTGTAACACCAACTTGGGGGGGTGGGCACATGCAGATCCATAAGCTTTCATGGGAGCTGAAAAATAGCTCAGTAATGTGTCTCCTTTAATGCTGACTGAATGGGTATCTTATTCAGCAGCACTCACAATCCTCTCTGGGGCACTTACTTCCTAGGGAATCAAGTTCCAACTTCTTTTATGATCCTTCCCTCAGACCTAGGCCCAATCAATCATGACAGTCCCCAAGGCTAGTATACACATTGTGAAGCCTCAAGCAATCACAGCACAGGCAAGAGCCCTGTGACCCAGGTTTCGGCAGGTTTTAGTCTTCCAGAGCCATGCATTTATTGACGTCACACAGCGCCTCCAGGACCCTTTCTATGCGGCAATTCAAAGCTGATTCCCCCAGCCTGAACTCACCGTGCACCCGTGCAGCAGAATGGGCCCCCAACACGGTTCAAACAGGATGAATGCAATAGACGTCATAGGGCGTCTAGGGACACGCACCATGCATCAACCTGCCAAAGCGCAATCCTGAGTCTGCCCTCCGACTCCTTGACAGGCCAACCCCTGGATGCCAAGCAGGGGTAAAGCAGTCAGTAGCCCTTACAGAGGCTTCTGGTTTACCTCAGGTTCCTCTAGTGCACCCCTCAAATTCCTCTGACAACTTTGAGTAGGGCCAGGCACATAAACCAATTCATAAACTAGTCACACAGACATTCGCAGGGAGCAAGAACAATAAATTGCTGGTTTTGCCATGGGCACCTGTTTAGAATTTGTAAGGTGTTCCAGTAAGCATCGCTTTACTGCAAATTATTGTGTCAGACCTCTTCTGACCTTCAGTGCTCCCCTACGGTGTTGCCATCCTGGAGGTTCTCCTCTGGGGCCCATACAGAAATCCTGCTGGAGTACCTGAATCACATGAATTGAGTGTTATTGGTGTGATGTCTAGTTGACCTTCCGAACACCCAAACAATCACTGAGTGAGGTCAGGTTAAGCAACACTAACAGGGTCCGCATTATACTGCATAAATTAAGAGATGCCTTCTAGATATTGTTTCCTAATTGAGTGCAAGTTATTGGAGAGTATGTTAAGTACACTTTACTAATGGGGCCTCTGAAGTGCTATTACTTGAGTTATAATATCTGTTACGTTACATTTATAGGTGCGCCCTTGACCTTGCTAGGCTGCGGGAAGGTCAGCAACCAGAACCATAGATTATTGAGTGCATCACTAATGTCCATTTGTAATTCTTGTCCTAACTAGATCAGGATTACAAATTATTTGTCTGAAGTTAGGCTGATTACTAAAAAAAATGATAAGCTTTGTGAAGTTTTTTTTTTCTTAGATCCAATGTCCCTTATTTGAGTAAAACAGGAGACTACTTCACAGGAAATAGTCGAACCCTATCTTGGAAAGGCAACTTCTGTCAACACAGACTGGGAATCTGACTATCTTGGCTAGGAATGAATATAACCCTAACAACACCTACTGTCACAGTAAAGTGGTGCTGTCCTTGTATATTTGGTGTAAGAAGAGAGAGCCAAAGCCCAGAAAGCAGCCTGCTGACCATTGAAACCCTTCAGGTCTCCTGCTCTTTCCTACACATCAAGCAATCCACCATCTGCTGATGAAGAACTACATCATCACACCATTTCCTTCATGTAACTAAGGCCATTGTCCAGTGAGGTCTTTCAGTGGATGTAGTAAGTCTTCTCAGAGCACTGAGCCACAGGACATATGACAACAATGATGAAGATGCTGGCAACACAGACCAACACAAGTCACAGCAAAACAAATCAAGATGCTACTATGAGCTATGTCTCCGTCAACCTCTCTATTTGCAGTATTGCAAGTATTGTTTTTAATCCAGCCTTGTGTACCCTCAAATAAAAGGAATACCTTGGTCTACAAAGAGGTTGTTCTACATTATTAACTGGACCTCTTATAGGACCAAAAAACACTTAGGCCCTCATTTGATTTTGGCAGTCTTTTTCCAAGACTGCCAAAGCCGAGGGCGGCAGAAGACCACCAGTGCTGGCGGTCCTCCACCCACCAGATCACGAATACTGAAGGAGTTCCACCACATTTTGGGTGGAAATCCTCCAGTAGGTGTACTGGCAGTCGGAGGCGCATAGGCAGTTTCACCACTGGCCCCGCCATGCCAAAAGGGCTCTACCAACCATATTACAAGCAGTAATATGACCAGACGGTGTCCTGATGGTGGGCCACTGCCGGCGGTGGAAGAACCCGTTCCCTGCCAGATGACCCCTTGCTGGACAAGGTAAGTCGAATGCCCAACAGGGGAGGGGCGGGGGGGGGGGTGAGTGCGTGTGAAGGTGGGTGTTGTCTACGTGTGTGCATGTATGTGTGCATGGGTGTGTGTATGCATGTGTGTATGGGTGTGTGCATGGATGTGTGTATGCTTGTGTGTATGGGTGTGTGTCTGCACGTGTGCATGCATGATTATGCATGTGTGAAAGTATGTTTGTATGCGTGGTTGAATACGTGTATGAATGTTGAGGTGAGTGCCTGTATGAATGCTGAGGTGAGTGTGTGTAAGAATGTTGAGGTAAGTGCGTGTATGGATGCTTGTTAGTGTGTGCGTGTATGGATCCTTGTGAATGTATGTGTGTATGGATGCTTGTCAGTGTATGCGTGTATGGATGCTTGTGAGTGAATGTGTGTATGCCAGTGTTGGTGTATGAGTGTATGCGGGATGCGTGAATGAGTGTATGCTAGGTGCGTGAATAAGTGTATGTGGGTTGCGTGTGGGTGTCTGTGTGCGTACATGCGGGGTAGGGGGGCGCTGCACTAGAAGGTTGGGTGGGGGTTGGGGGAAGAGGGTGCTGTTCTGGTGGGGGAGGATGGGGGTTCTGGTATGCAGGGTTAGGGGTGTATTGGTCTTGCAGTGTAGGTGGGAGAGTTGTCTGCCAGTGACAGGAAATACATTTTCTGTCACCAGTAGCCTTTCCACCATGGTTTTCGTGGGTCTACCGCTGCGGAAACCCTGGTGGAAAGCCAGCTCCTAATACCGCCAGTGGTCTTCATTGGACTGCCGGATCGGAGATGCTGATCTCTGTCCCGGTGGGTCCAGCCACCCTGGTGGTACAGGCTGGGATATGGTGGGTTTGCAGTGGCAGAGGTCAACCTGCCAGACAGATGATGTGGCGGTCTTCACCGCCAGCCTGTTGGTGGTGAAATGGCCACCTTAGCCCTGGCGGTCAGAAGACCGCCAGGGTCATAATGAGGGCCTTATTCCTTTCTCCTTCAGAAGGTTGAGACCACCATGTTGGTATCACCCTAACATGCTCGAATGAACTGGCAGATGATGAAGCATGCGACTAATAACTGAGTGAGGCATTTCCATCCAAATCTTTTTTGCTTTTTGTTTTCTTCAGACAGTCTCGTCATTCCAGTAAAAACATAGGAATAAACAAGAGGGCTTATTTTTTTGTGGTTTTGAATTTTTCTTTGGAGGGTGTAAGGCAAAACAGTCTAGCTGTGTGAGTTATCAGGTCACAGTGGTGTCAAGCATGTTAATTAATGACCGACTCTGTATAAACATGCACTGAATAGCTTCGATCTTCTGAGAAGTCTGGAACCGGATGAGGTATTTATGACTGAAACCTGGCTGAGCGATTCAGCTGCTCCCAATATCGCTTTAGTGATTCTGTGAGGTTGCTCCCTGGTACAGTTTGACAGGACTCATGAACGGTCGGGAGTATCAATCGCTTTTAAGCAGACACTACAATGCTCCACCTTTTAGTAGATTGAGCTTCTGGGAGCGGAGAGTTTGGGGTTTTGCTTCTCAGTCTCGGCGGACCTGTCCTTCGCAGTTGCTTTGATTTGTCGCACTCCAGGCTACCCTGGTGATTATGTGAATTGTATGCAGCTAGGGAACTTCAGTCTTCAACTTGACAACTCTGGAAGATAATGTGGCCTCACTTAATCTGTCAACTGGTTAAGCTGACAGCTGGTGACACTTCCCACTCACTCTCCAGGAGTACTATTGATCTGAATTTTTCTAACTGTCCTATAGTAAGGCGGTGCTTTGGTTCGACCATTTTCAAATTGTGCTTAGGCGGAGGCTTGAAGCCAGTATCCAACAGCCCAGGCAATGAGACGGAAAGGCTTTTCAAGCATGGAAAATAGTCAAGGACAAGGAGTGGTCAGAGTTTCTAGCTAGGACAGCTTCTGCTCCTATGGTTGAGATAGATTTGAATATTCATGCTGTAATTAGCTGGTTTGGAGTGGTCTAAGATGCTTTGGCCCCTTGTCAAGGAAAAAGGAGAAGAGGGGTGGAGTCTCTGTGCCTTGGTTTTCCAACTCCCTTGCCACTAAAAGGAGAGCCTACAAGAAAGTAAACAGGGAATGGTGCAAGGACTAGTCACATGGCAGCATGGCCAGATAGAAGAATGCTTTGAGACTTCATTACCCTTCTATAAAACGTGAACAGACCTCCTACTTTGAATGTAAAATTAGTGCAGCATCTATTAATCCTGAGCCATTTTTCAGATTGCAAAATACTTTGGGACATATTTATGATCTGTTTGCGCTGAAATAGCGTCATTTTTTTGACACTATTTCAGCGCAAACTTAACTCCATATCTATATTTTGACGCTAGACCAGTCTAGCATCAAACTTTTGGTGTTAAAATCATGTTTTGCCTGCGGAAACTACCTTGCTTCATTGAGATGCAAGGTAGCCTTTCCCAGGCAAAACATCACTCTAAGGCCCATGCCCCTTATGTATCCTCCTGTGCAAAAATGGCGCATGGGAGGGAGGCGGGCCTAAATAATTGTGCTAAGCTTGCTTAGCACCATTATTTAACGCCTGCGTCAGGGCAGCCATTAGAGGACTTGTGGGCTATTTCCATGGTGGAACACCATTGAATAATTCCACAGATGCCCTCCCCAGACTCCAAGGACGCCCCCACCCACATCAGAGGGACAGCAAAGGATGGGGGACCCATCCCAGGTACGTATGGTTAAGTAGAGGTAAGTCTTTTTTTTTTTTTAAGTGCCATTGGGAGCCCTGGAATGGGCCCCTATACAATGACCATGCCCAGGAGACCCTTGTCCCCTGTGTTGGCCATTGGGGTGGTGGGCATGACTCCTGTCTTTGATAAGACAGGAGTCATGTGGTATGGTAGGTTTAGGTTAAAAAAATGACGCTAGGCTGGTTAGAGTCATCTTTTTTTACTCTAATCAGCCTAACGTAATTTTTTGGTGCAAAACCCCCTTCTCCCATACCACCAACCCCACCCGGCTAATGTCATTCTCCATGACGTTAGCCCACCCTTTGCGCCGGATTGAACCATTCCATAAATAAGACGCCCGGCTGGCGTGTTGGAATGGCACCAGCCGGCGGTATACTTTTTGACACTAATTTTGACTCTTCATGTCGGACTTCGAGAAAGTAACTTTTCCAGAGGGACTAAACTGGTTTCTGCATCCAGCCCTCGTTCCATTGGAGTTGACTTGAACTTGTGATTTTCCTTCGGTCTAGCACAACAAGATGACCACGAGTGGCTCTTTGTTCTTCAAGGCGCTGTACTTACCTAAATCTTTGAAACGGAAAATCTCCAGTTCTACTGGCTGGATCTTTGTTGTTCTGATACCATTTTATTTAATAACATGTATTCTGTTTTTCTAAATTGGTTTAGGATTTTTCTTTTGTGTTTTCACTTTATTATAGTAGTGTGCTGCATAAATACTTTGCACTTTACTTTTAGGTTAAGCCTGATTGCTTTTTTGCAAAGCTACCAGAAGGTTAAGCAGAGGCTAACAAAGGGACTTTTTTGGCTCTCCCTGACAAGGATCGTGGTTGTTGTCTGAGTGGGGCTACTACCTCCCTCAAGCCAATAAACTAAAATGTCATCTATGAAGAGATACATTAAAACAGGCTTGGTGGCTTAAACCGAAAAAGGAAGCCTTTCGATTGTTGAATCTTTAGTTTCCATAGAAATTCCAACACTGCCACTTCCCTGGAGTCCACTTACCCAACCCAAGCAAAAGGTTAACTGATTACAGGAGCTCTCTTTGAGGAAACATTTATGTTTAAATCCAATTAGGGAAAACGCTCTCCAAGCCCACGTTGTTCCTGCCAACACATGGAAGATTCTGTACATGAAAGAAAAAAAAACTCCCGGGGAGGTTTGGTGTGCATACCAGGAAGAAAAAAAAACACATGCATAACAAATGCTATTTGAGAAAATCAATGCTCAAACTGCAAAGCTGGTTTGACAGTTCCTGGACATAAAGCCTATGAACTAGATCCTTTTGCAGTACAGCTGACGGCTCCTTTTCCCTCAACATCACATCTGGCGAGAGCAGGGGAAAGAAACTCGCTGGAACTTTAATGTTGACTTTGGAAAGAGATGCTTTGGGGTTTTGATGCTAATTTTGCAAAGGGATGTGTCTATCGGTGCTTTATTGTACCGTTAACGTATGCATTACATATATAGTGTATCAGCAAATGCACTGTGTAGTATGATATTTATTATTATAGTTATAGTTATTATTATAATTGTATGTGAGGAGGGAGCAGGTGTGGGATGGCAGAGCCCCAGTTTACAGAGTCCATATAACAGCAATAAAAATGTAGCAAAAGGTAGGGGGTGACCACACAGAAAGGGAATTTTCTTACTAATAATATGATATGATATGATTTGATATGATATTTTATGGGACACAGATGTGCCCACCAACTGCACAAGCTTCAAAGGGGCTTCCCCGACACAGGCAGATGCAACTTACTCCTAGGCCTTCCCCTGCCATTGTTCAAATAGCCAGAATGGCATTCAAACACAGTGGGGGGAAAACTTGTCCTAGAACTTTTTTTAGGAGGTCCTCATTCCCATAGACACATCTTAGGGGTGTGCCCAGAGTGCTGACCAGGGAGGAAAGATTCTACCAAACCCCGAGAAATGATGTTAAAGTGGACACATTTGCCCCTGTCGACTCTTTCCTCTATTGTTCAGGGAGTTTTCCCCACCCATTAACTAGTGTCAAGCCATAAGCGAATGCCAGGCATAAAAGTGGCACCCCTGGTATCTTCTTCAGAACACCCCTGGACCTGTGGAAGACAGAAGGACTGCACCTGCTGTTGAACCTGTTGAGAGAAACCCCAAGGGCTGAACCTGCTCCCCATTTGTACCCAGGACTGAAGAGTGTATTCCAAGGGCTTGTTGACTGACCTCTTATTAAGCTCCTGGAACATGAAAGCTGCAAGAAGGCCAAAAAGCTGCTGAGCCCGGCTGAGTAGTTCAAACTGGATATGCCCTGGACTCTGCTGGTGGCTTCTGGGAGATTGAGTGCTAACCTCCAAGTGGGGTCCAAAAGATACTGTTCCCTTGTCTGGTGTTAGAGTGCACTCTATTCCCTCCACAATTAAAGACTGGACACTTGGACTGGGAACGTGGAAACTATTTCTTAGTTTTTCACAAAAACAACCATTGGCTACCATCACCGGACCATCACAGAGCCGCAAAACACTTTCTACTTGTTGGATTCAAATTGCTTATTTTCCCCTCTGAAAGGATTCTGAGTTCCAGAAAAGTTTCTAAGCCTGAATGTAGAGGACTTCACTAGGACCAACACTGAGCAGCATCCCACTGATGATGACACATTTTGGGTCCAATCTTCAGAATTCGCCCACTGGGAGTTTTCCCGCCTTTTATACAGAGACTCTCAAATTTCCAGCCAGTGCCATGGCTCCCAACAAGATCCTGTCAACAAGGACTTTCTTCAAGAAAGAGACTTATGGCCTCATTATGTGTCTGGCAGTCCAAGGACCGCCAGACTCGTGGTGGAGGTCGGAACGCCACACTCCAGGCAGTCTGACCCTGGTGATTGGAACGCCTTGCCCACCAGGGACATGGTTCCCGACATGCTGACGGCGGTTGGAGTCATGGTCTGGCAAGGGGGGGCTGAGTTCAGTGCCACTGTGCTAATCACCAGTCCAGTTTCCACCAGCCTTTTCATAGGAGGGACCCCGCCATGAGAAGGCTGGTGGAAACACAGTGCAGGGGAACAGGGGGGGGGGGCCTGAGCTGCTCATGCCATGGCATGGGCAATGCAGAGGTCCCCCTGCCCAGCACCCTCGGAATGCACACTGTGTGCTTTGCAGACAGTGCACATTCAAAAGGTGCTGGTGTGCTACGGTATTGGCCTCGGCTCCCTTAGGGGAGCGAGACCAATACCTTAGCACTGTTCTTACAGGGGTGACCAGCGGGAACATTTTAATATGATGTTCCCACCAGTCAGCCCAGTGGGAACATCGTAATGCGGTGGGGGTGAGGCAACTGGGTTGACGGCCGCCTCATCCCGGCAAGTTTAGCGCTCAGCCAAAATCGTAATGAGTCCCTTAGTCAGAAAATACATTTTCCACCAGACGGAACCTGTTCCCAGTATTGGACTTGTGCTCTATCAGGGTTGGCTTCAACTTTTGACTTTGACCTGGTCTAGTGAGACAAGATACCCGCAGTTGACGCTATGTCTAAAAATTTGAAATATCATTTGCTGTTTTCCCATATCCAGCCTTTGTTGTTCTGGTGTCATTATGTTCATTAAAATGTCTCTATTTTTATAAATTGGAGTGGGATTACACGTTTCTTATAAATTATGTCTGTCAGATCCGTACTACAGCTATCAAGGTTTGAGTTCTGGCTTACATTATTGAACTTAACTGGAAATAGTAGGGAATAGCACCATTATTACTTGAACAAGACCACCATTCACTTCTACTAATAATCAAATGATATTATATTATATTATATTATATTATATTATATTATATTATATTATATTATATTATATTATTTCTCCTAAATTAAGCCTGTCTGTTCCTTGACACAGATACCAAGGGTTTAGCTCTGGTTTAAATTATTGAACCTAACTAGATCTACTAAGGAACAGTGCCAATATCACTTGAAGAGGACTACCAATTAGTTCAACTAATAATCCACTTTCTAACAATTATATTATATTATATTATATTATATTATATTATATTATATTATATTATATTATATTATATTATATTATACAGTATCAGTCACAAATATGTAGCTTTTGGTTCAACTGCACTTTCAATTGAAAACATAATTTTGGATTTTCCTTTAATTCTGGTCCACATTGATGTTTCACATTTACATCTAAGGTCCAGTATGCCACTTCTTTTTTTGCAGTTCTGTCCATGGGAAAAATGGTTGCAGTGTCAAAAAAGATGTATTTTCCCATTTTAAGTTTAATGGGAAACTTTGCTTACAGCTACATTAACCCCTTCTGTTCCGGGGATGTAACAGTTATGTCCAGCGGCACAGTGCTTCTGTGCAGAGGATTTAACTATTACGTCCTGGCACCGGCCCCTGGGTGGGTGTGCTAACCTTCCACCCACCCCCTCAGGGCAGAGACTGTAGGGGAAGCGCCTCCCCTACCATCCCGAGCCCCCCATCTAATGATGTCAGCACGCGATCACGCGCTGACATCATTAGAGGCTGCCATTGCGCCATAAGCCATTTGCTTCCAGAGTGACGAGGGAGAAACATGGTAAGTTTCTCCTCTAGCCAGGGGGGGTTCCTCTAAAAAATACATCCCTCAATCTCTTTTCAGCATTTGAATGCCCATTACACACCAGGGATTTATGTTTGTGTGTAGTACATGAGGGGGGAGCGGCCCCTTAGGCATGGGTCGCTCCCCTTAGGGGGGCATATTGTTTATCGCCATTCCTGCCGTGGCCTATTATGTTTAGGCCGATGGGAGCAGAAGCCACAGTGACGCCAGGGATTTTCTTTTTTTTTTTTTTTTCTGGGTGGCGGCCCCTTGGGCAAGGGTCACTCCCCAAAGGGGGAACAGAACTGTTGGCCATTTCTGCCCCTCTTGGGGGCAGATCAGCCTAATTTTGTTAGGCTGAAGCCACTTAGGCATCAGGTATTGTGTGTGTGTGTGTGTGTCTGTGTTTTTTGTTTGGGGGGTGGCACCTTGGGCAAGGATCACTCCCCATGGAGGCACATTACTAATGTCCATTTCTGCCCCCTTAGGGGACAGATTGGCCTATTTTTTTAGGCCCATCTGCTCCCAAGGGGGGCAGAACCCAATAAAATGCCAGTGATAGTTTTTGTTTCTGTTTTTTTCTGTGGGGGCAACCTCTTGACTGTTGGCCATTTCTGCCCCAATTGGGGGCACATCGGCCTAGTATTTTAGGCCCATCTGCCCCCAAGATGGGCAGAAACCAATAGACACCAAGGGAAATTTCTAAATATTTGGTGGTGGGGTGTTTGTCCACTGGCAAAGTATTTACATTTGTGATTATAACAGTTTATTTCTCCTTTTTGTTCTAGTTCAAAGCTTTTGCTTCCTTTGCTGTGACTCCATGCGGTTTTGCCAGTGGTTGACCTGCAGTTTGTGTATTTGCATATTTTAGGTAAGAAAAAACAACTTACTCCAAAAGAGTATTGTTGCTATGCATGAATTACATGTTTTTAAGTGGTGTACTAAATGCAGGATTGTGCGTGAAATTGTCCTTAGATTTAGGTGTGATGATATTTGTGGTGTCTTATGTCTAATATTCTTTTCTTTTTTCTTTTTAGTGGGATATCGTTGATGATTGCTGTGTCTATGCAGAGTAGGTGCTGGTGAATCTAGCTTTTTCAGGCAAGTGAGTGGTATAGTTTTTGTGTTTTTAACTCCTTGTAATAAAGACACACTTTGTTTATTACTTATCTTACACAGTGCTGGTTGCTGGTGGTGCATTTGTCAAGTTACTTTACATAGGAAGGATCATGGCTAGCCACATGATGACTCTCAGCAGGTTGTCGTAATGCTTTTTGAGTCGTCTTCTGACCAAGATTATGAGACTGACTCTGCATCAGAGGCAGAGGAGGAAGTGCGAGATTCTGACAGTGAACTTTCTGTCTGAGAGGAATCTTCTGAGGAGGAAGCAACTCTCAGTGCAGATGAAGGGCCTGTTTTAGAGGAAGACACTGATGTGCTAATAGTGCAGCAGCCTGGGGTCTGAAAGGCTTAACATTGGAAGACCTGAATTCTGGGTTGCCCCAAACATAGAGCAGGCAGAGTTGTCTGCCTTTACTGGCCCCCCAGGGTGTAGAGTCAATACGGAAAATGTTTTGCATATCCATTTCTTTCAGTTGTTTGTGGACGATGTATTTTTGGATGACATTGTTGAGCAGACTAACTTGTATGTTGAGCAGTATTTGAGGGACAACAGTGCCAGAATTAGGCCATGGACTAGAGCTCCTCAGTGGATTCCCACAAATCTGGAAGAGATGAAAAGGTTCTTGGGTTTGACTTTTTTGAAGTGGTTGATAAGGAGGCTGTCAATGGCTTCTTATTGGTCTATTAGTCCCATGATGGCAACGGCTATATTTCCTGCAACCATGACTCGTAATCAGTATTTGCTTCTTCTTCTCGGATGCTACATTTTGTTGACAATGCTTTAGCCTTGCCACAAGATCACCCTCATTCTGGCTGTCTTTTTAAGATTATCCCTGCCCTTGATCATTTTGTAGATCGTTTTTCAGAGGTCTGTGTTCCAGGGAAAGAAATATCTGTAGATGAGTCTTTGGTCCTGTTCAAGGGCTGTTTGTTTTTTTAGCAGTGCATTCCTAGCAAGAGGGCAAGGTTTGGAATTAAGATGTATATGCTGTCTGAAAGTAGTAGAGAATATGTTTATAATTTCCGGGTTTACACTGGTAGGGATTCCAGTATTGACCCCCCTGATTGTCTACCCAGTTTTGTAGTTAGTGAGAAAATTATGTGGGAACTTGGTAGACGACTGTTTAACAAAGGTCACCATTTGTACCTAGATAACTTCTACACTGGAGTGCAATTGTTCAGGGAATTGTTCAGAATGGACACTGTTGCCTGTGGCACTATCTGCTATAACCGGAAAGGCTATCCAAAAGAGCTTGTGTGTACAAAACTTGAGAGGGGACAGTGCAGTGCCTTGTGGATGATGATCTGCTAGTTGTGAAACGTGCCAAAAGGAGGGATGTCTACATGCTAACTACCATCCATGAACAGAATACTTCCCCTGTGACGGTTTGTGGTCAGGTTGCCGAAGTGTGCGCAAACCTGCGTGCATTATGGACTACAATAAGCACATGGGTGGTGTTGATAGATTTTATCAGAGTTTGGAACCTTACACTGCTGTTCGTAAATCTTATGTTTGGTATAAAAAGTTGTCTATACATTTTTTTCATCTAGCAACTTTTAATGCTTTTATTGTGTTCAAGGATTGTTCTCCAGAGTCAAGGATGACCTTTGTTAAATTTCAGGAGTCTGTGATGGAGGGCCTTGATGTGGTGTAACAGGCAAGAGTTCCTAGAGGAGCAGTGGTGGAGGATGTGACTAGACTGAAAGATCGCCACTTTCCTGATCACATTCAACCCACACCCAAGAAAGAGTTTCCTGCTAAGAAATGTAGAGTCTGCACCCAAAGCCTGGGTTGTGCGTGGCCAGCTGTTTCAGACGTTACCACACCCAAAAGAACTATTGGGAACCATCATGAGCTTAGACTGTTTGTTCTGTATTGTTTTATATTTTTTGTTCAGTTTCACAGTTGGCATTGCTGTCATGTATTTAGTTAGAGCTTTTGTGTTTGTAGTTTTGTACTTATTTATAATTAGTTTGTGGTTTCTTTGTTGTTTAAAAAAAAGTGATGGCAGTGTGCGTGGAGTGACGCTTGGCTGTCGGTGTGCATGGAGTGGTGCTTCCCTGACGGTGTGTGTGGAGTGGCACTTGCCTGGCGGTGTGCGTGGAGTGGAACTCGGCTGGCCGTATAAGTAGTGACGTGCTGTTTGTCACTACAACACACTGCTAGCCAAACACCAATCCATATACTCTGTCAGCTGGTGTGATTGGTGTATCAGACATGTGGGTGTATGAAAGTGAATGACCATTGAACAACACTGTCTGTTGATGTGAGTGTTGTAATGTGCTGGGCTTGCGGCTGGGGGCATGAATGGGCTTGTGCATTTCACGTAGGAAAGGTGTGTGAGTGGACTGTAAAGTGGTTGGTGCATTGTCATAGCTTTACAGCTCACGAGCTGTTAGTCATTGGTTAAGTTTAACTGGCCTTTCAGTTATTAACAGTGAATTTCATTTTTGTGAAATCTCGTGTTAATAAAATTTGATCTACTGATCCATCTTTCACCCTTGTGCCAAACCCAACCAGTATGTCTGTTAAAAATGAAAAAAACTGCTCCACTATAATCAGGTGTTGAAACACACCCATGACATGCTAGGTGTAGGTGTCTTGGTGGGTCCCCGATGATGAAGCATGCCACCAACTATGTTGGTGGGAGAACGGTCTTTTTAACATAACCTAAGAGTGTTTCTTTTCTCAGTTTTAGTTTTTTGATCATCACTGAAGTAATCTTGGTAGTGTGCCTGCACTCTAAATTAGTGTGAAATCATGGACACCTGTTGGAGTTTGGGACGCTGTGGCTAGCGTGGATCCCCCAAAATTTTCTTGCCCAGATTTATCTGCAAACCTCAAAATTTGCTTTCAAAATTCAAATTTTTCTCACTTTTCTTCATAGGATCACCGTGCCGGCACAAATTTCCTACCACCCAGCATTCCCCTTTGTCTACCAAGTGAAATGATACCTCACTTGTGTGTGTTCCCCAAAGCAGAGCCATCCTAAAAATGTATAAAAATGGTACTTATCAACTCACTGTGATAGCCCCTCAATCTCTACATGTTTTTGGCCCTTCCCAGTCACAGGCACTAGGCCTACCCACAAAGGTGAGGTACCATTTGTATCATCAGGCTTAGGGGAATGCTGGGTGGAAGGAAGTTTGTGGCTCCCCACAGATTCCAGCACTTTGCAGCACAGAAATGTGAGAAATAAGTGTTTTTTTAGCCAAATTTTGAGGTTTACAAAGGATTCTGCATAACAGAACCTGGTGAGAGCCCCACAAGTCACCTGATTCTGGATTCCCCTAGGTGTGTAGTTTTAAAAAATGCATAGGTTTGCTAGGTTTCCATAGGTGCTAGCTTAGCTAGAGGCCAAAATCCACAGCTAGGCACTTTGCCAAAAACAGGTCAGTTTTCTTTGGGAAAATGTGAGGTGTCCATGTTGTGTTTTGGGGCATTTCCTGTTGCGGGCTGTAGGCCTACCCACACAAGTGAGGTACCATTTTTATCGGTAGAATTGGGGAAATGCTGAGTGGAAGGAAATTTGTGGCTCCTCTCAGATTCCAGAACTTTCTATCACCGAAATATGATGAAAAAATGTTTTTTTGCCAACATTTTGATGTTTACAAAATCCCCAGCTAGGCACTTTGCCAAAAACAGGTCAGTTTTCTTTGGGAAAATGTGATGTGTCCACGTTGTGTTTTTGGGGCTTTTCCTGTCGCTGGCAGAAGGCCTCCCCACACAAGTGAAGTACCATTTTTATTGTGAGACTTGGGGGAATGCTAGGTGGAAGGAAGTTTGTGTCTCCTCTCAGATTCTAGCACTTTGCAGGACCGAAATGTGAGGAAAAAGTGTTTTTTAGCCAAATTTTGAGGTTTGCAAAGGGTGCTTTAGTAAAAGAACCTGGTGAGAGCCCCACAAGTCACACCCATACTGTATTCCCCTAAGTTTGCAGTTTTAAAAAATGTATAGGTTTGCTAGATTTCCATAGGTGCTGAGCTAGAGGCCAAACTCCACAGCTAGGCACTTTGCCAAAAACAGGTCAGTTTTCTTTGGGATGATGTGATGTGTCCACGTTGCATTTAGGGGTGTTTCCTGTCACAAGCACTTGCCTATCCACACAAGTGAGTTATTGGGAGACTTGGGGGAATGCTGGGTGGAAGGAAGTTTGTGGTTCCCTTCAGATTCCAGAACTTTGCAGCACCAAAATTGGAGGAAAAAGTGTTTGTTTGTCACATTTTGAGGTTTGCAAAGGATTCTGGGTAATAGAACCCAGTGAGAGCCCCACAAGTCACCCTATCCTGGATTCCCCTAGGTGTCTAGTTTGCAAAAATGCACACGGTTGGTAGGTTTTCCTGAGTGCTAGCTGAGCTAGAGGCCAAAATCCACAGCTAGAAACTTTCCAAAAAATACATCAAATTTCAATGTAAAAATGTGATGTGTCCATGTTGCGTTTTTGGGGCATTTTCTGTCGCGAGCACTAGGCCCATCTACACAAGTGAGCTACCATTTTTATCGGGAGACATGGGGGAACACAGAATAGAAGAACAAGTGTAACTGCCCATTGTCTTTCTCTACAGTTTCTCCCTCCAAATGTAAGACAGTGTGTAATAAGGAAATGTATTTGAGAAATGCCCTGTAATTCACATGTTAGTATCGGGACCCTTGAATTCAGAGATGTCTAAATAACCACTGCTTCTCAATACCTTATCCTGTGCCCATTTTGGAAATACAAAGGTTTCCTTGACACCTATTTTTAACTCTTTATATTTTACCAAATAAATTGCTGTATACACGGTATACAATGAAAACCCACTGCAAGGTGCAGCTCATTTATTGGCTCTGGGTAGATATGAGCAATAGCCCCCAATCTGCCCCCTGGAGTCAGAAGGACAACTAGGTTCCAAGGATTCTTTTCTTTATTCATGTAGTTGTGGTGGTGGCCAGAATTAGCATTGCAATGCCTCCACCCCTCACAAAAAATGGGCACAGTCTTTTTTGCCCCAGAGGGAAGATGGGGGTTATTTCCCCTGATGTACCCCCAGCGGGAGCCGAAAGCCCACTAGACACAAGGGATTGTTTTTGGTTAGTGTTTGTAATGGGGCTGCCTAGAATGGGCATGGCAATGTCCTCATCCCCTTCCCCAAAAAATAGGCATAGTCTTCCTGCCCCCTTGAGGGGCATATGAGGGTTATTAGCCCAGGAGGGATGGGGCCAGGAAGCAGTAGGGGTGGCCTAGAATGGGTATGGTAATACCGTCACACCCCCAAATAAAATGGGCAGATCTTTCTGCCTCCCCTGGGGGGGCAAATGGAGATTATTACTCCCAATCCGCCACCCAGTGGGATCAAAGAGCCACCTAGACACCAGGGAAGAATTTGTTTTAAAAAGAGAGGGGTGGGGGCTGCCCACTATAGACATAGGCATAGCTCCCACCCCAAATAAATGGGGACAAACAGTCAGATTTAGATCTCGCTGAAGGAGTTACTCTGTCACAATGGTGATATATATCCTGTACGCCGAAATCTAAATACCATTGTTTTCTATGGTGTTTAGAGTTTGGTAGACTGGATATCTGTCACTATTGCAATGGAGTAACCCCTCTGTCAAGATCTAAATCAGGCCAAAGTGGTGGCCCATGTAGACAGAGGGGGAATAATTACCCCTGATCCGCCCCCTGGAGGGGGAGAAAGCCTACTAAGTACCAGAGGGATGGGGGCCTCACACCACCATGGGCATGGTTTCCCCCACCCAAACTAAAGGGGCAACAGTCTTTCTGCTCCCCCTGGGGAGTAAAACATCTAATGCCAATGGCAGGAAAGAATACATCAGGCTCTTATGGTTGTTGATTTTATGTATGGGCCAGGATAGCTTGGGTTATTCCCAGTATTGTCCCACTTACAATGGTGAATGGCTGAACGTTTTGGGTTTGCATAGGCTGGCACCTGGAAAAATCCACCATACCCAGACACTTCTGAAAACTAGACATCTAGGGGAGACCAGGGTGGTGTGTTTTACATGCACCCTACACCATTTTCCACAATGCCCTGCAGACTTTAACCTTGCCTAAAATCACACATTTTGCCTACATTTCTGTGATGGAAACAACCAGAATCCACAGGAATCAACAAAATTCCTACCATCCAGCATTGCCCCACTTGTGCTGATAAAAACTCTGCCCTACCTTTGTGGATGGGCCTAGCTCCAGTGACAGGAACAGGTCCAACCAAGGTCAATAGGAGTCTTCACTCAAGGACTCCCATTGACCTTGGTTTGATCTGTAAATAGGTGCGCAAAAATATAAAAATTATTAGGTTTACCTTAGCACCTGCATCACCCATTTGCACAGGAAGTGATATCACTGGATTGCCCATAATTCGTCTGCACAGGCAGTGACATCACTGGATTTCCCTTATCCACAAGAATTGTCATCACTCGTAGCCCTCCCATGACCCACTTAATGGCAGTGCAGCAATTCACACAGTGGAGGTGTTCAGTGGTCACATTATTGGCGCCACAATAGCGCACCACAAGCAAGTCCATCTGAGGCTGTCTGCGCCTGGACCATGCACAGTGACCCTGGTCCTTCCTCCACTACCTCATTAAAACGCTCCATGCACCCATCCCCAGCCAACTCTCCACACACTGCTGTCTCATGCACCACACAACACCAAGGCAGTGCTGTCCTGCCCTTCCTTCAAATTTTCTAATACACACAACCACAACAGCACCCAGCAGCACCCCACTTTCCCACACTCACACATTACCTTAACCATTCACACAACACTCCACACTCTGAGATATGGATCCTGCTGCAGGATAATGCGCTGGACCAACTTTCCTCATGGAAGCATGGTAAAACCCTGCATTGGCACCTGCACATCACTCCCATCTGCAAGGTTGCAGGCAAGAGTGACTTCACAAGCCCGGAGGTAGAATTGCCATGTTTCACAATAACACCATCAGCTGCACCACCTCCACAGACACTTCGGGGGTCATTCTGACCCCGGCGGTCAGAGACCGCCGGGGCCAGGGTCGGCGGGAGCACCGCCGACAGACCGGCGGTGCCCCGCTGGGCATTCTGACCGTGGCGGTTCGGCCGCGGTCAGACAAGGAAAACCGGCGGTCTCCTGCCGGTTTTCCGCTGCCCCTGTGAATCCTCCATGGCGGCGGAGCGCGCTCCGCCGCCATGGGGATTCTGACACCCCCTACCGCCATCCTGTTCCTGGCGGGTCTCCCGCCAGGAACAGGATGGCGGTAGGGGGTGCCGCGGGGCCCCTGGGGGCCCCTGCAGTGCCCATGCCAATGGCATGGGCACTGCAGGGGCCCCCGTAAGAGGGCCCCACTTTGTATTTCAGTGTCTGCTTTGCAGACACTGAAATACGCGACAGGTGCCACTGCACCCGTCGCACCTTCCCACTACGCCGGCTCAATTCTGAGCCGGCGTCATCGTGGGAAGGTTGATTTGCCCTGGGCTGGCGGGCGGCCTTTTGGCGGTCGCCCGCCAGCCCAGGGCAAATCCCAAAATACCCTCAGCGGTCTTTCGACCGCGGAGCGGTATTTTGGTGTGGGAAGACTGGCGGGCGGCCTCCGCCGCCCGCCAGACTTAGAATCACCCCCTTCATCCTCCATCATGGAACATCTGTCATTCAACCAACTTCACCCTAGGCAGCATTCCAATCTATATAGACCACCATGGCTATGGATCAACTTCACAGAATCCATCATAGTCTTCATCACATCACTCACTCTCATTGCCAGCAATTACACCCTGCTTGGAGACTCATACTTTCATCTGGATGACCACGCTGAGCCCAACTGAAAAGCACTCATCGAAGACCTTGGAAGCTTGGGTGTATCCACCGTCGGACACCTCCTAGACCTTATTTTCAGCACCATCATTGATGAGCCTAAAACAGTCTTCCTGATAGACCACACCCTCATCAAGATCAGCATTCCCGTCCTGGTCCAATGTACATGCACCACCACCAGTTCAGCCTGCCGAAATTGGAACAGCATCACTGACTAGGAGTGGAACACCGCTCCCAACACCCATCGACTGAGCCGAATATAGCAAAAGCCTCCCCAATTCTATCAAGAATGTCAACAATTGAATCATCTTGTGCACCAATTCCCTGGCTCCCTCAAACACAGCAATAGAACACGACTTAGACCCCAAGCCAAATGGTACATGGACGAACTCAGACTGATGAAATACCATTGCAAGTAACTGCAAATGGAGACTGAGCCAGGATAATACAGACAGAAGCACATTCAAATCCACCCTAAGATGCTACCACCAAATGATCTGGACCATATCAATTCCAGCACCAATAGAAGCAAAGCAATCTTCACAATTGTGAAGGATTTTACCTCTTCAGCGACAGCCTCCAACTTGATCAGCCCCTCACAGGACTTCCTCAATTTTTCAGCAATAAAATCACTGCAATTTACAGCAATTTCAACCTGCAACCGGTCCCAACAGACCTCACCAAACACCTCCTGATCTTATGCACAGAACCAATGCTAACCACATATCCTGTCATCACCCCCAGAAGAAACTACCACCACCATGAAGTCCATCCACTCGAGGACCTTATTAGACCCCTGCTGACGCCACAACTACTCCAGAGGACTGCAACCCATCAGAGCAATGCTCACACCCATTCTGAATGACTCCATCTCGTCTACAACCTTCCCAGAGGTATGGAAACATGTAACTGTCCTGTGAAGAAACCCTCTGCGGATCCTTCAAAGCTCACAAAGTATGGTCTTATTTCCCTACTATTCCCAGCCAAACTCTTACAGAAAGTCTTCAACAGATGCCTCACCAAATACATCAATGACCATCAATTCCTCAACACCACTCAGTCTAGTTTCACAGAAGACATCTGCATGACTCCCGACAAAAGAGACACAGCATCCTTCAACCTCCTGGAAAGCTCTGCAGCATTTTCCATGGTTTCCCCATTCCCATCCTCATCCTCATCCAATGCCTACATGACATTGGAATCCAAGGACACGCACTGTGATGGATTTGGTCCTTCCTGACTGGAAGGACTCAGTCACTCAGTCTGGCACCATACACCTTGGCCTCCCGTGAACTCATTCCTGCTAGCCAGCATCATTCACTTTCACAACATCAAAGTCCTTTCCTATGATGTCAACATGCAACTCATTCTCTCCTTTTGGACAAGACGCCCAGTAAACGAATACAGTTCAATGCCTCAACGTTACTCAAAAGAAGAGGTGGTAGTTGATGCTAATAGCTGCACATCTGAAAAAATAGTGCATAGAAGTAATGTCTCATCTGTAGAGTAATACACAGGGTGCCAACCTGGTACGGAAACCCAACTACCAAGGGTTTAAAAGTACACAAAAACACAGGTATAACAAACGGAAACACCTGTGTCATGTGCTGTAGATAACAACCTGCAAAAAAAGAGCAAACCAGGGCACTCCCAAAAACACGTGCAATGAGTCCATGAAAGCCAAGTTGCAGAAGATGTTTTAATCCTCTATAAAATGGAAGACGAAAGATTCAATCGAAAGTATAATTATTGTCCATGTAGCAGAAGCGGGTATAAATGAAAACAGAAAACAGCCAACACGTGTTTCGTCCTTATTGGACTTTTTCAAGGCTCAAAGGCTGAAGATAGAGAGAGAATCAGTATGTAAAATGCTTCTGTAATATCTCAGATGTGATCCTAAGTCTGTGTATAAAAACGTCCAGACTATGGGACGGGAAATTCCGAACAGCAAGATCACGCGTAGCGCATTATAACGCTGCCGTGCCCTGGTTTGCTCTTTCTTTGCAGGTTGTTATCTACAGCACAGTTTAATGCCTGCATGGCTGAAAGACATGGGTTAGATTTACTAAAGGTGCTGTGCCAAAATTTGTAGTGCCACACTGCATCACTTTAGAAATGCAGGGATGCAACATATTTACTAAAATTCAGTGCACTCCAGTTTTTTCCCCTGCATCCATGCTAAATTTAGCTGCCAGCACCAACACAGACGCCCGCTCACCATAATGCAAGGGTGTCTGCAGTGAGGGGATTGATTGTTTACGTGCAGGAAGGTGTCCCTTCCTGCACACAAACAATCCACAACAGTGATTTGCCACTTGTATGTGTGCTGCAAAATGCAGCACACATAGAAGTACCAAATCATAATTTCTGAGTGATTGTTTATGTGCAGGAAGGGACACCTTCTGGCACATAAACACTCATTCATGGCCTTTTACTCTTTCTATGTGTGGTGCACAATACAGCACACAAGGAAAAAGCAAAAACGAGAAGGAATAAAAGTATTCCTCCTCGTTGTGCCAGTAGTTTTTGGTGCTTCCACAGATTTACACCTTCTTGTAAATCTGGGGCAGCGTCAAAAGCAATGGGTGTTGGGGTGGAACACCCTCAGCAACACTCATTGCATGCCCCTCTGATGCAACAAATTGCATTGGAGGGGCCTATATTTACAAGGTGCCATTACGAAAACCATCACATGCACCCTGATCACAAGCAAGCTAGACTACAGGAATGTTGGGATTAAGAAAAAACTCACCCGAAGTCTACAAACGGTTGATATCTTGGCAACCAGAATCACTCTCAAATTCCTCTGCCACACTCACATCACACAACACCTGAAGGAGCACCACTGGCTCCCCGTATGCAAATGAGCACAATTCAAACTCCTCACCCACACTTTAAGGGTATTACATAACACTGACCTCGCATACCTCAAGAATTGCATCTCCCTTCACAATTCTTCCTGACACCTCCACTCTTCAGGACTCTTACTTGCACACATCCCACACATAAAGAAAGCCAGACCTCTACTGCATCCAGTCTTCTGTTAAATTGCCTCTAAAACAACCTGCTACTACACAAGAGCCTCTTCCTCACTTCTTGAATTCTACAAGAGACTGAAGATGTGGCTTTTTGAGCAGTTCCACTAGGTTCTAGGTCTGTCTAGGTTTGGCTAGACTCACACCTGCTCCGTGCCAGGATAGCCTCTGGGTGACAGTGCACTCTACAAATCTGCATAACATAACATTTAGTCCCAGTATGGAATTCCCGGGAACACCAATATGTTTGATGGATAGGTTAAGGGTCCGATTATGTGCTTGGCAGACAGGAACACCAGTCCGCCCAATTTCTGATGGGCTGGTTGGCACTGTGCTGGCTACCTCCCTGCCAGCCTCTTTCTGACTATCCCGCTGTGCTGACCGGTGGAAATCAAGGTTTCCACCGGTCAGCCCAGCGGGAAAGTGGCAGCAGCATTGCTGCCATCTCATAAACGAACCGGCGGTAATGCTGCCACCCACAGTGGACACCAGCACAGCAGACAAGGTGCATTACGAGGGTGCTGGGCAGAGGGACTCCTGCACTGCCCGTGCCAAAGGCATGGGCAGTGCAGGGGCCTTCCTGTTGTCCCCTGCAACTGTACTCCGCCAACCTCTTTGTGGCTGTGAAACTGATATAAAAAGGTTAACGGAGAACATGGTTGTAATCAGCAGAGCAGCACTGAGTTCGGCGCTGGCCTGGCTGAATCCAACCTGCACCACTGTCAGCCTGTCGGGATCGGCAGTCTGACAGCCACCGCAAATGTGGTTGTCCAAGGACCGCCACACTCGTAATTGGGCCCTAAGGTTTCCGCTGAAAAAGGCAGGAACTAAAACCTGGATGCACTTGGTCAAGTGGGGTTTAATACTGAAAAGAAGCAGGAAGTCCCTCATGATTAAAAATGTATTCAGCTCCATTCCTGTTGGAGCCTGCAAAAGTGGGCTGGATCAAATAATTGGAAGTACAATGGACTAGCACACACAAATAGGATACTAAAGGAATGAATCACAATCTAGCATGTATAGTATGTTAGATAGTTAGTTAGCTAGCTAGCTAGTTAGTTACTAAGTTAGTTAGTTAGTTAGCTAGTTAAAGCAGAGGATAGCTAAAAGATGGAGCCATACAACTTAGGGGAAGAACATTTGCTGATGCTGGAGTTTGAAAATGTAAGGCAAATATCTCTGAATTTACTTTACCTTAGAAGGAAACACCTTTTACCCTTTGCAGAATTTATTGGACTTCTAATAAATTGGCAACATTTGTGAGGGAAATACCAAAATGTAAAAGATGCAATGAACAGGACGCCAATAATGAGCATATGCTTGCTGGTAGTCCGGGGATCAGGGTGGTTTTGGGATGATGTGAGTAAATATTGTCAGCAATATTTTCACAAGAAATCAGTGCAAGCAAGCCGGACTTGAATTATTTTGGGAATAGTCCATCAGAAAATTAAAGTCTTTTAGCCCCTCAGATGCGATTGTTGTTCTCATACTTTTGGTCAGAAGGGAGATATGTAAAATGAGGGCAATGCCCAATGCTCCCAAGGTTTCTGAATGGTTCAAGTCAAAATACTATGTTAGCAAATGTTGATAAGGAATGTGATTCAAAAAGGCAGGAAAAGACCTGGCAGGATCTGTTAATCTGGCAAGAGGGGATCTAAGCTGGGTGTCCAATGATTACACCCAAGTAAATGCTGCTGAGGCTGTCACCTCCCCCTTCAAGGTAAATCAGCAATAATTATGGAAGTCAAATATAAGAAGCGAAGAGGGCACATCAATAATATCTTAAAATTGTGAGATCTTATGGTGCTAGAAGGACTACAAAAATAACATTACAATATATTTAATATTTATTTTTCAGTTAAATCATTTTGTGTTATTTTCCCTATACTCCGCTATGTGGAAACTTTGCAATTGTGACAGAGCTTTCTGCATGGAAACATATAGGGAATAATAAAAAAAAAACAATTTAACTTGAATACAAATATAAGACAAATTTTATGACATTTTAATGTTAATTAATTAAATATATTTACTTTAAATGAAGAACAAAATAAAAAATTGCAGCAGTAATAAATTAATTTAGAATTATAACATTAAAGAAGGATAATAGATCAAATTCATTAAAATATATTTTCTGAAGTTTAAACTATTAAAAAATAAATTCCTAGCTAAAGAAAAGCCTATTTTTATGTGCATCAAAAATTATTAAAATTGATGTATAGAGCTACACAAAATAAATGTAAATATCTTTACTATACCTTAGTGTTACATTATTTTTGAAATTCTAAATAAGCTATAAAGTATGCTATATTTCAGTAACAAGTGTGTACTATTTTTATAAATTATCTTTAACATTAATTTAAGTTTATTTATATTTTCAGTATTTTAAATAATTTAATTTAATGTAGTGTTATTTCCTATGGGTTTTATATTGATTTTCTACATCCATTATTTTCTGTGGCAGTGTGTTGTGGTACTATGGGTTAGCCATGTGTAGTTCTGGGCATACTAATGTTCTTTTTGTTTTCTTCATTAGCATCATGTACTCTGAGTTTGTGAATAACGAAAAGTAGTAAACTTACTCAAAGGTGTAAACTTACTTTAAAGGGTAAGTTGCCTTTGCTAATGAAGCCTATTGTGTCTCAATGAATGCTTTGATAGTTATTTGAAAAAGTCAAATGTTCTGTGTTTGGAAAGTGTAGCTTTATCAACCACCACCATGGTCCATAATGATGCCAGGTCATGGGTGTGCCAACACAGTCAACCCCTCCTTCTTCCCTAGGCAGAAACAGTGTTAGCTGTCAGTTGTGAAAGGGCCTCCACCAAGACTTTGTACCCATAGTTAGAGGCTGGTCTGAAGCAACCAGATTGACCACCTTCTTGGCACATTTCAATGGATGGCTTAATGTTAATTCAATTTACTTTTCAAAGAATCAAGGACATGAAAGAATCCATGATAGAGGCCATGCAGCATATTGTCCAAAACTCTCAGCTCCCCAAGATTATAATCTCTCATGCTATTTTCTTCTCACATCTTCAATTCATCAATGCCATGTTCATGCCTTTCAAGTACTTGATTTTGATTATTATCAAGTGCACCATGCCAGTCTTTATTTTTGGTGTGAGCAACTCACTGCAGGAGATGGTAGCCTTTCTCGACCCCAAGATTAGTCAGCTACTTTGCACTCAAGTGTTCGATCGTATACAATTATGACCAGATACAAGTGTCATTCATATTTTTCAGCTTACAGTCAAAAGCATTTTTACTTAGAATTAGTGCTGTATTTCTGTAGTAGCAATAATTGACAATCACGTGTAACACAACGGAATAGATACAAACCTTAAAGCTAGAACTGGCTACTTACAAACTTAGCAGGAATCCTCCAAACAAAGTTACTGCAGGGGCTAGCGTAATGATGTATGCTCTATGTCATCATTGTGTTGTTGAGGTCATGTAGCTACATTTTGAGTTTTTTGGACGAAGATGGGTGGTGGTTATTTTGAGACAGTTGATCCCCATATGATAAAAAGGAGAACATTGTTATTAGTAGGGCTGGGTGCAATTTTCTTTCTCACTGCTGTGCTGTTTTGGCCAAATTCTGTAAATTGCTGCATGGTTCCTTGAGGCTCCAGAAATGTGAGTGTGAGAAAAATTTGTCATTGCCTGAAGCCCTTTTTCAACACAGGTGTCCATGAGCGGTCACAAGGGTTCGCGGTCAGAGGGTAGATTTGCTGCAGCTTGAGCGGCTAGTGCTCCTGGCACTAAATTGCAGTGTGAGCAGTGCAACATGCATATTTTCCACCTGTTGGCAGAACTCAGTGGAATCTTGTTGAGTTTTTATGTAACTCCTTGGAAATATGTTCCGCCTATCCCTAGTTCTTAGCAGAGGGATCAACATAAAAAAATGCAGTGATTCTCATTCCTAGCTGTGCCAATCTCAGGAACATTATACTGTACTTGGCAAATACCATTACTGCACAACTGATTATTCCAATCCCTGTGCAAATACGTGCTTTCACATAGATCACAATTTAATGGCCCTGTAGTAACCAGGGTTACAAAGTGGAAACTGCACACAAAGAGGTATGGAAAAGAATATGTTTGGGAATTTGGAAAAAAAAACGAAAGAAGAAAATGATTTGCAGTTAACCAAAATAGTATTTGGCAGGTACCTGTGAATGCAACATGTTACTGTTTGAAAAAAAAGCTTGGTTCATTTTTTCTCAAAATGTTCATTTGAAAACAACTTTCATAAATGTCAGCTAACAGGATTGATCAACTGTTGTGGATCCAGTTGTATATATATATATATATATATATATATATATATATATATATATACATATATATATATATATATATATATATATATATATATATATATATATATATATATATATATATATATCTGTTTGTGAGTGTTATGTATGTTCAAAAGAGAATGCAAGAATTGAAGGAAGGCTGCTTATTGAAGAAAGCTAAGGACAATGTGATAGAAGGCCAGAAGACAGAAAATAATATAGACATGGGTCTACAGGGTTTCCTTGGATTGGCTAAATGTGAATAGTTTGCTGAAAATGTAATACATGCGAGAGAACAACGATTTACTGTCCCAAACGAAATTCGGCTTGTTTTTGGAACTGGCACAGGGAGGCCATTCAAGAAGCACAAGAAGGTCACTGAAGAAGCACCATGTCAAAGAAAAGGTTGAATGATAATTATCTATGGCCAAAAGTAAACAGATGATAGGGAAATCATGAGTCAAGTGAACATGTAACACCCACGGTAAGAAGAATTTCGTCTGGAAAATTGTGAGACGATTTGGGGATAGGCTTCATTAGGCCAATGTATAACCTGTCATCACAGAGATCAAGTGCTATAGTATCTGTCGATTTATTTCTAAATGAATGTAGATTAGCTTTTTAGAGGAAGGCATAAATGATCATTTATGATCAGTTGTTTTGTAGGGAAGGATTACCAGGTAAAATTGTAACTGATAATGAAATACAATTTATCTCAGAGAAGTTCGAAGTGTGGTTGAGTAGACATGCAATTAAAAATACAAGAGCCAACCAGTAATATACGCACAGCTTTGCCCAATCCAAGTACATTAACTATTTGATAAAATCGGCAATAGTCATGGATTTTGCAAGCAGATTGTATACGAATTTGTTTAGTGCAAAACGTGTTGTATGCTCAGCGATATTGTGAACAGCAGTACCCCATTTGAGTTGGACGGGAGACTGTAACTAACAAATAAATTAAACCCGTAGTGGTTAGAATTAAATGAGAATGCAGGATTAGAAGAAAAGGAATAAAAAAGAGTAAAAGTGTGTTAAAAAAGGGATTCTAATAATTGCAATGATAGACCGAAGTAGAAACGTGACACAAAAGTGGGTGATGAAGTTAGAATAAAACCTCTAGGAATGTATTATTGCGGCCAGGAAAAAAAAAAAACAAAAAAAAAACGAAGTTGTCTTTAGTCCTGGAGGAACACTGCTGTGAGGCTATGCTTAAGGCAAAGAATGCTAAACATATCCCTATTAACATAATTTGCTTGATTTCAGACACCCGTTGCATACATTTGTGCTTTTCATATTTTCTTTTTGATTGACCTTATCTTACTGTTACATTTCTTAGTTTTGCTTTGGGGAATGTAGGGAACAATGCCACTAAAGCAGTTTAGTCAAGTCTTTAATCACGTCATCCAGCAATTACCTCTCTTGAGGGGCTAACGGATGACCCTGCAGCCTCCATGGCACGGGAGTTGGAGGGGACCATTCAGGGGACCCTCTTCAGCCTAAGGCCTATGAGTACTCGTGACCTAGGGGACTCTCAGGGGCCCCTCACCACTTTGTGCAAGGTGGCCCCATCATTTTGCCTTACCTCACTGCTTGTCTTAACAGCCTTCCAGGATCACATGTCCCAGAACAGTCTCCTCACGCTCCGACATTCTATCATAAGCTAGGACCATTGGGTAGCATAATATTTGGGATAGACTGATATCTCAGAGCAGAGCACACAGCACAATAGGAGGATAGCTGAAAGGAGGTTCTCTGACTGTCCACATCACTGTGTAATTCATCCATGGCTCCCAAATAGTTCCTAATAGCGATCACGGCTGGTGGTGTAGCCAGCTGAGACAGAACTGATCTGCTGGGGTTGCAAGAGTTTAGCATATGGGAGTCCAGAGTCTAGCACTGGGACACCTCCTTTGGAGGTAGCCATGCGCTCTAGAAGTTCCACTATTAATATTATTATTATTATTATTATTATTATTATTAGTAGTAGTAGTAGTAGTAGTAGTAGTAGTAGTAGTAGTATTACAGCTAGGATCATATGGACGCAGTCTTTATTTGGTTGGATAGAGCTTCCTGGAGCGGATATTTTGGGGCTGATCACTGGATGTTTTCTATTTTCTTTTCATGACTTATCACCTGATGAACAATCAGCTTTTTAGATTTGCTGATGTGAAAAGCAAATTCGTGGATGTAGGAGGCCCAGACTGGCAGGACAGGAGCACTAGTTTACTCTTTAGTTCTTCACCCCCTATAGATTGTGCCTAAATGGGGCTTGTACCTTTCAAGAGCTTCCTGTTTCAAAGATTGAAAAGGAAAATAACCACAAGGAGCAGTTTGTACTCCTAGATTATGAAAACCCTATAGCTTGTGTTTATGTTTGGATGTTTCTCAGGATTCAGCATCTAATGCCAAGTGACACTAACTAATGTAAACAAGTGCAACATTGCTTGTTTGAAAAGATGATGCATCAAGGTTCAATATGCTCCAAAGCCAATGGCTCTCCTCTTCGTAGAACCAAAGCCAGTTTGGTCGAGTGTTTTTACACAGGAGGGATGTTATGTATATGTTTGGAAGGTCACTACTATAATGTACAATCTCCTGACGTTTGGCTAGTACATTACGAATGCTTCAGTGATGGATATAATAAATATAATGGTTCTCTCAGTGCACAGTTAGTGTAGGATGGACTATTGTGATTGTTGATTTTAATATTGCTTTTGAATTCTGGAGCTGACTGAAAGGTCAAAATTGAGAAGCTGGCCACAGAGAAAGACAGCTGTCTGGAATTGAGGGAAACATATGCAGCCTTCATGAGCACTGATGACAAGAGAGATACTCCAGGTGCTTAACTCAACTAATTTGATGTTGCTTTGAAGTCGTCTCACATTCTGTTCAGGGAGCAGCTTGTCAGGTATTAGAAAGCAGAACCACTTCTGATTGTTCAGTTGTGTCATTGCTCCCACATTACGCCTGTTCTTCGCTCACTAGATGGTCCACTGTCTACCCATTACTAGGTGCATTAAATTCAAATCACTTTGCTTACTTCACAGAGCCTTCCATGATATTGGGCCAGGATACCTTTGTGAGCACTGAAATTATTCCTAAAAAATATTTAATGTATTCTGTATTTTGAATCTGCATAGAAAATAACTTAACATAGAAAATAATGTGCAACTTGCTCCCCATGCACTTGAGTCAAGCTAGCCTGGCTGATGAAGGGTGATACCCTGAAACCGGTGCTAGGATGCTTGTTTCCAGTCCAGGGAGGACCTAGCTTGGCAGTTCGGGCTGGACTGTTCCCATGGGGAACAGGGTCAAGACTGATTTGCATATGGCTGGGCCCAAACTGGAAAGGCATGGGTGGCAAAAAAACGATGGATTCAGGCCCAGATCTCTGAACTGGGGGTGAATGTTTGACATTGTTCGGCATTCCATCCATCACTTGTTCTTTTTGCATCAACTTGAAAATGTGCCCACTTGAATGTACGCCACCTACTATGTAATGTTTGCCTAAAAGCGTATTAAAGTTTATTCAGAACATATATAAATGTGAAATTAGTAGTAGTGTGTTATAATTACGATTAAATGCTATGTATTCACTTAAACTAACTGTAGGCCTCAAGTAAGCGAGGTCTAGGCCTTAGTAATGCACTCCCTTATATTACAGATGCAATGGCAGAATAAAATACGATATCATGTTTAATGACTAATAAAGTCTAACTGAAGGTGGACCAAATCATAGTAGTAGTAATAAAATGTTTTATGGTGAGGAAATGTGTGGAGAGCACCTGAGCGTTCGAAACAGTAACAAATGCTAACTCAATGCGTGAGAAAGCCACGTTCCCAGGAACTAACAATGGATGTACTGACGGAAGGGCAGGAAAATATTAAAAATTGGTTCTTGACGAGTCAAACAATGTGCGCAGAAGAAGAGGAGCCAATCATCAATGTGTGAAATAGTGTTTAGTTATATCTTAGATTCGAAATAGTAATTTTATTGGACTAATGACTATCGCATGATTCTTTGACCAATGGCAATGTGGCACAATTTTAACTTAACTGGACCACACCGAGATGTGTGAAGTCATTATTATGATTGCCGTTCGCAATACGCGCCTTTGATTTTCTTACTTAGAGAACTTTGATGTCTAACCTTAATTTGCTTAGATTTCTGATGCTAAATGCTGCCTTTTCTAGAAAGTTTTTTATAATGGTTCGGAGAGCTTGGAATTCCCGATTCCTCTTTACATGTCCTGTTGCTGATGCCAATCGAACTGATGTCCGCCTGACGAAGATTATCACGGCTTGCTGATGCATAGGGAAAGGTATAACCACATTGATAATGTCATTATTGTCGATTTGTCTTTTGTTTCCAGGTACCACCTGCTACTTTTGATAGAGCCATAGTTAGATGTTTTCCAGATTCATGTTGACTAAATCTTTTTGCATGAAGCCCAAACATGCTGATGCTAATCTGAAGTTAGTAAGATTTCCTCCATCCCACTAAATTTCTATCTGATGTTACTCAATTGCTGAATTCAAATGTGTGTTATTTCCATTGCACAATTACTCTTATTGTTGATTTGTACTTTGGCTTTGGAGGGATTAGTTATTAATGCATTAGCCAAGTTGAGATTCTTTAGAAGATCCGGTCAACCAGTGTTGTTTTTATACTTATATCATGTGGTTTTCACACTAATTTACATGATACTAGCATTGCTAATCTAGGGAAATAAACATCCTAATTTATATAAAAGGTGTGGTTATTCATGACCTAATGGGTCATGCTGTGTCAAAGTTACTGGCTCCAAAGAATTTTATTGTTGGGATTGATGATATTCATGACATGCATGGACTTAGGGTGTGAACATCTTAAACAAGTCAAAAGGTCTATCGAACCTCCAATGTGTCCCCTTATAAACTAACATTAATAAGCCAAATAAGGTCTGACTCGCTCACAGAAGTGGTAGCAGAATAGGATGGTTTGACCCTTTAAAAGCACATCCTTAAGTATAGTCCATGGTTTGTCTCTTTAATTTAAGAGCACATCCTTAAGTATAGTCCATGGTTTGTCTCCTTAAGAGATCACCATAAGGTCCCTGTGTAAAAGATTAAGAGGTCAACATTGATTGACAGAATTTGGTTAAGATTTTCAGGTTCAATGATACAAAGTAGAGAGAAAATATGTCCCTAAGAGCCTAGAATGACTTCCCCAGGTCCTTGGAGTTTGCTTATGCTTGTTTGAGGATGCTCTTGGCATTCTAGTAACGGTGTGAAAGGAATAGGTTTTGCGCTCGCAAAGCTTAAGCATACTGCAAGTGAACTGTGATGTTTGGGAGGGTTTGGGGAGTTTGCGTATTCCAAATGAAGTTGTTGAAGAAGTTTGCGTACTCCGAAGTGTGAGAGTGGGGAAGTCGTCAAACTTCACATGTGTGTGGTGTTTTGTGCTCAAAATATGCCTATGTGATTGTTGGTATAAGGGCCCTGCAAGATCTAAGACTCCGGAGTATATTGAAAAGTGTATGAAACACTTGATATGTTTAGCAGGTCAATTGGGCGTTGTTGCCAAATTCGAGAGTGCATGTCAAAGTGAGTGAAAGGTATTTTAGACTATGCACCAGGACAGGCCACTGATCAGTTGAGAGTAAAATGTGCAAGTCAAATGTTGCTTGTGAATCAGGGAAACAGAGAAAGAAAGAGTAGCTGCTAGTGCAAAAGGCCGTCAGTGAAAAATCTGTAAGGTTTCTTAAGCGGTTGTGTTACCCTAACTGTAGCAAACAGACAAATTGGGTTTTTGGACTTCGTTAAAGTGTTCGCAATCATTTTTCATTAGTTTAGTTTGAATCTGAGTTGATGAGGACAAGACGCTTGGGCTTTGTTATCCTCTGTACATGTGAGTGTGACATCATTGGAGCCGCATTGGGGCAGGTTAGTTAGTAAGAAGGGTCGCGCACGGATTGGTGGACAACCGTGAAGCGTGATTGGTTGAGAAGGCTGGCGAAAAGGATTTTGGGATAAAAGTAACTTCCTGATTCAATTGAAAGTAGCTTAAAATTTGCAAAGATGAATTTTTTAAAGCTTTAAATAGCGTTCTAAGAGGAGATGTGTATATTCCAGCGATAATAAGGAAAGCTACTCCACCAAAAGGAACACCCGCATATTTTTTGTTCGAAGAGCAGGGTGCTGTGCTATGCTTTTGGTGAACACATTGGTGCAAAGCAACAGAAAAAAAAGGGAATCAAGCTTTACCTACCCATGGGACATTTAATCTGAGGGTATTGTACGTTTTGAAACCCCTTCCAAGGCCAGCACAGTTTAAAGCGTTAGCAATTTTTGAACTAGTAGCTAGACAGCAGCAGCAGTTAAAATTTGAGAGAAGGATGAGAAAGGCAGAAAAGACACTAGCGGAGGCTAGATGGGATAGATCTGGAGATCTGAGACTTTACAGGGAATTAAATTGTTTCCTGAAATTACACAAGACAATGAAAATGAAGCGAGAAAAATTACCAGAAAGAAGGATACAAGTTCTTCTGAGGGCAAAGAGCAGAGATCGACAGAGAGTAGAAAATCTTTGGCTCTCGACGAAGACTCAGATGATGATGACTTCAGTTTACAGTTATTGAGGAATCGTTCACCACCATATGCAACACATGAGAAAGGTTCAAACAATAATGGAGACCCTACAGCACTGACACAAGTCAAACCAACACAGAGACAGATACAGAGTAGTCCTGGTAGACTTACTACTTCAGTAGTTCAAAATCCAATGCCAGTCGAATATTCCCAGAATTTACCCAGATGTACCCATTATACATACTGCAATGAACCTGATAGTCCCAACAGGACAAGTTTACCCGAAACAAGCATTGGTTCAGATAGAGTCAACTTTGCATTTGATGCCTTCAATGCAGTCACAGGCGATTCCAAGGTATTCCCCTATAACAGGATCATAGACAGAGATGTCTGAACTGATTAGTCAGAGTACAGGAATAATGCACCCATGAGACCTAAATGTCAGACCAAAACCAGATGCAGTGTCAGTACAAGTTGCCATAGGTCCGGTCATACAGTTGTTCCCCCAGGGAAATAACGAGAACAGTGAGCAAAAGTCTCTGAATCCGAATGTAGGAAGGGAGAAATATATCGCAAGTGCAAGAATGACAACTCCCCTGAGACCGACGTTTGACGAAACAGGTCTGTTGATTGATTTAAGTCCTTTGAGGACTCCTCCAAATACTGCAGCAAGGTCATGCATAATCCCTAACGTGAGCATACTGACACCAGAAACTACAAATCTAACCTTACAAAATTCGCCAAATGCTAAGCCTAACAACATTTAATTACAAGGTTTGATGGCCCAACAATTAACCGAATGGTTGGAAAGGCTGAGTCGATTTTAGTGGAGGGAATTACCTAAACTATACTAGACTTGGGATGGAAGCAGAGGAACTAATCTAAGGAACAATCAGGGCAACAGACTTGAGTCATATAAAGAAGATGAGCTGCGTTACTTGTGCCTAATAATTACAAAAAGAGTGGGAATGGTACATAAAAAATTGGAATACATAGCAGATAGATATGATATAGACACTGAGAAAACTAAACATTTGAAGAGAAGTTAAAGGTTAGAATTTGACGCAAAAGATTTTGAACACATGAGAACTTCAGGAATGAAAACGCACTTTAGAGAATTACTTCAAAGCATTAAAATGGGAGAATTACTTAAAGCATTAGAAAAATGTGAAGTCAGATGGGTGAAGAAAAGTGATAAAAAAAAGAGATTCTGAAACTCCACCTGCAAATGTGCAGCAGCCCGAGGACCCAGACAAATGTTACCCAATGAGAGAAATTCCAGGAGGGAACTTTGTTCATGTCCCTTATAGCAGAAGTGAAATTTTGTCATTTACAAATGACTACCCCAGACTGAGACAGAAACTTGTAGAATGGTATCAGATGGATAGGTTTGTAAAGCTCGCAGAATGCCTATGGGAAGACTTAAACACTCTGTTAGAAATAGTAATCCCTGAAGACTTACGGGTGGAATGCAAGAGGAGTGTAGATTGGCCAACAAAGGAACCAGAGAGAGATCCAGCAACTGGTATACCATCTCCTGAAGTAATGAAATATTATTATCAGGGGATCGAATTTTTGAAAACCAGGATTTTGCCCAAAAACATTGACTGGCAGCACATAGATAGGACAGCTCAGTGCTGAAAGAATCCATACATGCCTACTATGAGAGATTGTTATAGGCATTTAAGCATTACAGTGGTACAGAAACAATTGATCCGAAAGACATGATTCATTTTGTGTTTAGATTTGTTGAAGGACTGAAATCTAAAATTGGTCAGATGATTAAGAGCCATTTGATTTGCTAGCAAGCAAAGCCGATTGATCAGGTGTTGCAGTCTGCAAAGTACCTTACTGACGAGATTGAGTTGAAGCAGAGAAAGTTGAAAGAGAAGGCAATGGTAATGCAGATTAAAGCAGCACAAACAGGGTTACAGGGAAGTTCTCCGCAACAGCAAGACAGGGAAATGCACTGTTTCAAAATCAAGGCAGAGTAAGAGGACGTGGAGGAATGAGAAGTGTAAATTATGGTCCTGATTTGAGCTCGGTAGTAGTACAAGGCGAAGTGCAAGGAATGAAAAGAATGTTGCTGTGTCCCGCTTGCAGAGGCCTCGGGCATTGAAAAACCGGAGTGCACAATGGTAAGTCAGGGAGGTGCTGTTCAGTAAATGAGCAATGTTAGTACTCTCTAAAACTTGACAGGGCCAAGAATGAAGGGTCCAAATTCAAATTGTCAAAATAATATGAATCAGATGCAAGGTTTGTTTTCAGCCCAGGCAGCAGGTGCAGTTGCCAGAATTACAGATACCCGAGACACAACAGATGCAATCTCAGGTCCCAATGGTACCTAGACAGCAAATTCAAATACCTCAAGCCCCAAAGGAACAGCAGCAAGTAATGCTTTCTCTGTCAGTCACAGGCCAAAGGTTTAATCAGAGTAATAATAGTGTACATCAATTTCCCCTCCACAGTGAGAATGGAATAAATGATGACTGGGTGAGTGAGTGTTCGGATGAGGAAGAATGCATGTTGGCCGCATCACTAGAGGTAGATCAGAAAGGTCCCTATGTTAAAGGAAAGGTGATGGGTCACAAAGTCTCATTCTTGGTTGACACTGGAGCTACCCACTCTACGGTGAAAACTGCAGAAGTTCCAAACCTACCTCTTTCAGGGAAATCATTTCAGATTGTAGGAGTTGCAAACCAATATTTGACAAACCCCATCACAGAACCAGTCCCGGTCAAAATTGGCAATTTTAGGGGATTACCCAAATTCGTAATTTGTGACTCAAGTCCTGTTTCCCTACTGTGAAGAGGTTTGTTGTGCAAAACTAAATGTTCAATTATTTGCTCAAATGACAGGATTGAAATTCAGATAAACAGTGATAATGATGTCTTACTCACAGAGACAAATTGTGACACAGTGAATGAGGAATACCCTCTGATTAGTTTCTTTCCAGTTTTCACTGTGAGAGATCTTCCTTCTGATTTACAGGGAACTGTCCAGATGAAAGTGTGGGATTTTTCAGGAAAAGATATTGGGCTGATAAGAGGAATTAAGCCAGTTAAAGTCACAAATGCAGTTTTTCCCCAGATGCCTCAGTACCACATGACAAAAGTGATGATTGAAGGTCTGACACCAATAACTGCAGAATTTGTAGACCAAGGTGTTTTGAAAGAGGTGCTGAGCAGTCCGTGTAATTCACCAATAATGGGATTGCGCAAACCATGTGGGAAGTTTCAAATTTTTCAAGATTTGAGAAAGGTAAATTACATCATGGTTAAATGTTTCCTGGTGGTACCCAATCCTGCAGTAACTATGTTTCAAATCCCATGCGATGCTGAATGGTTCACCATAGTGGACCTGTCACAAGCATTCTTCTCTGTCCCTCTTCATGAGGATAGCCAATTTCTATTCTGTTTCAAATTCTTAAATCGAGTCTACGGTTGGTGTAGAATACCACACGGGTTCTCAGGGGTTCTCAGAGTCACCTTCCATTTTCAATCAGATCTTGAAAAAGAAGTTAGAGTCACTGGAAATGCCTTACCAATCGGCATTGGTACAGTACATTGATGATTTGTTGATTGCATCCAAAACAAAAGAAAAATGCAAGTCCGATACTATTGCCCTGCTGAATCATTTAGGGAAAAATGGACAAAAAATGGGCATAAAAGCCCTCATTATGACATTGGCGGTCAGGTAACCGCCATGCCGTCGATGGCGGTAGTACTGTTGCCAGGCTGGCGGTAATGATGGCCAAATAATGACCTTGGGATGATCCCTTCCATAAACAGCCAATGTACCACCCCAACTGCCAGTGCGGTATGACCACTGACCATGGCGGTATTCAACTGCAGGCTGGCGGAAGACAAGGATCTGCCCACCATATTATGCCATAGCAGACTGCCAGGATTTCTGAGGCGGTAGCATCGCCACCAAAAGCCTGGCGGAAGCACATCATCTAAAAGGAGACACTCACCTCCAGGGACACAGAGGAGTCCGCAGCCGCCATGGAACCAGAACTGGAAGCCTTCCCGATGCTGTACCACGCGATGGCAGTCCTGAAGCACCAACGCCGACTAAGATGACGACGGTGAGTATAGTCGCCTAGCACAGAAGGAGGGAGGGGTGAGTGACACACACGCACAACACACACCATACACACACACACCCACACACGTGCACACACACCACACACCCAGGACCAACTGCACAGTAAATCGACAGCAACAGAACCCAGGAGCAAAGAAAGCTAGGACACATACTTCTGGTCAAACCACTGTAATCATGTTGAAGAACGAGTGGTAATTGAAATAAATAATTAATGACATATATACAAGCCTGACCAAAGTACGCAAGTGGCCACAGGGCAACATCCAAGACCCAAATTGACTCCTGACAACATTGGAACTCCACTGGGCAGGGGCATCATTAAGATGGTAGGCGGGCACTTCAGGGGGTAGGGGGGTAAGTGGGTTTCTTCCTGGGAGGGGGGTCCTTGGGTTTGGGTTTGGGAGGGGGCGGGTCCAAGCCCTTCTGTTTTGGGGCAGAGGAGTGGCCTTAGGATGGGGGGCCGGAGTTCCACTCTGCGCCTTAGTGGCAGGAGGACTCTTAGGGGAGGAAGAGGAGTCAATTTGGAGCTGGAAGCACTGGGCTTGGGAAGTAGGACTTTCTCTTATGGGCAGGACGGGGGTGGGGTGGGGAAGGGAAGAGGTCAAGGCCCGAAAGGAAAAACTTCTTTGGACCAGTGGGGTGGGGTGTAGGAGGAGGAATGGGAGTGGTGGTAGATGGAGTGGTTGTAGGAGGAGGAGGTGTGCTGGACTTGGGTGCAGATGCATGGGCAGTGTGTGTGTGTGAGGTGGATGGCTGTTGGGTGCCTGAGTGGGAGCGTTTATGTCTTTGGAGTGGGGCAGACAGGGTGGGGGAGGACAAACAGGATGTGTGGATGTATGTTGAGGTGGTGTCTGCAAGTGAGATGGATGTGCTGCATGAGGTGGTGATGATGATGGTGGTGATTGCGCTTGTGGTGTTTGAGGTGCATGTCTCCGGGTCTGCTGTTGTGGTGACTGTGGGTAAGGCTGTACAGGTGGCAGGATCTGGGACTTTTGATGAAGTACATGCAGGTGTGAGTACTGATGTGACTGTGAGGGAGGAGGATGTTGGGGAGACAGTAGAGGCAGTGGGTGTTTTTGTATGTGCATCTGTGTGTTGGCTGTGTGTGTGCTTTTGGACTGAAGTGTGCTGCCTGTGTTTGTCAATGCGAGTCCTGTCTGTTGTTTTGGGTGCATGTTTGTCAGAATATGTGCATGGGTTGGGTTGGTGAGAGGAGACAGGGACTGAGAAGCAGTAGTTGGAGGGGGGTGGAAGAAACAGGGACACTGGCTTCCATTAGAGAGGAGGCCAGAGCCTGAAATTATCTTTGTAGGGCCACCAAGTCACCATGTATGCCCTTCAGGTAGGCATTGCATTGCTGCATCTTGGATGCCAGCCCCTGGATGGTATTCACTATGGTTGACTGCCCTACAGAGATGGATCTCAGATCAATAGCCTCCTCACTGAGGGCAGAAGGGCTGACTGGGGAAGGGCCTGAGGTGCCTGGGGTGAAGGAGACACCCACCCTCTTGGTTGAGTGGGCACGGGCAACTGGGTGGGGGCTACTGGGAGTGGGTGCTGGCATCGTGTGGCAGAAGATCTTGTAGCTGAGGTGGTCCCAGAGGGGTATGCCACCACTAGGGAGCTTCCATCGGAGGAGGAATCAGTTGTATCAGCTCTAGTCTCCCCGTGGTGCTCCCCTCACCCTCCGTCCCACTGGTCCTCTGCCTCCTGGGTCCCGTAGGCTGCAGCTCTCTCACTTGCCGGTGCCCCTGCTCCTTCACCAGATGATGCTAATGCACACATGGACAGGATGACAAAAGGAGGGGGGAAGAAAGGGAGCACAGAGTCAATCACAGCACACATGGCATACACATCACAATCACTCCCTGGGACTTACAGTATGCAAAATGGACCAGAGTGACAAACCATTGCCTAAGTACTACAGCAAGTTGAACCCAAACACTACCATTTGCACACCTACTGGGACCAATTAAGCCCTATTTGAAATGGCATGCTAGCTACCTAGCAATACATAAAATGGATACCACCTTACAAAGCTAAGCAGGACCATGCAGGAATGGCCGGTCCAGCACATGCGGGCATCCACTGACTAAAACCTTGAACCCAAATCCCATGGCAGGCAACACAAAAGTGAATACCACACACACTGTACTCACCCCCTTGTGGCCGCTGTGCTGCCCTCAAGCGTCCATCCAACTATGGATTGGCCAACCCCAGTATGTGGGCCATTGGGGGTTCAGGCTCTGACAGGCACCCCTACCGCATTGAGAGGCCGTCCCCAGATGGGCCTCTGCGGTCTTCCAGGCCCAGCGTCTCAGGTCTTCTCACGGTTTCCTGCAGTGGGTGCTGCTCCACTGGCAATGGAACCCCAGGGTCAGCACATCCTTGGCGATGGCAATCCGCAACCCCTTCTTCTGATGGGCACTGACCTGCAGAGGAAACACAGACAGAGGGACACCATGAACCAGACAATCCAGCCTGTCAAACAAATGGCTCACATACTGCATTTGCCCCTAATCAAGCACACACATGACCCGTACCTCTGCAATCACATTGCCTGCAGCCATACCCCCCAAATGACACACTGCTAGCACACACATACATCTACATGCAGCCATGTTGCATGAAACGTTCCCATGATGTACTCACCTGTTGATCTTGAGGCCCATACAGCTGCCCATAGAGGGGTAGGACCTCATCCACGAGCCACTCCAACGCCTCTGATGTGAAGGCTGAGGCCCTATCCCCTGTTAGCACAGGCCATGGCAGGTTTCAGACTCAGGACACAGCAGCACACGCATTGGAGATGTCGTCCAGTGGAAAGTCAGGAATCAAGTGAAGTGGTAGAAAGAAAATGGCGGTGACGTCCATGTCGGTGAACACCGTCGCCGACGGCGTTGATCATCATTGGTTCTTGTACTCCATAGAGCCCCACGTAAGCCAATAAGGAATGGCACAGCAGTGCAGACCGCCGTCCGCCATGATGCCTAATGCCAGTGGAGTGAAGTCACTTCCACCTGTCCCTGCATACAGGACAGTCGGTTGCCATTTCCTGCTGCTAGTATTCATGTTTGGAATTTATATGTGTGTCATTGCTGTCTTGTGTACACACCCAGACATTTCTAGTGTCCAACATACATACATGCTCTGTGTACTATAATGTTGTGTGTCCATAGGTCCTGTAGTAACACCGATTTTACTTTTGGCTCAGTTAGATACCAACCACTGTGGAGGAATAGAATGAGGAGACAAGCACCTGTGTACAGACCCCTTGTGAACTTGGCTACACTGGAGGACCGGCACATCATACTCACCTATCATCTGGACAGGGCCTCAATCACAGAGCTGTGTGTACAATTGGAGCCTGATCTGCTACTGGCTATCCGTTGCACTACAGTAATTCCCCCTCTTGTGCAGGTACAGTCAGTTCTCCATTTCCTGGCAACTGGTACTTTTCAGGTGACTGTGTGCTTGGCTGCAGGAATGTCACAGCCAATGTTCTTGATTGTGCTTGGAAGGGTTTTGGCTGCCATGCTCAAACACATGTGCAGCTACATCTTATTCCCCCAGAGTGAAGATTTGCCCACTGCAAAGGCTGGGTTATACGCAATGGGACACATACCACGTGTGATTAGGGCCATTGATGGGACCCGTATTGTCTTAGTCCCTTCCAAGACAAATGAACGGGTATACAGGTATAGGAAGAATTTCCTCTCTCGGAAAGTCCAGATGGAGTTCCTTGCTGACAAGTACACACCCCATGTCACTGCCAAGTATCCTGGATCTGTGCATGATGCCTAAGTCTTGAGGAATAGCAGTGTCCCACAGGTGATGGCACAACTACAGAGGGACACATGTGGCTCATAGGTCAGCTTGAGTCCCCACCCAATATATGTCAGTATATGCCTACTGGAGTCATACCTCTTGCCATTGTGCATGGCTAATGTGTGTCCCTCACTTATTCCAGGTGACTCAAGCTACGCAAACCTGTCCTGGCTCTTGACCCCTGTTAGGAATCTGAGAACAGGGGTTGAAAATCCGTACAATGATGCTCATGGGCGTACCACGAGGATTGTGGAACACTCTTTCCATCTCCTGAAAGCCAGGTTCAGGTGCCTCCAATTGACAGGTGGGTTCCTTTGCTACTCCCCTGAGAAAGTCTGCAAGATTGTGGTAGTCTGCTGCATGCTGCACACTTTGGCCCTCAGATGCAATGTGCCTTATCTAAAGTAGGTGGAGGGTGACAATGAACCTGTGGCAGCAATGGACACTGAGCACAGTGAGGAGGAAGAGGAGGAAGATGTGGACAACAGGACACAAATCATTCAGCAGTACTTCCAATGACACTAAGGTAAAACTGTTGATCTATCCATGTCTCCAATTTAGTAAAGTGCTGTGGCTGTAGTGTTGTGCCAGTAACTACCTTTATATCACAATTGACTGTCACCTATGCCCTCCCTTATTGCAGATGTTGGTGTGGTTACAACAGTGTACTGATGTCATGACTACAGACTGCTGAGACACATTTGTTGGATGGATTGACACATGAAAGGACATTTGCACAGGATAATGCAGTTCAATACAGTTCAATACATTTCACATTTCTATCTGATAAAGCACCATTGCTCACGTTGTGTTCAAGGGTGTTTCTTTGATTTTTACAAATACAATTGGAAGTGCAATTGAGTGGGGTGATGGTTGGTAACAGTCCAATGTAGTGGGCCAGTCTGTTTGTAGCACAGGTCCAGTGTCCAAGGGGCCATAGTTTGAAGAGCAATTGTAGTCCAAAGTGAACAAGGTGACTCAGTGGAACACAAGAGGGACATTCTTGAGGGGCTTATTTCCTGGCGGTGGTCTTGGTCTTGGCAACTGTCCCTGGTGTCTGTCTGGGTCGAAGGGAATGTTTGTGGGGAGGTTCACCTTCTGCAGGGGGAGAGGTGCTGGTGGTCTGTGAGTCCTGTGGCACGGCCTCCTGTCCACTAGCTGCAGAAGATGTGGAGGGCTGGTCAGTACACTGGTTAGTGGTAGGGGCCCGCTGGTGTGCTGTGTACTCCCGCATGATGTTCGGCATGTCACTCAGCACTCCTGCAATGGAGGCCATAGTCGTATTCAAGGACTGCAATTATTGCATGATCTCTTGGTGGTGGTCCTCTTGCAGCCGCTGGTTCTCCTGCATGATGTTTAACACCTAACCCATCCTGTCCTGGGATTGTTGGTATGCCCCAGGACATATGTGAGTCCCTCTTGGGCAGTCGGTTCCATGGGCCTGTACTCCCCCTGGCGCACAGCTGTCCTCCGACTGTCCCCTGACGAGGTGCCCACTCCCACTGACACCAGGACCTTCATTGTCTTGCCTGTGTGGTGTCGACTCGGGTCCCTGTACAGGTGGGCACACTACTGATTGATGTGTCCTGGGGACAGAGGTTTGGTGGCATTGGCTGGCTGCTATGGTGTTTGAGTCTGAGGGGGGGCCCTGTGGTGGACTGGCTGTGGGATGTGGTAGCCGACTGACCAGTGGTCCCAGATGGGCCAGGGAGTTCATCCAGATCAAGACCTCCAGAGTTGCTGTCATCACTGAGAGGATCTTCTAGTGGGGGACTGCGTTGCCGTGGCACCTCCTCGCCGCTGACATTGGCTGGGGCACCTGTGAGGATGTGAGTGATTTGTTAGGGTAATTGTTTGTTGCCCATTCCACGTGTCTGCCTTTCCCAATGATATTGGTGTTGTCCTCCCACCTTTGGTGGTGTATGGTGATCGATTGTGGGATTGGTAGTTCTACATGCTGTCCGTGCATTGGTGGTGGGCGTGCATGCAGAGTGGGAGGGTTGTACATGTAGTGTGTATGGCATGGAGGTTTAGACATTTAGGTGTGGTAATTGGGATGGTGCACTGTGTGGAATGGAGTGGGTTGAAGGGAGTCAGGGCGAGGTGGTATGGGGTGCTGGTAGGTTGGTAATGGTGATGCACAAGTGTCCAGACCTCCAACTACTCCAGTGAGGCCCTCAGGGTGCAGTATTGCCAGGACTGCCTCCTCCCATGCTGTCAGTTGTGGGGGATGAGGGGGGTTCCCCCCACAGTCCTCTTGATGGCGAGCTGGTACCTTGCTGCAATGGAACACACCTTCCCCCGTTGGTCGTTACACCTCTTCTGAATGTCGTGTTGTGTGGTGTGTGTGTGTTGTGCAGAGGGTGTTGAGTAATGTTGTGGGGTGTTTGGTGTGTGGTGCGTAACAAATGTATGGGTAGTTGTAGTGTGTGTGTGTGTGTAGTTGTCTCTGGGATTGGCGTGGCAAGGTGTAGCGGTCTTCTCGGGTTTGCAAAGGTTTGTTGGTGATGTGGGGGTGTGTTTTATGGTACTGTTGGTGGGTGCGTGGGGTGTGTGTATTTGTGTCAGGGATGGGTTTTTTGTTCTGGCCAATGTTGTCTTGTTTCGTTTTTTGGCGGCCATTTCATCCACCACGGTGTGCACTACCAATGGTTTACTGCCGTTAAATGTCTGCTGTGGTGAGTCATGGGTCCTTATTAGGATGGTGTTGTTTTGGTGGTGGAACTGTATGGGTGCTAGTTCCAACAGCTTATCGCGTTCGTTGGGACTGGTGGATCTGTGGTTGTGGCTGGTTTCTGTCAGTTTGGTGTGTGTCATAATCTGGGAGACAGATGTTCGTCTCCGCTGTGGTATGTTGGCGGCCGTCACCGCAGCGGTATTCTGAATTTACCGCCAAGGTCATGATGAGGGCCAAAGTGTCTCCAACAAAATTACAGAAAGAAGCGAAATATTTTGGTCATCTAATTGAGAAAGGAATTCAGAAAATATCCAGAGAAATGGTTGCAGCCATATTGCAGATGAGTCCCCTAGCCCTCAGAGAGATGTTAGGATGTTCTTGGGAATGGTGAACACTGCTGTCAATGGATTCCATATTTTTCAGTCATTTTAAAACCCTTGCAGAAGCTGACTCACAAGGAGAGTACTGATCCTCTAGTGTTGGACCAAGCCTGTATGAAAGCCTTTACGGAATTAAGAGAGAGTCTGAGTCAAGCCCAGCTTTGGATATGCCTGATTACCTAAAACCTTTCATGTTGTTTTGTCATGAGCATGATGCATGTTCTTTGTCTGTCTTGACTCAAGTACATGGCAGTGTAAATCGCCCAGTAGCATATTTTTCAGCCACTTTGGACCCACTCGCAGTTGCTTTACCAGGCTGTCTGCGTTCAGTTGCAGCAGTTCAGCAGAGCCTCACTCAGAGAGAGGGCATTGTGATGTGACACCCTTTGAATGTAAGGGTTCCTCACTCCATTGAAGTTTTACTTACCTGAACCAAGACAGAACATTTGACCAGTGCCAGGTTGACCAATTATGAAACGGTCATCCTGGGATCCCCAAGTGTATCAATCAAAAGGTGTACTGTGCTTAACCCAGCAACTTTACTTCCAAACAAAAATGTCACAATTAATCAAATGCATGACATTAAACATGACTTTCTAGAGGTAACTGAATTATGCACACAAACAAGATACTTGTTTGGAAGAGAATTACCAAATTGTCTTTGTTGATGGTTCCTGTCTGAAAGATAACACAGGCGTATTGAGAGCAGGATGTGCCATATGTACTATCTCTGGTATACTAGAAGTGTCCTGGCTTTAAGGAATGAATTCTGCACAAGTGGCAGAGCTGATAGCTCTTACTAGAGCGTACAATGTTTCTGCACAGCTTAAGGTCACCATTTATACAGTCAGTCAGTATGGATTCGGAATAGCCCATGACTTTGGCCAATTGTGGTTGCAGAGAGGTTTCCTTAGCTCTTCTGGTTCACCAGTGAGAAATGGTGAGACAATTCATGAACTGTTACAAGCTATTCAGCTGCCCAAAAAATTGATGTGGTGAAATACAGTGCACACCTGAAATCTCAAGATTTTGTTTAAATGGGAAATGGATATGCGGATCAGCTCGCAAGGTTTTGTGTACTGAGCTGTATATTGTTCAAAGGGAAATGGGAACTGATGACAATGAAATACACCCTAGCTATGCTCTGCATGTTGTAGATACCATGGGAGAATTGAAAGCATTACTGGACAATGTACCAAAAGATGAGAAGAGGGAATGGGTTAAAATGTAGTGTGTCCAGAGGGAGGATGATGTGTGGATCTCAGGAGAAGGACGGCACAATAGTTTGCTAAGTCAAATGGCTAGATATTATCATGGTCAAGCTCATGTTGGAGTGGATGCTATGGTTTGAACCTTTAAACAATTTTGGTTCAATCTGCGGTTTAGACAGGTTGATGAAGCAATTTGCCAGAGGAGTGTTGTTTATCAGCAGATAGATGTGGGAAAAGGAACAGTGGTCAACAAAGGCCGCATTGGAAAAGCGGGAGGTCCATTTAGTAGGATGCAGATGGATTTCATTGAAATGCCTGTGTGCGGAGGGTTGAGATATGTGTTGGTGATAGTGTGTATCTGTAGTCATTAGATTGAAGCTCACCCTACACAAAGAAGTGACAGCCTCACAGTAACAAAGTTACTACTTAGAGAACTGATACCATTTTTTGAGTTTCCGGTCTCTTTAGAATCAGATAGAGGAAGTTACTTCAACAATGAAGTTAAAAAAATTGCTATGTTCAGCTTTAAAAATTAAGCAGAACCACACTGTAATTACCGCCCTGAAGCATCAGGACTTTCTTGCAAATAAATGGTACTTTGAAATCAAGAATGGCAAAAATGTGTGCATCCACGAATCTGAAATGGCCTGAAGAACTACTGTTAGTTCTGATGTCAATGAGAAATACACCCGACAAGAAAACAGGACTGTCGCTGCACAAGATCCTCATGGGCAGAGCAATGAGGTTGCCGGCAGTCCCTGCAAATGCTCTTGTGAACAACAAAGATGATATGGTGTTGGACTACTGCAAAGGCCTGGCTGATGTGGTTCGCAATTTCTCTCATCAGGTGGAAGCCACCCTACTCCACCATAATGCAACCGTCTCAAGACCAAGGACGCAACCTGAGAGCAGGAGACTAGGTTGTGATCAGAAAGCACATGAAGCACGTGGAAAGGCCCCTACCAGATAGTGTTGATCAACAGCTGTAAAGTGAGCTAGACTTCCGAACTGGATCCATGCCAGCCACACTCGGAAAGTACTGTGTCCACTGGACAACAAAGAAGTTGTTGAGAATACAAACAACTTTCAGACACACTCCAGGATTGAAGAGAGAAGAAAGCAAACTAGAGACTGTACCTGAGCAGACCACATCCAACGTATACCCTCTTCTGAGAAACAAAGTGGAAGAGATGGGAGAGTGACAGCGAACCAACTTCAACTGAGGTAGCAGGAGAATCTGGTCAGAGGACGGCTCTCCCAGAAACAGACGGTCTTAAAAGACAAGCAGAATAAACAACAGACCCCAGAGGGAAAGGAGTTGAGGTGGATCAAAGCCAAAAAGATTTGACTCCTCCAGAACCGGTTGCGGGTACATCAAAAGAATATATTGCAGATCAAAAAAGGAAGCTATAAGTCCAGCACTGAAAAAGAGCAGGGATGAAAGGGCCATTGAAAGGAGATAAGAGGCCAAAATCACTATCAAAAGTGAAGAAAGCAATTATAGTGACAACAATCGAGGAAGAAGTCGATACCGCAAGAAAGGAAGACTTGAGTGATGGTGAACTAAGTGGAGATCGAAAGCTGAAATGAAAAAGAGTTGCAAATCTAAGGTACATGGGTCCTGAATGGGTGTATGTATCTACCAGTTAGTGGCAGAAATAATTTTTGTCTTTTTTTTTTGATCGAGATATCCCAGGTCAATATGTTGGCACGTGAAGAGAACTGATGAACTGAACTATTGTAAACCTGTAATTCTGAGAAAAGAGAAAAAGAGACTGTTGAAATTAACCGGAACAGACCTTTTGATAACCTGATCTGACAAGCTGATATACCAATTTTGAAAATTACCTATTTTTTACAAAGGTCCTGGAAGAAAGACTGAAGGCTGTAAATAAATGCCGAAGACTAAAGATTTTGTTTTTGATTTTTGCCTCATAGCTATACATTTTTCTTTGCTTCTACTTCCTGATTTTTTACAGACCATGAGTAACCATAACCAGCAGGGTAGAAAGAGTAGGTGCTGTAAATATATGGGTATTGGTTTGGTGATATTATGCATGATATTCTGTTTGGTGTTGATTGGAGGTGTGACTGTTCTTGACAAGAATGTGGCCAACCATACCTCACCTTTAGAGACAACTACTGTACTCACAGAAGTTAAGGTTAGATTAGAAATATCTACATGTAGATGACACCCAAGCAGAACTTTCTTCTAATGTTTTCTATCGCTTATTGCTTAAGTATGTTGACACAATGGATGCGAGAGAGTGTTAAGTTTGTACACATATTCCTGCATCAGTCGATGAAGGAGTGACCTATCATAGTTTTCCCCTTACTTATGAGTATGTTGTAGTCTGTTACTAACAAGATTTTATAACCAGGAGAATATCCAATATTTCTAATCCAAGTATGACGTTGTATTTTTGTTTGTTCCCTATAATTAAGTACCTGAGTAGAGTAGCCAAGGAGAACACTATAGAACTAGTGAGAGGACTCTTTGACCCTACGTTAACATTTGGAACAGCTTTTGTGCACCGCAATAAATTCACCTGCTTGCTGTCACCAGTATTGAAAAGCTTCATAGAGCACACAGAGGACAGAAGTGCATTAAAGGCAAAAATAGACCAAGGGTGAGTGATAAGGACATCAGGAAAGGATCGTGAATTTAGTGGCATAACAATATAAGGGAAATTAGATTGAAATGCACAACACGTAGGAAAGCTTTGTGTATATAGACCTAAATCTAGAGTTGATTTGGTGTTTGTGTGAATGAGTGAATGCAAGCATGTGTTTCTGTATAAATGGACTTTCATGTTAAATGGACAGGATCCAGCGGTTCCAGGAGTTTATTACATATGTGGACCAACTGCGTGTTACCGTCTTCCTAGAAGATGGTATGGCACATGGTATTTGGGGATCGTTTTCCTAAAAATGTCCAACTTAAAGACTTCAACAAAATACCTAAAATGACTGAATTAGATCATAACAGGCAAAAGCGAGAATCTGTTTCTGGCATAGTTGGAAACATATTTGAAGCAATGATTCCTTCATGGGGAGTTGCTTTGAATTCTATAAAGATTCAAAACTTGTCTACTATTGTGGACAACATGCAGAACCACCTTGCATTAGACATTCTTTCAGCAAAGGAGGGCAGAGTTTGTGAATTGCTTAGTCTGCAACATTGTTGCTTGTATATACCTGATCATACTAGAGAAATTGGAGGCCTTATTAACAAACTAACCAAAGATAAAGCTGACTTAAAAGAAATAACTGAACCAAGTTTATGGGAAAATGTTGGCAAAGGAATTGCTTCTGTGGGGAATTGGCTTGGGAACCTGGGAAAAGGGATATTAATGAAGACAAATCAAGTGATTCTGATTGTTAGAATTTTCATAATTGGAGAATGGGGAATACATAAATTGTATAATGTGAATGAAAATGAAAAGATTGAAAAAGGGAGGAGGGAAGAAATTAGAATGGAAAAACTGTTAAGGGAAAATTCAAAAAGGGAAAAAATAAATAAGAATGAAAAAGAGACCACATTTTGAAATACATTTTAGAATTTGTTTTTTAAGTAATGCAAGTGTGATGACATATTTAGTCACCAGAGGAGGGATTGTGAGTGCTGAAATTATTACGAATAAATATTTCACGAATTCTGTATTTTGAGTCTGCAATTGAAAATAAATTACATAGAAAATAATGTGCAACTCGAAAATGTGCCCACTTGAATGGACGCCACCTACTATGTAATGTTTGACTAAAAGCGTATTACTGTTTATTCAGAACATATATGAATGAGAAATTTGTAGTAGTGTGTTATACTTACAATTAGATGCTATGTATTCACTTAAATTGACTTCAGGCCTCAAGTTACCGAGGTCTAGGCCTTAGTAATGCACTGCCTTATATTAGAAATGCAATGGCAGAATAAAATATGATATCATGTTTAATGACTAATAAAGTCTAACTGAAGGTTGACCAAATCATAGTAGTAGTAATCAAATGTTTTCTGGTGAGGAAATGTGTGGAGAACACCTGAAAGTTCGAAACTGTTACAAATGTTAACTCGAAGCGTAAGAAAGCGATGTTCCCAGGAACTAACAATGGATGTACTGACGGAATGATAGAAAGATATAAAAAATTGGTTCTTGACAAGTCAAACGATGTGCGCAGAAGAAGAGGAGCCAATCATCAATGTATGAAAGACTGTTTAGTTATATCTTAGATTAAAAATAAATAAAATATTGGACCAATGGCTATCAAATGAATCTTTGACCAATGGCAATGTGGTACAATTTTAACTTAACTGGACCGCACTGAGAGGTGTGAAGTCATTGTTATTATTATTGCCGTTCTATTGCTAGATTCATTACTGATGAGGTGTTTTGATTCTCTTACTTAGAGAATTTTGATTTTTAACCTTAACTTGCTTAGATTTCTGATGCTAAATGCTTCCTATTCTAGACATTTCTTTCTAATGCTTCCAAGAGCTTAGAGTCACTGATTCCGAACCAACCATTACCCCTTTACATGGCCCGTTGCTGATGCTGATCAAACTGATGTCCACCTGATGAAGATTATCACGGCTTGCTGATCCATCGGGAAAGGTATAATCAAATTGCCAATGTCTTTTTTGTCGATTTGTCTTTTGTTTCCAGGTACCAACTGCTGCTTTTGATAGAGCCATAGTTAGATGTTTTTCCAATTTATGTTGACTAAATCGTTTTGCATGAAGCCCAAACATGCTGATGCTAATCTGAAGTTAGTAAAGTTACCTCATCCAACAAAATTTCTATTTGATGTTAATCAATTGCTGAATTCAAATGTATGTTATTTCCATTGCACAATTACTCTTATTGTTGATTTGTACTTTGGCTTTATAGGGATTAGTTATTAATGCTTTAGTCAAGTTGAGATTCTTTAGAAGATTCGGTCAACCACTGTTGTTTTTATACTTATATCATGTGGTTTTGAGACTAATTTACATGATACTAGCATTGTTAATCTAGAAAAATAAACATCCTGACATATAAAAGGTGTGGTTATTCGTGGCCTAATGGGCCCTCGTGTATGAAAGTTACTGACACCAAAGAATTTTTGTGTTGGGATTGATGATGTTCATGACATGCATGGACTTAGGGTGTGAACATCTTAAATGAGTAAAACGGTCTATCAAACCTCTTACATGTCTCCTTATAAAGTAACATTAATAAGCCAAATAAGGTCTGATGCGCTTGCACTTTCAAGGCAAATTCAAGTTATACTCTGACCCAGATTTCCAGAGATATTCCTCTCTTTACCTTAACTGTATTCATGTTTAATCGCACATGAGCAGGAGGCTTCTCCTTTAACTCTATAGCAATTAAGTCCTGGAACTCTCTTTCTACTCACATCCACCTGAGCTAAGATCACTTACAACCAACAAAGGTGTCTGACGGTTGTGGTAGCACCTTAGTTTGTTTACTGCAATAAGCAAGAAATTGAATGTAGGAAAGCTTGAATTAATAACAGCCACGCCTTCAGCTGAGACGGACTCCAGTCCATCATTTTTCACCCACTTTGCCATTTCAGGCAGAATGCAGCCACATGAAATCTAATCTTGGTCCTGCTCCAGATGGAATCACAAGCAACCCCAGATTGGTTTTAGCTACACTAGGCTTCATCAGAGATTGAGTCTGTGTCACAATGAACATGGAAACCTGCGTCTGTGCATACAGGTCAGAAACAACATGATAGAAGGGATGAATTAAACTATGCACTTTACCATTGCTCAGACTTTGTTCCAGTCCATTGGCCCAAAATGATGGCTAGTGGCTGAAATTAATTCAAGCATTTCATTTGTCACTAAGGGCTTGATTTAGATCTTGGTGAATTAGTTACTTCATCACAACGGTGACAGATACCCAGTCCACCGAAACATAAATCCCATTATACCTTATGGGATATTGTATATTTCATTATGTCCTATAGGATTTACATTTTGGCAGGCGGGATATCTGTCACTGTTGTGACAGAGTAACTTGTCTGCCAAGATCTAAATCAGTCCCTTAGTTTAATGCTGTATGCCAGCGGCTTAGCATCACCCCACCCCACTACAGACAATGGCGTGAATGAGTGGCTAAGGCCAAGAACACTGTGCCTTAGGTGAGTCCTAAGTTTTCTTAAACTTACAGACACATTTTATTGCGATACAGGGTTGACTACTGATAGGCCAAATGGGGCTACTGAAGTATGATGAGGAAGTAGTTACACTAAGGAGAGAATCCTTCTTTATCTTGGAGTAATGGCATCCAAAGATGGTGAACTAAGGCATCCTTTAACAATGTAAGGCACACCCATTACAATGTTACACTGAAAATATATGCAAGTGTTTTTATTATGGGGGATGCATAGGCTTCTGTTGGACCTGGCCATTTTTGCAGGTCATCCCCAAACTTTTTTTCCTCCTTCCTCCTACTTTTCCTGACATGATTTTGTTGGCTTTAGGGCTCTGGGCACTTTACCACTGCTAACCAGTGCTAAAGTGCCTATGCTCTCTGTCTAAATTGTATTGGTGATTGGTTTATCCATGACTGGTATATTTGATTTACTCGTAAGTCCCTAGTAAAGTGCACTATGTGTGCTCAGGGCCTGTACATCAAATGCTACTACTGGGCCTGCAGCACTGATTGTGCCACCCATATTAGTTGCCCTGTAAACATGTCTCAGACCTGACACTACAGTTGCTGTGTGTGCAGTTTTAAACTGCCAATTCGAACTGGCAAGTGCACCACTTGCCAGGCCCAAACCTACCCTTTTACTACATGTAAGTAACCCTTAGAGTAGGCCCCAACTAGCCCTTTGGGCAGGGTGCAGTGCACTTAAAAGATAGGACATGTACTGGTGTATTTTGGATTTCGTAATAGTGATATATTGCTCAATTAGTTTTTCACTATTGAAAGGCATATCTCTCACATAGGTTAACATGGGGATTGCCTTTAAATATCTTTAAAGTGCAGTTTCCCATTTGGAGCAGATATAGATGTGGAGTTTGGGGGTCTCCGAACTCACAATTTAAAAATACATCTTTTGGTAAAGTTGTTTTTTAGATTGTCTGTTTGAAAATGCCACTTTTAGAAAGTGGTCATGTTCTTGCTTATCCTGTCTGTGCCTTTGCTTGGCTGCTGAATACATGTCTGGATCAGACTGACAGTTGTGCTGTTTATGAATTCACTGTAGACAGTGACACAAAGGGAGCTGTCACCTGCACTTGAAAGGGCTGTGCCTACCCTCTAACAATACAGTCTCCAACCCCCTGGTGTGTGTCTGGGGCAGGGCAAGGAAGAGGCATTGTCTTGTGCACTACAAAGACTTTCCTTTGAAGATTGACTACTTCAAAGGCAGAAATGAGTATGAGTATTGGACTTCTGACTCCACAACTTCAGATTACTTCTGGATCACGAGGAACCTCTGCCAAGGAGAAGAGCTTGATGCTTGAGAAGGACCTGCAACACTGCCTGTTGCTTTGCTGCACTGGCCTGCTGCTGCTGCTTCTGCCTTGAGAGGGAAAGGACTGGACTTTGGATTCTGAAATCCTGCTTGTGAAGTTTCTCCAAGGGCTTGGACTGAGCTTGCCTCCTGTTAAAAAATCTCAGGGACATCACCTGCCAGCACCTGGGTACTCCTGATGAGGCCCCTGACTTGCCAAGTGGTGTCAGTCCTGTTTCTGGGCCTATGGAAGTGAGTTCTGGTAAGAAACAAGAAGATCAAGGCACACCGACTCCGGACGACTCCCGAACCGGTGCTGCTGCAGGACTCTGCACCACTGTCTGCAGCATTAAGGGCCGTATTTATACTCCGTTTGTGCCGAATTTGCGTCGTTTTTTTCGACGCAAATTCGACGCTAAACTAACGCCAACTAACGCCATATTTATACTATGGCGTTAGAGGCGTCTAGCGCCAAAGTTCCCGGAATGTGCGTCATTTTTTTGCGTGAACCCCTTCCTTGCGTTAATGATATGCAAGGGAGGCGTTCCCGTCTAAAAAATGACTCCCAGGCCTTTACGTGGTATTTATACTCCCGGGCAAAAGAGACGCCCGGGAGTGGGCGTGGCTAAAAACGGCGCATTTGCACCGCTTTTTAACGCCTGGGTCAGGCATGGCGTTAAGAGACAAGTGGGCTCAAAATGAGCCCAGAGTGCCCTCCCCTGCCCCCAGGGACCCCCCCTGCCACCCTTGGCCACCCCAGGAGGACACCCAAGGCTGGAGGGACCCACCCCAGGGACATTCAGGTAAGTTCAGGTAAGTATTTTTTTTTTTTTTTTTTTATATTTTTTTTTGGCATAGGGGGGCCTGATTTGTGCCCCCCTACATGCCACTATGCCCAATGACCATGCCCAGGGGACAGAAGTCCCCTGGGCATGGCCATTGGGCAAGGGGGCATGACTCCTATCTTTACAATGATAGGAGTCATGTTGATGGGGGATGGGCGTCGTTAAAAAATGGCGCAAGTCGGGTTAAGACGATTTTTTTGCCTCAACCTGACTTGCCCCATTTTAAGACGCCCTAACGTCATTTTTGCCCAACGCCGGCGCTGCCTGGTGTACGTGGTTTTTTTCCACGCACACCAGGCAGCGCCGGTCTGCTTGCGCCGGCTAACGCCATTCCATAAATACGGCGCCCGCATGGCGCTTCAGAATGGCGTTAGACGGCGCAAATTTTTTTGACGCTAAACTGCGTTAGCGCAGTTTAGCGTCAAAAAGTATAAATATGGGCCTAAGTGCTGGTCCCCACTGGAGCAGGATGACCCTGACTGACATTGCAGGCCCGATGCTGCTACAGCCCTGCTGACATCCCGTGACTTTGTGAGTCCCAAGTGCCGTGTCACCAACGTCTGTAACACCCGACTCTACCACGGCACCTGAGGTCGCCTAACGCACCTTGACCCCCCAGATTCATCGATCCCCCAGATCGTCAGGAACCGACGCCTCGCATCAATGCTGCATCACCTGCCCTGCCTTGCTCTGCAGTAAGGAACCAATGCCGCACCTGATTCAGTGTCGTCTCATATCCCTGACTCCATGTACCGGCTTGTTTTCTTTGTTACCAGAGGTACTATACCTGGGGGTCCATGTGACTCTTTGACCAACGCCTCCCTCCTTGAGGGTGGTGTCAGGTTGTTGGGAAGGACTCCGTCAATGACATTGCAATAGCCCAAATTGGAGCTTTTGTGTACCTAAGCGCTATATTGAAATTAAGTTGGTCTTGTTTTACTCAGATAAATATTGGCTGTTTTTCAAAACTGGTTTTAAGTGCTTTTGTGGTGTTTTCGTTGTGTTACTGTGTGTTTGTACAAATACTTTACACATTGAGTCTGAGATAAGCCTGGCTGCTTGTGCCAAGCTACCAAGGGGGTGAGCTTGAGTTATCTGAGCTGTGCATCTCCTTTACCCTGACTAAAGTGATGGTCCCTGCTTGGACAGAGTGCAAACTGACGGCCAACCAGGGACCCCATTTCTTACAGATTCATTGCTCCACACATGGATAATCAATCCAGTATTGGCATCTAATTAATTAAAGTGAGTCAAGTGATTGTGACAACTCTCTTTCACAGGGTTATATGTTAATTCCTCAGAGGAATATAGTCTCACAAATATATGGTGGTTTATGTATTGCTTTTATGAGATAATTGAAGAAGTTATCTAAGATAAGGTAGTTTATACTTTCTGCGACTTATTCACAAACACATATACATAAATAAATGCACACTTTAGAGAAGGTCATGTTAAGTGGTATTACATTATTTCACATCAACAGTTGTCAGGTTTCCTGCCTGAAGGACATCGAATAGACATCAGTGGTGGTGTCTGCATATGAAATTGCATCATGCAATGATGCACATTTTATAAACTGATCGCAAGGGATATGTGGTTAATAATCCCATTTTAGCAAATCTGCCTTTTCCGCATGGTCACACCAGATATTTCACACTTTTCTGGGCTTTATTTTTGCTACTTTAGAACTACTCGTGCACTGTACCACTGATAAACAGTAGTAATGTCCCTATGATTTCCTCTCAAACCTCTTCTTCTGCATTGGAACACCCTATTTGGCCCATTTAATTTCCTTATAAATCCATTTTAAATGGTGCATGGAAATTTCAATTGAAATTGTGGGCTGCACCACCCACATAGACAACAGAACTGTATTCCTGCCAGGAGGACCAATATGTGCTGTGGCTGGGCTGTAGTTGAAATGCGCTGCAGTAACACCTGGCAGGTAAAATAAAAACGTTGTCATGAAGTGAAAACATAGTTTGCATATTCACAAGTTACTCATAAAGAGAAAATCTCAGGTGCAGGGTGATAATCTAAAAATAGGGAACACCACATATTGCTCTTAGTGTGTCCTCCCAGTGGAATGGCACGGTCCAGCCAGTTGCTTTTGCGCCTCGGCGTTTGCTATCGCGGTAACCTACCTGCGGCGTGCTGTCCCCGAAATACTAAAAAAAAGTACGCAAAAGTGACTTGCTGGACCGTGCCATTCCCTAAGGGGCCCCCCTTACGATAAGGGATGGGCGACTTTTTTTGATTCGGATTTTTGACGAGACAGTACACACAAATGTAAGTGACTGTTACTTCTTTTCACATATATAATAGATATTGTCCTTTTTGTTTTCGATACAGTCAGGAGAAGCTCAGTTGATTGTAGGTCCTGATGAAGCGTTAAAGGATCTTTCATGACCACACTACGCGAAACATGTTGACCAGACCTTAGGGGTCAGGTGACAATTTCCCAGATCTCCAGGCATTTTTAAAGTGGTTGATCATTATCCTCATTTTCCACTTTTTGTTTGTTTTTAATCTTGTTCGTAACTCCTTGAGATAAACCAGTAAAAGTAGATTACGTAGGAGTTCCTAATCAATTTTAATATCCACTCTCCTGCCATAAGGAGTGTCTGACCTTTATGACCTTTACGGCAGCCACCCCTGACATATTAAAAGATCTCCGGTAAAGAGCCCCCGAAAGGGGAGCCCGTCAGATATTGCACCGCCGGTCTGACGAGGAGCTTCCCGATGATGAAGCATGACACCCATCTGGGTGTGTGAGGGCTCTTGCTCCTGAAACTTAAACTGTCCCCCTAGTTCCAGGAACAGTGTACTTTTTGTTGTTGACTAATCTGATTGGGAGAACGTACACTGGACCTTTAATCCTCCCTATCCCTCTCTTTGTTGGTATCTGTGTTTTGAATTAACCATGGTGGGTGTGCTGAGTTGGTAGGAATACTCCCCTACCAAAATAATAATGCAATTTCTGACACCCATATTTGCAGATTGTTTGCTGAAGAGAGGTACCTGCAAATAATGTTGTAATAGAAATATTAATATTTTGTTTATGTTTTAGCCTGAACAAGATGAAGCATCCACTCAGCAGGAGTGATACAACTGAATGGTTTATAGTTTAATTTCTTGTAATATGATATGCCCTATTAGCAAAAGCTCATGCTGCCTACCATTGGGTAAATGAGTAGTTCAGTGAACCATTTTTTTATCAGCATCAGCTGCATCTAAAATATCAGCTCTCAGTGGAAGACGTTTTATGTTAAAATGCTTATGACCTTATTCACTCTGATGATCCTCGTCAGAGAATGGAGATAGGGGAGGAACATTTGGAAGGATAAAAGGCTGCTACCTCATTCATTGGGTTTGATGAGTGCTCTTCAGACATGTGCACCAAAGACTAAGCTATCTTCTAGAAGAAAATGAACATAACGGCACCTATCAAGGCATTATGGGCCAGATGTACTAAGGCCCATATTTAAAGCAGCACAAACTTAGAAAATACAATTGTATTTTCTAAGTTTGCGCCTCTTTTGCGTAAAAAAGCGGCGCAAAAGCGGCGCTAAAAAAGTATAAATATGGGCCTAAGTATTTTATTAGCTGTAAACCCTATGACTCACTACATTTTAGAGTTTGCGAAATATAAAACACTTTTCTTATTTTAAAAAAGTATTTAGTAAATCGTAAGTATTTCGGAATCACTGAATGGTGAAAAATGGTTACTGAATTGTTATTTGGAAGGGACGTGTTTTTGGCATCCTTTTCAAATAGTGATCTGGACCTGTATGTATCAATGGTTTGTAACTGTTATTCTGGTTACAAACCATTGAAAAGTCACTAAATTTCAAGCTGGGGTAGGGATACATTCTCAAATTGGTAAAGACCCTTTCCACTTTGGAAATTGGGGTGGCTGCTTCAGTGGGAGTATGCAGTGGTTCAGGGTCACTGCCAATTCTAATTGACACGTTTAAAAAATGACAACTTTAAATAAAGGTTTCCTTTGATAAAAATTATTCTGCTTAAAAAACATTTTCAGTTTTTGATAAGCAATCAAAAGCCTAGGTCCTACTGACCCTTCCACACCACTATTCCAGTGATTGTAGCCAGTCTAAGTGAATCACAATTTGCGTCCTAAATAATTCGTGTTTATTATGCAGGTCAGCACCTCACTATTAATCGCTATATTGCGAACCGACCTATTAGTACATAGATGGGGTCATTTTGTTCGCAAAAGGTCAGTGCACAAATTTAAGGCCGCTTTTTGTGAACCGAGTCTTAGTACATCTGGTCCCAAATATTGTAGTGGGGAACAGCAGCTAGTTAGTTTCCTTCACACACACTCGCCCCTTCATCGTCTTTTGTTGGGCTGTCACCATGAGACATGTGCTGACAGTTACGTTACAAACAGGGTGATCCACCAATGATCTCAGTTATGCAGGTGCAGTTCATGATGCTTTCAAGGTAATAGGAGAGCCTCACATGGTACGGTCAGCAATGTTAGTACAGGGAGAGAGACATGAGCAGCAGACTCAATGTATCAAGTTCCACCAAAAGATGTTTTTAATGAACTCGCGATGACACAAGTTTACTTTGTGTTTTTTATAACAGAAACTAAACACCTGCAGAGTACATCAGCCAATAAGATGGTTCATTTGATTCAACGCCTTTGTCTGAAATATGCTGAGGTCTTAAGTCACAAGTTTAAAACCCAACAATACTGATTTAGCATTAGAACCTTTTGAGGTTGCTAAACTAAGTGCCATTAAATTGAGTAATATTAACAATTTCCAATAGATATATCAAAATTGTGACATGAAACGACTTAATCAAAACTATTCTTTATTATTATGAGGAACTCAGCCAAGTTAGACCATAAACACTGGTTAAAGTTGCAAGGATCTCAGCAACATGAGCCCATTCCTCTGTATAACTGTTTATGCCACAAAAGTACATTCCATGGCCGTGGCAATGAGTGGACCTCCAAGCTCTCAGAGTCTATCGAGTTTCAAGTTCCTTTTTAAAGGTTAGTGACTGAACAGACTCTCTGCCAAACCTTAGTATGATCGAGTGACTGTTCGACATTAGAAGGAGCGATGAACCAACCTATCAGATGCATCCACTCAAAGGTTATATATTGTTTCGTCATCCTGTTTATGTCTGGCATCAGTAAAGGCCTTTTGATTTTACTAAAATTATAAATAAAATATATTAAGAGGGGCTTTCAGACAGCCCACTTTATCCACTAGTTTAGTAATGTGTTATTCACATTTTTCCACCCACTACTGTACACAACCTGGGGCAGTGGGGCAGCCCACTTCAGCCATTGGCTAACTTCATTTTCTTTCATGTTCTTTCACATGAAGCACATCTGCACACAATGTGCTTCCCTTCAGTGCCAGCAGTTACTATGGCAGCCTGTGCTTTTTGAGACCAAAATATGTTTGCTGTTAATCAATGTTTTCTTTTTGGATGTGGCGTTAGCCCAGACCTTTATAGTTACCAAAATGATATATAAAGTTTACTAATAGATGCTTTCAGCCAGCCTGTTCATCCATTAGTCTGTTATTTGATTCTCAATGGTCTTCCACCCATAACAGCGTCCTGCAAGGGGCAGTGGTTTAGCTTTAGCAGCCACTAAATACGCCAGACACCGTGGCAAGTTCCTGCTAGAAGAAATGTTGCACTAGCTGTAGTGCGCATGACACGACGGTGCACTCCATCGACGCGCCACACACAGAATTCAGCGCAATCCAGGCTCTACCAGGTATTCGGGCTCTACAATGCTTTCAGTCCACACCAGATGCCACGTGAAGAATGGAATAATGTCAGCACTCTCAAGGCTCACACTCCTCGCCCAACGGAATGAAGCCCACGGGGACTATTATCCTACTCCTCGATCTCCACGTAAATTACTCAACATTTACATGCAGGGCCTACAACAGGTTTCACTAACCATAGTTACTGATGAGCAGGGTTTCTAATGTTTCCTCTGTAGATCGTATTCCACATGTCTACTGTTTACCTTCTAGTATGAAGTGTTGATGAGTTAAAGGTTACACGCTGATCTTCAAGGCCCAAGTCTTTGCCAATGTAGAAATAACCTTGATTCTGTTTGATTCCAAATGACTTTGGGGCACATTTAAGAAATGTGGGGCTGCACCCTGGGCAGCACCATATTGCTTGTGCCCCTTGGTGCTCCACTTCCACCAACATGTGTGCGCAATATCTTAGATACAGCGCACCATGGCACAGAGAACGGGGAAATAGCGTCAACATTTTTGATGCACCAAATTTTGGCGCTAACCCTGAACAGTACATATGGACCAAATGTAAACAATGGCATGCCCCCGTTTAACGCCTGCTCTGAGCAAGTGTTAAAAGTGCTGAGAAAAATGACGCAAAGGAATCTCTTAGATTTCTTTTCGCCTTTTTTTCGGCCCCCTAATGAGAGAGCGCCCTCTTTGCATACATCATACATGGCGCATGCATAATGTACAGCGAAGGGTTACAAAGTGGAAAAATGCATGCATTGCACCACTTTGCAAATTTGACGTGAGGAAAAGGCCACCTTAGCATCAAAAATATGATGCTAAGGCAGTACTACTCCCTCTTAAATCAGGGCTTTTTTTCCAAGTCATATAGGTTAAATGCCTCATTCACCTATAACCTCCAACTGACTGCCTCAACTAACAGCCTTAGAACTAGGGAGCTCTAGTCCTTCTAAGACCCAGCAACGTTCTACACCAGACAGTCCATCCCTAGGTTCCACCCATCAGCCTCCCTGCCACCATCTACCGCACACCCAGTGTGTATTTTCACTGAGTGACGGCATTCTACTGTTTCACAAGGAGAACATCCACACACAATAAAGTTTTTGTATAAACATGGCAAATCAAAAGAAGCACAGTTAAAGACAAAACACTGGAGGCCAACACTACACCTATTTGGTTTGCCAGTTCTTGTTTAGATTAGGGCCAATAAGCATGCCCCAACAATAATGTTCCATAAAAACCATGATACAACCAGCATTGGCAAAGCATCTCTTAGGACATGCTCATTCCTCATTCCTTGCTTCAACTTTCCCATGCCCCAGTTCACATTCCTCACCCTTCATTCCTTATTTCTCACCCATAACTTATCAGTCCTCACCCTTTATCCACTACTTTTAATTCCCCCATTCCTCATAATACGCTCGTCACTTATGATTCCTCACACCTTATCCTTCAGTTTTTATCCTTAATCCCTCACTTGTAATCCCTATTCTCCACTCTTCTTAAGGGATTTCTACCTCGTCCAGTGCTGCATTCACTAATATATTGGCTACTTTGCAGGTTTCTCTTCACAACAACTTGAAAAAGCTATGGGCAACATTCACAAGAAAGTGGTGCATCGGTCCAGATGCGCCACTTTCCTTGCATCGCCTCTGCCCCACCTAACAACACCATAGTTGCGCTGTATTTACAATAGGGCGCACCATGGTGGTTGTTAGGACAATAGCATCAAACTTTTTGGCACTATTGTGCAGCTTTGCAGCACTAGAGTCAAAAATGTTGATGCTAGTGCAGCAAAGCACAGGGAGGCCCAATGATTAAAATGGGTGAATCATTTTAACGCTTGCTCTGAGCAGACGTTAAAAATGAAGGAAAAACAAATGGCACAGTGAAAAGTTGTCAATTTCACTGAGCCACTTTTTCAAGCGTCCCTGCGTCGGAACACCCACCTTGTATACATTACATCTGGTGCAGGCTTAATGGGCCCAAGGGTTTACAAAGTGGTGAATTGCAGGCATTGCGCCACTTTGAAGATAAGGCACGGGAGAAAGACCTCCTTAGGGCTTCCTTTGCGTAAAACAAAAATGATGCTAGGGAGGCACAAGGTGGCGCTAGGGGCTTGAAAATATGCCCCTATGTCTTTTTAGAATGTATCTGTTTAATCAGGAGCCCATTAATGAGCAAGCACAGCGGATGAAGCGTAAAAAAAAAGGTATGGGAACTGAAAGCAATAGGGGATCAGTGAATGTGGTGGAGAGGTCAGAGACCTGGCTAATAAGAACAAAATATTCTGCCACTTCTTTGATAGTCTTTCACCTCCAGGTAGATGCATATACATAAACACACACCTTAAATAAGAAATGGAAGTGCAGCTCTGGGTCGGTACTAATGCTCCAGCAACGTTTGTGTTTTTTTAACAAAAACAAGGGGAAATGTTTTTGTACATGTAAAAAAAAGATTTGGAATGTCGGTGCCAAAAGATCCCGCCCACTTAAAATATTAAACATTCCTCACCTCCCAAACCATCTTATTTCTCAAGCCAGGCCTCACGTTCCTTTTCTTACTCTCAGCTGAGACACTGATGAGCTTGTCAATCTGAATCGATCACAGCCTGAGGCGGACACTTCCACTTCTCAAATTTGTCAAAAACTGAAGACCTAATTTTCTACATATGTCTCCCGTCCTGCCACCCACTAGACTACACAGATTAAAAAATGTCCAATAGGCATAGAATAATTGGACAAATATGTTGCTGGAATCTCTGAACATCCATGTAGAGTGCCACCAGGCCTCTAACATACAGGCCCTGATTATGACTTTGGTGGACGGAAATGCCCATCAGCCAAAGTTCTGATGGGTAGGTGGCTGCCAGTGTTGCAATCTTCCCGCCGAGGCCATTACAAGTTTCCTGCTGGGTCAGCGGGAGGAAAATCAGTTTCCGCCTGCTGGCCCAGTGGAAAAATGCCTACAGCATTGCCTCTGGCTCGTAATAGAGCCGGTGGCAATGCTGTAGTGTGCAGGTTGCATCAGCAAACCAAGTGCATAGGCTGTTCAGGGATCCCCTGGGGCCCCCTGCACACCGTCTCTGTCAGCCTTTTTAATGGCAATGCTACTGGTATGAAACTGCTGGCGGGGAAGGGGGTTGTAATCCCCCTGGCACTGCTGCTTGCAGCACTCCCCTGGGGGATTAGGACCGCCAGGCCGTTGTGTAGTTGGAATCTGCCGGTGCTAGCGGTCCGACAGCACTACTACCGCTGCGGTCATAATATGGTGCATTGGTGGTGGTCTGACTGACACCACGACACTGGCGGTCATTAGACCACTAGGGTCATAATGAGGCCCAAAATGAATCCATTTCTCTGTCAGAGGTGATAAATAAACAGGCAGATGGTAGCTTGAGGTCATTGCCAACAAGTGAGCAGACCTAGTGCTGTTTCATATGGAGTCCTGTGCATGTATGCGACCTACCAGTGATTCATGTCAGAGTGCTGTGCACTTTACACCCACCAACTCAACGTACTGCTGAGGTAAAATTCTTCACTGCTCCTAAGAATGCAGGGCTACTGTGCTGATGCCCAAGCTGTGATACTTTACATGTCCCGTTTGCAATGGTCTACCAACTATCTATAATCTTAGCATGGTGGCATGTAGTATTTTGCTGGATGTAAAGTGCCATGATGCCCTCCAGAAAAAGTTCAGCATTATATGAATACCCTTGCGAAAATAAAGTAAAGAAATACCTATATATCAATTGACAGATAATCTTTACATTAAAACATTTGATTTACAAAGTGCTGCTTAAAATGGAGTAAAATGCTCATAATTTCAGATTTCTAGTATTACTTTCCCCATTTATTAGATGGAAGGATCCCATAACACCTTCCCTCTTCCCCACTTCCCTGCCTTGCATGACCACCTTCTTTACACATTTCATCAGAGTCACAGTAGTGGAGCTTAAGTGTGCCTGGGTCCGCCTCTGGTCCCTGTGTCCTTGAACCAGACCTATTTTGTACCCTCACCTGCAGTATGCATCACTGTCCAGCCCCTGCCATGTCCCTCGCACTGGTATACTCCTCATGCCCACTGCCTCTTTCTCTTTGTTGGACCTCGTTCTCGTGCCCTCAGCTAGGCTTCCAAAGATGAACCCCAAAGTATAGCAAAGCTGAAAATTAAATGACTTTGCAGAGACTTACTGTTATGTTTCTGATCAACTCCTTAATTACTATGAAGTAAAAAAAAAAATACTTTTGCCTGTAATTAAAAATGTATTATCTATGTTTAATGTGTGTTGCTGCACTGTAAGGTGGTTGGATGTAAATGAATGAAAAGCTTCCTAAGATGAAATGCAGACCCTCAAGTGTCTTCTGAATCTTCTCAGTTACATCCCTACCGCACATGCTGGACAGCGAAGGAAAGAAGTACAGTCTACCTGAGGAGGAGGCCACTATCAAAGGTGTGGTGATGTGGGGTATGGTGGTGCTTCAGAAGGAACAGTTGGAGAAGTAATGGGTGATGGTGAGGGTCAGAGATAAAATATGTAAAATGTCTTTTAAAATGACAGGCGAGATTGTTGAGGCCAGAAAAATACTTTCCATGTTAGGAGCAGATTTGGCGAAAGTGATCATTTTGGGGTTTCTCAATATGCTTGCAGGAATTAAACAATTTTGACAGAAGAGGTAGCTTCATCATTGTAACTCCATCTGCTCAAGAGCCAAAGAGGAGTGTGTGAAAGAAACAGATACCATTTTTCCCAGAAAGTGATTTCATGACAGCTGTTAAAGCCCCCATACTTTCAAATCTGGATGGTTGTAGGGTACTGCTCCACAGCTCTCTAGATTCCACATAGGCCTGCTATATATGCATCCTAAAGACCACAGAAAAGCCTCATGAGTTAGTCCCACACTGATGGAACACCATTAGACCCTTTTATGGTCCACTTCCAGAGGCGTTGCCTCCATGAGGGCGGAGGAGCGTCGCCACTCCTCTGTCAGTGCAGAAAACATGACAAATAAAATTGTAATAAAGCAAATTCTTACCATTATATTTTTATGCTGGCAGAAGCTAAGTCCAAGGGTGGGACCAGCAGCCTGGAGGAACAGTGTGCATTTCAGTTTAAAGTGAGCATGCCACTTTGGCCAGCAGTCTTGCGACAGCCAGCCTGACATGCACACTTTAAACACTCCAACCTTGTCTGTCTTAGACATGTACAGGTTATCAGAGCATGAAGGAGTGTCCAACCATCAAGCTCCAGCCAATCCTGGTGCTTCTTTCATGTTTCCTGAGCAGCATGAGAGCAGCACCAGGATTGGTAGAGGGGAGTTGGATGAGGCTCTGGAAGCCTGTGCTCGAGCCACTAACTGCCAAGAGGAAGAAGAGAAGCACTGAATGCAGTGGGTTAGTAAATCTTTTATTTTATTTTTCATTTACCTCACTGACAGGCACTACGAGAAACTCGCAATGCCTTCAGCCTCAACTCCAGGGCACTCAATGGCCACCACTGCCCACTCCATCTTCAAAATTACTGACAACATCCACAAAAAACATCACAGGCTTACTATCACCGGTGGCTGTCTCCACACCTGATGTAGCCAAATTTCACTTATGGCACCATGATCTTCTATATGTGACAGTTTAAGCTTCATATTAATTATAGCACTAACAGACTGAATGTGGAGACGTACTGAGAAGACGCATTAATGTGCATTCGTCTTAGACTGCTTACTGAATCCTAGGTGGTATTGAGATTAAATTACATGTTTGAAGAATTAAACTGTAATTATGTTGTATTTTAGAGTCTAAACTAATAGTCTGCATTGAAACAATATTGAATTTCATATAATAAATGTTTTAAATACAAGTGCAAAAACAGAAAAATGCAGTTCTGCATCACATTGATTAAAATGTATTTACAGGCTAATTTCATTTAAAGTTACTGTAACTCGAATGCTAATGAAGGCTTATTATTGTATACATTTATATTTTGTGCCCTGATGTCCTTTAGAAAAAGTCCAGCATTATATGAATACCCATGTGAAAATAAAAAAAAGAAATACCTATATATCAATTGGCAGATAACTTTTCCACTAAAAACATTTGATTGAAAAGGTGCGGTGAAAATTGGGTAAAATGCTCATAATTTCCGCTTTCTAGTATTACTTTCCTCATTTATTAGATGGAAGGCTCCCATAACACCTTCTCCCTTCCCCGCTTTCCTGCGCTGCATGACCGCCTGCTTCATGCCTTTTATCAGAGTCACAGTGGTGGTGCTCAATCGTGCTGGGTCTGCTTCTGGTCCGTGTGTCCTTGAACCAGGCCCATTTTGTAGACTAACCTTCAGTATGCATCACTGTCCAGCCCCTGTCATGTCCCTCGCACTGGTATACTCCTCATGCCCATCTTTCTCTCTGTTGGACCTCTTTCTCATGCCCTCATGCTAGGCTTCCAAAGAGGAACACCAAAGTACAGCAAAGTTGAAAATTAAATCACTTTGTGGTGCCTTACTGTTATGTTTTTGATCAACTCCTTAACTACTATGAAGTAAAAAAAAATGGCCTTTTGCCTGTAATTAAAAATGTCTTATCTATGTTTAATACGTGTTGCTGCACTACAAAGTGGTGATGCAATTCAGACACTAAGGGCCAGATGTAGGAAACTTCAATTTTGCGACTTGCAAATTGTGAGTCTGACCGACTCCCAATTTGCAACTCACAAAATTGGATGCAGAAAGGTGTCTCAGACACCTTCTGCGACTCGCTATGGGGTCGCAAAGACCCACCTCATCAATATTCATGAGGTGGGTTGCAGTTTGCAACCTCATAGCGAGTCCCTGCACTCACAGGGATGGTGGCCTGCTGTAGTCAGCAGACCTCCATGTCTGTGACTGCTTTGTAAATAAAGCATTTTTTTTTTTTCATTTTGCAGCCTGTTTTCCTTAAAGGAAAACGAGCTGCAAAATGAAAACTAAACCGAAACCATTTGGTTTCGTTTTTTTCAGAGTAGGCAGTGGCCCATAGGACCACTGCCTGCTCTGAAAAAATATTTTTTTCGGCATTCACAAACAGGCAGGGGTCCCATTGGGACCCCTTCCCTTTTGCGAATGAGTTACCACCAGTGTAACACTGGTGGTAACTGCGAGTTGGTTTGCGACCGCATTCGCGGTCACAAAGCAACTCTGAATTGCGATGCGGTCGCAAATAGGAAGGGAACACCCCTTCCTATTTGCGAGTCGCATTCCCAAATTGCGAGTCGGTACCAACTCGCAATTTGGGAATGAGCATCGCGTTCGGCCGTTTGCATGCCGCAAACTTCGATTTTTGCAGTTTGCGACATGCAAACGGCTTTGTACATCTGGCCCTAAGTATCTTCTGAATCTTCTGTTACGCCCCACCACACATGCTGTGCAGCAAAAGAAAGAAGTACAGTCTGCCTGAGGAGGGGGCTGCTATCAAATGTTTGGTGATGTGGGGTATGGTGGTGCTTCAGAAGGATCAGTTGGAGAAGCAAATGGTGACATGAGGGTCAGAGATAAAATGTATTAGAACGACAGACAACAGGAGAGATTTTCAAGGCCAGAAAAATACTTTCCGTGGTAGGAGCAGATTTGGGTGACAGTGATGTTTTTGGCTTTTTTGTTCAGTATGTTTGAAGGAATGAAACAATTTTGACAGAAGAGATATCTTCATCCATGGTCACTCTATCTGCTCAAGAGTCAAAGAGGAGTGTGTGAAAGAAAGAGAAACCATTTCATCCAGAAATCGACCCCATAACTGCCTCTAAAGCCCCCATAGTCTCAAATCTGAATGGCTGCAGGGCACTGCTCCACAGCGTTCTAGCTTCCACACAGGCCTGCGGTAAAAAAATCACAGAAAAGTCTCAAAAGTTAGCCCCACACTGATGAACACCATTGTACTCGTGGAAGTCCCTTTGATGGCCCACTTACAGAGGCGTTGCCTCCATGAGGGCAGAGGAGCGTCATCACTCCGCTGTCAGTGCAGGAAACATGAAAAGTAATATGGTAATAAAACACATTTTTTACCAGAATATTGGTATGCTGGCAGCAGCTGTGTCCAGGGTGGAACCATCAGAAGGGAGGAACAGTGTGCATTTCAGCTTAAAGTGAGCATGTCACATTGGCTAGCAGTCTTGCGACAGCAAGCCTGACATGCACACTTTAAACACTCAAACCTAAGCTGTCTTAGACAGCTGGGTGGAGAGCATGTACAGGTCCCCAGAGCCTGAAGAAGCATCAAACCAGCAGGCACCAGCAAATCCTAGTGCTTCTCTCATGCTGCCAAAGCATTATGAGTGCAGTGCCAGGATTGGTAGAGGGGAGTTGAATGAGGCTCTGGGAGCCTGTGCTCGAACCATTGACTGCCGATAAGAAGAAGAGAAACACCGAATGCAAGGCAGTAGGTAAGTGACTCTTTTATTTTATTTTTCATTTCAATTTAGCTCACTGACATGCACTGTGAAAAACTTGCAATGCCTTCAGCCTCAACTCCAGAGCTTTCACTGGCCACCAGTGCCCATTTCATCCTCAAAATTACTTACATTGTCCACAGAAAACATCACAATCTTACTATCACCAGTGGCTGTATCAACACCTGATGTAGCTGAATTTTAGTACTGTTTCTCATTTCACTGTGATCTTCCAAAAGTGACAGTTTATGCATCATATTAATTATAGCATTGCTAGTTTGAATGTGGAGAAATGCACTAAGAAGCCATATTAATGTGCATTCTTATGAGACTGCTTACTGAAACCTAAGTGGTATTGAGATTAAATTAAGTTTGAAGAATTAAACTGTAATTATTTTATATTTTAGTGCCTAAACTAATAGTCTGTATTGAAACAATATAGAATTTCTTATAATAAATGTTTTAAATATGTGTGCAAAACAGAGAAATGCAGTAATGCATCACATTGATTGAAATGTATTAACAGAGTCATTTCATTTAAAGTTACTGTAACCGGAATGCTGATGAAGGCTTATTGATACAGAATTTAGAGTTTGTGTATTAAAATGCATTTTATTTGAATGTATTAATATATTTTCCTAATTTGCCTACATTAGCCTAAGTGAGGCCTGTTAGGCCCTATATTTGTGACTTTGCATATAATGCAAGTCATCTTTCTAACATGTACCTTTCTTTCATGAATTCATTCCCATGTGAAGACTGGTTTGGTAATTAAAGTGTGAGAAAATGACCTCTGATGTAGAACATTCTGGACTGTGGTCTGACAATACAAACATTTGTTTCGACCTTGTGTGGAAGTACATGGATGGGCGCTGTTCTCATGTGAAACCGGGGAAAGCATGTGGATGTTTCAATTTGGAGTTGCATGATCAATTTCTATTGGATGTTGCCCCTTCAATGTCGAATGAACTGTTGCATTGATGAATCAACTTGCCTTATAAACTTTAAAATTTCGACCGTCAGCTGAAGTGAGAGAGGAAAGAAAGATCTGACAGTATCCCTGAAGATGAGAAGCAGAACCCCTTCCTTCCTGTATCCTGAATGCTGAGCCCCTTTGAGAGGGATCTTTCTCTCTGCCTTACTGACGCTCAGAGATTTTCTCCTTAACCGTAAAGCAGACTCTTGACTGAGGTCATGGTATGCTGATGCTTTCCCATTTAACTTACTTTTTGCCTGTCCTAGTTAGTAACCTGTTTCCAAATTCATTTTGTCCTTTTTTTTTTAACCACATGTGTTTGGCCTCACACATGTTATTCCCTCATCTGTAAGGGTTTCTCTTTGCCAACTAATTTGAACTTTGATGATTTGAACGGTCTTGATACTTGTTAAAACTGAGCAAGGTTTGTTCTCCATATATCAGGTTATCTTACTTATGTTCTGTATTGTCTTTGTTGAATGTCTATTTCTTTTAATGTTAGTATTTTGTCACCTTGGTCAACCCTTGGTGATTTTGAATCATTATAACTTAGGTGGTCATTATGACATTGGCAGTGACTGATAAAGTGGCGGTAATACAGCCAACAGGCTGGTGGTAATTACTGCCAAATTATGACTATGGCGGTGATCCCTCCCATAGACAGCCAATGTACCACACCAACTGCCAGGGAGTTAACACCACTGACCATGGCGGTAGCCATCAACAACCAGGCGGAAGACAAGGTACCACCCACCATATTATGACACAGCAACCCACCAGGATTTCTGGGGCGATACCATCTCCATCAAAACCCTGGCGGAAAAGAACACAGAAAACGAAAGACTCACCAACAAGTACACAGAGGACTCCGCCGCCACCATGGAACCGAAACTTCAAGTCTTCCTGATGCTCTTCTATGCCATGGCCCTCCTGGAACACCTATGCCGATGAAGACGACGATGGTGAGTACAGCCTCCTAGCACACAAGGGAGGGATGGAGGAAAAAGAGAGTGACACACACGCAGAACACACACTATTCACACACACCATACACAGAACCAGCTGCAGAGTTAAACCATCGTCACAGGACACACGTCAAAATGAAACAAGGGCCACAATGATCATCAACAAACACTGTAATCTGATGCCAACAGGCACCATATTGTCTATTCAAATATAAATGCAGGTGACAATGGGCAAAATGGGCCAATGGCCAGTCCAAAGTACAAAAAGGCCACTTGGCCACAGGGCACAGACCAAGGCCCAACTTGACTCCTGACAGTCTCTGGAACCCAGTGTTCAGAGACATCATGTTGGAAATAGGCAGGCACCACAGTCTCTGAAGTGGGGAACTTGCACACTGGTTCTGGAGGGGGCTCCATGCCCATATGTCTTTGATGGGGAGTGAGGGTTCCTGTGCCTCAGCTGGAGGTGAAGGCTGGTGTGCCTGTGCTGGAGGTGAGGGCTCCTGTGCCTCTGCTGGAGGTGAGGGTTGCTGTGCCTCAGCTGCAGGTGAGGGCTGCTGTGCCGGTGCTGGCGGTGAAGGCTCCTGTGCCTCAGCTGGAGGTGATGCCTGCTGTGCATCAACTGGAGGTGAGGGCTGCTGTGCCTCAGCTGGAGGTGAGGGCTACTGTGCCTGTGCTGGAGGTGAGGGCTCCTGTGCCTAAGCTGGAGGTGAGGGCTGCTGTGCCTGTGCTGGAAGTGAGGGCTGTTGTGCCTGTGCTGGAGATGGGGGCCCCTTACCCTCTGCTGGTGGAGTGGGTCTCTTGCCTTTCATTCGTGGTTGAGTGGGAACCTTCCCTTTCATTCGTCGTTGAATAGGAACCTTCCCATTCTTTGCTGGTAGAGGAGGATCTTTGCCAATCTTTGGTGGCAGAGAGGGATCCATGTGTCCCCTCTAGTGACAGGTCCCCTTGGCCTTTGAGATGTCACTTGTGTCCTTGCCTCCAGGATTAGGAGTTGCCTCCACTGTCCCCGTCTCCTGTCCCTTGCTTTTCACCACCCTAGTCCTCCCTTTTTGAGCCAGAGGTGGACTCTCAGTAGGGGTGGCAGCCGTCACACTCTGGGGCATCTTTGTGCCAGCAGCTGATGATTTAAGGGGAGCAGTGGCAGACTGTTTGGTTGAATTGCTGGGCTGGGTCGTTGGGACCTTGCTCTTACGGGCAGGATGGGAGTGGAGGGGGGGAAGAGGTTAAGACGTGCAGGGAAAAGCTTCGTTGGGGCATTGGGGCGGGATGTGGGAGAAGGGATGGGAGTGAAGGTTGAGGGAGTGGTTATCAGAGGTGTACGTCTGCAGGATTTGGGAGCAGGTGCATGGACAGTGTGCATGTGTGAGGTGGATGGCTGTTCGGTGTCTGAGTACGTGCGTTGTTGTCCCTCAGGAGGGTGGGCAGACAGGGTGGGAGAGGACAAAGGGGATGCGTGGATGGGTGTTGTGGAGGTGTCTGCAAGTACGGTGTGTGTGCTGCTTGAAGTGGTGATGGTGGTGGTGGCTGTTGATGCAGTGCATGCAGGTGTGAGTGAGGATGTGACTGTGAGGGAGAAGGAGGATGAGGAGGAGGGGGAGTCAGTGGAAGCAGTGGCTGTGGTTGTGTTGTTTGTGTGAGTGCATGTGGCTTGAAGTGTGCTGCCTGTGTTTGACTGTGCTACTCTTGTGTGATGTTTTCTGTGCATGCTTGTCTGTATCTGTGCCTGGGATGGGTTGGGGTTGAGGAGACTGGGACTGGGAAGTAGTAGTTGGAGGGGTGACGGTAGGAACAGGGACACTGGCTGCCATCAGAGAGGAGGCCAGAGCCTGAATCGATATCTGTAGGGCTGCCAACCCACCGTGGAAGCCCTCCATGTATGCATTGTATTGCTGCATCAGGGATGCCAGCCCCTGGATGACATTTACAATGGTTGACTGCCCTACAGAGATAGATCTCAGGAGGTCAAAAGCCTCCTCACTTGGGGCAGGAGGGCTGACTGTGACAGGGCCTGAGGTGCCTGGGGAGATGGAGATGCCCACCCTTCTGGGTGAGTGGGCACAGGCAACTCAGTGGGGGACTACTGGGAGGGCGGTGCTGGTACTGGGGTGGCGGCTGTACCTGTAACTAGGTGGTTCCAGAGGTGTACGCCACCACCAGGGAGCTTCCACCATGGTGCTCCCCTCTCCCTCTATCCCATCGGGCCCCTCGGCGTCAGTGGACTCTGCCTCCTGGGTCCTGTGGGATGCAGCTCCGTCAGTCCCCTGTGCCCCTGCTCCTCCAACAGATGATGCTAATGCACACATGGACAGGGTGACAGAAGAAAATAGAAGGGAGAGAGAGAAAGGGAGCACTGGGTCAATTACAGCACCAATGCCACAGTTGGCATACACAGTTGGCATACACATTACCATCACACACAGGGATCAGGATTGTGCACTATGCATTGCACTGGCATTCCATTGGCTAGGAGCCACAGCAAGATGAGGGCCAACCACCACAAACTGCACCTCTCCTGGGACCCACTAAGCCCTGTTTGACATGGAATGTAACCTAGCTAGGTTACTAGATTTTGCTATACACTGATTTACCTTGAGCTGGATCATGCAGCAATGGCTAAGCTGGCATTAAGGGTCACCCACTAATTGAAACCTACCACCAGGATTCCATGCAACCCAACAATTATTGTTGACATGCTCACTATACTTATTCTCCCCCCCCCCCCGGCTGCTGTCCTGCCCTCAAGCTCACATCCAGCTCTGGCTAGGCCACCACCAGTATGCGGGCCATCAGGGGGGTCAGCCTCCAGCAGGCACCCCGCCCTCGTTGGGAGGCCATCGCCAGCTGGGCCTCTGTGGTATTCCGGGCCCAGCGTCTCAGGTCCTCCCACTTTTTCCTACAGTGGGTGCTCTGCCTGCTATAGACCCCCAGGGTCCACACATCCTTGGCGATGGCACACCACAATGCCTTCTTATGATGGGCGCTGACCTGCAGAGGTAATACAGACAGAAGGACACCATTAACAATACAATCCAGCCTGTCACACATATGGCCCACAAATACCATTTCCATTGGCACACACATCACCTGGTGCCACCATGTACATTACCACCAGATATAACCCCCACCCAACTGACACACTGCTAACATCCCCATGCAACTTTGGCACATGAATCGTGCCCATTGTGTACTCACCTGTTGGTCCGGAGGCCCATACAGCTGTCCATACAGAGGTAGGACCCCATCCACCAAGCGCTCCAACTCATCCGAAGTGAAGGCAGGGGCCCTTTCCCTGGTCACATGTGCAATGGTAGGATCCAGACAGACGTCACAGCAGCACACGCAGTGGAAGTGTTTTAGACAGAAAATGGCAGTCACGTCCGTGACGGTGTATACCGTCACCGTCACCGGTGATCCCCATTGGCCACTGTACTCCATAGAGCCACATTATAGCCGATGAGGAATTGCTCACCGGCATAACCAGAACTCACACTCATTCAAAGGGAACTATTGGCACTATCAACTACATCTTATGACAAGCACCTCACTGAAGACAATAAATTAACCAAGTGTCTTCTATACTTGTGCATTATCCCAGTGTCTTAGGCCATGATGGACCCATCAATAACAACAACTACTTAAGACAATGTTTAGGAACATGCGCCACAATCAAACGAGTGTGACAACTCTGCACTTACGCTTTGCTGCGATGTTTAGGCCAAAAGCAATGCGAGCACAAAACCCTATTAGTAATCACACATCCGTCTCTCGCTGGAATTATGCTGGAACTTCATCCGTTTTTGCAACCGACCATGGGACAGAATTCGGAGTGGGCAAAATTTGGACTGGGCAATCGCATGGGACCAATCCTATCTTCCTAACACTATACTTAAATGCTTCTCCCACCTTATGGGACAAACTGTTCTTCTACTACCAGATCTGCCACAGCATTTTCATCCTTCACAGGAATCAGTACTCATAGAGGTCAGTGGATCTTTGGACCCTAAATAAGTCTATAGAACCAAATAACAAAGTTTCAATACAAATCAATTAAATAACACAGTATAGCAGATGTGGTCATTCAAGGAAAATGCCAGTCAGAAATGAGGTTAAGAAATGTTCTTGCAAACAAATCTGGCTTACCGCCGCAGTGACGGCCGCCAAAATACCATCGCACCATCATGACACACACACTAAACCAACAGAATAATTCCACACACACAAATCCGTCAGATCAAAGGTAAGTGGTAAAGTGTCAGTACGAACATCGACACCGTCACGCCAACAAAAAAACACCCTCCACATTGTGACCCACGAATCACCACGGCAGACATTCAAGGGCGGTAAACCATTGGCAGTACACACCGGCGCGGTCAGAATGGCCACCCAAAAACAATACAACACAACCTTGGCCAATACCAAAAACACACAGCTGACACTGATACACACACCACACCCACCCACCCACATCACTATAAAACACACACCCACATTACCCACAACCCTTTACAAACATGAAAAATAGCTAAGAGACAGAGATGCAAATCACAGACACAACTACACACACTACTAACACCCAGCCATCCGTCACGCACCCCACACCCCACACATTAGTCAACACCCTCTGCACAACAAACACAACATCCATGTCCCCACAAAGGCACCCCTGTTTCACTGATGCAGATTTGCGGTCATGGTGGAGGAGATAGTCAGGGTAGAGCCACATCTCTTTGGAGCATAGCTACAGCAAATCTCCATTGAAAGGAATATGAAGCTATGGTGGAGAATTGTGGACCGGATTAATGCTGTGGGACAGCATCCACGAACAAGGGACGACATCAGGAAGAGGTGGAATGTCCTACGGGGAAGGCACGTTCCATGGCAGCAAGGCACCAGCTCACCATTAAGAGGACTGGCGGTGGATCTCCCCACCTCCTCCTCCACAACTGACAGCATGGGAGGAGCCAGGTTTGGCAATACTGCACCCTGAGGAACTCACTGGCGTTGCAGGAGGACTGGACACTGGTGAGTCAACATTTACTACTTATCACCCCCATACCTACATGCCATCTCACCCCCTTACCCTGACTCCCAACACTCTACTCCATCTCACACAGTGCACCTAAACATATGACTAACCCCAATGCCAAGCCCTGAATGCAATACCCACTGCATGAACAGCTCTCCCAGCCCTGCATGTACACCCACCACCTATGCACTGCATGGAGAACTAGCAATCCTACTCATCACCATACACAAACAAAGGGGGCAGGGCAATAGCAAGGATAAAGAGGAAGCTAGGGATGTAGAATATGTCACAGACATGATGCATAATACATCACTTACATCCCTGCAGGTGCCTCAGCCAATCCTAGCCGTGAGTGGGTGCCACGGCTATCTAGTCCCCAACAGAAGATACCCCCAGTGATGACAGTAACTCTGGGCGTCTGGATGAACTTCCTGGCCCAACAGGGACCACTGGTCAGTCGGACACCCCAACCCACTCTCAGTCCACCACAGAGCCTCCTCCCTCAGTATCCAACACCGCACGTCCCCACACCTCTGTCCCCAGGAAACGTCAATCAGCAGTGTGCCCACCTGTACAGGGACTTCAGTCCACACCTCACAGCCAAGACAATCAGGGTCTTAGGGTTAGTGGCAGTGGGCACACCATTCAGGGGACACAGGTACAGGGGGACAGGGACATTCAGAGGACAGCTGTGGGCCGGGGGAGGACAGGCTCAGGGAACCGACTGTCTTGGAGGCACTCACTAATGTCCTGGGGGCCTACCAACAATCCCAGGACAAGATGGGCCAGAGTCTTGATATCATGCAGGAGAACCAGCGGCTGCAGGAAATACACCATCAGGAGATCAGGAAAGATTTGCAGGCCCTCAACACCACCATGGTCTCCATAGCAGGGGTGCTGGCTGATATGGTCAACATCATGAGGGAATATACAGTAAACCAGCAGGCCCCTTCTAGTATCCAGTCAACTGAAAAGCCCACCACATCTGCTGTAGCTAGTGGACAGGAGGCCCTGCCACAGGACCCACAGGCCACCAGCACCCCCCCCGCAAAAGCAAACCTTGTGACCCAGACAGATGCCAGAGACACTTGCCAAGACCAAAATCATCGCCATGAAATGGGGCCCTCCTGAATGTCCCCCTTGTGACCCAACCTGTCACCTTGTCCTCTTTGAACTGCCTTTGCTCCCCTTTCTATGGCCCCTTAGACACTGGACCTGTGCTACAAACAGACTGGACCAATACCCTGGACTTACCTCTACCATCACCCATTTCCATTGCACTATTCTGTATATAAATTTCACTACAATAAACACACTTGAACGCAACTTGAGTGGTAGTGCTTTATGTGATGGAAATGTGCAATTATAGTAACAGTTACATCTTGTGCAAATTACCTGAACACTGTGATAGCATACAATTAATGTACAATTAGTATTAAGTGAATCCTGTGTACGCATGGAGGATCTGTACCAACCAGAGTGAGATTTTTTGGTCGAGTTTCACTTGCTGTGTAATTAAGAAAGTCTACAGCCGGAAAGTGTATTTCTGTACAACTTTGAAGTGTTTGAGTTTCTACCCTATAGTGTGCAGACAGGTTATTGCTTCTTGCTCGCAATATTTTGCACTAGGTGTGTGTGAGCCACTGTGTGATAGACAATTGTGAAGCGACTGCATTGCTGAAGGAAGTGAGTGTGACATCATTGTGTGCTGCACTGGTATTGCTGGACCGTGCCTTGTTGTTATTAGTAAAGAATATCAAGAGTAAATAATTTTGGAATTGAATTTACTTCCTGATTGTATTGGAGCGTTAATGTGATTATATGAAGTTCTTTAAAGCATTAAAAATGTTATTAAATTAAAAGGAGTTGTGATTCTTCCATTTAGAGAGGGTATAAAGACACCACACTTACTGGAAGGTACTCCAGGTCATTATCATCTGTAAAAAAGATTTCATTCATATTTGTTGCTAGGGAAATGGTACAAGTCTACTAAAAAAGGAGGTGCATAAGTATTTCCCCATTACGGAACTTTTAATTGAGGAATTCTAGACAACTTGAGGATAGGGCTTTAAGAAACAAAAAACACCTCTGAGACACACACAATTCGATGCATTTAGTATTTATGAACTCATAGCACATCAGAACATGACAGCAAAGGTGAGAACAAAATGCAGAAAGCAATAAAGACACTTGTCGAGACAAGATAGGATGCAGAACAGAAAACTTTGGGAGCACATAAAGTTAAGGGAATGAGAATGTATCCAGCTATTTCTAGTGAAGATGGAGAAAGCACTAAACCCAAGGCTAAGAAAAGGACAAGAAAAGCAGAGCAGAAACGGATACCAAAGATAAAACAACAGCAACATGCAAGAGTGATTCAGATGATGAATTTATAAATCAGATTTTGTTAAAGCATCCGCCTCTGTTGAGATAGGAGCAAGAAGTGAAGCTATACAAAATGTAACCCCAAATGTGCCTACTGCTGCAGTTGCAAAAACCCTGAATCAGATAGTACCAGGTACACCTGCAAATTCAGTGACACAGAAGAAGCTATTAAAAGCTATGGGTCATTTTGTATTCAGATTTGTGCAAGGATTGAAACCACAGTAGAGTGAAATGATTCAGAAGCATGTGATCTGTTGGCAGAGCAAACCAAATGACGAGATGCTGCAGTACGCAAAATATGGCAGCAATGAATTGGAATTTCAGCAGAAAAAGTTGAAAGAGAAAGCAATGCTCATGCAACTGAAGGCTGCACAGACAAAAGTAGAGCACACAAATGATGCGGAACACTGGTGGCATGCAAGGAGTGCCACAGCAGGTAACAAATGTTATTCAGCCTAGAAGCAGAGGGCTTGGTGTTCAGGTAGATCAAAGTGGAGGTGTTGTTGATGTTTAAGCATTGAAGAGAACTAATCCATATCATGCATGCAGAAATGTGGGTTATTGACGAAGGGAGTGTCCCTTTAGTAATGTAAATAATCATATAGAGATAGGTCAAGTACAAAGCAATAATCAGGTTCAAATTCAGAGTGTTCAAAGAACTGAAGTGCAAAATATACATGTGTCTCCAGGACAGCAGATGCAGGTGCCACAAATCCCAATGGCTCAACAGCAAGTGAATGTTCCCCAACAGAATCTAAATCCAATTGCAAATATGAATCAGATAGCATCAAATTTTCCCTTAATGGACCTGAGTGATGAGACATTTTGAGAAATTCTTCAAGTAGATAGCTCATGTGATGAGCGTTGCATGATAGGTGCATCCTTAGAAGAGAAGTAGATCAACGGGGTCCCTATGTAAATCTTAATGTCATTGGTCATGATGTGTTATTCCTGGTTGACACTGAGGCAACACATTCCATTGATAGAACAGCAGAAGTACTAAATTTGCCCCTTTCAGGAAAGAGAATCCAGGTTGTATGAGTTGCAATTAAACAGTTGACCAACCCTATAACAGAATTTGTCGCTGTAAAAATAGGTTCATTTGCAGATGAGCACCAATTTGTGGTCTGTGATTCAAGTCCTAAAAGTTTACTTGGATGTGACCTACTGTGTAAGCTAAATTGTTCTATTAACTGCACACTCTGAGGAATTACAATCCAAACAAATGAGAAAGGTGTGCCCTGTAAAATTATGAAGCAGTACCCAAGTGTCACATTGTACCCAATGCTCACATGTAATGAATTGCCCAAAGATTTAAAAGAACAGTGACTCCTGAGGCTTGGGATTTTTCAGGAAAAGAAATAGGACTCATCAAAGAAGTTGAACCTATAAGAATTACATTAAAGCCAAATGCAGTATATCCAAAATCTCCCCACATAACATGACAACTGAGTCAATTGCTGGAATCACTCCCCTCATACATTATTTAATTGATCAGGGTTTCCTGAAAGTGATAATTGTTAGTCATTTGTAATCCTCCCATTCCAGGACTGTGGAAGCCTAATGGATAGTACCACATAGTCTGGGACCAGAGAAAAATCAATTTTATTGTCATTCCATGTTGTCCTGTGGTACTGAATCCTGCAGTGATTTTATTCCAAATTCCACGTGATGCAGAATGATTTACCATGACTGATTTGTGCCAAGCCTTTCTCTCCATACCATTGCATGAGGAAAGCCAATTCCTCTTTGCATTCAAATTTGGCAGTCATGTTTTGGCATGGTGCCAAGTTCCACAAGGGTATACTGAGAGTCCTTCAATTTTCAACCAGATCTTGAAAAATAATCTGGAATCGCTTACAATGCCCTATCATTCAGTCTTAGTGCAGCATATAGATGGCATATTTGTTGCATCAAAGACACAAGAGGCATGCACAAGAGATACTACTGCTCTCTTGAATCATTTAGGAGAAAATGAACAAAAGGTTGCCCCAGCCAAACTACAGTATTGCAAGAAAGAAGTCCTGTACCTATGTCACCACATTGAGAAAGGTCTGTGGAAAGTGTCACAAGAAAGAATCTCAGCAATTATGAAAATGAATCCCCCGCCACTTAGAAAGAAGGTTGGATATTCTAAGGAATGGTTGGCTACTGTTGCCAGTGGATTCCAAACTTTTCCATTTTGGCCAAGCCTTTACAGAGGTTGACCCACAAAGACCTGCCTGGTCCGGTACCATTGGATAACAACTGCATACTTGCCGTCACAGAGCTGAGAGAAAGCCTATTTCGAGCCCCAGCTCTGATAATGCTTGATTATAGCACTTTTTTCTCTGTTTTGCTGTTAGAGGTATAGATGTGCTCTCTCAGTTTTGACACAGCTGCATGAAAATGCAAACAAGCCTGTTGCCTATTTTTCTGACACATGTGATCCTGTGGCTTCTGCTACGCCTGGTTGTTTGAAGGTGGCTGCAGGTTTGAGCATCAGCAATGAAAAGTGCAAAGGCATTGCTATGGGTCACACTGAATATTTTTATTCTCCACTGTTTTGCGATATTGTTAACCTGGACCTAGACACAGTATTTACCAGTGCGTGATTGACCTGCTATTAGTAGGTCATTCTCGCCTCTCGGAACATTAATCTTAAGAGATGTACAGTTTTAAATCCTACAACATTTTTGCCAAACCCTGCTGAAAATTTTAATAATTCTGTGGATGAGATTGAGCATGACTGTCTCAATGTAACTGAACTGTTCACCAAGCCAAGACTTGATATTCAAAACATTCCCCTATCTGAAAATGTCTATTTCATGTTTGTTTATGGATCCTGTTTAAGAGATAAAGATGCTAACCTGAGAGCTGGCTGCACAGCCTCAAGTGTGATTGAAGCCTCCTGGCTTCAAGGAGTCTTTTTTGTTCACAAAGCAGAAATAGTTGTTCTTACCAGAGCATGCTGTGTTACTGAACGGCTTAAAGTAACAATCTTCACTGATAGTCAGTATGGTTTTGGTGTTGTTTATGATTTCAGACAGTTGTGGTCCCAGAGAGAGTTCATGCCCTGCTCTGGGTCACCTATCCGCAACAGTGATAAGATCTATCATTTGTTGAATGCATTGCAGCTGACTGCAAAAATTGCTGTTGTAAAGTGTGCCGCTGAAGAAATCTACTGACTATGAAACTAGGGGCAGCTCCTCCACAATGATCGAGGGGCGTCGCCCTCCCTGGCCAAGAGCAAGGAGATGAAAATAAAATTATATTTTAATATTGTTTTTTTCCATCTGTTGGCTCAGCCCAGAGTACAGTGAGGGAAGGGGTCAGGCCACAGGAAGTGGGAGGGGGGGAGAGTGCACCTAAGTGCGCATGTGTGTTTGGCCAGCTATCTAAGGTCAGCAAAACACACATGCACACTTAGGTTTCTCCAGTCCGCCTATGTTGAACAGCCGAGGTGGAGAAACTACACAGACCCCAGGGCTCTGTCTGAGTGTCAGTCATTGACACTCACACCAAGCCTCACACTGCTGTCATGCTAGGCTTAGCATGAAAGCTACAGCAGGATTGCTGGGGAGCCTGTGTTGGTGTCCCAGTGAATGCTGGGACACCAGAAGAGGAGGTGCGAGCGAAGCAGCAGGAGACGGCAGATGGCAGCGACAAAACCGTAGGTATTCTTCTCCCTTATTTACCCAGTCCCCATCATCCCCTTGCTCCCCCCATCACATTAGCAGCTGTATGAAACTTTAGGTAATACATATGCTGATGAGGTTGTGAGATATTGGGCCCTAAGCCTTCCTTTAATGGAGAATGGAACAATGATACAACTGATGAGAATAGTCAAAATGTCATGTTAACTGTTGTTGAAACATGAGAGGAAGTTATAAGGTTGCAGGAAGAAGAGCAGCAAAGTTGGCTAGAGCATGATGTGAGAAGAGAAATGAGGATGACATTTGGGTTTCAAGTGATGGAAGGGCAGTGTTGCCCAATAGCTTGTTTTCACCCATGGCCAGACATTTTCATGGACAGGCTTAAGTAGGTAGGAATGCAGTGATCACAACCTTCAGACAGACCTGGTTTAACCATAGATTAAGAGTGATTGCAGAAGCCATGTGCCACAGATGTGTCACATGCCAGCAGATGAATGTAGGAAAACACATAGTTGTTACACTGAGTCATATAGGTATATCAGGAGGACCATTTAACAGGATGCCGCTGAAATTCATAGAGCTTCCTGTGTGCAATGAACTGAGATAAGTCTTATTCATTGTATGCATTTTCTCACACTGAGTTGAAGCCTACCATTCCAGGAGAAATGATAGTCTCACAGTGAAAAAGCTGTTACTTAGGAGTTGATACCACATTTTCATATTCCCTACTTTTCTAGAGTCAGATCTGAAGAACCTACTTCAACACTGAGGTTCTGAAATTATTGCATTCAGCATTGCAAGTTGAGCAAAGATTACTTTGCAGCTACAGACCTGAGGCTTCTGGCTTGTTGAGCAAATAAATGGTACTCTGAAGTCTAGACTCCTGAAAGTATGTGCATTCACCACTTTCAACTGCCAGATGCATTGACTCTTGTCTTAATAAGTATGTGCAGTACGCCCAGCAGAAAGACTGGGTTGTCCTCTCATGTAATTATCATGGGAAGGGTTATAAGGTTTCTAGCAGTGCCTGTGAACACGCTTGTCAATGTTACCAATGACTTGGGGATGGACTGACTGTCCAATGTGATTCGTTCTTGGTCTTCTCAGGTTGGAGAAGCTACAACACAGCTACAGCAGGAGCTCTTGGCCTATGTCCAGGCGAATGGGTTATGCTGAAAATCCATGTAGTTAAAACATGCTTGGAACAGCGTTGGAGAGGCCCTTATCAAGTGGTTTTGGTAACCGCTACAGCTTATGCTGGTCTCCCTTACTGGGTGCAGGCTGGTCACACTCGCAAAGTTCCAGGTCCCCTAGATGATACAGCACCTGTTCCAAAAGGGTCGGTTACAGTGAGCAAGAGGGATCAGGGTAGTCAAGCTGTTGGGGCTGGGCTGCTACAGCACATGTATGGTCTGAGGGGGAGGTCTGAGCGAGTTAGCATCAATGGATGGTACAAAAGGGTTGAGAGAGAATTAGTTGACTCATGTGAGCTCAGATGCTGATGAAGGACCAGTTGCTGGAGACAAAAGAACTGTACCAGGAGACAATGGCCCTCATTCTGACCTTGGCGGGCGGCGGAGGCCGCCCGCCAAAGTCCCGCCGTCAGGTTACCGTTCCGCGGTCGAAAGACCGCGGCGGTAATTCTGACTTTCCCGCTGGGCTGGCGGGCGGTCTCGTTCAGACCGCCAGCCAGCCCAGCGGGAAAGAGGCTTCCACGATGAAGCCGGCTCGGAATCGAGCCGGCGGAGTGGAAGCTGTGCGACGGGTGCAGTTGCACCCGTCGCGTATTTCACTGTCTGCGCAGCAGACAGTGAAATACATGTAGGGGCCCTCTTATGGGGGCCCCTGCAATGCCCATGCCAGTGGCATGGGCACCGCAGGGGCCCCCAGGGGCCCCGCGACCCCCCCTACCGGCATCCGGATCTCGGCGGTCCGACCGCCGGGATCTGGATGGCGGTAGGGGGGGTCAGAATCCCCGCGGCGGTGCAGCAAGCTGCGCCGCCGCGGAGGATTCAATGGGGCCGCGGTACACTGGCGGGACCCCGCCAGTGGTGCCGGTCCGACCGCGGCTTTACCGCCGCGGTCGGAATCCCCATTGAAGCACCGCCGGCTTGTCGGCGGTGCTCCCGCGGTCCTCTGCCCTGGCGGTCAAAGACCGCCAGGGTCAGAATGAGGGCCAATATGCCAAGTGAGTAAAAAGTGCCAGCTGTACTAGTGCCTCCGAATTTTGCTGAAGAGACTGAAGAGTTAAGTCAATGTGACAGTGATTCTGAGGGTCAAGTAAGCAGGAAAAAGAAAAAAGAGTACCAAGGCGAAAATACTCAGCATCTGAATGGACATATTTTTCTGTAAATTCCTAGGAGAAGACTTTGCAACCTTTTGCGTGAACAATTCAAATCCAATTCAATATTCTTGAGTTTGAAATTGTGGTGGAGCTGAACTTTGAAATCTCATTGCAGCTGGAGGAACAAAGACATTACATTTTGGAGGTGATTATTAGTGGTTATGAGCTGTGTTTTTATTAGAGACATTTGAACCTTTATTTGTAGCCTTTTAAACATTTGCAAGTAGAGAAAAGTCTTGATGAACTTTCTAGAAGCTCAAAGAACCTTTGTGAATAAGTTGAACTTTTGAAGAAACTATTTTTGATTTTGCTTTGCTCACCAATAAAAAGAACTGAAAAGAGACAGTAATACATTAAAGCAGCTTTGCCTTTTTGATTTTTGATATTTGAATTCAAACTTTTGGTCTGAAATTAGAGAACTCATGGAGTCGGATAGAAATAGAGGTAGTAAATGCAAATACGAGTATGGGTTTAGTGGTTGTGACAGTTATCATGATTATGTTATTGCTCATTGGATTGAGTTTACCCATAACAAGTGATTCAGAGAAAGTAATTTCAACAGGTGCCCCCAGTTTAGCAAATCCCATAGCAGATCAAGATCCCTTGTAGAATGATGAGAAATATTTACACACTGATGGTTCTAGAGGTGATTTATTCCCAAATGTATATTATAAACTGTTGTATGAATATGTAGATACCATGGAAGCTAGAAATTGCCATGTATGCACACAAATGCCTTAATTTGAGCAACATTGCTAAAACAAAAAACATTGACATAGTGGGTGGTTTCTTAGAACCTGAATTGACCTTTAGTACAGTTTATAATCTGACCTGTATTCTTACCATAGCACAAGAGTTCATTTGACAAGTTGAGGAAAGGCAAAGAGCTATGAAGCTAAAATAGAAAAGGGACTATTTTTACAAAATTTGGAAAAAGAGGAAACACATTCCACAGCTGGCAATTGAGGATTCCTGGCTTTAGATTGGCAACATGTAGGGAAGCTATGTGTACATACACCTAGATCCAAAACTGACACTCATTTTGCATGAACTAGTGAATGTAGACATGTGTTTTTGTTTAAGAGTGTTTGTACTTGTTTGTGGCCAGGTGTTTATTACACATGTGGAAAGAATTGCTATTACAAGTCACCAAAAGGCTGGTATGGTACATGTTACCTGGGAGTAATTTTTCCAAAGATATATCATGTGGACCATTTTAATGATCCACTCTGTAATGACAAATCAAATTCCAGAGTCAAGGGAGGTGCCAGGTCATCAGAGATCGTAGAACAGTGGTTCCCGACCTTTTGACTTCTGTGGACCCCCACTTTGGCATTACTGGATCCTGGGGACCCCAACTGAATCATTATTGGATTTCAGGGACCTCCCACTGAGTCATTACTGAAAGCTGGGGACCTAATCTGATAATAATATTAAATTTTCCAAGCAGTCGCAGAACCCCTGAGGAGGCTTCGCGGACCCTCAGGGATCCCCAGAACACAGGTTGGGAACCCCTGTCTTAGAAGATATTTTTGGTGCCATAATTTCATCCGTAGGTGTCATCTTGAATGATCTAAAGCTAAGAAAGCTGTCAACCCTAGTAGATAAGTTATCTACACACACTGCAGGTACCATAATATTAATAGACCCAGAAATGGTTGCCAAGAGATCAATGGTTTTATAAAATTGCCTTGCGCTCAACATTCTTCTCACAAAGAAAGGCAGAGATTGCAAAATACTGCAAGCCCAACAGTGTTGCACTTACATTCCTGCTAATAGTAAGGAGATAGGAAAATAAGGTGCAAACATGACTGAACTGAGAGAGGACCTAAAGAGGTTAACAGCAACAGGTGCATGGGAAGCAGTAGGTAATGGTTTTTCAGCGATTGGAAGGTGGTTTACAAATATAGGGAATGGTATTTTTTTAACCATTTTATGGTCCCTATTGATTGTGGCTGTGTGTGTTGTAATTTCAGTAGGCCTTTACAAATTGCACAAGAAGCTGAAGGAGAAGAGAGCCAAAAGTAAAAGGAGCAAGGAGTAGATTAGGATGGAATCTAGAAGGAGCTAATATATAGAAGGAGCATATATTATAGTAACATCAAGCAGTTAAAGGAGTCCAGAAGGCAGTACCTGGAATAACCTCTGAAATTTTGAGCTGTCTTATTAAAAATGAGAGTTGGAGTATTTTGTGATAGCTTGATTCGCCAACAGAGAGTGGACTAAAGTTGCTGAATTTTAGTACCTGTTCCTTATGTCACTGGGATCTTCTATACATGACATTCTATGCATCACATTAATCATAACACTAATAGTTTGAATGTAGAGGAGAGAGGCACTGAGAAGCCATGTTATTGTCCGTTCGTCCTGATGAATCAGCTTGCCTTATGAACTTCAAAATATCGATGCCCAGATGAACTGAGAGAGAAAGAAGATCTGACAGTATACCTGAAGCTCAGAAGCAGAACCTTTCCTTCTTGTATCCTGAATGTTGAGCCCCTTAGTGAGGAATCTTCCCTTCTGCCCCTGCCCCTTTGAAATGCCTTACTGATAATTAGAGATTTTCTACCTAACTCTAAAGAAGACTCTTAACCTAGCTTCTAATATGCTGATGCTTTACCTTTTTACTTACTTTTTGCCTGTTTTAGTTAGTAACCTGTTGCCCAAGATTACCCTTTTCCAAATTCTTTTTGTCCTTTTTCTTCTTTTAGTTTTTTGCCTGCATGTGTTCAGCCTTGAACATTGTTCCCTGATTTGGCTAATCTGTAAGGTGTTCCCTTTGCCACTTTGGTGATTTCAACTGCCTTGATACTTATTAAAACTGAGCAACGCTTGTTCTCCATACATGAGACTACCTTACTGATGCCCTGCATTGTCTTTGTTGAATGTCTAGCTCTTTTAACTGAGTACACTTGAACTTATTTCATTGCCTTGGTCAACCATTGGTGATTTTGTATCTCTATAACTTTGTCCTGAGAATTGCCTACATGACTCTGAACTTAACCTGATTTCCAACTGGAGTTTTCCTTGTATGGCCATATTGGTCATACTGTTCGATTTAATTGGTTTGTATTGAAATGTTGTTGTTTGGTTCTACCACACCATTATGCAGGATCCAAAGATCCATTAACCTCTATGAGCATTGATTCCTGCGAAGGATGAAAATAGTCCGACACACCCATAGCGAGGATACCATCAGACAGGTGACAAAGAAGTGTGTCAAAGAAAATAAAGACTATCCAAGATTTGGAATGGCATCCTCATTGCTGACAGAATAGCCAGAACTCTGCTCCTTCTTAGGAAAAAGCTGAAGACATCTCAAACAAGACAGATAACCCTTCAGTCTTGTTACAAGTGTACAGAATAAAATGCACTTGTAATTAGATAGACAGGATTTCTGTCACTTTTGTGATGGAGTAACTTGTCCATCAAGCTCTAAAACAGGCCCATACAGCACTATTCTGAGTTTGGGTCATAAATGATATTAGAACATTCTACACATTTTTGCTGAACATGAAGCATAGGAACAGTTATCTTGTTTCACAAGTATTATTTGAGCCTTGTCAAGGTGCAATGCTTCCTTCTGACCAGTGCTGAGCGTGCTGAACAATAGAAAATGTTCTTGATCACCAATAAGTTCCCTTTTTTACCCTGATTGTTTGATATGTAGAAGCAGTAGAAATCATTTGGTATCTTAACCTGCCAAGAACCGATCTGTAACATCTCTACACTGCTTGATTGGCCAAGCGAGTTTATGAAGAAAAACATTTTATACCTTTTCATGTATATCGGCACTAAAGATACATTTGGGCCCAAAAACCTCATTTACGCCTGCCAGGTACTAAAAAGAGATTCCTGGTGGGAATAAATGTACTCAACACAGCAGATTTCTCCGCCACTAGTGCATTGAAATCCATAGTAGTAAATCCCAGTTGATTCAGGCAGACATCTAAATCTCCCCCGTACTTTTAGGATTCATTGGTGAATAGAACCCATAGCTGTCTAAAGCAGAGGAGCAAACGTTAACTTACCAGTCACGGCTCATGCTCATTGAAAGGGGTGGGTTGGTGCCCCCTGTGGGGCTGTGGGGCATTACATGAAATGAAAAAAAAGAATAATAAAAAAAAGTACCTCCGCTCCTGCGACGCGCCACACGATTCCTCTCCTCTTCCTGCTCGCTCTTGCACAGGCTCCCAGCCTGCCTTGCGCCCAATCCTGGTTCTGGATCCCAGACAGACTGGGAAACTGTGCAGGCTCTCTCCAGCCCAGCAACAGTGTTGCTGGGCTCGAGAGAGCCCTGTGAGCATGTGTGTGTGGCCGGCCCAAGACGACCGGCCAAACACACATGCCCTGTGAGTGGGAGTGCTGAGCACTCCCCCTCACTTCTCCATCACCCGGTGGCCCTGCCCCTTTCCCCAAAAAAATTATCATAAACACAGTTTACGATAGTTTATGGGAAAAAGGATTACAGCTGCCGCTGCGGACGGAGGGGCAACCCTTATGGAGGAGACACCCCTGTAACCTACACAGATGGTTTTATTTTGAAGGTACTATTGTACCCATCATTACGTCAGGGATTTCTGCGTGCCTGGTGCTACTTCCTCCAACCCTTTCTTTTATAGAAGTGTTTCCTTTTTTGTTCAGACGCAGCATGTCCCTCTAGAAGATTCTCAGCCATTGTTTTGCTCTCCTTGAACTGGCACCTGGCATAGCACCAAATATAATCTCTTCAGTTCAGTCTCTGAATATTCAGTCCGCCAGACATCTCCAACAAGCCAGAGATATCATTAGTTTGCTTTCTAATTCATGTGGGTGAATTAATTATTGTGCGGGTTAATTACTTAAGGTTGGTTTCCCTATCCTCCTGTACTGCAGAGCTCCAGCTCACACACGTCTACAATACCGTTGTTAGGCCAGGCAATTACCTCCTGTTCAAATTAGATTATTCAATACATTTTAAATTGAGTGCTCATACACTGTGCAAGTGTGTGTGTACTCTCGGAACATCAAAAGGTTCAGTGCAGTCTATGATGTCACATACTAACATACTTATAGAAACAACACTGGTGCTGCAACTGGGCTACTGATGTTGCACTGTCTTTGTCTGAGCAATGCTGCATGTACCAGATATTCTTATGGTGTTCTGTTAAAGGGATACTATTGCATTCTTATTCTTTCGGTGATCACTGATGCTGACCAGAGCAGAAGCCTCTAACGTAGAAGAGTTGGTACAGTGACCAGCCTGACAATTTCTAAGCTTGATTAACTAGTGTGACCATCGACTCAATGTGTTAGCTTATTGTGCACCCACACCCTATTCTTCCAAAACATGGAAATGCTAAGAATCAGAAGGCCATATTTACAAGAAATGATGCACTGCTGCATTGCATCTGCCGGGTGTCAAAATGACTTGTGGTTCGTTACAACAGAATTCTGCGCCATGGATGCATCAAATTTACAATACGGCCCATCATTACGTAAGGATCATGGCTGTGTGAAAAAAAGGCCACATCTGTGTGCACCATGTCATAGGGAATTCGGACGCCTCTGCTTCAAAAGTGACGCACGGCTGACGTGGCGTGTTAAGTGATGCTAATTGGCCCAGCATCACTTTTGAGTGCAGAATGCATAAATAAAAGTACAAAAAATTATGCTTCATTTGAAATAATGGCACACTTCACAGAAGGCAGCCATGGAGCAGGCAGCAGGCAGCAGGCAGCAGGCAGCAGAAGCAAGGGCAATAACCCCAGGACAAGCCATGATGTCCATTACAGACTCACAGCAGAAGAAAAAAGTGCAACTTCAGTGAGGAGAATGACATCTTGATAACTGACATGACAGAGCACCAACATCAGCTCTTTGTCACCTATAAATTGTCACTAGGGAGGAAAGAAGACATATGGCAGTCCATAGTGGAGAAGGGCAACAGTGTGGGAACAAGTGAAGACGACCGTCACGAACTGCAAGAAGTTCTGCCATGATTATAAGCGCCTGACAAAGGAGAAAGTGGCCAATAACCCGAAGGCAGCAATGCAGACTGGTGGAGGGATCCCAGTGCCCCAGGAGGAGCTTGATGCCTTGGAGGAGCAGGTGGCAGCTTTCATTCCAGTCATGTGGGTGGCTGGATTACCAGGACATGACAGGGCAGCACACGAGGAACAACTACAGACACAAGATAAATATAAACAATGGGCAATGTGGGCTAAAAGGTCATGTTGTGCAGTGCAGTCAGCTATGTCCGGTGCTCCACTGTACTGTCTGCAGGACAAAGGGCAGGAATCTAGCTCATGTTCCATTAAATGACACAAAAATGTCAATCATACTGCCCAATTATAAGTTGCACAGCTCAGTCAGGCTCGGCCAGGCTCAGTCACATTCATCCATTACATGTGAGACGTGCAGCATCTGGCCAGGTTCTCCATTGAATATTGGCATGTGTAATGGAATCCACAACATGAGTCACCTGGACTACAAGTCCCACAATGCAAAGTGCAAAACATGGGGTCCAATCACAAGGCATGTAGTGCGGGGCAGTGCTGCAAGTCACCTTGCTGTACTGCCTTGTGCCACATGAAAAGGTGAGGAAAGGGCCATACCTACAAGATAAAGTGCAGTCCTGTTCTCTCCTCCTGCTCTGTGGCACAGTGGGCTGGATAGTGCCGATGCAAGCACCCTTGCACCATGTTGTAAGGTTGCCTGCGTTGCAGACATGATTGTCCCTGTACAGGAAGGGGCACCTTCCTGCACAAAAACAATCATGTCAGGCTTGGTCCTCTTCCTAAGTGATGCAGAATGCAGCACACATGGAAGGAGGAAAAAACAAGGAGAAAAAAAGATAACACTCCTTGTTACGGCTCCCCTGGGGAGGTGGAAGATTTTGTTGCATTCCCCGGCCCACATATCCTTGTAAATCAGGGATTGCAACAAAACTCATTGGTTTTGCATTTGAAAACCCATTCCAACGCCCATGGGATGCCCTCCTGACACAGAGTAAGGCAATACAGTGAGTTGGGCTGCCTTTCCTCACTCCATATTTACAAGGCCAGTAAAAGCCACATAAAGTGGCTTTGTGTGGCCTTGTAAAAATGGGTCTGAAGCCTGCTCCACTGGATCGGTGGTGGAAGCTGCTTGAAAATATGCCTCATGGACAGGAACAACACATCATGCATTGACACCTGAACCCTATACAACCTGATGGTAACAATGTAGGCCAACTTGCACCACAAGGCCACTGTGTCTTATATTGGTCCATAAACACATATTTGCACTGTAAAGGAAACCAAGGGCATGTGCTTGTCAGAGGAGAAACAGCTCACCTGAGGGGGGGGCAGGTGTGGGGTATGTGAAGTATCAACACATAGGAACATGCCAAGAGCCACATGTATATCAATTGGCATGACAATACATAGCACACAGCTGTCCTGATGTGTGTGGTGAGACAACACAGGTTGCCATGGTAAGGACAACCAGAACTCATGGCATGTACTAAATCTGACTGGATCAGGGTTACTGCAAGTGATGCACATCAGAGGACCATGTGTGTTAAAACAAAATCTGATGTGTGGCTTTTGTGGACCCATGGCTGTGCAGTGCATTGTAAGTGCTGGCTGAGTAGGTTAAACTACCACTGTAACCGAATGGGGAGACATTGCATAGCAAGGAGGTCAGAATTGATATATGTACCGCAAGGCAGCCAGATCAATACACATGCACTGCTGTGTCTGACAGTTTCTCAATTGTATTGCAGCTGGGAAGGGAAGACAGAGAAGAGCCCATTTGGGTACAACATCCTACATGTGATGTAATCCTGTGAAGATCTAGCATGTGGCAGGAGGGAGTCTGAAGAGAAATTGTCTCATCATGTCTCATCATACTACATATGTCTCAATGGGAGGATGTGAAAAAGGGATCTGTCAAGGGACATGAAATCCAAACTACCACCACAAAGGGAAGAAGACAGCTCTGGTTGGAGACTGAGGTGGATGTGACCAGTCATGTTGCAAACCTGGGTAGATACATGCAACCAATTCCAGCACTGCTAACATGAGGGGTACAGCTTGACCCATAGACCTCAATAACAGCCAGACAAGTCAATACATTAGATATGGTCACACATATTGTTGGTGTTGTAGGCACATGCGAGTCAATGTATGATCTGGGTTACATCACTGTGTAGAAGTCAGTTGAGTCACTGGCAGAAAATGAGGAGTGGCAGAGGAGGCATATACAAGTTCAAGTTACCGGGCCTGAGTCAAACGATGTGTGATACTATGCAGATACCCAACTCTGGCAATTATCAACTGGAGTGAGTGGCAGTCCTAGCAACCTACCTTGTGTGAATGTGCTCATACCCTCAGATTTGGTATACAGTGCACACTGCCCACAATGATGAATCCAAAAGCCTATCCATTCAAATCAAATGAGGAGACAGAAATGAGAAATACATGGTAAGTATATGCCCTCACACATTCCTGCAGTGTAGCAAGGGTGTTTGGTATATAGAGTTGTGCAGGATAACCCTTGCATCAATGCACAATGTACGTGCAAGTCAGAATAACAAGCTAGAGTGCCATAGTGTACAGTGTGAAACCCAGATGGCAGGATCATTACAAATTTGTGACCAAACCCACATCACCAGCACCCGAGCAGTATGCTGAATACTGGCCACATGGATTGATGGCACCCTGGGGATTAGGTGAAGTCTGAGCAGTAGTGGTGTCAATATGTTAAAACACAACCACTATAGGCATCATGAAAAACAATGCAAATCACCTTGGCAGATATGGACCTGACATCTTCTCATACATCCCCGAATGGTAGGCCCAGTGACTTGTGTAACTCTGTTGCAATATGTGCCATGAGTCAAAAAGTCTACCTTGTCACATAGTGGTTGTAGTAAGAATGCAGAGATACTGCCATATGGAAGCCAACTAGAGTGCATACATTTGTGTAATAGACATCCTATGCATAAATGTTGTATTGAAAGTCAAATATTACTAAGTCAGATAGACATATCAAATTACTCATGTCAACATGTAACATAGGACACCATTAACATTTCTCTCTCTCATTGCAGAGGATGTACCAACATCTCCTGAACAGCTGCCTGTACGTGATGACTATCTGTCTGAGGATGACAGCCTGCCAACCATTGACCAAGGCACCCTCTCACAAATCCTGACCTCTTTTGACACAACAGTACGAGTTGTGAAAAGGGCAGACAGATTGTGGGGTCTCCAGAGGATCAACCCATCACCCAAAAAACACTGCCTGCCAGTCCACCCCTCGTCCTAGACTCCGGGGACCCCCAAGTAGAATTCCAACGTCATGTGGCAGGAGTCCAGTGGGAGATGCTATATGAGGTGCAGCTGGGGATGGAGAACATGGCGGTCCGTAGGTGCCTCAGTCCCAATAAGGACACCTCGGCCGCTATGCAAAACACCTACCCTCCGCCTTGTGGACTCGAAGAGTCCTGGCTGACATCGCTGGTGTCATGAGGCAGAGGCACTAACAACTGTCCTGCCAAAGTGGCACCAGTGAGGTTGCTAAACAGCTGAGGGCAATCCGCAACATCTTGGAGTCCATGGAGTGGAAGCAGAACACATACATCACCACAATGGGTTCCTTCCACCCTGTCCTGTAGGCTGTGTTGGCAAACCATCAGGCCCTTCTCAATGCAGTGCTGACTCACTTGTTGGCACAGAGAAATGCTGCTGCAGACTGGGGATCCACATCTTCAGCCCCTGATATGTATGTGCTGCCATAACTTCTAGCACCTACAACATCCCCCACAGCAAGAAGCACCACACACATCAGAGAAACAAGATGTGGAATTCCCCTTGTTCCAATGTAAAAAAGCCTGGTAGCATTTGCCTGTGCCAAAGTGCCGATTCCTCCTTTGCTCAATGCTGATGACCATGCCAGTGTACTTCTCGACTGGTACTGTCCTCAATTTGCTGTCCCACCTGTTGAACTCACCCATTTGTGGACTGTCAATGGGGCCTATCTTCCCTATTAGCAATTTGTTAATTTGTTTCCTCACTGAAACATTCCTCTCCTCCACATGTCACATGCAGTGTATCCCCCATGGACTCTGGACATTCAATGGCTCAAACAAACTTTTGGGGTTGATGGGGTTGCATAATAACTGTGCCTGTAATCCTACAAATGTTTGCATTTTTGCATATGTAAATAAATGCACTGAGTTCAACCGTGTGTTGTATGTCTGTGGGAGTCTGGACTTATTAAACCATGATGGATTGTGTGAGCCAGACACACCTACTACTCCACAAAGGGACATGTTTGAAATAGAGCCATGGACAAAGCTACACAGGCTAAGGGAAATATATTTGATGACACCTATGTTTATGTAGATGTAGACTAGCAAGTAGTTACTGAAGGTCACAAGCATGAAGTGCAACAAGTTGCATTCAGTCAATGTTATTGATGAATGAAGTCACACCAATGGTGGGGAGCACATCAGAGCACATCCATAGAGACTAGCCAGCAAACAACACTGCTGTGACAAGCAAATTATGCAAGTGAGAGTGTGTAAGGCTCTGGCATCAGTGTGTGACCCCAAATTTCCTTGACTAGTGACAGCAACAATGGTTTGAATCACCATCCCTCCAATGCATGTTGCTTGACTTACACACACAGAGAAAAATAATGTGAATACCTGTTTAACCCTGTTAATCCCTTCACATCAAGAGTGCTACTTACAGTGCACAATTATGTTTGTAGATCGCTTATGTGATTCCAAGCCCAACTTGAGAGATTTCTCTCCTTAGGGCTTTCATCTAGACACACGTCTACAAACATTGGAAGCAAAGTCTACTGCATATACTTAAGCAGATATGATAACTCCTACACAGTAAATCATGAAATAGACTTTTATGTAGAAAATATTGATATTTATTGTAATTATAAAACTTATTTTGCCTAAAAGTACCGAAACTACGCTAACTTACTTATCTAACCTAAACTACACCTAAACTAAACTATGCTATCTAAACTACTCTACCTTATCCTAAAACTATGTGAAACCACCTTAACCTATCTTACTCTATACATATAACATGACATGTTAAACATCAATCCTTCATCACCCTTAATACACATATACATCTTCATACACAAAAAGCATAAACTACACCTATACACAAACCACCTAAACAGATAAAGCTAAACAAAGATGTTTGTTGTATTTTTAAGTTCTTTACTTTTGTTTATTAAGCTACATATCCTAAACATCAACCCTTCACCCTCTATATAACCTACACACCTCTATACCCAAATAATGAACCAACCCCACCTAAATATCAACCTACTATACCTAACGTAACCAAACCTACGTCTACACTAACTATGCCTAAACTATGCTATAAAACAGTAGATTAAAGCTACAACTGAAAACATGAGGAAGAGAAGAAAGGGTCCTTGTGGCCTATAATTGCACTATAATTCTGTCCACAGACTAATGCTGGGTTTGCAATAAATGTATCAATGTGTCCACCTTGTGTTCCAGGGCTGCCACCCGGAGCTTCAGGTCCTACACATCTTTCACCATGTGGTGTCCAAGCGTCGAACCATGTCCAGTGGGTTGGGAGTTGTGCAGTGGTGGTCCTGTGAGCTGACTGGTGGATGTGTTTGGCATTGGGTCTGAGGCACCTCCCTGGTCCGCAGCAACATCTTGGCTTGGGCCTAGCTGAGCATGTGTGACTGGGCCCTGGAGTGTTACGCACCAAGTGCCGGCTACCCTTTCCTCCACAAATTGTCTTGCCATCCTGCGATATTCTTTGGCCATGGAGCGATGTGCCTGTATCAATTCTATATGGATGAGGTGCTTCTTTTTCTCCTCCGGGGTCATGTTGTCTCTAGGTGAGGAATGAAAATCTATCAGACTAACTAGGAACTGTGTCAATCATTTAGTATCAAACATCAGATGTGGCATCACTAAAACCCAGACATCTTCTGCAGTATAAAGTGACCATCCATCTACAAATATATTTTCTTCTCCATATTTAACAAGGCCAAAGTACACAGATGTTGCAAATGTTGGCTATTGCAATTGCATTGCCTGGTCAAATCCAAGTATAACCAAGTCAATACAGAGTATGCTTAGGAACAATGCTGTTCTATGCACAAGGTATGGTGTACATGTCCCTAGTAATTGATCATTTGGGTTCCTTCTACAGCCTGCAATGGATTTGATTCTATGGCCATTAGCAGAGGTAGGATGACCAATATATGGGAGGTACATGTATTGTGTCTCAACATTGCGTACCTAATATGGCAAGGACACAACTCCGGAAACATTTCTATATAGAGTTACTATGTCCCTAGTTTTTGAAATATGAATGGAGGCTGTCTAGCTAGCTCACATCAAACAGAGATGATGGATACATCTCTCACACTGACTGATGTAAATACCTGGCGGACCATTCCATGGCTCATCACCTGCAGGCAAAGTTATAGCATGTGTCCCTGTAAATAGCCTAGTACCTGCCCCTACATGTCACCTATTAATGTTACCTTTCTGCATATCATTACTCAGCATATCCATGTGATCGGTGTGTACATGCATGATGTACATCTCATATGCACAGGTATCTTGTGATGTAACTAGCAAGCGTTAGCCAAAGTGCAAGATTGGGTGACTTTCTTTTGCAAGCCATTGTGGCTAACACCACCAGAATGTGGATTGTGAAATGGACTGTCGGATAACAACGCTGTGCAGATATTCCTTTGGTTTGCATTTCTGGTAAAAAGACAGTGCAAAGGTATTACTATGGATCCAATATTGAAACGGGGCCTTAGACAGCACGAGTGAGGCCTTCAACTGCATTCCCATGTGTGGAATGCTAACACCTGGGCCAACTACACTTACCCATTCTTTCTTCACTAAGGTGTGAATCCCCACATCCTGTGTGGACTTGCCATCCATAATGTACGTAGAATGCAATGCGGACGACTACAGTAGCAATGTGTATCTGACATGCACTTGGAAGGTTAACCATCTCAAGTCATGTTTACCTATTAATCCGCTCCCATATACATTAACAGACTATGACATCTTGGTCACATCTCCTCTGTCACCCCATCTATCATGAGGGTTTGCATAGACTGGCAATCCATTCACCATGACATTACTCAGACTAATGCACATACAGCTTTGACATTTTTTATTTATGATGTACCATGTCTGGAACAAATTATTCCATTGGAATTGGGATGCCCATTGAATATTTCATTGCAAACATTATCCAACATCACACACAATCCTTGCACAAAACATTAACTATTCAGGTGACACTCACTGGTAGCATCCGGATCCTTGAAGCTGCCCACCTCACCCGTTGTGTAGGGTCCTGGTCCACCTACAAGACATAAAATGGTACATTGCACTGTGAATGTAGAACTCATAAACTGTGGACATAAGAAGCACAGTACATTGATTTAGCAATTGTCTATGTAAGTCTACATGTTGAACATAAAGCATATGGCACAGCTGACATGGCTTAATAATGCACATAGGTAAGGCATGTTGAAATGTACGCAGATATGATGGACCTAATCATGCATCTGGTGCTCAGATTGTGAAACAAGTACAAATACATCACTACTTACAAAATGGCACAAGAGTGCCTGCTTTGGCGAAAGGCACCAATTTGTGTGCATGCAAAGGCAGAAAGGACAGGAATGTATGACCCAGTCCTGCTCTTTCCTTTTGACACAAGGCAGCGCAGCAAGAAGCCTTGCTGAACCACCCAGTGCCAAAAATTAGGAAATTAGGCCTATAGTTTGTCACACACATTTGTGTGTCAGTAATGACCTGAAATTCCCTGTGACAACACTACCCCACATTGCTGATGGGGCAAGAAGTACTTCTGGGGCTGGCATGCACCACATGGTGTGTGGGCTAATCCCAGCCCACTGTTAAAATGCCTCTGTGGTATGCTTTTTCTTATCAACATAGCTCAGTGGAAGCATGGCATTCTCACCCTAAAACCAATGTGACCCTAAGAGTCATTGGATAAAATGTATATATTAGCAAAGAAGACACAGCTTTAAACTCACAGCATATGTGTACTTACCAACAGCTTCACCCACTTCAACTCCAAGGTGATCAAGGAAGTCAGCCTAATGGCTGACCACATCGGCACAGCGACGCTTGAGTTAATGCATTGTGCGGTCAACCTTGAAGATTCTTAGCAGGTGCTGCTGTTCCTTCTCCTACTGCATCTTCCTGTCCGTCCTGGGTTGGATAGCCCTGGCAATCAGGTTTGTAAGGTAGTGGGTTATCAGCCACAGGAACCCCCCAAACTCCTGCTTAGACATGTTGCACACTCTGCCCCTTCCAGACATATCCCTCCCAAAAAACAAATACCAATAAACTGCCTAGAAACCTTCAATTACCCGTAACAATACAGACCCCCGAAAAGAAAGACTCCTGACAATACACTGGAATAAACAATACAAATAAAATTGTAATGCACAAAATAGGCTTTAGGGGCACAACAGGGACAGTACAGATGCCAACAAGATCAAAGAATAGCTCCAATCTCTGCAGAAACCACAAGACAAAACCCCTAGCAGGCTCAGACAAAATGAATGTAAAGGAAAGTGAAAATTACTTCACACTTCCTGGTTTGCAGCATTGCAGAACCATTGCATCATTTCCTCAGCAAATGGGGCACATTTTCACCAAATGCGTTTCTTTTTTTTTACACTTCCATGGAAAAATAGGCAATGTGTGATTTGTACACAAGGCATGACAATTCACAATCCTGTATTTTTGAGGCATCAGCTTGGATGCGTGGCATCCGGCTGACACGACAGGTGCAATAACTTATGCATTACGCTAATGCATCTGTTTAAAATGATGCAATGGGCCAAATGTGTATTTTATAGTGCAGTGTGTTCTGCAAAGCATGTAAACAATTACAGGAATCAGTGTATTGCCTGTGAATATTTTAGATGACATGCTTGATGTCTTGGAAAATGTTGCGTGTTGACGGTGCACATATGTGTGACTTCTTGCATTACTGGGGCCCTATTACGCATAGGGCACACTTTCTTAGTTTGTGCCATGGCACACCTTACAAGAGGTGAGCGGTGCGCAACCTGAGAAAGTATACCCTATTACAGTGAATCCCTTCCCCCAGGGCTGCTGTAAACTTGAGCTGCCCTTTGGGCAGCATATTCAAGTGTAAAACAAAGTGGCTTTTGTAAAGCTGCTCCATGTTGCACTGTGCAGGCGGCAACCTGTCTGCACTTTTATGGCAGAATACAGATCCCCTTGTAGGGGGGTGTAGTGAGTGACTGCACCCACCTGCAAGGCGATGTACAGAGTACCCCCTTCCTTTTTAATTCTCTACTGCCATTTGGTGCCATGGATGGGTGACAACAGTGGTGCAAACATGAAGCAAAATGGTTTGCAATATCTCAATGAGTGATCAGAAGTGGTTGTCATTAGGGGCTCATATATAAGGGTCCTGACCTGCAGGAGAGTCACTTTTTTCAAAGTTGGTGAGTGGTCATATTTAAGTAAGGCAAAGCAGTGTAAAGCACTGCATTGCTTGACTATGCATCAAGGAGGTGTTGCATGTGCCTTGCAGTGGGTGAATACATACAAAGCCAATGGAATTTGACATTGACCCTGGTTATCAGACTCACGTAAACCTAGTGCAGTCCAAACAACATACACATCCCCAGTAGAGGCGTAACAAGGAGAAATCCTTTTTTCTCCCTGGGTTTACCATTTCCATTTGTGCTGTGTTCTGCAGCACACAAAAAACATACTCCATGGATGATTGATGTGCAGGGCGGTGCAATGAGAACTATAATGCAACTTGACATCAGATTGGGTAAAAGCATAAGCCTTTTCTATGGCACAAGGTTTACATTTATAAGTTTACAAGAGTCATTGTGAATATCCATGGGTGTTGCCTTGCGAACCCCCCCCCCCAAAACCCCTGCAACACACCTATGGCACAAAGTATACAGAGACAGCCTATTTTGGTGCCTTTATTTACTCCATAGCTATGAGGCCAGGATGAGCCACTCTGGGTGACGTAGTATGGCCTCATGGATATGGCTGAGAGGCTTGTGCCACTGAGGTCCAAAAGCAGAGGGACATCAGTGGCTCCAGCCTGTGGTACATAAACACATATCTGTATACATTGCTATCCTAGGATGTCTTGTGGATGCATTACCCACTCAAGGAGTGACATAATGCATTCCCTGAGTGACATACACTGGCTGGTTTAGCCAGTCTACAGTCTATATGGCATCCATGAAACAGATTGACTGTCTAGATTTGCAATGGATGTGGCTAGGCATATATGACCAACTGATAGCTGAGGGTCAGGTCTGGCGCCAGGTTCTGGTCTCCCCCCAGCAAGACAGGCATATTCGCAATGCGAGGGCAGGCGTCTGGAAAGGAGTACCAAGAAGTGGGTCATGGCCATAGTGGGGGCATGAATGGATTCTATGATGCTAGTCCTGCCAAGGATACACAAATTAACGAAAACCCAACAGCCCATCTCGTTCACCCATGTCCAGAGAACTCTACAGGGGGTCTCTTCCTGATGAGGATGGTTACTCTACATTTCTTGGAACAGTCTTTTGAGGGGGTGATTCTACTTGGCTCAGCAGCAGATCTACTAGTACTGATGACAGCATCCACCTACTTTGAGGATGTCTCTGGGGAGATGAGAGTGTCCTGCAAGAAGGCTCTCTGGGGGTCATTCTGACCTCGGCGGTAAAAGGCGCTTACCGCCGGTCAGAAGACCGCCATAACACCGCCGCGGCCGCGGTAAACCGCCACGGTCATTCTGACCCGCAACTGGCAAACCGCCAAAAACCCGACATCCACAAAAGTCTGCCACACCAAAGGTCAGCGAAAAAATGGCGATGAACAAACCTCCACCGTCATGCCAACAGAAATACGCCCATACCATTCCGACCCACAAATCCACGCGGCGGTCTTTCAAACGCGGTATTCCATTGGCGGTACACACCGCCGCGCTCAAAATACACACACACATAGAAAGCTCAGCCACATTGGTCAGTTTGAAACACGCACATCTGATACACATACTAACACCACTCCCACACACCCAACACAATATAAAACACACACCCACATCACCCAGAAACCCCTACGACCCGAAATTATTGACGAAGGCTAGAGACAGAGCACAGAATAGACAATCCCACAACACAGAGGCACACAACACCATCACCCACGCAGAATCCACGCACCAAACACCACACACCACCACACGCACCACACTCATCACCACAAACACCACCCAACACCTCATCCACACCACCCCATGGCACCCCAAAGACACCCCAGGTTCAGTGACGCCGAACTCAGGGTCATGGTGGAGGAAATAGTCCGTGTAGAGCCCCAGGTCTTCGGGGCACAGGTGCAGCACACCACAATTGCCAGGAAGATGGAGCTATGGCAAAGGATAGTGGACAGGGTCAACGCGGTGGGACAGCATCCACGCAATCGGGATGACATAAGGAAGAGATGGAACGACCTACGGGGGAAGGTGCGTTCCATGGTATCAAGGCACAACATTGCGGTGCAGAAGACTGGCGGCGGACCCCCACCTACTCCCCCAGAATTTACTGCATGGGAGGAGGAAGTCTTGCACATCCTGCATCCTGAAGGCCTCGCAGGAGTAGGCGGAGGAATGGACTCTGGTAAGTCAAATCTTCACTACTGCTTACCCACCCCAACCCCACCTGCATGCTAAATCATACCCCCACCCTCACCCCCACCCCCATCACACCAACTCCTAGCAAAAGGCTCACCATCACAACCCACCCATCCCAACACCAAGCCCTGCATGCGACCACAAAGCATGGACACGCATCACCAAAGCATGCCCACTGCACACACACATCACCCCCACAAGCCACCCTCACAAAAGCCCCCACAAGGGAATGCTTGCACTTGGGTACACGGACACCCACCCATCACACGAAATGCCACACACAGAAGCAATAACCATACCTTTATACCCCTGCAGGACCCGAACGCCACCACACCGCCACGGAGGGTCCAGAGATGTCCATCCCACCCCCAGAAGAGGCCCCCAGCGATGACAGCAGCTCTGCCTCCCTGGAGCCAGATGACCAGCCCGGCCCATCGGGGACCTCTGGACAGTCGGTTCCCCACAGACAGCCACAGGCTACACCAGACCCAACCCCCTCTGGGAACACCAGCACAGCTCCCACCCAGCGGGCCCATGCCTCTGTTTCCAGGACACGTCAATCAGAGGTGTGTCCACCACTACAGGGCACCCAGGTTGACCCACCACCCCAACAACAACAGGGACCTGGGGGCAGTGGTAGTGGGCACACCGTCCAGGGGACAGAGGCCCAGGAGCACAGGGGAACTGGGAGGGCTGCTGTGCGACAGGGGGGGGGACAGGCCCAGGGAACCGACTCTCCAAGAGGCCCTCTCCTCCATCATGGGAGCATACCACCGCTCCCAGGAGACGATGGTGACGGTACTGGCCCGGTTCCACGAGATCCAGGCACTGCAGGAGGAACGGTACATGGGGTTCAGGGAGGAACTGAGGAACATCGGTTCCGCAATGGGGACCATCGTCGTGGCCCTTACCCAGATCGTCACCACATTGCGGGACCATGTGGTACCCCAAAGGGCCCCTGTCACTAGCCCAGGCCAGGAACAGCCTACCACCTCCACCGGCGCTAGTGGACAGGAGGACTCCACACAACGACAGGCCACCAGAACCCCACCTCCTGCAGAAGAAGAACCACCCCGCAAGCGGAACCTGAGATCTCACAAGAAGACAGAGTAGGATTGCAAGACCCCCGCCAGCCTAAGATACCCCCTGATGTCATCCCACTGTCCCACATTGTCACCCTGTCCAACCTTGAACTGCCCCTGCTCCATCCTTCACCAGGCATATTGACGATGCACCTGTGCGACTGAGAACTGGACTCTGCCATGGACATTACTCCACCCCCACCCATCACCGTTTTACAATCATGTACCTATATGTAGCACTTAAAATAAATCACTTATTGCACTTAAAATAACAGGAGTCTGCTTGTATTCTTAACAAATGAATTACACATAACGGTGCAATAATGTCCAGTTACTTTGTGATGACAACATACCAATTTCAATAAGCTTTAGTCCATGGGCAAACAAAGCTGAAGTCAGGCAGTTGGTCATACAGCTCTGAAAAGGGAAAGGAAAGTCACAAATCAGTTAACAGGAACTGGGGGGAAACACAGACAGTGGAGACGCATGAGGCCTTAAGTAAATGTAAAATGGCGTTGGTGATTCTTACCTGTGTGCTACTGAAAATATTGTTGTATGACTGTATCCCTGTTGTCCGTGTCGTCCCCGTTGTCTTCCTCCTCTTCACTCTCCACAGGCTCCACAGCTGCTACAACACCACCATCTGGACCATCCTCCTGCAGAAAAGGCACCTGGCGTCGCAAAGCAAGATTGTGAAGCATACAGCAGGCCACAATGATATGGCACACCTTCTTTGGTGAGTACATTAGTGATCCCCCTGCCATATGCAGGCACCTAAACCTGGCCTTCAGGACCCCGAAGGTCCTTTCTATGATCCTCCTAGTTCGCCCATGGGCCTCATTGTACCGTTCCTCTGCCCTGGTCCGGGGATTCGTCACTGGGGTCAGTAGCCACGACAGGTTGGGGTAACCAGAGTCACCAATTAGCCACACACGGTGTCTCTGTAGCTGTTCCATCACATAAGGGATGCTGCTATTTCGCATGACATACGCATCATGCACTGACCCAGGGAACTTGGCATTTACATGGGAGATGTACTGGTCAACCAAACAGACCACCTGGACATTCAGCAAATGATAACTTTCGGTTTCTGTACACCTGCTCACTTTCTTTGGGGGGAACCAAAGCCACATGGGTCCCATCAATGGCACCAATGATGTTGGGGATATGTCCAAGGGCATAGAAATCACCCTTCACTGTAGCCAATTCGGCCACCTCAGGGAAAATAATGTAGCTCCGCATGTATTTCATCAGGGCAGACAACACTCTGGACAAAACCTTAGAAAACATAGGCTGAGACATCCCAGATGATATGGCCACTGTTGTCTGAAAAGACCCACTTGCCAAAAAATGGAGTACTGACAGAACCTGCACCAGAGGAGGAATCCCTGTGGGTTGGCGGATGGGGGACATCAGGTCTGGCTCCAGCTGGGCACATAGTTCATGTATAGTTGCTCTGTCAAGCCTGTATGTAAGTATGATATGTCATTCTTCCATTGTCGACAGGTCCACCAGCGGTCGGTACACGGGAGGATTCATCCTTCTCCTCGCAAGTCCCAGCGGACGGTGCCTAGGAAGGACAACATGGAGCACAGAGTCAAGCAACCCACAGGTTCGTTCACACAGCTTGCACAGTACACGAATCGCTATGCATTGAAAGGCTTGTATGAGTGGCAATGCAAGGCCTAGGCCTGTGTGACGCAGTAGAAATTATGCCATGTGGGCCCTTGAAATGGCGGCTGCCTGACCTGTGAAGTGTGACAGTGGGATGTGAGGTCACTGCGCTGGCGTGGCACACCGTGGCGGTAGGCGTCGAAGACCGCGGCGCAAAGCAACATTGGTTAACATTGAACCCTATGGGTCTCAGGAGCCAATGACGATGTGAGCCGGCGGTCGCGGTACGCACCGCCGCGGTACGCACCGCTGCGGGCGTGACCGCCATTTTCTATCTGATTAATCACTCGAGACCTGATCATCCACAGGAGAGGACCTATACTGCAAGTGCTGCTGTGACCTCAGTCTGGGAGATTAATGGCAGCTGCGACTGGGGAAAGGGCCCCTGCTTTCACTTCCGAAGAATTGGAGAAACTTGTTGATGGGGTCCTCCCCCAGTATGCGCTACTCTACGGTCCTCCAGACCAACAGGTTAGTACACAGGGTGCACGTTGAATGGGCTATGCCTGTGTTGAGTGGGGTGTATGTAAGATGGTGGGGAGGGGAGCGAATGAGGAGTGCAACGCACGAAAGATGAGAGCATGTGCCACATGGCAAGGTTGGGGAGGGGGGGACCACTCACATTGACCAGGCAGAAAACTGATTTGATTTCCTTTACCACCCTGTACATGTCACATAGGTCAGCGCCCATCAGAAGATCGACATTTGGCGTGCCATTGCCAAGGACGTCCGGGCCCTGGGGGTCCACAACAGACGGGGCACCCACTGCCAAAAGAGGTGGGAGGACATCCGCCGCGGGACCAGAAAGACCGCCGAGTCTCTGCTGGGGATGGCCTCCCAACGTAGGAGGGGTGCCAGCCGCCAATTGACCCCCCCTGATGTCCCGGATCCTGGCGGTGGCCTACCCCGATTTGGATGGGCGCGTGAGGACATCACAGCAGACACAAGGGGGTGAGTATCAGCACATTCTGCTATCTTTGCGCGCAGTGAAGGTGTCTGGGTGGGGAGCATTCTGTAGGCTAGGCCCCTCCGTTAGACACGGCCCTGTGCCCCCGCCCCCCACCTCTGTAGGGTGCCAAGTACAGCTATCCATGGTCCGGCCTCACCCATGTGTGCATTTGTCATCCATAGACCTGTAGGCCTAGTCACAATAACTGAGTAGTGTACCCCCATTGCGCGGCCTAGTGCAGGGGGCTTCTGTGTCTGTCCTCTCCGACAACGGTGTTGCCAATGCATGCACTCAACCTGTCTTCATTTCTCCCCCCCCCCATTTTCTTTGTCTTCCTGTTCATGTGTGCATTAGCATCATCAGGTGGAGGAGAAGTGGCATCGGCGCACGAGGGAGCTGCATCTCACATGGCCCCGGAGGGCCATACAACAGACTCCGAGTACACCAGTGAGATGGAGGGCGAGTGGAGCTCCACAACGGGGACCCGTGGAGATGTCAGCGACACCGACACGTCCTCGGAAGGGAGCTCCCTAGCGGTGGCGGCAACATCCGTGCCCACCCCCACAACAGGTACAGCCGCCACCCAGCGCACCAGCCCCGCCCTCCCAGCAGCCCGTCAGCGTTCGCTCCGTCCCCGCTCGCCCAGGAAGGCGGGCATCTCCTTCGCCCCAGGCACCTCAGGCCCTGCCCCAGTTACCCCTGCTGCCCTCAGTGAGGAGGTCATTGACCTCCTCAGGACACTCATTGTTGGGCAGTCTACCCTTTTGAATGCCATCCAGGGTGTAGAAAGGGAGGTGCATCGGAGCAATGCATACCTGGAGGGCATTCATTCGGGTCAGGCTGCCCATCAGCGATCGTTCAACGCTCTGGCCTCAGCACTGACGGCAGCCATTGTCCCTGTCTCCAGCCTCCCTCTTCTGACTCCCTCCACCCAGTCCCAGTCTCCTGTTCCTCTGCCTATCCCATCCACACCATCAGACCAGCCTGCACACACCTCTACACCCAAGGGCAGCTCATCCAGACATAAGCACCACAGATCCCACAAGCATTCACCCAAGCAACATCCAGATGCAGACATGCCAACAGTCACTACCACCTCTGTGTCCCCCACCTCCTCATCTCCCTCCTCCCTCCCTGTGACGTCTCCACTCACACCTGCATGCACACCACCATCAGCCAGTACTTCCATCACCAGCACACCCTCCATTACAGTCCGCACACGTGCAGTCACCACCCCCACTGCCATTTACACGTCCCCTGTGTCCTCTCCCAGTGTGTCTGTCACACCCTCTTCCAAAGCACACAAACGCAGGCAGCCACCCACCCAACAGCCATCCACCTCACGACAGCCTCCGTCACAAGCACCTGCACCCAAAGACAGCACACTTGACTCTCCTACAACCACATCCTCTTCCTCCACTCCCATACCCACTACACCTACCCGTCCCTGTCCTTCCCAAGTCGTTTTCCTTTCCAACCTTGAGCTCGTTCCAATCACTGACCCACCCCCTCCATCTGGTAAGAGTAAAAAAAGCACCTCAGCCACCACCAGCCCTGCATCTACTGTGACCATAGTGCAGGGCTATTGGAGTCCACCAGCTCCTAGGGCAGGAACATTGGCCAGCAGCAAGGGGACAGCCAGCCCACCCCCTGGGAAGAGGACAAAAAAAAAAGGCCCGGCGCGACAAGACTGAGAAGGCTGCCACCAAGGACAGTAGCCTTGCCCCGTCACCTGCCACATCATCCAAGGGAGGCAAGGGCCACAGAGCTTCAGCGAAGGAGGGCAAGGGCAGCAGGGCGGAGAAGTCAGGCAGCAGGCGAGCTGCCCAGGAGGGCCCCACCAGCCCCATTCCGGTTGTGACGGACGACACCCACGGGCCCAGGACTCCATCACAGGAGGGCCCCGCGACCGCAAGGTCGGATGGCGACTGAGCGGGAAGTCTTGGCCAGGTCTGGCTCCCTAGACACACAGGACAAGCACCGCTGAACAGGGGCCCGCCGGGACAAGAACCGCTGAACAGGCACCCGCCGGGACAAGAACCACTGAACAGGGGCCCGCCGGGAGAAGCACCGCTGAACAGGGCCCGCCAGGATGAGCACCGCTGAACAGGGGCCCGCCGGGACAAGAACCGCTGAACAGGGGCCCGCCGGACAAGAACCGCTGAACAGGGGCCCGCCGGGATAAGCACCGCTGAACAGGGGCCTGCCGGGACAAGAACCGCTGAACAGGGGCCCGCCGGGGCAAGAACCGCTGAACAGGGGCCCGCCAGGACAAGAACCGCTGAACAGGGGCCCGCCGGGACAAGAACCGCTGAACAGGGGCCCGCCGGGAGAAGCACCGCTGAACAGGGCCCCGCCGGGAGGAGCACCGCTGAACAGGGGCCCGCCGGGACAAGAACCGCTGAACAGGGGCCCGCCGGGACAAGAACCTCTAAACAGGGCCCCGCCGGGAGGAGCACCGCTGAACAGGGGCCCGCCGGGACAAGAACCGCTGAACAGGGGCCCGCCGGGACAAGAACCGCTCCGCTGGGCCCTTCATCTCAAGCACCGCTCCGCTGGGCCCTTCATCTCAAGCACCGCTCCGCTGGGCCCATCCTGTCATGCACCGCTCCGCTGGGCCCTTCATCTCAAGCACCGCTCCGCTGGGCCCTTCCTGTCAAGCACCGCTCCGCTGGGCCCTTCTTGTCAAGCACCGATCCGCTGGGCCCTTCATCTCAAGCACCGCTCCGCTGGGCCCTTCCTGTCAAGCACCGCTCCGCTGGGCCCCGCCGTCTCTGCACCGCTCCGCTGGTCCCTTCCTGTCATGCACCACTCCGCTGAGCGCTTCATCTCAAGCACCGCTCCGCTGGGCCCTTCATCTCAACCACCGCTCCGCTGGGCCCTTCATCTCAAGCACCGCTCCGCTGGGCCCTTCCTGTCAAGCACCGCTCCGCTGGGCCCCCCGTCTCTGCACCGCTCCACTGGGCCCTTCCTGTCATGCACCGCTCCGCTGGGCCCTTCATCTCAAGCACCGCTCCGCTGGGCCCTTCATCTCAAGCACCGCTCCGCTGGGCCCTTCCTGTCATGCACCGCTCCGCTGGGCCCTTCCTGTCAAGCACCGCTCCGCTGGGCCCCGCCGTCTCTGCACCGCTCCGCTGGGCCCTTCCTGTCATGCACCGCTCCGCTGGGCCCTTCATCTCAACCACGGCTCCGCTGGGCCCTGCATCTCAAGCACCGCTCCGCTGGGCCCTTCATCTCAAGCACTGCTCCGCTGGGCCCTTCCTGTCAAGCACTGCTCCGCTGGGCCCTTCATCTCAAGCACCGCTGGCCCATTGACAGTGCCGGTTCTGTGTCGAGCAGGGCTTCACGAAGCACTCTGGGCACCATGCCTCCTCCATTAACAGTGGAGTCGGTAATCCATCTGATGGACTGTGGCTTGGCACTTCCCAGGATGGAACAGTGAGCAAGCCACCCACTGTAGAGACTTGAGAGACTGTGGCTTTGCACTCCCCAGGATGGCAAAGTGGGCAAGCCACCCACTGTAGAGACTTGTGAGACTGTGGCTTTGCACTCCCCAGGATGGGACAGTGGGCATGGAGGCCCCTCGTGGATCTGGCGTCGTGGACTCATGTGGCTGAGGTGCCCCCCCTTCCCTTCCCCCTGAGGTGCCTGTAGTTTTATCATCTGATGCCCCAGCAGTGTTCTCTCCAATGGTATCTGGTCTCCTGTGTGGGCTTTGCCCATGTGTTTGTGCACATTGGCCCACGGACTATGGAACTTTGACAGAATGTGCAGGACTTATTGCCTATGTATATATTTTTGACTATGTTCATGCCTTATTTTGTATCTTTCATACAGCATATTTCCCATACCTTCAATGGAGCTATTTATACATATATTTTATAGATCATTTTAATTGTGTCTTTGCATTATTCCGGTGGGTTTGGGGGGTGTCACTCTGACTTGTTGCTCTGCATTGGGGTGAAGGTATTTGTGGTGGGGGGTGGGTGTATGGCGCATGTGTGTGCCCGTAAGCTTTCCTCCTCCCCCCTCCCCTGTGTCGTAGGTGCAGTTCTCACCGTTGTCGTCTGCGCCGGCGTTCGTACTCCTGGTAGATGAGCAGGTAGACAATAGCTGGTAGGATGTTTAATTCGGGTTCCATGCTGTCCTCCTTCCTCGTGGAGTGTGTATAGGTGAGCGTTTTCCAGTTCGTAGTCTGTTTCCGCCGTGTTTTTATCGGCGGGGCTCCCGCCCCGGAAAAGGTGGCGGATTGGTGAGTTGTGATAGGGTGGGCGGTACATTGTCTGCCGCCTGCCTGTTGGCGGTGACCGCTGCGCTGTTTGTCTGTCCCGCCGTGGCGGTCGGAGTGTTAAAGTGGCGGGCTGTGTTGAGAGTTTCCGCCAGGGTCAGAATTCCTTTTTTTGGACCGCCTGCCTGTTGGCGGGTTGGCCGCCGCTTTATCACCGACCGCCAGGGTTGGAATGACCCCCTCTGTGCCTGCTCTATGTGGAGGTAGTGCAAAATGTTATTCCGCTAGATATAGTTGGACAGGCCAATCATATTCATAGTGATTAGATTAAACAGTTTGAACATCTTGAGAGATCACAGTAGAGATGGCAGGGTTGACTCAGATTTGCCACAGGACTAGGCGGTGTAAAAGCCTTCATAAAGGGAAAAAGGGTATATTCCAGGCTATAGCCAAAAATAGAAGTGATGAGAGAGAGGGAGAAAGACATGTTACCTCAGTCTAACAGGCGAAGCAGAGCCCTGGGGGGTATTTCGGGACCCACTCATAAGCCCCGGGGCTGGAAGGGTATAACTGTACAGTCTGTACAGTCATGCCTTCTTGTCAGGTGTCGAAAGGGAGGAGAGTGTTGTCTATGGGGTGAGGCATGTGATATGATACAGGGATACCACTAGAGTAGGACAGGGAAAGGAAAGGCAAAAACAGAGAAAAGAATGCTAAACTTTATATCTAGAGCTAGTGCCAGCGTCGGGTGGGGCCAGCTCTGGACCTCTAATCACTGGAAGGCCTGCTGGAAAGGGAGTGATCTACATGTTTAAAAAAAAACAGAATTCTGGACCTGACACATCAAAACTTTTCTCACATTCTCTGCCTGTGGGGAAACGTATTGATACGTATGGGCATTTATTTTTGCCTTCTGCGGTAGACTGATACCTGGGTAACAGGTCTCACTCTCAAGTGCTGTATAAAATAATATCCTTTCAGTATGCCTTCTACTACTGTAGACTACGGTAGGCCAGTCCTGACTTTATATCCTCACTATATTGTAGTTGTAGTTGTATTTATATGGCTCTTACAACCCCTGACAAGGTGTTGTAGCACTTTTCATCAAGTGGCACGCTACACCCACACTAGTGGTCTCCCTTTATTGTATCCTATGCCTCCCCCCAAAGAACTGTTTCAAACAGTCACCAACTTGACCTTGGCTCTTACGAAACTTACTTTGGTCTCTAGTCAATCCTTTTGTAACTCCCTGGCTAACTTTTTCCAGCAGAAAGTAGAAGCTATTCATAAAGACTTTACTTCCCCAACTCTCCCTCTTCTCTCTGCCCTAACCCCTTCTAAACCCTCAGGTTATGGTCCATGCCTCTCAGAGCTTGTTTCACCTTCTGCAGAGGAAGTGTCGGGATTTGTTCCCTTCACTAAATCAGTGTACCCGCTTGATCCTTGTCCTCCGAGATTGGCCAAGCTTGCTTTGGAAACCATTACCCCTATGCTTTGGAACATTTTTCAAATCATGTTTAACTCCATTGGTGTGGCCGACGCTCGTACACTCTCCCTGGTGCGGGTCACGACTAGTGGCCAACGCCAGGAAGGGGTTTCAAAAATCCACTGGTGCAATGCACCGGAGGATTTTTTTTTTAATCCTGGGAGACGTAGAAGGACTTCTCCCCTCACCCCCTCCAACTGCCTATCTGTGATATCTGACAGCACATTTTTCCCCACCAGTGCAGCAGAGGAGCAGGTATGTGTCCTTTTGCCACTCCGGTGGGGAAAAAAAGGGCAAATCGGCCTCCCCATATGCCAGGGAGGCATCAATGGAAAGAGGAGAGACTATTTTTTTTTTTTAGGAAGGGTTGGAAGGGCCGACCCTTTGGGGGGCAAATTTATCCTATTTAAGAAAAATTATTTCCGCTGGGGGGGGGGGGTGCGATCGTGCCCCCCAAGGGAATATTTAAAAATGGGGTATTTTTGCTTTCCCATGGGGTCACGATCGGCCCAAGGGAAAGCATATCTGGATAAATAAAAATAAAAAATAAAAAAAAAATATATATATATATATATATATCACTATTTTTACATGTGTTGTTTTCCGGGAGCCACGATCTCCCCCCAAGGAAACCACACATATATAAAAGTGATATATATAAATATATAGATAGAGAGTGAGAGAAAGAGAGAGAGTAGAGATAGATAGATTCTCTCTATATAGAAATAGATCTGTCTTTTGTCTAGTGGCAGTTTTGACACCATAAAGTAGCACAAATGGTTTATATGCCTGCCGCGAAGGATATACATGTATTTGGCTAAATGGATTAGTAAAGCCAGGCATTACCTGCACTTTAAAACAAATGAAATGTATGTGGAGGGGGGCTATGGAGATATGTAGGGCACTTTTGCTGGGTGGTACTGAAGGAATTAGAAGAGGAGTTCATGGGAGGCAGAGCCCCAAAAAGGACTGTTGCACTAGGTGCCACCAGCGCTAAAGGCTGTGATGATGGGTATGTGGTAAGGTGAAGTAATAGTGTGTCTTTTTGTTTTTTTCAGTGTCTTCAGAGAATCTGCTGAATCAGAGAAGAAGCAAAGGTGAGGTGACGACATTTACTGTTGGACACATCACACACACCCATGAGCAATTTTGTGACTCTATATGCCTTCTACGTAGGCTAGTACTTTAGAGGGACAGTTTAGCCAGTAGCAGAGATGGTGTCTTGTTGGATGACTGCTACTCAAGCCCTAACTCAGGTTCTGGAGAATAGCTCAGAGGCACGATCAGAGATTGAGAAAGCATCTGAGGGAGAGGACAATGGGGCAGAATCTGCGAGGGATTATTCAGTCAGTGGAATCCCATCCAACAACACCTCTTCCAGTGATTCTGAGGGAGACGACGAGGACAGATGTGCCATCCCTTCAGAAGCACAGTCTGTGCAGTGGAACAACAGTGGGTTAGCACAACCCAGAGAGCAGGTGTGTGTGATGGCAACCACAGAGAGAGTGCTCTCTTGGCAGCACCCCGCTGCATGTAAAGTCGATATGGCCAACCTTTTGACAGTCGACTGCGTCCATCTATTTTTGGATGCTTCCTTCAGAAAACTGTGCAGCAATCAAATTTGTGTGCAGACCAATTTCTGAGGGAGCATGTAGGCACTCTAGGGCCCCGTTCTAGGGCACACCTGTGTACTCCCACTTCGCTGGCGGAGTTGAAGATATTTTTTGGGCCTTACGCATAAAATGGGGTTAGTGAACAAACCCACCTTGCAGTCCTACTGGACAACTCCCACGGTTTAGGTATCCCCCATCTTCGCACCATACATGAAAAGAGATCCTTTTTTGATGCTGCAGTGCATGCTGCATTTCAGTGACAATTCTGCTGCATTTCCCCGGGACCATCCACACCATGACATGTTGTTCAAAATTCAGCCTGTTGTGGAACATTTCTCTGCCAGGTTTCCAGAGATCTATACTCCTGGAAAGAATATAGCAGTTGATGAGTCCTTGATCCTGTACAAAGGGCGGCTTCAGACAGTACATTGCGAGCGAAAGAGCTTTCCATGGAATAAAGCTGTACATGCTGTGTAAGAGCTCCTCTGGCTATGTGTACAGCTTGAGAGTATATACAGGGAAGGACTCTACCATAAACCCTGTAGGTTGCCCTCCCGCATTCGGGGTCATAGGTAGGATTGAATGGGAACTTGTCCAGCCACTCCTTCACAAAGGTTATAACCTTTATGTGGGCAATTTCTATACAGGAGTAGAGCTTTTCAATGAGCTCTCCAAAGCTGGCACTGACGCCTGCGGTACAGATCATTGTAACCGCAAAGGATTCCCGCAGAAGCTTGTTTGCAAGAATCTCCTGAAATCCCAGAGTACTGCGTTGCATTCCAACAAACTGCTCGCTGTCAAGTTCTTAGATAGGTGTGATATATACGTACTTACAACAATTCATGATGAGAGCAATTCCCCCATCACGGTTTGGGGTCAGATGGCTGAAGTCCATGAGCCATCTGTATACTTGATTACAATAAGTACATGGGCGGAGTGGACAAGAATGACCAGGTTTTTCAACCATACAATGCATGTTGTAAAACTCGCACTTCATCCAAGAAACTGTTTACCTACCGGATCCAGATGGCAACATACAATACTTATGTTGTTTATTGTCAGACAACCACAGGAAGACTCATGACTTTCCTTGACTTCCAGTTGTCTGCAATTGAAAGCCTTACTGCTGTTACAGAAGCAGCAGCCTCCCCCTCATATGTTCTAGAGGATGTGGCAAAGCTGCAGGAGCGACAATTTGCTGATTGCATTCCTAAAACACCCAAAAAGGATTGTCCATGTTGTCACTGTAAAGTCTGCTCGAAGCTTGGAAAGCGGCAAGAGAGTTGGTATTACTGTCCCCAGTGCCCATCTCAACCAGGCCTCTGTGTCCCTACTTGCCTTACGTTGTATCATACTAAAGCAAAGTTGTGGTAAATCGACTGATGTGGAGCTGCAGTTGGATAATCCTTTCACTGGCTGTGCATGGATACTGAATGTTCATGGGCCACTGCTTCGTTGGGTAAGCAGCCACAGAATTTTAATTCATCTACTTCAGGAAATCATGGACTTCCTTATGGCTTGCTTGACACCTATATCTACTGTCAGAACCTGATAGGTGTTCTGTTCAATTAACATGCATTATATTCTCCATACTGCACATCCTAGTGGACAGACCATATGCCACATTGTCACACAATACCCTGTGGCAAAATGTTAAAGGCATGACTGAAGTTTGAAGTGCTTGTTAGGGAACTTATGTATGCTACACAAGGACCACCATGATTGCCAACGAGAACCAGAGTAAGTGTTACAAGTCAAACAAATGTCCTGTTGGACATATTCACCAACATTTCTACTTGTTTGAAAGTGTTCAAACTCAATTTGTAGCTTCACTTTGAAAGCAAAAGTAGAAGTGTTGGTGAATGAGTACCACAGAATATTTGTTTGACTTTTTACTTTAGATACCTTAGGATTTCTTCAGCAGCATGTCTGCCTTAGTTTCAAAAGTAGATATGCTTGCTCAGTTTGAGGAATAGGCTTCACACAGCATACTCGGACACCCCTAACTTGCATCCACAAACTGGAAGGAGTTGAATTTAGCACAGTGAGTGCGCTAAAGCCACATGAAAAACATGTCTTCCTGAGCCTCTGATGGATGTCATGGGAGTCATTAGTAAAGGTTCATTATGCATGTCTTCGGTAATGTTCAGGAAGGAGGCAGTTACTTGACATGTGATAAAATGTAGTCAAACTTATTCTTTCATGTGGCGTATGAATGTGATGGGCCCTTGCCTGGCAGGGTATGTTTATGTGAGTGCAGTGAATGGTCGGATTGGGCCCGTGGCCGGCTGTAAAGGATTGTTTGTTGTGCCTGAATGGAGAGTGAATGGACCTTAAAGTGGTTGGTGCTTTGACGTGGCTCTATGGCCCACCTTCATAAGGCTTGGTTTCAATATTCACATACTTTTTTAAGTACTCATGCTTTGAAACCATAATTTCTGGAGGTGATAAACCAACCAGTGTGAGTGGTGGATGAACTTTAACATACTAGTACCAGGCGAGTCCAAGGGTGCAGGACTTGCTTGTCTCTCACCGGTTTTCATTTGCCCAGAATCCCCTTGAAATCACAAACTTTGCTTAAAAACACTTTTGACTTGCCTTTCAGTGAGGGGAAGTCCTGGAATCTGCAGGCAGCCACTAATTTTCTACCACCCAGTATTACACTTAGTCTCCAGAGAAAAACATTGCCTCACTTGTGTGGGTGGGCAAGTGACCGCAACAGGGAAGTACCCAAAACGGATTGCGGAGACATCAAAATTACCCACCACAAAACAGCCTGGTTTTGTAATACAGTCACTTGAGTATTTTGTCCTGGGCTAGGCAGCCATATAGGGAAAGCTACCAAACACAGACATTGCTGAAAACTAGACACCCGGGATAGTCGACGGAAGTGTGGTGTGTTTGGATTTCACAACGTTTTCTTACCCACAATACCCTGCAAAAGTGAAACACTGATTAAAAATACTATTTTTCCTTGCTTTTTCATCACGGAAACTACAGGAATGAGCAGGGACCCACAAATTTCTTACCACCCAGTGTTTCCCCACTTGTCCTGATAAAATCACTACCCCACTTGTGTACTTGTCCTTAGTGCCTGCGTCAGGAATGGATCACTCCAGGGTTCACAGTAGCCCTCATGCAAGGACTACCATTGACCCTTGTGAGATCAATCCTGGTCATGGGCACTATCCTACCCACACAAGTGAGGTACCATTTTTATTGGGAGACTTGGGGGAATGCTGGGAGGAAGGACGTTTGTTCCTCCCCTCAGATTCCAGAACCTTTCATCACCAAACTGCGAGGAAAAAGTGTTTTTTGCCAAAGTGTGAGGTTTGCAAAGAATTCTGAGTAATAGAACCTGGTGAGAGCCCCACAAGCCAACTCATCCTCGATTCCTCTGGGTGTATAGTTTTCAGAAATTGCCAGGTTTGGTAGGTTTCCCTAGGTGATGGCTGAGCAATAGGCCAAAATCCACAGCAAGGCACTTTCCAAAAAACATGTCAGACTTCAATGTAAAAATGTGATGTTTCCATGTTGAGTTTTAGGGTGTTTCCTGACCCGTTCCACTTGGCCTACCCACACAACTGAGGTATAATTTTTATTGGGAGACTTTGTGGAACACAGAATAGAAGAACAAGTGTTATTACCCATTGTGTTTCTCTACATTTTTTCCTTCCAAATGTAAGTGTGTAAAAAAGAAGTCTATTTGAGAAATGCCCTGTAATTCACAGGCTAGTATGGGGACCCCCAAATTCAGAGATGTGCAAATAACCACTGCTTCTCAACACCTTATCTTGTGCACATTTGGGAAATACAAAGGTTTCCTTGATACCTATTTTTCACTATTTATATTTTACCAAATGAATTGCTGTATACCCGGTATACAATGAAAACCCATTGCAAGGTGCAGCTCATTTATTGGCTCTGGATATCTAGGGCTCTTGATGCTTCCCATGCCACTGGATTCAAGCTAGCCTGGCTGATGAGGGGTGAAACCCCGAAACCGGTCCTGGATGCTTGTTTCCAGTCCAGGGAAGACCTGGCCTAGCAGTTCGGGCTGGACTGTTCCCATGGGGAACAGGGTCAAGACTGATTTGCATATGGCTGGGTCCAAACTGGAATGGCATGGGCAGCAAAAAAACAATGGATTTAGGCCCAGATCACTGTACTGGGGGTGAATGTTTGACACTGTTCAGCATTCTGTCCATCACTTGTTGTTTTTGCTTTGTAACCTCCAACCCTATACATCCCCGCAAACAGAAGAGTCCAGCAGACATAATGGTATATTGCTTTTAAAAATGTGCCACAGGTGGAAAAAGTTACAGAAGAAAACATAGACAAAAATGGCTTTTTTTTCAACTCAATTTCAATATTTTTTTACTTTCAGCTGTTACTTTCTATAGGAAAACCTTGAAGGATCTACACAAACTACCCCTGGCTGTATACAGAATTTTGTCTACTTTTCAGAAATGTTTATCTGCCTGGGATCTAGCATTGGTTTTACACCCATTTCTGCCACTAACTCGAAGGACATTGAAAGCACAAAAAATACTAAAACTGGGGTACATCCCATTAAAATGCCAAAATTGTGTTGAAAAATGTGGTTTTCTGATTCAAGTCTGCCTGTTCCTGAAAGCTGGGAAGACACTGATTTTAGAACTGAAAACCCTTTGTTGATGCCATTTGCCGGTGAATAAACAGATGCTTACTTCTGTAGCATTTTTTTCCATTTTTCCCCCCCAAAAAAGCTTTATTTTGGCTAATTTCTTGATCTCTTCCAGGGGAACCCATAAACATTGGGTGCCTTTACAATCCCCAGAATGTTGGGAAAAAAAGGACGCAAATTTGGTATGGATAGCTTATGTGGACAAAATGTTATGGGGGTCTAAGCGCGAACTACCCCAAATAGCCAAAAAAGGGCTCAGCACTGGTGTGTGGAAAGGCTGAGCAACTAAGGGGTTAAACTCAGCTCCTTTCCAGCTCCCTGGAAGAAAGGGTCTGTGATCCCCCTTTTAAAGAAAGTCAATTTGGACCCTACGTACCAAAATAGTTACCGCCCCATATCTTGCCTACCTTTTCCAGACAAAGTTGTTAAAACAAAAATCATCAATAGGCAACTTGCAGAGTTTACTCACACCGATAACATTCTTGATTCTACTCAGTATGGGTTCCATAGTGGTCAGACCACAGAGACAGCACTGATTAAGGCTACTGAGGAGATCAGACTGTCCCTCGATAGGGAAGGAAAGGCTGCTCTTACCCTGCATGATCTATCAGCGTCCTTCGATACGGTCAACCACGGACTGCTCCTGGAACATCTCGCTGATATTGGGATCACTGGAGCAGCGTGGGACTCATTGAAGTCCTTCCTCTCGGGCAAAGAGCAGGAGGTTCACCTTGGTGAATTTGTCTCACCATCCTTCTTTCTTCCTTGTGGAGTCCCTCAGGGGATTCTCGCTCAGTCCAATCCTTTTTAACATGTACATCACCTCTTTGGCTAACTTAATTAGATCTTACCGATTCTTACTTACAAGCTATGCAAATGACACACACATTATCGTTTCCTTTGCTAGCAATGAAAAAGAAGTCAGGGCTAGGTTCTGAGATTGTATGTGTGCAGTCAGCACTTTGATGAACAACAAATGCCTGAGACTAAATTCAAGTAAGACTGAAGTATTACTGTTTGGATCACAGACCTCTTTCTGAACGGATTCCTGTTGGCCACAGGATTTGGGCTGATTCCCAGCCCCTCTGTTCAAAACCTGTAATCTGGGAACCCTCATCAACAAGGGATTGTCCTACTCTAACCATGTTAAGGGGATAACCTCCTCAGCCTTCTTCATGCTTAGGACGCTTCCTTTAGTTCCTGTCTATTTACAGAAGCTGATAGTCTCTACATTGGTTATGTGTAAGTTATAGTAGTGTAATGGCCTCCTTTTCTATGCTCATTAGTCTGTTTTGAACAAACTAACAAACTGCAACCTCTTCAAAACGCAGCAGCTTGCCTACTTTTGAAAATCCCTAAACACCATTTGATTTCTAAACACATCAAGAATTTTAACTGGCTTCCAATTAAGGCAGAGAATTGTCTTTAAGGCACTTTGCTTTACCTGCAAAGCTCTGAACAATAAAGGTCCGGCCTTTATTAATGACAGTTTAAAATGGTATACATCAGGAAGGACTCAGGTCATCATCTGGCATGAAGGCTATTGTCCTCAGGTTTAAAAGGCTAACCTGGGGTGGCAGAAGCTTTTTTCGCACAGCTATCAAGATGTGGAATGTGCTACCTTTCGCCATCAAATTAGCTCATAATCTTTTGGCCTTCAGGAAAGCTGTGAAAACCTGACTGTTTAATGCTGACCTAGATTTTTCCCGCCCTGAGACTCTTTAATCACTTAATCACGTTGTCTACACGGTCAGTCAGGTAACGCCTAGAAATCTTTGGGTTATAGTTGGCTTTAGAAATTGCTTTAACATAACATAACATAATATACCATAACATAACTACAGAACCCAAAAGGATTAGTGATGGATTAGTATGGGGAAATATAAGTATAGTATTAATTTTATTTTAGTATAGGGAAATATGAGCTAATTTGAGCGGTGGACATGTGAGTCTGTTAGTTAGATTGAATAGAATAATGGAGGAATAGAAGAGGAAAGAATCCAGAAAGTATTAATTGGGAAATCATAGTAGTAAGGTTAGGTGTGGGATGAGTAAAGGAGAGATGGAGGAGGGATGAGGCTGTAGAAGGGGATTAGGGAGATCATATAAAATTAAGTCTGGGATGAGTCAAAGGAGAGATACATGAGGGAAAATGTTAGTAGGTTTGTTTGGTCATACTAGTAATCTGAGTTTGGGGTGAGCCAGGACGGATAGCAGAGGGAAGAGTCTGAGGAGGGTTATTTTGAAGCTCATAGTAGCAGAATAAGGTTTGGGATGAGTCAGAGAGTGGAGATGGAGGATAGATTTAGGGTGAGACAGAGTAGTGCATTGGAAAGAGTCATTTTTTTTCTCTTGAACAGTAGGGCTAAAGTAACAAATTAATAGATGCATGATTACATAGAAAGGGAATATATGTATAAGAAGGATAATATTTTGAGATTTAAAGTTGTATTGTATAAACACAGACTTTCAATTGTTGCGGTATTTGAAGGTAATGTATTTCTGTACTTCTTATGACATTATCTTTTCCTCTATATTTCAATAATAAAATGCTTGTGGATAAAGTTAGGATAATATTTACCTATTGTGATAGATACATAAAACGGACTGATATATATATATATTTTAATGATGTAATGTATAGATTACTTATGGTTAAATATATTTATTTAATTTGACCTATGAAATATTCATATATATATATATATAATAATTTTAGGCATAACATGTTCATAGGTCATATTAAATAAATATATATATTTAACAGTAAGTAATATATGCATTTGTTAAGCAGGCCTAAAAAGTAATATATATGTTAAGAGAAAAAACATAGTTATTATACATATTTGTTTGAAGCAATACACATGTCTAGATATGTACATATAATCAAAATCTAAATGGTTACATACACAGGGATATGCAGTATATTGCTGTTTGAGTATGGTGGTGATGTAGGAAAGAGCCAACTGTTGTGTAGTCTTCTGAAGATCAGATAGTTATCCATTGGTCATATAAAGAATTCAATAGTTTCGACTCTTGAACAGAGAAAGATGTACCACCTATTGTTTTCTTGTATGGTGGGGTTTTGAGGCGAGGTGCCAATCTTGAGGGGAGGTTCCTTTGTTGAATGTATATGGTTATTTTATTCCTGCACAAAAGAGGTCCTGTTCCATGTATTGCTTTGTGGGTGATACAAAGCAGCTTGAAGGTGGCTCTTTTGGCAACTGGTGACCAATGTAGGGCCCCCAAGGCAGGGGAGATGTGGGCCTGTGACTTCACATGTAGGAGCAGTCTGGCAGCAGAGTTCAAATATTAAAATGATAGTGCAAGATAATATATCCTCTCAGAATTCCTTTTCATTCAGCTTTCATGCTGTACCAGGAATTCATCTGATGGCTTGAAGTGAACACCCCATAACCCTGTTAAATTAACATGTTACTTCATTAGTACATTTGCTCTCAAGTTTGATAAATGAAATTGACATCCATTGTAGACCTCTACTGCAATTTACCCTAAAACATTAATGGTTACTATCAAATATGAGTTACTTTTTTTAGTTTTACAATTGCGCGATATTTATGTATGTATTTATTTAGATTATTTGCTAAGCACTTCACAAAACCTCCGGCAGAGGATTCCATTTTTAGTCCTCATACATCTGTTTAAGAGCCCAAGCACTGGAGTAAGAGAAATACCAAAGTATATTTCCTGGATAAATGCTATTAAATTAATTCATCATAACTGGGAGTTAGAAAGTTACTGCTGGGACAGAATAACTATGTGAAATATGCCAAGTCAGTTACCCAATTTATTCAGTCTTCACTGAAAGCCAGATGCGAAACACAATTAAATGCAGTTGTGTTAACTGTAATAATATTATTTGAAGTATGTTTCTGGTATATTCACACCTGTCTGAAATCTGTTTACTTGTATTTTTTGCGGTTTAGTTTTGAATCAATATAAACATTATAAACATTATTTGAAATGTTTTTTTCAAAGGGTGATCTCTGTCAAGTTTACTTTCTCCACTGCCCAGAAAAGAGTTTGTAGGATAATATTGGCAGATGGTGCTGCACTCCCTTTGGAACAGACTTGACAAAAAGCACACCAGAGAGGCAAAAAAGAGCTCCTTAGTCCTACAGTGTTCACCTGCTACCTTAGATTTAATTTCAAGTAGCGTTCTGGGAGACCTTGGTGCCACTATGCACTGACAATATGTAAATCTGGCACCTTAGTATGGGGCCAGAATTAGTGGACAACTGTCATTCTTTCTCAAAACTTGTAAAACATACACATTGTTCATGATTCTGAGATTTCTTTGAAATTACATCACTTTGGTGCCTTGGTCTTTGGCCAGAAGTGGTGGGTGACTGTCCTTCACTATTAACATCTAATATTGGGCATTCTTATTGAGTTTTCTGTTACTCATATCTCCAATGTTCGTAAGAACTGATTCTTCCCTCCAAGACAGCTGCAGTTCTTTCCTTCTCCCATTAGACACTTGCATATAATGTTTGTGTCAGGAATCCCCAAGGTGCCTCCTGCGTTATCTGTCAGCATCCCCAGGGATTAGGGTTAAATCATATCTCTGTTCTTGGTTAAACCTTCATCTTTCTAAGTAAACATATTGGGGGTCATTACAACATTGGCGGTAAAAGGCGCTTACCGCCGTGCCGAAGACCGTCAACACACCGCGGCGGCAGCGGGAGACCGCCACAGCTATTTTGACACACATCACGGAATCCGCCGAAATTCAGACACCCACACAAGTCCGCCACACCAAAGGTCAGAGATAAATATGCGGAAACAAATCCTCCACCTCCAAGCCAACAGAAACACGCCCATGCTATTACGACCCACGAATCCACGCAGCGGTCTTTCAACCGCGGTATTCCATTGGCGGTACACACCGCTGCGCTCAAAATACACACACCTCTCCAAAACACTGCCACATAGGACAATTACAAATATACACCTGATACACATACAAACACCACTCCCACACATCCAATACAATATAAAACACACACTCACATCACCCACAAACCCCTACGACCACAAATTAGAGACGAAGGCCAGAGAGAGACAGCACAGAATAGATAACACCATCACACAGAGGCACACTACACCATCACCCACACAACATCCACGCACAAAACACCACATACAACTACACCACCACACTCATCAACACATACACCACCCCACACATCACACACACCACCCCATGTCACGCCAAAGACACCCCCGCTTCTCCGAGGAGGAGCTCAGGGTCATGATGGAGGAAATCATCAGGGTAGAGCCACAGCTATTTGGCGCACAGGTACAGTACACATCCATAGCCAGGAAGATGGAGCTATGGCAAAGAATAGTCGACAGGATCAACGCTGTGGGACAGCACCCAAGAAATAGGGAGGACATCAGGAAGAGGTGGAACGACCTACGGGGGAAGGTGCGTTCAACGGTATCCAGGCACCACATCGCGGTACAGCGGACTGGCGACAGACCCCCACCTCCTCCCCCACAACTAACAACATGGGAGGAGCAAGTCTTGTCCATCTTGCATCCTGAGGGCCTCGGAGGAGTCGTCGGAGGAACGGACACTGGTAAGTCTAATCTTCACTATCATATCCCCCACCCTACCTGCATGCTATCACACACCCCAACCCTCACACCCTCCCCTATCACCCTAACTCCTCACTAATCTACCCATAACACCAACCACCCATCCCAACCCCAAGACCTGCATGACACAACTAAGCATGGACACCCATCACTAAAGCATGCCCACTGCACAGACCCACAACACCCCCCAACCATCACCACACAAGCCCCCACACAGGAATGCCTGCACTGGGGTTCACGCACACCCATCCATAGCACACCATGAAACACACACATGCAATAATCATGTTCTCATACCCCTGCAGGAACCCGAAGGACCGTCACCACACCAGAAGGTCCAGACAACACCACTCCACCCCCAGAAGAGGTCCACAGTGACGACAGCAGCTCTGCCCTACTGGATCTTGATGACCAGCCCGGACCATCGTGGGCCTCAGGACAGTCGGTTCCCCTTGCCCAGCCACAGCCCAACTCCGAACTGCCACCCTCTGGGAACACCAGCACAGCACCCACCCAGCGGACCCATACCTCCCTACCCAGGACAGGTCAATCAGCGGTGTGTCCACCACTACAGGGCACCCAGGCTAACCCACCACCCCAACAACAACAGGGACCTGGGGGCAGTGGTAGTGGGCACACGGTCCAGGGGACGGAGGCACAGGAACACAGGGGAACTGGGAGGGCTGATGTGCGACAGAGGGAGGACAGGCCAAGGGAACCCACTCTCCACGAGGCCCTATCCTCCATCATGGGAGCATACCACCACTCCCAGGGGACGATGGCAACGGTCCTGGACAAGTTGCAGGAGACCCTGCGCCTGCAGGAGGAGCAGTATTTGGGGTTCAGGGAGGAGCTCAGGACCATCGGCTCCGCCCTGGGCACCATCGTAGGGGTGCTGACGGACATTAAAAAGACTTTGAGGGACACCGTGGCACTCCAAGGGGCCCCTGACACTAGCCAGGACGACGAACTCCCCACCACCTCCGCCGGCGCTAGTGGACAGGAGGCCCGGCCACAGGACCACCACACCAGCACCCCAGCCCCTGCAGACGGACAACCACCACACAAGCGGGCCCTGAGATCCAGGAACAGGACACAGCAAGATGGCAAGACCCCCGCCAGGAAATAAGACTACCTTGATTGTCCCCCCACTGTCCCACTTTGTTACCCTGTACAGATTGGAACTGCCCCAGCTCCACTTCCAATGGCCAGATGTGCAATGTACCTGTGAGACTAATAGACTGGACTCTGCCATGGACATTATTCCACCATGACCTATCCCCATTTCACAACCCCCCTACATTTTTATGCACTTCAATAAACACCCTTAAAACCTCAATAATATTGGAGTCAGTCAATGATTGTGAACTTTGTATTGTCAATTACAGTGTTAATAAAGGTTAGCCATTGGAAGGTCAACATACCTATGTCACACATCACAGCCTTTCAAGGGTGCAAGCTGTTGACACGTAGGTCAACACATTAGTGAAACTGAGATGGAAGGGTACAACTCAGTTAACAAATAGGGAGTGAAATGTAGGTACAGGATAGAGGTAGACATGTGAGATGTCATATAATGTGAAACATGAAATTGTACTCACCTGTGTCTCATTGAAAATATTGCTGTATGACTGACTCCCTGTTGTCGTTTTCATCTTCATCAGCTTCATCCTCATCACTGTCCACAGGCTCCCCAGGCTCCCCCGCTGCAACAACACCGTCATCTGGATCATCCTCCTGCAGAAAAGGCACCTGGCGTCACAATGTCAAGTTATGGAGCATGGAGCAGGCGATGATGATGTCGCACACCTTCTTCGGTGAGTAGAATAGGGACCCACCTGTCATATGGAGGCACCTGAACCTGGCCTGCAGGAGGCCGAAGGTCCGCTCGATTACCCTCCTAGTCCGCCCATGGGCCTCATTGTAGCGTTCCTCTGCCCTGGTCCTGGGATTCCTCACTGGGGTCAGTAGCCAGGACAGTTTGGGGTAACCAGAGTCCCCCAATAGCCATACACGGTGCCTATGGAGTTCACCCATCATATCAGGGATGCTGCTATTCCGCAGGATGTAGGCGTCATGCACTGAGCCAGGGAACATTGCATTTACCTGTGAGATGTACTGGTCTGCCAAACAGACCATCTGGACATTCATCGAATGATAACTCTTCCGGTTCCTGTACACTTGTTCATTCCTGCGGGGGGGACCAGAGCTACATGGGTCCCATCAATGGCACCTAGGACATTGGGGATATGTCCGAGGGCATAGAAGTCACCTATCACTGTAGGCAAATCCGCCACCTCAGGGAAAATGATGTATCTCCTAACGTGTTTCAGCAGGGCAGCCAACACTCTGGATAAGACGTTGGAAAACATAGGCTGGGACATCCCTGATGACATGGTCACTGTTGTCTGAAAAGACCCACTTGCTAAGAAATGGAGCACTGACAGCACCTGCACGTCAGGGGGTATTCCAGTCGGATGGCGGATTGGTGACATCAGGTCAGACTCCAACTGGGTACATAGTTCCCGGATTTTGGCACGGTCAAACCGGTAGGTCACGATGACATGTCGCTCTTCCATTGTCAACAGGTCCACCAGCGGTCGGTACATTGGCGGATTCTGCCATCTTCCAATATGTCCCAACTGACGGTGCCTGAGAAGGACAACAGCGAAAAAACTGTCAGCATTCCTCCAGGTATGTACCCACAGTCATACACAAGACTACACCAGACAATTAACCCATTCGGGAAAGGTTTTGAGTGTAGGCCTCGGTATGTGTGACGCAGTAGTCAATTAAGCCATGTGGGACCCTGAAATGGCGGCTGCCTGACCTCTAAAATGGGACAATGGAATTGTGGGGTAACTGCGCTGGCATTGCACACCGTTGCGGTAGGCGGTCATAGAGCGCCGCGCAATGCTGCATTGGTTAACATTGGACCCTATGGCTCCCAGGAGCCAATGAACAGGTGTGCAGGCGGTGATGATGCGCACCGCCGCGGACGTCACCGCCGCGGACGTCACCACCATTTTCTATCTGTTCAATCACTAGATACCTGACCTTCGACAGGAGAGGACCTACACTGCTAGTGCTGCTGTGACCTCGGTCTGGAAGCGACGATGGCTGCTGCGTCTGGGGAAAGGGCCCCTGCCTTCACTGCAGAGGAGTTGGAGAAACTTGTGGTGGGGTCCTCCCGCAGTACACGCTACTCTACGGTCCTCCAGACCAACAGGTTAGTACACAGGGAGCACGTTGTATGGGCTAGGCCTGGGTGGAGAGGGCTGGGTGGATGAGGGAAGGGGGCAGAGTACATAGAACAGTCATGCATGGGGATGAATGGGCCACTGGGATAGAGTTGGGAGGGGGCCAATTACAACGACGGTGCAGTAGGTAATGACTGTTCCTCTTTCCTTCTGATTGTCATGTAGGTCAGCGCCCACCAGAAGAGGGACATTTGGCATGCCATCGCCAAGGAGGTCTGGACCCTGGGGGCCCACCAGAGACGGGGCACCCACTGCCGGAAGAGATGGGAGGACATTCGCTGCTGCAGCAAGAAGACGGCAGAGGCTCAGCTGGGGATGGCCTCCCAACGTGGGAGGGGTGCCCGTCGCACCATGACCCCCCTGATGTTCCGGATCCTGGCGGTGGCCTACCCGGAGTTGGATGGGCGCTTAAGGACATCACAGCAGACACAAGGGGATGAGTTCAACCTCATGCAATGGACTTTGCGTGCTGTGGAGCTGTCTGGGTGGGGGTGGTGGGTCCATCCACCTCACGACAGCCTCCAGTACCTGCACCTGCACCCAAAACACCTAAAGTGACACCTCCTACAACCACCTCCTCTACCTCCACTCCCAGAGCCCCTCCAACTACCCATCCAGTGTACGTCAGAAACTGCCCCTATGTAAAATTTACCTTTTTGCCCCCCCCCTCCAATTCATCAGTCCCGTCGTAGCGCCTCAGCCAAAATGCCTCCAGTACCAGTGGTGCGTGTTCCAGGTTTTTGGAGTGCCCCATCCACCAGGGCAGGCAGTAGGACCCGGAGCAAAGGCACTGTCAGCCCACCCCCTGTGAAGGCTCCGAAATTGGAGATTGGACGACGGGACTGTGTCAAGACTCCTGGTGGTACAAACAGTGAAATGGGATCCAAGGCGATTGGTGAGTCATCTGTAACTCAAAAGAAGGTGGGGAAGGTCCCGAGGAACTCTCCCCAACCTGTTGTGAGTGTCACGACGGAGAAGTACGCCATCATTTCCGGCGGTCCAGACACAACCGCCAGCACCCTCGTTACTGGTCAGGAGACCACTGCCAGAGTCATAGCCCAGGAGGGCTCAAGTATCGTTACTGGCCAGGAGGGCTCAAGTATCGTTACTGCTCAGGAGACCACCGCCTGGTCAGGAGACCACTGCCAGGGTCATAGCCCAGGAGGGCTCAAGTATCGTTACTGGTCAGGAGACCACCGCCAGGGTCATATCCCAGGAGGGCTCAAGTATCGTTACTGGTCAGGAGACCACCGCCAGGGTCATAGCCCAGGAGGGCTCAAGTATCGTTACTGGTCAGGAGACCACCGCCAGAGTCATGGCCCAGGAGGGCTCAAGTATCGTTACTGGTCAGGAGACCACCGCCAGAGTCATAGCCCAGGAGGGCTCAAGTATCGTTACTGGTAAGGAGACCACCGCCAGAGTCATAGCCCAGTAGGGCTCAAGTATCGTTACTGGTAAGGAGACCACCGCCAGAGTCATAGCCCAGGAGGGCTCAAGTATCGTTACCGGTCAGGAGACCACCGCAACCGCCGGGGTCACAGCCCAGGAGGGTCCAGAATCTCACAGCCCCGCTGGGCAATGATGGAACGTCATACCACACACCAATGTCAGTATCTGAACCGCCATCTTAGGCTACCGCTGAACAGTCCATAGGCAGCCATGGCAAAGCACCGCTGAACAGTCCATAGGCAGCCATGGCAAAGCACCGCTGAACAAGGCCAAGATCGCCATGGAGAAGACCGCTGAACAGGGCAAAGACCGCGATGGCAAAGCACCGTTGAACAGTCTATAGGCAGCCATGGCAAAGCACCGCTGAACAAGGCCAAGACCGCCATGGTGAAGACCGCTGAACAGGGCAAAGACCGCCATGGCAAAGCACCGCTGAACAGTCCATAGGCAGCCATGGCAAAGCACCGCTGAACAAGGCCAAGACCGCCATGGTGAAGACCGCTGAACAGGGCAAAGACCGTGTGGGTATGAATAGTCCGGCACATCAGGCATCGTTCTCCCATGTGCAGCTGGGACAGTGACAGGACAGGTACTTTCACGGGGAGACTCATCCAGTCTGGGCACCAGTCCCCCTCCAGAACCAGTGGAGACCTGCATCTACCTGAGAGACTGTGGCTTTGCACTCCCCAGGATATGGCAGTGGGCAACCCACCCACTATAGAGACTTGAGAGACTGTGGCTTTACACTCCCCAGGATGGCACAGTGGGCAACCCACCCACTGTAGAGACTTGAGAGACTGTGGCTTTGCACTCCCCAGGATGGCACAGTGGGCAAACCACCCACTGTAGTGACTTGAGAGACTGTGGCTTTGCACTCCCCAGGATGGCACAATGGGCAACCCACCCACTGTAGTGACTTGAGAGACTGTGGCTTTGCACACCCCAGGATGGCACAGTGGGCAACCCACCCACTGTAGAGACTTGAGAGACTGTGGCTTTGCACTCCCCAGGATACATCAATGGGCATGGATCCCCGTCGTGGATCTGGCTTCACATTCATGTGGCTGAGCTGCCCCCCATTCCCTTCCCCCTGAGGTGCCTGTAGTGTTTCTATCTGATGCCCTGGCAGTGTTCTCTCGGATTTTGGTCAGGTATCTATTGTGGGTGTCGCCCATGCATTTTTGGACTGTTGGTGCACGGACATTGTTGTGTACATATCTGCACTACTTCTTGTTTTGTACATTTATTTTTGACAGATTTCGTGATATTTATCCGTATATTTTTTAATGAGTTGTATATTGGCTAAATACAAAGTTTGGCCGCTATTCGCTTTGTCATTGCATTCTTCCGGGGGGGTTGTGGGTTGTTGCTGTGATTTTTGTGACTGCATTGGTGTGTATGTTGTAATATGCGAGGGTGGGGGTGTTTGGTGGGTGTCCCCGTAACTTTTGCCTCCCCCGTGTCGTAGGTGCAGTACTCACCGGTATGTTCTGCGCCTACGTCGCTGTTGGTCGTAGATGAGCAGGAATGCAAGGGCAGGTAAGATTTGTAGTTCCGGGTCCATGGAGTCCTCGTTCCTCGTGGGATGTGTTGAGGTGAGCGTTTTCCCATTGCAAAAGCTGTTTCCGCCGTGTTTTTATCCACGGTGAATCAGCCCCAGAAAAGGTGGCGGATTGGTGTGTTGTGATAGTGTGGGCGGTACATTGTCTTCCGCCTGTCTGTTGGCGGTGACCGCTGCGCTGTTTGTCTGTACCGCCCTGGCGGGCGATGTGTTAAAGTGGCTGTCTTTGTTGGCGGTTTCCGCCAGGGTCGTAATTCCATTTTTTTGTCCGCCGGCCTGCTTGCGGTATTACCGCAGCTTTAACACCGTCCGCCAGGGTTGTAATTACCACCAATATGTTGTGTTACACAATTGGTTTTATCAATGCTTGTTTTACCAATGCTCGTTTGCTAATGTGAGCAGGTGTAGACATGTGCTTCTAATTGGGTGTGGTGTAGACATGTGCTTCTAATTGGGTGTGGTGACTCATTGACATGTGGAAGCTTTATGTGATATAATAAATAACCCTTGTTTGTCTTTCTTGTGCATGATCAGTGCAACCACAGTTCTAATTGTAGTGTGCAACAGTGAATCTCTGTGAAGCCAGCCCTAGTGTCGCAGTACTTATTGTTATGGTACTCAGTTTGGGTTTTTGGTAATGCAGTGTTAGTAATTGTGCCAATAGTTATAATTATCCAAGAAAAGTGCTGGAGCATCCCGGTGTTCTTCTACCGCTCCAGTGCCCATATGAGAAAAAAAGATTCAGTTTCAAGGAAGTTGAGTGCACTAACTCTTCTATCACTCTGTCAACAACGACCTGCCCCCCGAAGATACAGGGTGCCTGGCTGGACCGGCAAGACATGGCAGTGTTTTGTCTCTTTCTCTTCCACTCCCCCTTTCCTTTTGGGACACCTGCTGGGGTTTCTGTGTCCACCAGGAAGTGCCGAGAGGTGTTCCAGGAGGTCGGAGGCATACCATTGCCCCTGCAGGCATCTTGCTTTTCAGGTGAGTGGCCCCTCTCGACAGTTTGAATACCATGCTACTGAATTGGTAGCGGGTTAAACCTTACAAATGCACCTGTCTTGGACTACCATAAATATTAAAACTCTGTGAACGATATTGTTGCCCAATATCTATGGCTATACCTGTGCACAAATCATGGCACCTGCCACCACAGGGGCAATCCTGAAAGTATTACATGCAAAAAGATATGGATTGTACACCACTGCGCAAAGTCAGTAAAGTCCAGTAACACAACGTTGTCTTTTTAAAATCTTCATTTTTTATTATTGCTTTTTCTTGAACAAACTAGCAATCAGCAAACGCGTTTCGTCCTACACAAAAGGACTGCTTCAGGGCTTATATTTGCATGGTCTTTAAATTGATTGTCTTTCCATATTATTGGAATTAAATGTCCAACCTATTATTACCCATAACATAAGGGATCAGCCATGTCCGTCCCGGTTGGCAAAGAAAGTAAAAAAAGTTTGAATAGCATTTGATTTAGACAACACTAAAGTATTTACTTGAATCTTTCTATGATGTTTTTAGAATCTTGCACATCAAATCACTACAAGTACGTTGTCGCTGACAACTAGAAATACAGTCATCTTTTCTGCTCTGGACTAGCTGCTCTGACTTTCAGTCACCAAAAGCTATATTTGACAAGAGTCCTTGGTTCATTGAAATTAATTTGTTAGTCATCTTTATTCTAGATCCCTGCTCTCCATTTCTCAGGGTCTATTTGATGTTTCATTTTTTATCCATTCTAGACTAGGAACAAAGGCCTTCTTTTTTCAAAAGGCAGCCCTTTGATACCTAATCTCTTTGAATATTTGGGTCTTCCAGAATACTTCACATACAGTAAAGCCATCAAAATCTGACTCTAGAAAGAACCTCTTTAAGCAGCACTTACAATGTACTGTATAGTACCAAGATACTGCCTTGATTGTTTAAGTAATACTCCATAAATATCATGGGATTACATAGCAAGTCATAAACTATCAAAACCATTTTTGATCATCAGTGAGAGTGAGGTCAATGGAAACCTTACAATATGGTACAGGAAGAATCACTAATCTTGATCACAAATCAAGATAGAAACTTTATAAAAAGCTGCTGTATATCTAGTTCAACAATGACCTACTAGAAGACTACCAAAGTTACTGTTTCAGTCCCTAACTGTCATTCTTTCTCAAAACTTGTAAAACATACACATTGTTCATGATTCTGAGATTTCTTTGAAATTACATCACTTTGGTGCCTTGGTCTTTGGCCAGAAGTGGTGGGTGACTGTCCTTCACTATTAACATCTAATATTGGGCATTCTTATTGAGTTTTCTGTTACTCATATCTCCAATGTTCGTAAGAACTGATTCTTCCCTCCAAGACAGCTGCAGTTCTTTCCTTCTCCCATTAGACACTTGCACATAATGTTTGTGTCAGGAATCCCCAAAGTGCCTCCTGCGTTATCTGTCAGCATCCCCAGGGATTAGGGTTAAATCATATCTCTGTTCTTGGTTAAACCTTCATGTTTCTAAGTAAACATAATATGTTGTGTTACACAATTGGTTTTATCAATGCTTGTTTTACCAATGCTTGTTTGCTAATGTGAGCAGGTGTAGACATGTGCTTCTAATTGGGTGTGGTGTAGACATGTGCTTCTAATTGGGTGTGGTGACTCATTGACATGTGGAAGCTTTATGTGATATAATAAATAACCCTTGTTTGTCTTTCTTGTGCATGATAAGTGCAACCCCAGTTCTAATTGTAGTGTGCAACAGTGAATCTCTGTGAAGCCAGCCCTAGTGTCGCAGTACTTATTGTTATGGTACTCAGTTTGGGTTTTTGGTGATGCAGTGTTAGTAATTGTGCCAACAGTTATAATTATCCAAGAAAAGTTCTGGAGCATCCCGGTGTTCTTCTACCGCTCCAGTGCCCATATCAGAAAGAAAGATTCAGTTTCAAGGAAGTTGAGTGAACTAACTCTTCTATCACTCTGTCAACAACGACCTGCCCCCGAAGATACAGGGTGCCTGGCTGGACCGGCAAGACATGGCAGTGTTTTGTCTCTTTCTCTTCCACTCCCCCTTTCCTTTTGGGACACCTGCTGGGGTTTCTGTGTCCACCAGGAAGTGCCGAGAGGTGCTCCAGGAGGTCGGGGGCATACCATCGCCCCTGCAGGCATCTTGCTTTTCAGGTGAGTGGCCCCTCTCGACAGTTTGAATACCATGCTACTGAATTGGTGGCGGGTTAAACCTTACAAATGCACCTGTCTTGGACTACCATAAATATTAAAACTGTGAACTATATTGTTGCCCAATATCTATGGCTATACCTGTGCACAAATCATGGCACCTGCCACCACAGGGGCAATCCTGAAAGGATTACATGCAAAAAGATATGGATTGTACACCACTGCGCAAAGTCAGTAAAGTCCAGTAACACAACGTTGTCTTTTTAAAATCTTCATTTTTTATTATTGCTTTTTCTTGAACAAACTAGCAATCAGCAAACGCGTTTCGTCCTTCACAAAAGGACTTCTTCAGGGCTTATATTTGCATGGTCTTTAAATTGATTGTCTTTCCATATTATTGGAATTAAATGTCCAACCTATTATTACCCATAACATAAGGGATCAGCCATGTCCGTCCCGGTTGGCAAAGAAAGTAAAAAAAGTTTGAATAGCATTTGATTTAGACAACACTAAAGTATTTACTTGAATCTTTCTATGATGTTTTTAGAATCTTGCACATCAAATCACTACAAGTACGTTGTCGCTGACAACTAGAAATACAGTCATCTTTTCTGCTCTGGACTAGCTGCTCTGGCTTTCAGTCACCAAAAGCTATATTTGACAAGAGTCCTTGGTTCATTTAAATTAATTTGTTAGTCATCTTTATTCTAGATCCCTGCTCTCCATTTCTCAGGGTCTATTTGATGTTTCATTTTTTTTCCATTCTAGACTAGGAACATAGGCCTTCTTTTTTCAAAAGGCAGCCCTTTGATACCTAATCTCTTTGAATATTTGGGTCTTCCAGAATACTTCACATACAGTAAAGCCATCAAAATCTGACTCTAGAAAGAACCTCTTTAAGAAGCACTTACAATGTACTGTATAGTACCAAGATACTGCCTTGATTGTTTAAGTAATACTCCATAAATATCATGGGATTACATAGCAAGGCATAAACTATTAAAACCATTTTTGATCATCAGTGAGAGTGAGGTCAATGGAAACCTTACAATATGTTACAGGAAGAATCACTAATCTTGATCACAAATCAAGATAGAAACTTTATAAAAAGCTGCTGTATATCTAGTTCAACAATGACCTACTAGAAGACTACCAAAGTTACTGTTTCAGTCCCTAACATGGCTTCAGATCCTGAGCATTTTCATTGCATGTTCTAAAAGGATTATACAAAGGCCTTACAACTGACCTAATTTGGCTCTATCATCTTCTGCTATGCTGAATAATCCCTCCGCTGCCAGGCCTTTTCCCCCTCCTGTGTCGGGCCTTTTTTGGCTATTTGGGGCAGTTTGCGCTTAGGCCCTCATAACTTTTTGTTCACATAAGCTACCCACACCCAATTTTTCAATACAATTTTGACATTTTACTGGGACACACCCCATTTTTACTATTGTTTGTGCTTTCAGCCTCCTTCCAGTTAGTGACTAAAATGGATGAGAAACCAATGCTGGATCCCAGAAAGCTAAACATTTGTGAAACGTAGACAAAATTCTGAATTCAGCAAGGGGTCATTTGTGTAGATCCTACAAGTGTTTCCTACAGTAAATAACAGCTGAAATAAAAAAATATTGAAATTGAGGTAAAAAAACAGCCATTTTTCACCACGTTTTACTCTGTAACTTTTTCCTGCAATGTCAGATTTTTTAAAGCAATATACCGTTACGTCAGCTAGACTCTTCTGGTTGTGGGGATATATAGGGCTTGTAGGTTCATCAAGAAATCTAGGTACCCAGAGCCAATAAATGAGCTGCACCTTGCAATGGGTTTTTATTCTATACCGGGTATACAGCAATTCATTTGCTGAAATATAAAAAGTGAAAAATAGGTATCAAGAAAACCTTTGTATTTCCATAATGGCCACAAGATAAGGTGTTGAGAAGCAGTGATTATTTGCACATCTCTGAATTCCGGGGTGCCCATACTAGCATGTGAATTACAGGGCATTTCCCAAATAGACGTCTTTTTTACACACTGCCTTACATTTGGAAGGAAAAAATGTAGAGAAAGACAAGGGGCAATAACACTTGTTTTGCTATTCTGTGTTTCCCCAAGTCTCCAGATAAAAATGGTACCTCACTTGTGTGGGTAGTCCTACCGCCCACGAAAGGAAATGGCTCAAAACACAGCGTGGACACATCACATTTTTTCACAGAAAACAGAGATGTTTTTTGCAAAGTGCCTTGCTGTGGATTTTGGCATCTAGCTCAGTTGGCACCTGGGGACACCTAGCAAACCAGCACATTTTTTAAAACTAGACACCTAGGGGAATCCAAGATGGGGTGACTTGTGGGGATCTGACCAGGTTCTGTTACCCAGAATCCTTTGCAAACCTCAAAATTTGACCCACAAAACACTTTTTCCACTCATTTCGGTGACAGAAAGTTCTGGAATCTGAGAGGAGCCACAAATTTCCTCCCACCCAGCGTTCCCCCAAGTCTCCAGATAAAAATGGTACCTCACTTGTGTGGGTAGGCCTAGCGCCCACAAAAGGAAATAGCCCAAAACACAACTTGAATACATCAAATTATTTCACAGAAAACAGAGGTCTTTATTACAAATTGCCTACCTGTGGATTTTGTCCTCTAGCTCAGCCGGCACCTGGGGAAACCTAGCAAACCAGCACAGTTTTGAAAACTAAAGACCTAGGGGAATCCAAGATGGAGTGACTTGTGGGGATCTGACCAGTTTCTGTTACCCAGAATCCTTTGCAAACCGCAAGATTTGACCAAAAAAACACTTTTTTCTCTCATTTCGGTGACAGAAAGTTCTGGAATCTGAGAGTAGCCACAAATGTCCTTCCACCCAGCATTCCCCCAAGTCTCCCGATAAAAATGGTACCTCACTTGTGTGTGTAGGCCTAGCGCCCAAGAAAGGAAATGGCCCAAAACAGAACGTGGACACATCACATTTTTTCACAGAAAAGAGAGGTGTTTTTTTACAAAGTGCCTATCTGTGGATTTTGGCCTCTAGCTCAGGCGTCCCCAAGGGGGGCAGAAATGGGCTAAAATAAATTTGCCCCCCCTAGGGAGCGACCCTTGCCTACGGGGTCGCCCCGCGTGACATTGGCGCAAAAAAAAGATCCCCGGTGCCTAGTTGTTTCTGCCCCCCTTGGGGGCAGATTGACCTAAAATCGTCCGATTTACTCCCAAGGGGGGCAGAAATGGTCTAAATACAATTTGCCCCCCAGGGGAGCGACCCTTGCCTAATGGGTCGCTCCCCATCTCTAAAAAAACAAACAAACAAAAAAAAAACACAAAAACTAAATTAGCCCTGGCGCCTAGAGGTTTCTGCCCCCCCTGGGGGCAGATCGGCCTAATAACAATAGCTCAGACGGCCCCAGGGGGGCAGAAATGGCCTAAACTAAATTTGCCCCCCCCAGGGAGCGACCCTTGCCTACAAGGTCGCCCCTGCGTGACATTGGTGCAAAAAAAAAATCCCCGATGCCTAGATGTTTCTGACCCCCTTGGGGGCAGATTAACCTAAAATCGTCCGATTTACCCCCAAGGGGGGGCAGAAATGGTCTAAATACAATTTGCCCCCCAGGGGAGCGACCCTTGCCTAATGGGTCACGCCCCATCTCTAAAAAAACAAACAAACAACAAAAAAAACACACAAAAAAAATTTGCCCTGGTGCCTAGTGGTTTCTGCCCCCCCTTGGGGGCAGATTGACCTAAAATCGGCCGATCTGCCCCCAAAGCGGTCAGAAATGGCCTAAATACAATTTGCCCCTCCAGGGGGGCGACCCTTGCCTAAGTGGTTGCTCCCCATCTGTAAAACAACAACAAAACTCCCCGGTGCCTAGTGGTTTCTGCCCCCATCGGCCTAATTAAAATAGGCACAGGAGCACTGTGCCTCAGGACGTTACCATTATGTCCTGGGCACAGAAGGGGTTAAATAATGGGATAGGAGTATTACCTCAATGAAAATCCTGGCCTCTATGACCACAGCCCAACACAAAGTTCTGCCACAGAGCTTCCATTGATGCTGCTTGGTTGCTTCAGGATGGTGCTCTACCTCAATATCAAAGTTCAAACATTATTTACACTTGTATCAACGCAGTATTGACTACCAGCATAACATCAAGGTAAATATATGTAGAATTTAGACTAGTAAATCTGTGCTCCCCATTTTATGCTTACTTTAATGATATGTTGGTAATCTACATTATGAATAGGATATTTGTGATGTCAATACATGATACTGTGAAGTAGAAACCTTAAGGACACTTGCTATTCATGCACCAGAGGCAGAGTGCACAATCGTTATCATTAGCGTTCACCCAGAGCAGCAATGAAGGGACTCTGAAAGCCTTTCCTTAGCAACTGATTGCTGGCTACATTGGTAGCTGACAGGTGTTATGGTGGTGGCCCACAGCTGTATTGCACGCCAGCCTGTCTGTCCAGAGTGTTTTGATGATGGTAATAACTCCTGTGGTATTGCTTATCTTCTGATGTGGCAGCACTGGGACCTGTTGTCAGCTCTTACCTGAGATTCACCAATGAATGTTTCATTGTGTGTCACCTATCGAGCTGCTGTCTTCCAGCAACCACAGTAGCACCTCTGGAATGGATGCTAATGGCGCTGATGGTGCTAAAGCATTTGTGATATTTTCCTCTTTTGTTGCTGATTTTGTGACACACGAGGTTCATGTTGCACTTAAAGTTTTACTTGTCCTGTGGACTTCTACACCGTGTGGCAATGGTGCAGAACTACCATAGATAGGCAGTTGGACTGGGCATTTTTGGCCCCACTGTGCATCCTTCCAGTGGAGTAAGAGTGTCTGTCTGAGCTCAATATTGGAGCATGTGGTGGTTGCACAATACATAATGAGTCTTGTTATACAGCTAGATTTAAGAAAATACTGAATCAACTCACCTCTCAGCACCCTCACTTTTTCAATCTCAGGAGATCATATCCAAGAGCCTGCTTTTATTTAGTGCCACTGCTCACCCTTATTGTCACCTGAAGGTCCTCATGCCAGCTCCCCAGTGATAGTTTGCTGCCCAGCCTGACCTTTGCCACCCTCTGCTGCCTGTTTTATTCTTGTTGTCTGCTCCTTTTTTCCTCTGTTTCTGGTAGTTTTAGCTCTGTTTTTCACTCTTGTCTGATCATTTTCTGAACACCTTTTTCTCCCTTTTTTCTGTTCGCTTTCTGCACTCCTTTCCCCTCTTTTCTGCTCATTTTCTGCACTTTTTTCCCCTCTTTTCTGCTCATTTTTTCCCTTATTGCCTTATCTGCTACTTCTCTCTTCCGCATTTCCCCCTACCCGCTGTTTCCTGCTTCCCGCCACCCAGTCTCACCTCTCATTGGAACACCTGAGTTTTAAACTACAAACTGACTCCAAAACTACCCTAAGAGGCACTCTCATATACAGGCCTCCAGGACCCCGACTGGCCTTCTGCGACGCCATCTCCAACATCATTGCAACAATAGCCATTTACTCCAACTACTACATTCTACTTGTGACCTCAATCTCCACGTTGATGACCCCAACGACACCAACCCTACCAGCCTCCTCGAAAACTTGAGGAAGATAGGCGTCACCCAAATAGTCAGCATACCCACACACAAGGCTTGACACCCTTTTTGACCCTCTCTTCACCTTCAGCAACAGAGTCAGATTCAGCCATGTCACAGAACGCTCCTGGTCTGACAACGGCATCGTCCACTTCACCATTGCCGACGTCCAACACATCACAACCATAAACCACAGAGCCGACTACCATGACTGGAGCCAAATAACTGAATCACAGTAGACGCAGGCCCTCATCTCATCCAAACCCAAGGCCTCATCTGACCCCAACCAGGACATCCTGAACTTCTCCTCCTGGATCATAGAAAGCAACGACTCAGTTGCCCCGATGAAACCAACCAGAGCCAACAAAACCTCAACAAAACGCAGCTGGTACACTCCAGAGCTCAGAGCCACCAAGCACAGCTGCTATAAACTCGAGAAACAATGGTGATCCACCAGGAATCCCTCCTATAGAACAGTCCATAAAGCAGCCCTCAACAACTACCACTGACAACTCAAGGAGGCCAATAGAGCGACCATCATGACTCATCATCCAACTGCACAATTGAACTTTTCAAAATAGCTAAATAATACTCTAACCCAGCAGCCACAGAGAACACAATCCACCATTCCTAAGAACTTTGCAACACCCTCTCAGACTACTTCAACAGCAAGATCGCCACCATCTACAATAACTTCGACCCCAACCAACGATCTCCAACCTCAGATCTCTCAACACCCTGGCGCACACCAAGAACATGATCTCCACGTGGGTGTTGCTCATCACTCAATCCACTTCAGCTATCATGTCATCCATTCACTCCGGGGCACCCACAGACCCATGCCCCCTCCACATGTTCAACCTCGAAATCAACCTTACCAGCATAGAGCTCACTAGCATCCTCAACACCTTCTTCACCTTAGCAGTTTGTCTGGACAAATAGAAACAGGTGGAAATCAAACCCCTTCCGAAAAAGCACTCCACCAACCCCAACAGCCTCAAGAATTACTGATTCATATCTACTCCCCTACCCGGCCAAAGTACTTGAGAAGTCCTTCAATCAGAGGCTCCTAACTGGAAGAAAACAATCTACTAGACACCTTTCAATCAGGTTTTTGTTCCAACAACAGCACCAAGACTGCACTCATCATCACTACTGATGGCATCAGAGCAGTTCTTGACTGCTGGGAAACTACAGATCAGATCCTCCTTGACCTATCAGCTTTGTTCGACACCATCTCTCACCACACCCTCATCAACAGACTTTACAGCATCAAAATACAAAACAACGCCCTCAAAGTTTCCATTGTTCCTGACAGGATGCACTAAGAGTATCCGACTACACCCTTTCACCTCCACACCTAAGAGCATGATTTGCGGCGTACCCCAAGGTTCATCCCTCAGCCCCACTTTATTCAATACCTACATGACCACCCTGGCTGACATAGTTGAAACCCACAGACTCAACATCATCTCCTACGCAGATGATACTCAACTGATCCTCACACTTACTGAAGACCTCTCCACCACCAGAACCAACTTCGGTAATGCCATGACAACTATAGTCGACTGGATGAAGACCAACTGCCTGAAGCTCAACTCAATGGAAGTCCTGATCTCCAGCAAACACACCTCCATTTGGGACCATAACTGGTGGGCAGCCAAACTCGTATCCACTCCCATGCATACAGATACACATGCAATCCACTCACAACCTTGACATCTTCTTCGACAGTGAGCTCACCATGAAGCAGCAGACCAATGTGGTTGCTTCCTCCTGCCTCCACACCCTACGCATGCTCTGCATAATCTTCAGATGGATCCCAGCCTACACCAGGAAAACCGTCATCGAAGCCCTCATTATCAGACGCCTCGACTCTGGCAACGCTCTCTATGCCAGCATATCCTCCCAGCTCCTAAAGAGAATTCAGACAATACAGAACACAGTTGCCAGACACAGCCAGGACCTTCCCAGGCGCACCAACATCACTCCCCACCTCAGAAATCTCCACTGGCTCCCTGTGCAGAAGAGATGTCATTTCAAGCTCCTCATGTACGTCTACAAAGCCCTACACAATCAAGGACTGAGTATATCAATGACTGTCTACTCTCCCACCAACCTACCAGACACCTGCGCTCTTCCTCTCTTGCTCCCGCACACTTACCCAGAATCTGGCTCACTCTTTTTCCTACATAGCTGCCAAGGCCTGCAATGAAATACCCATCCACCTCTGAACTGCACCATCACTGGCAGACTTCAGGAAGAGACTTAAGACCCGGCCTGGACAGAGACATCACACTGCAGCACCCAGATACCCCCAGGGGTGACAGCGACGCATTCTAAAAATGCCTGATTGATTGATTGATTGATTGAAGAAGTTCTCAATAACAGTCACTTACAAGAGGTAGACTTGATCTGTTTTTCAGGCATCGGACTGCATAATTTCCTTTCTGAAATGCAAGCTCTTTTGAATTTTTAATTCGAACATTCTACAACATCCTACGCTGTTTCCATTTCTAAACCACATAGCATGCCACTGTAATTCTTCCTGTGAGTTCCTTCTCCCTGCCAATACAACTACGTGGTAGTTGTAACATGCTTTACAGCACCTTAACTGGATTAAATTGCTTCTACAAAGAAAGCTATTAGAAAACTCAAAACAAATATTAGGAAAGGAGTAACTCCAAATAAAACAAACCTCCCCTGCTGTCTCTAGCAACAAGTTGCAAGATAACATGTATTAAACCTTCATATAGCTGGAACCACTTTATATTGCATACCTCATAATACATTAAATAAGTCTGCCCTAACCTAGTACACTATTACCTCCTGACCCTATACTACTAATAGTTTATTCATGAAAAGTAATTCTTCTGCAGCCTCTGTTCCTATACATATCTGCCTACACACTACTCACTGGCCCTTTACTATACCTGCAAGTCTACTCTGAATCTATTTTGACAGTCATATTTCAACTGCTCACCCTATATCCTATTGTATCACACCCATACATTTAACTTCCACCTATTGTACTATCATATCGTACCACACTTATAGGTTTAACTTCCAGCTCCCCCACCTTAAAATGTGCCTGTCTAAACTTCCTGAGTTCCCTTTTCTCACCCTCCATCACACATGCAAACAAAATCAAAAAGTAAAGAAACCACATCAAGTTGCTCACACTCAAAACGGATCCAAATTTATACCAATCTTTCACTAGATGTAACATCCACCATACGAAGTTGCAATCGTCGTCAGCTCTTATGACCTAGGTCTAGTTTTCATTGCAGAAATCAAGTTAACAACTACCCCATCACCGACATTTCGTATTAAATATTGGTTACATGATTCTCTACAAATTCAGACCTTTTAAAATTGTGGTAACATTGCAGATATACACAAAAGTAGCTGTATCTACAGCTCTACGCAAACCCCAATATTTCCTTTCTTTGACATACTATTAATCACAATTGAAAGAAAATACAACAAAATCTGGGGGTCCCATACATAATATTGACCACCCTTCAGGCAACAACATCTCCACTTAGTGCACGTTTTTGATCTACCACAGTAGTGAGGACCCAGTCTTCCACTGCTTTCTGTGGAATATTGATAATGTTAACATAACAAAACATAAACAATACTAACATTCTAAGTAACCTTTAGAAGAGACTTATTTAGAGATTGGCCTATGGGATACGCCCACAATGCATGAGATATCCCCACAATCATATAAAATGTGCAATAGGCTATAAGGCACTTGTAATGTGGAGGACCGGACATCTGCCACGTTTGTTAATTAGCATATATTCTCATATATATATTACCAAAACCCAAATGTAAAATTTCATGTTATTACTGTGGCGCACCTTAGATGAACTGAGAAACCACTGCTTAATGGTTCACAGAGCCTATTCAAGAATCACTTTGCAACTGAAAATTACTAGTCCCATACTCACCGGCTAATAATTTTGATTTTATCTCTGCACATTGTACTCAGGTTAGGGTTAAATAATGTTGTTATATGTACTTCACATGAAAAAACAGTATGACATAAACAATACAAATAGATAATTTGAATCTAATATCATGCTCCATTATATCATAAATGCAGCACAGTGGTCAAAAGTTGATATATTCGAAGTGTGAAGAGTCTATGACATAGATAAAATACATCACTTCCTTTTCCAATGGTTTCTGACACATGGAAATAAACAAAATACTATTAACAAGGTGCATGCCGAAGGTGCTTGTCCAGGCCTGACCCCAAACACACACCAAGGGGTTGGAGACTGCACTGTGTGAGGACAGGCACCGCCCTTTCAGGTGTAAGTGTCAGCTTCTCTCTCCACACTCTAGCCCAGGAGAGTCATCAGGATACGCAGAACACTCCTTAATCCCCTTTTTGTCACTGTCTAGAGGGAATTCACAAACAGCCCAACTGTCAGTTTGACCCAGACGTGGATTCCACAGGCAGGCAGAGGCGCAGAATGGTGAAGCAAGAAAATGCCCACTTTCTAAAAGTGGCATTTTTAAACAGAAAATCTAAAAATCAACTCTACCAGAAGGTGTATTTTTAAATTGTGAGTGCAGAGACCCCCAAACTCCATATCTCTATCTGCTCCCAATAGGAAACTGCACTTAAAGCATATTTAAAGGCAGTCCCCAGGTTAACCTATGAGAGAGATGGGGCTTTCAATAGTAAAAACTGAATTTAGCAGTAATTCACCATCAGGACATGTAAAACACACCAGTACATGTCCTACCTTTTAAATACACTGCACCTTGCCCATGGGGCTACCTAGGGCCTACCTTAGGGGTGACTTACGTGTAGTAAGAGGGAAGGTTTGTGCCGGCAAGTGGGTGCACTTGCCAGGTCGAATTGGCAGTTTAAAACTGCACATACAGATAGTGCATTGGCAGGTCTGTGACATGTTCACAGGGCTACTCATGTGGGTGGCACAATCAATGCTGCAGGCCCACTAGCAGCATTTTGATTTACAAGCCCTGGGCATCTCTAGTGCACTTTACTTGAGACTTGCTAGTAAATCAAATATGCCAATCATGGATAACCAATCACTAGTACAATTTAGACAGAGAGCACTTGCACTTTAGCACTGGTTAGTAGTGGTAAAGTGCCCAGAGTCTCAAAATCAGCTAAAACAAATCAAAGCACAGGATCCAAACACAGGGGGTCAGAAGCAAAAAAGTAAAGGGAAACCACACCAAGAGCTGCCAAGTCTAACAGCCCACAATACTCAATAGCATTACATATTTTATGTGCAGAAAAATGTGCAAACTTTCATCTAACCTGACTTAGAAAGGGAGTAAGGACTCTTCAGGAGTCATAAGGGAGACTAACCGGTGAGGAGATGATTGCTTGAGATGTATTTTAGTTGTGGAAGTGAAAAAAGGATGATGTTTAGTGGATGTGAACTTAAACAGTATTCCAGAAGCTGACAGCATTACGTAAGAATCCCTAGTGTCTCATTTTCTCCTTCATCTATTCCTTGAAATCAATCTAGAGATGCAGCTGCTTTATGTTGTCCCTGGCCCACCACAGACAGGGCATGTATCAGGGCATCACCTCAGGTACCAAAGGCATACAAGTTGCTAGCAGATATCCTGGGTTAGGGTACACACCCGGTTGCACAGTTCCTGCAAGACCGTTTTTTCTGAACCAACAAATTCATCGCCCAACTATAGGAGTTTAAGCGAGATTACAGTGCATAAAAGTTATGCACACCCTATTTACAAACCTATCTCTTCTCCCATCTACCTCACCTCTGACCCTTCAGCTCTTTATCTCCCCTGCCTGCTCACCTCTCTGTTTAAGCTGTATGTGATCACCCTTTTCCTTGCCACAGTAATCAGTCACTCATAATGCAATATCATTACTCTCTCCTTTGTCTTTTCGCCACCTTCTCCATTAGCCTCGGAAAAGTTTGATTGTGTGCAGAGGTTTGTTGATAAAATTGGTATTGTGTAACACATTTTGATTAGGCCTGGGCGGAGCTCATGGAGATTCAGTGCGCGGACTTCCATGGAGTTGCATAAAAACTTCATGAGATTCTTCAGTATACCCTGAGCATTGATTTTTAGCATCGTGAGCCTCTCCCTTGCTGTAAAATAAGCACAAGTGGCACCACATGGGGTGCCAGAGGGAGCTGCTTCTTTCTACAGCTTGAGTAGATTTTCTACTTGAGCGGCAGCTTTGTCAATGCAAACGGTTGTGACCTGCAGCAACCATCCGTGTTTAGAAATAATGCTGGGTGGCATTCTAGTGCTCACAATTCTTGCTTGGGGATGCCAGTTTTCACTCGTGCTTAGCAACTTAACTTTGGCAAGCAACGCATGAGAAAGAACTCCACCACGCAGCAGTTGACAGAGTTTTGCTGGAACTCAACACTCCAAGTCGAGCACAGAGTGGGCAAAACTCTGTGAACTCTGCCGGCAGAGGGGAATTTTTCGTTCACCCCTAATTTTGATGCAAACATTTCAGTCCAATGATTAATGTTGGATGACAGTGCTTGCAATCTCTAAACTTGTTGCCAGAATGGGTGCAAATGTGTGCTAATTGTGACTGTGTTTTCAGTGTTTCTGGTTATGCTGGTTCTAGCCCTCTGGAAAATTGATTGTGGTCATCAACATAATCACTAGAAATTGGATTGTGGTTATCAACATATTTCACAAGAGCTAAGTAAGAAGCATTCAGATGAAAATAGCATCAGCTGCATTTGAGCCAACAGATGATGGGCTCTCTGGCTCTGTGTCAAGCCAGGGTGCCAGGGAGCCTTTTAGTCAGGATATATAGTAACAATGTCAGTTACTGCTTCTGATATGCAGGCCACTAATGTTTATTAATTATTGAGATGTAACATTATTAGAACATAATAAACCAAGCACTGGCAAACTAGATCTGCCTTATTTTAAGTTGTTTGCTGTAAGGGTTGCACTGATATTTATTTTTATTTACTTAACAGTTTTACATGCACATGGGCACCAAACATAGTAACAGTAACTACTGTATGTTTTTAAAATAAACTAAACGTGAAGAAACAAGAGAGCAGATAGGAGCAAGAAAGTTTGGAGAAGGATTGTTGGGGGGAGCTAGTGAGTGGCAAAGAGGATAGAGGGAGGAAAATAGGGAGGAAAGGGACGGGATGGCATGGAAGAAGCTGGAGAGAGGGGCTAGGGGAGAGAGAGACAGAAGAGCAGGAGGAGGGAGAAGGGAGCAAGGACAGGGGAATGAGGATATTAAAGTTCAGAGAGGAAGACAGAGAGGAGAAGAAAGTGAAGATCAGTGAAAAAAATGGGGAAGGGAGATGAAGCTGGGAAAAGTAAGTGTAATGGGAGACAAATGAAGAAGAAGCGCAGATGTGGGGGAAGGAGAAATGGTGAGAAAGAAACAGGGAATAGAGGGTGAAAGGCAGATGCAGTATGGGAATTCGAGCATGAATGGAGCCAGATGAAGAGGAGAAGGGAAGGGTGTACAGGATAGGCAAGCGAAGAAATACAGGAAGGAAGGAGAAGAGAGAGGTACAAAAGGGGAAGGGGAGTGGAGTAGAGGTGGGAAAGGAGGTGAGCCTGGAGAAAGTAAGTGTGAAGGGAGGTAGATGAGGAAGTGAAGGGGACTGGGTAAAGAAGAAAGAGATAAACAGTGGGGAAATTCTGTACGAAGAAAACCAGATGAGCAAGGAGCCACATGAGGAAAGAAAGGCTGTGTTGGATGAAAGGGCTGGGAAGTGACTGCCAGTGAATGAGGGACGGAATTGAGGGAGAGGTATGGGAACAAGTCACAAAGAAAGGGGTACATGAAGGGAGTGGAGAAAAGGGGTCATCCATGAGTCATCAGCGGGGCTAGGTGCAAGCTGGATCCAAAGGGGAGCTCGGCAATGGTGAGCTGCTGATGAGTGGGTTACCGAAGCGGTCATCGACAAAGGTGGGAAAGCTCTATGCAGGGGAAATGCAAAGTTCATGCCCAGGAGGATCTCATCATTGATCAGATGCTACTCGGCGCCAGTCCCAATAAAACCCTCTACACCTTGACTTTGAAACTTTTCTTCTATTCAGATCTCCTTCAGAGAGGCATAACAGAAAATACCAGAAAGTTGAGACCAACCGGTGATTCGAAGTCGATGGCTGTGGCCTTGACTGTGACCCCGGTCTCCATTGGCTCGGCAGGCAGAAACTTGGCATAACATTTCTAAGTCCCACCTCTTGCAGTTTGGGGGACTGGAGGAGTATACTTTAACACCAACTAAAAATCCAAGACCTGGGGGCACCACCTGAGGGTTAGGACTCACTCCAGCAGAGGCCAAGAGCAGGCTCCAGGGAAGGTCCAGTTGGGCAGTTGCGGGAAGAGAGTCCTCTGGAAGCTTTTGTGTCCCTGTAGCTAAAACAGGAGGTCAGCCAATTGACCTTTGGAGTCACCTCTGTGGTCCTGAGTTTAGCGACAGTCTTTCTTCTGATTTATTACAAGTTCAGGAGTATACTGAGGAGGGTACTGGGAATGCCACATTTATGGCTAATGCCAGCTTTTGGGTGGGGGAAAACTGGCCACTCCTTAATAAAAGGGGTAAAGGTTCCCAGGGGTTACCCTATCCACTTGCAGCATTTCCTGTGTGTGTTTGATGTAAGTTATCCAACAGTACCAAAGTACTCTTAAATCCAACATGACATATCCTTTCTTCCTCTGACCATGACTCCCTGTGCCCACTCAGAGGTGTGGATATTAGAATGGGCAAACCCACCCTTGTGGTCACTCCAACTAGTTCTGGGGAAGCCCTTCCCATTCCACTAGATTTGGAACTAAAATGACTAGGAGAACAAAGGGGGAGGCAGACCTAGGTGTGAGCTACATCTGCCAGTGATAGGTTAAGTATTCTTTGAAGCTTGGGAAGGGGCTGAGCACATCCCCAGACCATCATTCTCAAAGAAAAAAACACATCCCCACACCCAAGCCCTTTTATCTACCGTATGGGAGCAATACACATCTCACCACAGAGGAGCCATCAGGGGTCAGGTGACAAATATATACTGGCAGAAAAGACTTTTGATTTTAGGCAGGAAAATTACAACTTTCTAAAGTGTAATTTCCAAAATAGTAATGTAAAATCCAGCTTGTTTATTAAGATGACTTTTAAATTACTATTAACATGAGTCCTTGCGTCATTTTTCTAGCTACCATCAAACTAAATTTAGCACTTATTAAAGATAATAATGCAAAATACTGTTAACATATGGGAGAACCAGCCTTGCCACCGTGAAACTCAATTTTGAGGTTTTTCACTGCCAGGAAACGTGAAACAATGAACATACATGTTGTACATTTTAAATACTATGCACCCTGCCCTCTGGTCATTTAAGGCCTATCTTCGTGGTGATTTTTAAGTATTAAAAAGGCAGGTTTAGGCCTGGAAAAAGGTTTATTTTGCCAGGTCGAAATGGCAATTTAAAACTGCACACCCATGCTGCAGTGGCAGGCCGGGAGATATGATTTACATTGATATTGTGGTGTGTAGCACAATGAGTGTAGCAGCCCACGAGTAGGATTTAGTTTACAAGCCCTGGGTACAGGAGATACTATATACTTGGGTTTCATAAGCAAATTGAATGTGTCTATCAGAGGTGTACCAAGTGTATCATGTTTAAAGTGGGGAGCACAAGCATTTTACCGCTGGCTAGCAAAGGTAAAGTGCATAGAGTTCTTCCTCCAACAAAAAATTGGTTAAACATGCAGACCTCCCTAGAGACCCTGAAGGAAAGGAAGATTTCCAAAAGTACACAACACTTCATATGTACCCAACCACCCTGCTACACACAGCCTTCAGCCATCTGCAGCAGTAAGTTGACCCCGTACTAATCACACTGCAGGTGGACAACTCTCACTGTGCACGGCCTACAGCCTTCACATATGTGATCGGCCACAAAGTCTTCTCAAATATTTTAAAAATATTTTAGCTGTACTGCGTTAGTGCGATACTAGGTTACCCCTACTGTGGTACCACAGGGGATGGACACCTGTGACATTCAGTACCAGGAGGCAAGTAGTGCAGTACCTGTGACCCCAATATATATATATTGTTTAAGCTTAAGGCCCTGGAGGTCAAGTTGTGTCCATCAGGCCCACTTATGTGGCCATTGTTTTCTTTTTTGGTACTGGAGTACTGAGTCTCAGAGTACTGCAATGGCTTTCACAACAAATTCTCCATGCTTTGACCAGGAAATCAGAATCAGCCTATCCACTTTGAATGAGCTAATCAGAGCATAACATATTATCAATGTTAACCCCTTCATGCCCCCCATAGCAACTTTTTGAATTCAAATTAAAGAAAAACGGCACAACGGATTTACACCAAATCAACAAAAGCATATTTTCTAAGTAAAGCTGTAATTTTTTCACACACATAGGGGGTCATTCTGACCCCGGCGGTCTAAGACCGCCGGGGCCAGGGTCGGCGGGAGCACTGCCGACAGGCCGGCGGTGCCCCGCAGGGCATTCTGACCGCGGCGGTTCGGCCGCGGTCAGAAGAGGCAAACCGGCGGTCTCCCGCCGGTTTACCGCTGCCCTTAGAATCCCCCATGGCGGCGCAGCTTGCTGCGCCGCCATGGGGGATTCTGACACCCCCTACCGCCATCCTGTTCCTGGCGGTTCGCCCGCCAGGAACAGGATGGCGGTAGGGGGTGCCGCGGGGCCCCTGGGGGCCCCTGCCGTGCCCATGCCAATGGCATGGGCACGGCAGGGGCCCCCCTAAGAGGGCCCCAAAAAGTATTTCAGTGTCTGCTAAGCAGACACTGAAATACGCGACGGGTGCAACTGCGCCCGTCGCACCCCTGCAACTACGCCGGCTCAATTCTGAGCCGGCGTCCTCGTTGCAGGGGCATTTCCTCTGGGCCGGCGGGCGCTCTTTTGGAGAGCGCCCGCCGGCCCAGAGGAAATGTCTGAATGGCCGCCGCGGTCTTTTGACCGCGGTGCGGTCATTCAGCGGCGGTACCCTGGCGGACGGCCTCGCCGTCCGCCAGGGTCAGAATGAGGCCCATAGTATGGTAAAAAAATGTAACATACATTAAAATGCCTTAATTCGTTACTTAAATTTAGTATTTCCCAATGGTCTGCTTTGTCAGTGTGTGGCATGTCCCCTCAAAATAGAGAGAGAGAGAGTGTGTGTGCGTGTGTGTGTGCGCATTTAATCGAAGATGTACTACGAGCCTCCTGGGTACCTCTGAACCATACAAAAGGCAGTGCAAGATGCAATACTTCAAAGTTCTGAGTCACAAAATAAAACCGTATTCCGGACAACGCATTTCGGCCTGATGCCTTTTACTGGACTTTTTCAACACTCCATGGCTTCTGAATCTGAATTATATAGTCCTCCATCCATTGTTATGCACAGTGCTTAATTTGTAAATAGAAAAGTGCCGGTGCTCAGAGCTCTCCTCTGAAACACGCGGCTGCTGCTTTAAATGTGCGAGCACGGAATACCGAGGCAGCGTAATCCTGAAGCCATCTAGGGCCTCTTTAATTCAATTAAAGCCACTCCCAGCGCTTCAGCTCACTCTTGCAGCTTTCTGCTTTCTCCCTTTGTGACGCTTTTTCGTTTTCCCCTTTCTCCGTCTTTCCCATATGTGTCTTTTGCCGCAGGAAATGCTTGAGGCAGAAGACTAAGCCCCGGCCCTCAAAAATAAGTGCCGGTGCTCAGCACCGGAAACAACAAGCACAAATTAAGCACTGGTTATGCCTTCTGTGACACTAGACCATACGTTTTCAATATATCGGCAGCTCACTTCACGCGCCAATATGTCCAAGTCGTGTTCATATTGGATCCCTCCAAAGCCTCAAGCATTAAACAGATTTACCCGTTACACCTCTAGCAATTAACAGCATTTCCAGACCATATTCCTTCGGTAAAATACATGATACAAGACATTATTATTGCTCGTTAGAGAATATTACATTTTTGACACTATGTCATTCTCTACAGATCGTGATCGTTTCTTAAATTGTAAAACATGTGTTACCTAAAACATCGGTTATCATTTAAATTGTTCCACGTTTTATCACCATGTATTTATATCCCTCGATAGTTATGTGATAACCGTCCCACTAGATGTGCCCATAACTTACTTCTGTATCACTTCTGACCCTGTCACTGATTATATAGCATGAGAATTGTTCCACATATGTGTTATCACCATGTATTTGCATCCCTCGATAATTGTAGTGATAACCGTCCCACCAAATGAGCCCATAACCTACTACTGAGTCACATCTGACTCTGTCATTGATTAAATATCATAAGTACGCAGAAGTTGAGAAAGGCAAGAGCTAGTGCACGTTGACTTAAATAAGGAACATTTACCTCATTGGTCCCATGAAGTATACTATGTGTGTGAGATTAACTGACCAGATAAAGATGTTGCATGCACAGTGCAAGTTCATTTCTACAATGTATGCATACAGTTATATGGATGATCATTCGTGTTCAAGTGAATTAGAACTGAGGGCTAACGTGACGTGCCTGTTACGATGTGTATGATAAAACCCATCATTATTGGGATGGATTAAAAAGGCTCAAAAGGAAACATGCTCTACCCATGCGTCCTATCACACATACAACTCTCACGAACAAGGTGCATTTACTTATTTTGAACCATACGAACTGTCTACAGTGTCAATTGCTCAGCGTATTATTGCACTCATTATGGTCGAGCCACCATAAGCGCATGTGCCTAAAGCAACAATGTTATTAACCAGCTTGAAAATAAAGAGGCACATGCTAATGAGAACTTTCAGAATAATGGCTTCAATCTCAACCTACTATACAGCATATTCAATAAGACTATGATCAGAATAAGGTGCCATGTGCTTGCATAATACTAGTTCTAGTGAACTATCAAACTAATAATGAAGTTATTAGTGCTTAATAGCGTTAACTATACTGGCCAAGGTGCGATATCAGTGCTGCTTTTCTAAAGATATGTCTAAAACCCAACAGGACCTGCCAAGTTTAAATATTCAAAGAGACGGCAACATCATAGTCATATGTCTCTTAATATGAATAATTTATTTAATATGGGAACTTCCTAAATTGAAGGTTATAGCTTTTGAGGGGAGATTTTAAACAAAGTATCCTACTTTTTCGACACTGTTAAATAAAACATTCTTTAGTCTTACATTGCGAGTGTTAGAAATGGGGTCTTTGGTTGGCAGTCAGGTTACCCTCTGTCCAAGCAAGGACCCCCCAGTTTAGTCAGGGTAAAGCAGAATCACACTCAGTCAACCCCCTCTCATTCACTTGGTAGTTTGGCATGAACAGGCAGGCTTAACTCAGAGACAATGTGTTAAGTATTTGTACCAACACACACAGGCCCTCATTCCGACCCTGGCGGTCATAGACCGCCAGGGCCGCGGGTGACGGAAGCACCGCCAACAGGCTGGCGGTGCTTCCTGGGCCAACCGCCACAGTCAGAAAACCGGGTCCGGCGGTTTCCTGCCGGATTTCCCCCGGTTGCCCAAATCCACCATGGCGGCGCTGCAAGGAGCGCCGCCATGGGGATTCTGACCCCTTTCCCGCCACCCTGTTTCTGCCGGTTTTTACCGCCAGGAACAGGATGGCGGGAACGGGTGTCCTGGGGCCCCAGGGGGCCCCTGCACTGCCCATGCCAATGGCATGGGCAGTGCAGGGGCCCCCTAACAGGGCCCCAGCATGCTTTTCACTGTCTGCCTAGCAGACAGTGAAAAGCGCGACGGGTGCAACTGCACCAGTCGCACACCTGCAACACCGCCGGCTCCATTCGGAGCCGGCTTCAGTGTTGCAGGCCCCTTTCCCGCTGGCCCGGCTGGCGCTACCTTAGGTAGCGCCCGCCGGCCCAGCGGGAAAGTTGGAATGGCCCCAGCGGTCTTTTGACCGCGGGCGGCCAAATGGCGGTTCCCTCCAGGCGGGCGGTAACCGCCGCCCGCCGGGGTCAGAATGACCCCCACAGTAATGTAGTGAACCATACAAAATGACACAACACAGGTTTAGAAAAATAGTAATTATTTTATCTAACTGAACAAGACAAATCTGATAAAAAAAATCCACAATATAGAGTTAAAAATATGAATTGAGCACTTAAAAGCAAGAAAACAGTGCCTTGAAACACAAATACTGCAAGTTGGTATTATGCAACGTCGTGACGGAGTCATTTTCTACAAGGCGACACCAATGGTGCTGTTTACAGGGTCGTTCGACCCCCAGGTACAGTATCTTAAGAAACAAGCAGAAAACAGGCCGGTGCATGGAGTCGGGGAGAGCGGCTTCACTTGGTCCGATGCAGTGTCGGTTCCAGTGCCACGGGGCAGAAGGACAACGGCATCGTGCAGCGGTGTCGGGTCCTCACTACAGGGAGGTGAAGTGGCGTCAGATGCGAAGTCAGTCCCTTGGTTCTGGCAGACGCGAAGTCCGGCGGAGTCACAATGCTGGGGGGCAACCTCACGAGGTTGCGATGACGTCACAGGGCTGCAGGCGCTGTGATGGCATTGGCTCATCACAGACATTGAACTTACAACCCTCCGGTGTCAGCGAAGTTGGGCGGGATCAGCAGCTGCATGGGTGGCACAACCAGTGCTGCAGGCCCACTAGTAGCAATTGATTTACAGGCCCTGAACACCTCTTGTGCACTGTACTAGGGATTTACCAGTAAATCAAACATGCCAATCACAGAAAGCCAATTACACATACATTTTACATAGAAGCACTTGCACGTTATCACTGGATAGCAGTGGTAAAGTACCCAGAGTATCAAAAACAGCAGAATCAGAGTCCAGCACACATCAACAACCTGGGGAACAGAGGCAAAAAGTTAGGGGAGACCACACCAAGGATGCCAAGTCTGACAGCAAGCATGCCATCAGGGTCCATGGAAATTCGAAGCATAACCTCTAAGTTCAGATACCAATGTAGTAATGATCTTCATGCCATAAGGTCTACAGTTTCAGTACATTATCCACAAAGTGGGTAGAAGTGCACAGTGCCAAGATAACAATGTAGAGCAGATGCAAGTCTTATAATACGCCATATAATGGATATCTTCATACTGCAGCAATTCAATAATTAATTGATTAGGAATAACAACCCTTTCTCCTAATATATATATATATATCTATATATCTATATATATATATATATCTATATAGATATATAGATATATATATATATATATATTTTCACTGAAATAAAACCAAAGAAGTTAGGCTCATTTTCTACTCAAACAAAACCATGGAAATTCAAACTAACTATAATTTACACCACCAAAATGCACTGCTTATGACCTGATGTATTACATCAGACATGACATAGTTAGTGACATCAGTGATTACATCACTTATGACATCTCAAATGGCCAACCCCGTACACCCACCCAACCCTGTGACATGCACTGCTGCGCAGTGGGGGTTGGCCACAGGTCCTGGCCGCAGCCAACCCCTACAACCATCCACCTGCGTGACACTTACAATCAGAAATGTTCTGACATATTGAAAAACAATGTATTTGACAAGTAAAAGGAGTGAGATCATCTTTCTGTATGTATCTTAAATATTTGAAGTTGAATAGAATTTAAAGGTGAGAAGTGACAACTGACACATGTGGGCTGGAACCCTCAACCTTCTGTGGGAGGGTCTGATACCATAGCCACTAGGGCACAGGTGATTCCTCATTGTGCAGCTTCCAGACATATCTATGATATTTAAACCCAAAAGTTGTGATGGCAAAAGACGTTAATGTTCCATCACTAGCAATGTTTAACATTACAAACATGAGTAAATAAACATGAGGTACCAGGATTTAAATTTTCAACCCATTGAGTGACAGTCCAAGAGCTTTACCAATAGGCCAGAAGTGACTCTGTTTTGGTGAGCATCAAAACATAACTATAACATTTGTACCAAACATCTTGCTGGTGTGACACTTTGAAGTCATAGGGCCTGATTCTAACTTTGGAGGACGGTGTTAAACCGTCCCAAAAGTGGCGGATATACCACCTACCGTATTACGAGTTCCATAGGATATAATGGACTCGTAATACGGTAGGTGGTATATCCGCCACTTTTGGGACGGTTTAACACCGTCCTCCAAAGTTAGAATCAGGCCCATTGTATTGAGAGACCATTGCACAAGAAATCTCTCCCATCCCATTAAAGGATGGAAGAGAAAGCGTGAGAGCGAGAGTGCGAGAGAGAGAGAGAGAATGAGAGAGAGAGAGAGAGAGAGAGAGAGATAGGGAGAATGAGAAAGAGAGAGAGACAGGACTGTGGGGAGCCTCAAGGCCCCTGTGGTCACAGCCGACTCCCCACCTTCTGGGGGAGCCAGCATTACTCTCACATGCAGGGAACTGCTACAAATAGTACTTCCCTGCATAACAGAGCAATGTTTTCATTTCTTTCCCTGCCCGCATGTTTGCAGGCAGGGAAAGAGATGAAAACTCTGCTTTCAATAATCGGGAGCATTTTGAAAGCTCCTGCTTGCTAAGAGCAGAGTGATTGCTTTTCTTTGGTGGGACCCCTGGGCCAAGGCTAGGTACTCAGGGTACCCCTACCCTGGCCGCTTTTTTTTCATTTTTTTTGGTGCTCAACTGAAGCCGACTCCCAAAATGGCTGCCAACATTTCTGGGTTGTAGTGGTAACAGCCAATAAAATCTCAGCACAAGATCGGGACCTTTTGCAAAGTTGTTGTGACCCTAGATATACAAATTTGACTATCCTTTATTATCGTGAAAACTACTGAATGGATTTACAGCAAAAAGAAAAAGGGTGCTCTATGGACCAAAAACTACCTTTCTGACAAATTTGGTTTAATTCCGTCCAACGGTTTGGGCTGCAGGGATGTCTTAAGAGTCTATGGGAAATAACATGGGAAAAACACTTTTTTGAGCCTCCTCCCCCCCTCTTTTCTTGGGCCCCACTCAACAGATCACCAGAAAATATTCCATGAACAGCAAGACTAAACTTGACATTTGTTTTTGAAAATTTTGTGAAGATTCGTCAAACGGTGCCAAAGATATAGGGCCTCATTATGACCCTGGCGGGCGGCGGAGGCCGCCCGCCAGGATGCCGCCCTCAATAATACCGCTCCGCGGTCAGAAGACCGCGGAGGGTATTATGAGTTTTTCCCTGGGCTGGCGGGCGGTCTCCAAAAGACCGCCCGCCAGCCCAGGGAAAAACTCCCTTCCCACGAGGATGCCGGCTCGTAATCGAGCCGGCGGAGTGGGAAGGTGCGACGGGTGCTACTGCACCCGTCGCGTATTTCACTGTCTGCTACGCAGACAGTGAAATACTAGCGGGGCCCTCTTACGGGGGCCCCTGCAGTGCCCATGCCATTGGCATGGGCACTGCAGGGGCCCCCAGGGGCCCCACGACAATCCTTACCGCCATCCTGTTCCTGGCGGGCGAGCCGCCAGGAACAGGATGGCGGTAAGGATTGTCAGAATCCCCTCGGCGGCGCAGCAAGCTGCGCCGCCTTGGAGGATTCGTAGGGGCAGTGGAAAACCGGCGGGAGACCGCCGGTTTTCCCGTTCTGACCGCGGCCAAAGCGCCGCGGTCAGAATGCCCAAGGGAGCACCGCCGGCCTGTCGGCGGTGCTCCTGCCCCCGTTGGCCCTGGCGGTTCTCTACCGCCAGGGTCATAATGAGGCCCATAGTCAAGTCAAAAAACGCTTTTCCATGGAAACTAGGTTCTAACTATAACTACTCAAATGTCTGTTTTTCTAGCAAAGTTCTTAAACATTGGATTAGCAATCTTGAGTCAGTTGAAGTACTGATTGAGGGGATCTGCCCTAGTGTCTCCTGCTTAATCATCATCTGGCTCATCATCACTTGGCAAATCAGCATTTTCACCCACAGGTACTGCTGGACCCCCCTCATCTGGTGTGAATGGTATCTGAAGTCTCAGGGCAAGATTGTGGAGCATGTAGCATTTGACATGTCTTGTTGGGTGAGTGGAGGAGGGCTCCTCCTGATATGTCCAGGTAGTGAAATCTTGCCTTCAGGAGCCCAAAAGTCAACTCCACAACACGCCTTCTCCTTCTGTGGGCCTCATTGTAGCAGGCTTTACCTGGCGTGATTGGGTACCTCACTGGTGTCAACAACCACGGACGGTTAGTATAGCCAGAGTCTCCTGTAAGCAAATAGTGATGAATACACAAAGATATATTGAGGACTTGCACAATTGTGATAGCAGGAGATAAGTTTGGAAAACACACAGGTCATATTGGACTTTCCTACCAACCAGGCCCTCTCTGTGGTGATTCGTGTCATCAGCAGTGGGATATTGCTGTTCTACATGATGAAGAAATCATGGATTGATCCTAGAAACTTAGCACTGACTTGTGAAGTGTACTGGCCTGCCAAACACACAACTTGAATGTTGATGGAATTATAGTTTTTCCTGATCCTATATACCTGTTTGTTTGCACTGGGGGGAACAAAGACTACATGGGTGCCAACTACGGCTCCAACCACATGTAGAATGTGTCCCATTGCATAAAACTCTGACTTTGCATAGGACAAATCTGCATGTTGGGGAAACCTGATGTAGCTGTCCAGGTGTTTCAACAATGCTGACAGAAAACCTTTAAAACCTGACCGAGCATAGGCTGAGACATCCCTGCAGTTAGGGCCACTCTATTCTGAAATGACATAGTGGCCAGGAAGTGTAGCACTAACACCACTTGAAAGATGGGAGGTATGCTATAGGGATTGCGATTGGCAGGTATCAGATCAGGCTCCAACTGACCACAAAGATCCATGATTGCATGTCTATTCAGCCGATATTTCTGGCTACAATGTCTCTCTTCCATGGTCTGCAGGTCAACTAGTGGGCAATAGGCTAGAGGTTGTCTTCCTCTTCTCATGCCGGGGTAACAATGTTAAAGCAAATGAAATTTGTATGTAATATGAACAATGCACACATAATGAACATGTACATATACAACTCACTCATTTCTGCAATCTAGGTTTGATATCACATCTGCCATTTACAGGACCACAAATTTCTATGCATCCCATCACTCCTCTTGGTGCACATTCTCCCAATTATCTAAAGTAATGTGCATGCATATCAACCTGTGACTGTCAGTGTTTGTTAGTCCAACCGACTTATTATGTGAAACACATTTTTCATACAATATTTACATAAGCAACACATATACTATGTTGAAAATAGGTGTACATTTATATCAGCACATATTCCTCTGTTACAATGATTTAACTACTCATTAGCACAAGTAGATCAAGAAACCTAAAGACATTTATTACTGATAATTAGCACAATATAGGGATTTGTTAATGACACAGATTCAAAGCTTATCCATACATGAAATGTGTTCAAAATGGCACCCGCCTGACCAACTCTACTGGACATGTGGAAGTGACCTAAGTCCGCTGACAGATGTCATCATGTCGGTCACAAATGTTGGGAAAATTGCCATTGGAACACATTACTGCCTGTGGTGGACTTGGGCCAATAGTGATGTCTGCCGGTGATCACGGTCCTGTACAGGGTAGATGTGACCGCCATCTTCAGCAGTATTGCTCACTTGACTGCTGACACTGCTGCCAGCAAGACCACCACTACCTGAGCTTCTGTGTACTGCCTTTGAGAGCTATCATGCCACATTCTGCAGGTGATAGGGCCCCAGCTGTCACCCCTAAAGATCTGGAACAGCTCGTGGAGGAGGTCCTAACGCTGTATGAACAGCTATGTGGTGCACCAGAGGAGCAGGTGAGTCCAATGATATACCAATGTCTGTGAGTTGGGGTATATTATGGTGTACCTGAAATGTGATGTTGTGTAGGTGTTGATGTAAGTAGATAATCAATTGTGCATGAGTGTGAACTGACAGGATGGTAATGTTTTCCTGCTTGCTGCCACTTAAGTGTTCTGTCCACTTGTGTTGGTATGGTGCATGTGCACCTGACTTTTTGCTTTTTTTCTGTGTCATCCATGCAGGCTAATGGCCATCAAAAAAAGGGAAACTGGCATGCCATTGCCAAGCAAGTGTAGACCCCGGCGGTCCACAGCCGACTGAACATTCACTGTAGGAAGCAGTGGGAGGACCTGAGACTCTGGGCCCGGAAGACTGTGGAGGCCCAGAAGGGGATGCCCTCCCAATGAGGGGGGTGCCCATCAGACCCTGACCCCCCTAATGGCCTGCACTTTGGCAGTGGCCTACCCTGAGGTGGAAGGGCATTTGAGGGCAGCACAGGAGCTACAAGAGGGTACGTACCAACACATGTTTATGCTTATGCCATTTAAGTGTATGATGTCTGAGTAGCTCAGCTGTAACAATGTGGTAAGTGGTAGAGGATGAACTAGGGAGACATAGTACTATAGTTGCTAACTTTGATACACAGATGTGGACATAGTACAGTGTGTGTACAGGGACATGTTACTCACCAATGTCAACCACATAGTATGACAGCATGTGGTTATGCACATGCCAGTGTCATATGTGTACCTCTACACTGCTATACGTATGTGTAACCTGCAGTGTCATCCTTCCTACCTACTGTTCCACAGTCCATATACCCAATTGACAAGTTGTCTAGCTCTTTGGTCTCTGACCAGTCCGATTCCACTTCCTCTAGCTCTATTTGCAACATAGGGACTGATAGATGAGTAACAGGGCCAAGTTATCATGTGTCCTGACATCATTGGGAACTTCATGCGAGGCTGTCATCCCAAACAGGATTGTCACATGGCATACTTACTACACCACCTCTGAAGTGTAAGGAGATGTCCCCATTGTTTTGTCTGAACTATACATTTGCAATTGTGATGTTTGATCAGGGTGGACATCCTACATCGTGAATAGCATGGTGGTAGTCAAGCATTAACAGTACTAGACATATCATTGGCATGTGTTTACAAACAATGTGTAAAATTTATAAGGTATAGAGAAGGTAAGTGGCTAACCTGCTGATCCGTTAGGCCATGTGTTTTGTCCTTGTTACATAGGGCTGTACCATACCTATATGGGTGCAACATACACTGTTTTGTGCCCACATCATGTGTCAATTGTAACTTCTTGTCTATTGTCATGTTGAGGCCTCTACTTTGCCAGAGTTACCTTTGCTAACCTGAGGTAGTTGAGACAGATATTGCAACTGATCGGCTCATCGGATATGTTGTGAGTCAATTTGCTGCACTATAAGGCCCTGATTTATACTTTTTTCCTGAAAGAAAAAGAGAGTAAAAAAATGACTCTAACCTGCCTAGAGTCATTTTCTGATGCAAAACCATCCATACCACATTATTCCCGTCTCAGAGAAGACAGGAGTCATGCCCATCACCCCAATGGCCTGCACAGGGGACCCTGGACATGGCCATTGCACCAGTGCCTTGTATGGGGGCCCATTTCAAAAATAAAATGCAATACTTACCTGTACTTACCTGGGATGGGGTCCCCCATCCTCCACCGCCCCTCTGGTGTGTGGAGTGGGTGTCCCTGGGGTCAGAGGAGGGCACCTGTGGGCTTATTCTATGGTGTTCCACCATAGAAATAGGCCCACAGGTCCCCTAATGCCTGCCTGGCCCAGGCATTAACAAATGAGGCAAAGCAAGTTTTGCACCATTTTCTGACAGCTCCTCCCTCCCGTGCACCATTTTTTCACTGGAGTATAAATATGACGTTAAGGCCACAGAGTAATTTTTTGCACTGGAACACCTTCCTTGCATCTCATTAAGGCAAGGTAGATTTCCACTTCCAAAAATTGACTTTTACTCCATAAATTTGGCTTTAGACGGGTCTAGCCCAAAAAGTATAAATATGGAGTTAGTTTTGCACCGAATTAGAGTTATAAAAAAGTGACACTAATTTGGTGGAAACAGATTATTAATATACTGCTAAGTGTATGTGTCAATCATGGTTACATTTGTAGTGGATTATGTCAGTGTTACTTCAGTCCTGAGGTGTTAGGTTACACATGTCTGTACATTTGTTTACACTTTGATTAGATGTTATGGGTTGTACATCAAAATTCAAAGACACATACATATCTGAGAGCATTGACAAGTAAGCAAAACATGAAAGAGAACTTAAACACCCCCCCCCCTTGGTACCTTTCCTTATCATAGCATAGTCTTGTTTATACCTATGGTGGTCTAGTACTGTGGACAATCAGCAGTTGTACTCTTCTGCTTCCGCAGTCCCTTCCATATCTCTGGAGTGTCTCTTCGTCCATCATCTCTCCTTCCATGTCTGAGGTCATGCACCAAAACCTAGGTTTTACTTGAGTTTCAAATATTTTACCTATCCCACCTCCCATCCACCCCATACTTTCTCATATTTCTTTTCTTTACCTCTGTCCCGGTATACTTCCCTTCCCATTATTCAACATCCGTCCATTCCCACCCACCATTCATTGTAGCCTGGTGATGTTCATGATCCCCACTTTCTAGCAATCATAAGATGAGGTTAATCAATAGCTTTTGATACTTGGTTTGGCCCCATATTCCCAGGAGTACTGTTTCAGGTTTCAGTTCCAAAGTGTTCGCAGTGGCGTCCTCCAGGGCCTTTCCTACTTCCCTCTAGAACCTAGCAATCTTATGGCAGCTTCATAGGGTCTGATAAAATGTGCCAGTGTCTCAACAGCCCGCAGACATTTAGCGTTCGCTGCATCCCTATCATGTAAAGCAAGGATCTTGTATAATACACCCGGTGCAGTATTTTAAAGTGTATCAGTTTAAGTGATGCCGGGATGGCTACTTCTGCCGGGAACATAAGAGCTTTTACCAAATCGGCCTCCTCCAGCTCTCCACAATTCTTCTCCACCTTTCCCATAGTGTGTTTAGTGAGGGTTGTGTATTTCTCATTATAGTACTGTATGTTGAGGAAATTTGTTTACTTGTTATCTCACCCTCCAAAAGTCACATCTCAAGTGGAGTGTCCTCCTATTTTTCCATCTCTATGGGGATACTGTGGATCAGTGCTGCCCTCAGCCGGGCATATTGTAGCCATTGTGCATCAGGCATTTGATATTCTGTTTTGAGGGGTGAAAATGGAATGCACCCCATTTGCGTCCCATACTTCGGGCAGGTACAATATCCCTATAGAATCCCAGCCCCTAAACCCTCTCAGGGCATTCACGTTAGGCAGTCATGTACCCTCCCATATAGGTGTCTGTGGAGTCAGACCATTGGCAGACCCCATTTCTTTGGTATGTTTCCTCTATATCTGAATGAACTTTGCTGTTGCTGGGCTGAACGCAGGTCTCAATTTACCCCGGTATAACCAATGTAAGTGGCTATTATGTTGCATTGACTCCCTGTCTACCCAGAACGCTGGGTCTTCCCAAGAAGCAAAAGCCCAATGATTAACTACAATTACTTGTGCTGTTTCATAATATCTCAGAATGTTAGGGAGGGTTATGCCCCCCTCATATTTGTACCTTTGCAGTATGCAAAGAGCAAGTCTGGGCTGCCTATCTGACCAGAGAAGTGTACAGACCAGGGAGTCCACCCTGATAAAATACGAGTCTGGAATAAGATAAGGAGAGTGCTGCAGAATGTAAAGAAAAAAGGAAGAGTCACTATCTTAAAAAGTGCAGCTCTTCCCATCAAAGAGACCGGGAGAGATTGCCAGTGTTTAACCTCTGTTTCAAACCTTTTGAGAAGGGGGGGCAGAGTTGCATCATAGCAGAGGGAGGGTCGGCTTGTAACCCAAATACCTAGATACTTGAACCTATCTAGTTTCACCCTTAATGGCAAAGTCAGCGTTTAGCCAGGCATCCATATGTTAATCGGTAATAGCAACGATTTATCCCAGTTAATTCCAAACTCAGAAACTTCACCAAATGCCCCGACGATATCTCCCAAATGTCCGACGGAAGAGGGTATCTGAGTTAAATATAGCAGAATATCATCTGCGTACAATGAAATACGTTCCTCTTTGCCACTATTTGTCAGCCATCCCCATATCAGCGCATCCATCCTAATCCAGTTGTCCAGGCCCTCAATTGCCAGTGCAAAGCGCATCTGCAACAGGGAGCAGCCCTGTCTTGTTCCCCTATGTAATCTGAATTCACACGAGAGATAGCCATTTGCTCTGACTTTTGTAATGGGATTGTTGTATAATAGCTCAGTCCACCTCCGAAATTTCGGGCCAAAGCCCATTTTGTCCAAAATTCCAAACATATACCTCCATTCTTCAAAGTCGAATGCCTTATTAGCATCCAGGGAAAGTATAGCTCTCCCTTTAGTGGAGTTTGTTATCAAAGCCAAATTATTATGAAATTCAATGACTTGGAGTGACCAGGTATAAACCCGGTTTTAACCAGGGTTGTCATTACTTTCCGGAGTCTGATCACCAGTGCTTTCGCTAGGATTGTGACATCAGCATTTAATAGTGAGATCGGGCAATAGAAGTCACCCCGGTCTCTAGCCTTGCCCAGTTTAGGCAACAGGACAATCATCACCAACCTCATACAGGGAGTGCAGAATTATTAGGCAAGTTGTATTTTTGAGGATTAATTCTATTATTGAACAACAACCATGTTCTCAATGAACCCAAAAAACTCATTAATATCAAAGCTGAATATTTTTGGAAGTAGTTTTTAGTTTGTTTTTAGTTTTAGCTATGTTAGGGGGATATCTGTGTGTGCAGGTGACTATTACTGTGCATAATTATTAGGCAACTTAACAAAAAAAAAATATATACCCATTTCAATTATTTATTATTACCAGTGAAACCAATATAACATCTCAACATTCACAAATATACATTTCTGACATTCAAAAACAAAACAAAAACAAATCAGTGACCAATATAGCCACCTTTCTTTGCAAGGACACTCAAAAGCCTGCCATCCAAGGATTCTGTCAGTGTTTTGATCTGTTCACCATCAACATTGCGTGCAGCAGCAACCACAGCCTCCCAGACACTGTTCAGAGAGGTGTACTGTTTTCCCTCCTTGTAAATCTCACATTTGATGATGGACCACAGGTTCTCAATGGGGTTCAGATCAGGTGAACAAGGAGGCCATGTCATTAGATTTCCTTCTTTTATACCCTTTCTTGCCAGCCACGCTGTGGAGTACTTCGACGCGTGTGATGGAGCATTGTCCTGCATGAGAATCATGTTTTTCTTGAAGGATGCAGACTTCTTCCTGTACCACTGCTTGAAGAAGGTGTCTTCCAGGAACTGGCAGTAGGACTGGGAGTTGAGCTTGACTCCATCCTCAACCCGAAAAGGCCCCACAAGCTCATCTTTGATGATACCAGCCCAAACCAGTACTCCACCTCCACCTTGCTGGCGTCTGAGTCGGACTGGAGCTCTCTGCCCTTTACCAATCCAGCCACGGGCCCATCCATCTGGCCCATCAAGACTCACTCTCATTTCATCAGTCCATAAAACCTTAGAAAAATCAGTCTTGAGATATTTCTTGGCCCAGTCTTGACGTTTCAGCTTGTGTGTCTTGTTCAGTGGTGGTCGTCTTTCAGCCTTTCTTACCTTGGCCATGTCTCTGAGTATTGCACACCTTGTGCTTTTGGGCACTCCAGTGATGTTGCAGCTCTGAAATATGGCCAAACTGGTGGCAAGTGGCATCGTGGCAGCTGCACGCTTGACTTTTCTCAGTTCATGGGCAGTTATTTTGCGCCTTGGTTTTTCCACACGCTTCTTGCGACCCTGTTGACTATTTTGAATGAAACGCTTGATTGTTCGATGATCACGCTTCAGAAGCTTTGCAATTTTAAGAGTGCTGCATCCCTCTGCAAGATATCTCACTATTTTTGACTTTTCTGAGCCTGTCAAGTCCTTCTTTTGACCCATTTTGCCAAAGGAAAGGAAGTTGCCTAATAATTATGCACACCTGATATAGGGTGTTGATGTCATTAGACCACACCCCTTCTCATTACAGAGATGCACATCACCTAATATGCTTAATTGGTAGTAGGCTTTCGAGCCTATACAGCTTGGAGTAAGACAACATGCATAAAGAGGATGATGTGGTCAAAATACTCATTTGCCTAATAATTCTGCACTCCCTGTATCTTTGGGGAGTTCCCCGGTTTCAAAGGCTTTTAGTAAAGCTGCATGCAAGTGTGGCATCAGCCACTTACAAAGTTTTCGAAATGCCTCAATCGGGAACCCATTGGGCCGCAGGGTTTTTCCCATCTGCAATTGCCCCATCACCTCCGTCAATTCTTCGTCAGTGATATCCTCCTCTAACTCAGTGCTGTGAAGGGGGATAATAGTACCATGAAACAAACAATGATGAAGCTGTCTATGTCCTTCTCTGGTATGGTTATGCAGGATTCATAGAATTCTGTCATTTGGGCAGCCAGTTCCTCCACAACACCCTTGAGCTCATTAATTATTTCCCCCTTAATTGTCCATATTTCTCTGATGAATGAGTCACTTCGTTTTTTCTTGCCTATCCTAGCTAATAGTTTAACTGTCTTGTTACCTGACTCTTACAGGTGTTTACTTTTCAAAATATATTGACGTTTTACTTCATCTTTAACAACTACATTATATTCCTTCCTTTTTTGCACCATCTATTTCTTTGTTTCGTGATCCAGTGACACTGCATATCTATGCATTAATGCTATGAGAACGTTTTCCAATGTGAGTAACATTTTATGTCTATTTCTTCTGTCCACCACCTCCCTCACTAGGGCCACCTCTCTAATGGTGGCCTTGCACGCCTCCCCCAAGGTCACCGGGCTTTGTACTGAACCTGTATTCTCTGTTAAATAATGTTGAAATGCTTGTCCTAGATCTTCTACCACTTTTGTATTTTGAAGTCGCTAGGTTTCCATCCTCCACCCACCACCCGGTGGTCAGGCATCCAAAGATATAGCCAACTGCAACGGAGAATGATCACTAATTCCCCGGGCCAAGTATGTTGCCTCTTTGATTCTATGTAATAGATCTGCAGGGGTGAAAAAGTAGTCTATTCTTGAGTGACCTTTGTGAGCAGCTGAATAATATGAACATCCTCTTTCCAGTCCATGCAAGATTCTACACACATCACTAAGGCCCATTGCATATAGAAATCCTTCCAAATTATCAGTGGTTTGGTGCCCTTTCTCTGATTTGCTAATTCTGTCCAGCTCCGAGTCTATTACTAGGTTAAAGTCTCCACCCATAAGCATATAAGCTGGTGGGGTTGCCAAAAGTATGGCACCTATTTTTTGGAGCATGTCACCCTGAAATCCCGGTGGAAATTATACATTGAATACAGAGGTGTTTTCATATTCCCCCATTATCGGTACATTACAGCCATAAGGGTCCACTCATGTGCTGGTAGTGTGAAATAGGAGGGATTTTCGTATAAGCACCATAACTCCCCTAGATCCCTACGTATATTGCGTGTGTCACACTATCTTATATTTCTCCCTTTCCATCGCCCTATATATCCATGAGGAGGGTTTCTTGTAGGTAAATTATGTCGGACTGGTACCTAGGGAGTGCTTTGTATAGTAGGCCCCGTTTGAGTTTGTTCCTCAGCTCGTTCACGTTCCATGTCAAGAGAGTTAACGTCTCAGTAGACATCACAATGGTGCAAACATCAATAGTCTTACTATATGTCCAAAATCTCTCTCCATGGACCCCCATTTTCCACTGTACCATTGCAAGTTATCCCTTCAAACCTTTGATTTAACCGAACAGTCAACCCTATTCCAACTACCCACCTCCCTACCTTACCGTGCATTGATTCTTCAACCCCCCCCCCCAATTCATAGCATGTTTCAACCCTAAGCCCAAACAGAAAGACCTCCTCCCATGTAGTAGATTTTTCTGAGGCATAAGTGCCATTGCTGTGGAAAACCTTCTGCTTGCTGTATTCAAGTTCCTCTGTCTTGTCCCTGTGAAAAACAAAAGGGGGGAGGCCCTATGTAGAACCCCCACCCGTCTTCTATGTCCATTCCTTTTAGGCCATATAATTTCACAATATTAGATCTCTGTTTAATTGGCAGCCCAACAGGTCTGCCTTCATTGGGTCACCCAAGGAAGCTGTTCCTCTTCCGATCCCAGCTCTGATCCCTACTGTTCAGTGCCATTTCCCCCTCGAGTCTGGGGCGAGCCATCCCCACCCATTGCTTGTCTTAGTCCCGTTTTTCCCCCTGTGATCCTGGAGCGTCTTCATTTGTGCAGCCTTGATTTGTTCTTTTGTTGGAGCAGCAGCAGACCCCTTTTGGGCTCTCAACGCCCTGTGTTTCATCTTTCTCTTTTTTGTGTCCATCTTGAGTTGCCATCCTCTCAGGGTCTGTTCTCATGGTGAAGTCTGTGTGCCTCCAGCCATTCCCATGCCTCTTGTGGTGACTTTAGGAATTGTGTCCTCCCCTCATGCTCGATCCTAAGTTTCGCTGGGTACATCAGTGTATATTTCAAGTTTATTTGTCGCAGGACCTTCTTAACTGGGGAATCGGCACCCCTTTGCTTCTGGACCAGGTTTGTGTAGTCTGGATAGATATTTATCTCCTTTCCCTCAATTTTCCAAGGACCCCTCTCCCACCCCAGAGGAGCACGTCTCAAACTCTGAAATTAATTGGCCTCATTATTATCGGCCTCGGAAATACCCCTGGTGGTGGAGGGACTACCGGGATCCTGTGGGCCTGCTCCATCGAGAAGAGCTTGGAGGGCATTCCTCCCAGCACTACATCACTCAGCCACGTCTCTATATACAGTATAGGCCCAGTGATGGGCCCTCCACCCTCTCCTGGAGACCTGCTTTTAGCATCCTCCAGCTTATTTGCCATCATATTAAGTTTGTTGTTCATGAGTGCCATCTTCTGAGTGAACTCCTTCACCTGTGGGCCTGTTGTCCCCAGCTCATCTTATGTTTCTTGAATTCCTGTATGGCCACTAAAATCACTGTGGTATGCTGCGCCATGGCCCCGTTCCCTCCGGCATCATCTCATGGGGTGCCATGGGGGAGCAATTTCTGCAGGTGTTTCCTTACCGCCCTGTTGCTTCCCCCTGGTCTCCCACCTCTGAACGGGCTCCCCACCGGTAGTGCAGCAGGAGAGTAAAATTTGATCAACAGACTACCCCAGACTAGGGGATCCCTCCCTCGTTAGTTCTTTGTGCTGTCCGTCTGTCCATGCATGTCAATGTCCACCAGCTTTGCTCTTGTGCCTTCTCACTGTCAGCCAGTCTTCCCCCGGGCCTCAGCGGCCCCCTGCCGCCTCACCCTGCCAGGCCCTCGCTCCCAGCAAGGTCCCAGCCGTCCCTGGTGTGTCACTGTCAAACACCGCTCCCTATCCAGCCCCTGTTACACCCGCAGGGTGGGGGGTCGGTGCTGCTCTCATGTTGCCTGCCACCCCATCTACAAACTAGAAAGGGGGACAGGAGGGAGGACATCTATCTGTGGCCATTAATTTGGGGGAAGCATGCACACTCCCTCCAGGGCTTCTTTAGGCCTGTAGCCTGTCCTGGTGCCTATCTGCTGGGCCGCATCTGCAAAATGGTGGCTGCCGCAGCCTTGCAGCTCCCGGCTTCGCTGTTGCTTCCCATGTGTCTAGGCCAGTCATGCAGGCCACCTCAGGTTTTCTCATCTCTAGTGCTCCCTTTGGCCTCCAACCAGGTAAGATATCCTCCTGCTGCCACACCACTGTGTCAGCGCAGCCTGCGGCAGCCTTGAGTGTGCTCCTTCGTCCTCCCCCGACCCTCCCGGTCGCCCACACCACTGTCTGTTCGCAAGCAACTGGGACCCAGCATGGGACTGAGATCGTGTCCATGGGCTTGGGGAGGAGGCTGTTTCAGGATAGTTTACTCCCCTTTTGTAAGTGACAACGATTAGAGCTCTGGACTACGAGTACAACTCCATTGCCGGCTTGGCCACACTTCCCGTCTGTACATTTGTAAGTAATGTAGGTTTTGTGATGTATTCATGTTAAAGTTTATACTCATCATGAGTAAAGGAATAGTAGGTGGCTTTTATGTACATGATTAGTATCCAATGTATTGATGGTGTTGGCATGCTCCCTGTGGTTATCTGTGGGTGTATTCTGTGTGCTAAGTAGGACCCTATTGCTGGACATGTCATTTTTGTCTATGTGTCAATGGATAACATTAGTGTGTTGCCAAACTCTTTATAACCCTTTTAAAGTCACTTTTGATAGATGTTTGTATGACATGCTATGTTATATTATGATGCTCACAATTTGAGTATGCCACGTGTAGTGATTTCATAAGAGGTATTTGACGTTGTGAATGTTATGGACAGTGCCACATGTTCAGTATGTGATTGCAAAGCTACATGCTGTGTAGTATTAGAAGGAGATGAGTTTACTTTTATGTGACATGACTACTGGTGATAGACTGGGTAGGTGTGGGTTAGGGTCAGGCAAGATATTGTGTTTTGTCAGTAAACACCATTTTCTAAGGGTGATTTGTTCATACACAGAGATGACCTGTATAGGGAGAGACTTTTGATGTAGCCAATTAATATTGTGCATTAATAGTATGTATTACAGCTGATTTCATGGGATGGTGATGTAGTGGTCAGATGGTCGCCCTATGTTGTGGTGATACTGTTGTCATATTGAATAGCTGGAAGTATGTACTTGAGACATGAGGTAGGCTCAAATTGTTTCCTAACAGGGGCTCTTTTAGACACGTATGTGTATGTTAATGATGTGATAACCCTCTCTCTCTCTCTGTTTCTCTGCATCAGCATCGGCAGACAAAGGAGATGGGGCACAGCCGAGTGGGAAACCTGCTGGTCACAGGACCTGGAGTGCTTATATCAATGACACCGAGGGACCCAGTGGCCCGGAGGGTGAGGGGAGTGCCATAGGGAGTCCTGATGCACATCTTCATCTTCAGAATCCTCCTCCAGTGGACACTCCCTAGGTGTGATGGACCCATCGTGGGACCACCCCAACACCATCTCTGTCCATGACCCCATTACTACCACCACCCTCCCTGTAGCTCTCCACCCAGTTGGCCATGCCCGCTCATCCAAGATGGTGGGCATCTCCTTCATCACAGGCACCTCTGCCCCTGCCCCCATCAGCCCTGCTGCCCTCAGTGAGGCTGGCTATTGACCTCCTGAGGTCGATCTCTGTGGGTCAGTCGACCATCGCGAATGCCATCCAGCAATTGGCAACTCAGATCCAACAGAGTAATGCATTCCTTGCGCACTGGTTGCTCTATAGAGATCCTTTGAGGCTTTGGCCTCCACACTGACGGCAGCCAGTCACCCTTTGTTTACCGTCCCGCCTCCACCTTCCTCTTCCCAATCCCAAGCCCCTTTTCTCCCACCCAGTCAAAGCACACAAACAGACAAGCATGCATCCACCTCAACATCCAAGGGTAGCTGAGACAAACACAAGCACCACAAGACATACCACTGGCAGGCACACAAGCAACATCCACCTGCACACACAGCAGCAGTCACAACTTGCCCTGACACCCCCAGCATCACAGACAGCACACCTGACATACATGCGCACACCACACCAACATTCCCCAATCCAGCCACTACACCTATCCTATCCACAGGCAGCACCACAGCAGACCCTCAGAAATCCACCCCAGTCACCACACCCACAGACGCGCCTACATGTGCCACATCCAACATACCTGCAGTCACCACCCCAACAGACACTTATCGAGCCACCATGGCATTGCCTGCCACCTCCACCCCCTCCTCCCAAGACGCATAAACACCCTCACTCACTTAGACAACAGACACCCACCACCCACAAGCATACCTCGCACAAACATGCACACAAGACATCCACAGCAACACCTCTTACAACCACTCCCTCTCCCTCCACACCCAAACCATTTTGCTATGACTGTCCATTGTGTCTAAGGTGCTTTCCTTTCAGAGTTTGACCTTTTCCCTACTCCTTTCCCACCCCGTGATACCACTAAACATTCTGTGTCCCTCCCCAAGACTGGCCCTTCCACCTCCCTGCCGGTTCCCACGCCCATCCCCCTGCCGAGAAGTCTACCTCTCTACCTAAAACCAAACCCTCCCCTAAACCTAAGTCCAAGCCCAACCCCCCTCCCAAGCCAGATTCCAAAGGCCCCCCTCCTAAGCCCAAAACCCAGCCTCCCCCTACCAGATAACCCCTGAGGTGCTTGCCTGCTCCATAGATGTCCCTACCTTTGGAGGTTACATGGCAGTTAGGAGTCAAGTTCGGGCACACATCTGTACATTGTGTGCATACAGACTTTGAGAATTATGGACTGGCCTATGGGTTTTGATTTTGAAAATATTTTTATTTTAATAATTACTTGTACCATCCGGTTGTTGGTTTCCTGGTTACATCTTTGTCATGCATTTCTTTCGCTTGTATGGAGTTGTTCCTGGCTGACATTAGTTGTGTATCTGTGTGTGTGTGTGTGTTCTGCTTGGTCTACATGTGTTGTTTAGGCAGTTTGTGAGGTTGTGTGCAATGCATTTGTATTAGAGTGGTATGGTATGTGTTGTGTGATGTACATTTGTGCATCCAAGAAGTTTTGTTGTGTTGGCATTGTGTGTTGTTTGTGTTGAGATGTATTTGTTGTGCTATGTGGCTTTGTGTGCTTTGACTGTTTGTGTGTTATGTGCATGAAAAGTTAGATATGGTGTTCTTAGTAAGTCAGTCTGTAAGTAGTTTGTATGTTATTTTTTGCCTGTTGGTGTTAGGTGGTAATGTATATGAGATGTGTCCCAGGGTAGTGTCCCCCATGTGTTCCTGTCAAGTGGTTGGAGATGGTGCTGTTGTGTTTTATTTGTGACTTGTTGTGTTGTTGTGTGGTACTGTGTGAATGTGGGCCTTTGCAGTATTTCCGTGCGTACATGTGTGTGTTAGTGACATGTATATAAGTGTGTGCGTGTGTGTTTTGTGGCTGTGGTGTGTTTGTTGTGTATGTGCGAGTGTGTGTGTGACTGTATGTGAATGTGCGTGTAACTGCGCAGTTACGTGTGAGTCACCCTCACACTGCCTTCCCGAGTGTACAAAATTTGCCAATCTAAATCGGTACCAAGTAAGAGAGTGTACTTACGGTTGCTGCCGTCATCGGAGATTCTGGAGTCTTTGGGCGAGCAGAACCTGCAGGAAGACGTGTAGTTCAGGTTCCATGTCGGCTCCGGACGAGTATCGCTTCCTGAAAGTGTGTCTCCTTTTATGCTGTTGGCTTCCACCTGGGTTTTGGTGGTGGTGCGACCGCGGCAGAAACCTCAGCAGTGTACAACTTCGTAATGTTTCTGGCGGAAACATGGTCTCCGCTGGCCTGCAGGTGGCAACCGTCGTACGTGGCAGCCAGACTGCCATGGCGGTACCAGTGGTGCTTTGGTTCTATTCTGTTGTGAATACCGCCATGGTCATAATTTGCCATTCTTCTCCGGCACCAGCATGGCGGTCACAGGACCGCCAAACTGATAATGATGCCCTAAGTCGAATGGTAACACTTTGACCCAGGCCTCCCACTCACTGTAGCCGAGCAGGGCCTCAAATTTTGACTATGCCCCAACGAGGGCGACCAGATATCCAGATTGGTGCTTTAGTTTCTATGCGCTAAAAAACATTTACGGCCTGATTAGGACCTGGGTGGAGCGGATTACGCCATCCCAAATGTGACGGATAACCCACCCACCGTATTACAAGTTCCATTATATGCAATGGCACTTTACTGCTGATTTACGGGCAGTGAAAAACATGACGGGTGTTGTCACACCCGACCCACCGCAATATTGCCACCAGCTCCATTACGAGGTGGCATCAATGTTCTGGTGTATGTCCCACTTGGCCGGCGGGGGGAAACTCTTAATAGGTACCACGGAACGGCAGCCGAAAATGATGTCATTCCGATGCAGGACTTTGGCGAACGGCCTCCGCCGCCCCCCCCAAAGTCAAAATGAGGGCCTATATCTATTAAATTAAGCCTTGTTGCTCATTGCCAAGCTACCAAGGGTCGCACCAGGATTAATTTAGTGAGAACCTGACTGGACCTAAGTCGGAGAAATGTGTCCCATTGCTAAGTGTAGGTACCTATCTGCCCTTACCAATAATTCACTTTCCAACATCCACTCTATACCACTCCAGTCTAACGAACTCTTTGACAATCAACTCTACAACACTCTTTGCCATGCCCCTCTACCGAACTGTTCTGCAATTTACTCCAATTCACTGACCTCTACAACACTCTAATCCTTTCTATGCCACTACACTCTACTCAACTCTTCTACCCTTTCCAATGTTGCACAGAATAGCAGTCCAGTCTACTGTACACCACACCACTCCACTCTATAACACTATCTACACTCTATGTTTTGACAGTCCCCTGTATTCCACTGTACGCCAGATATTCTACAATATAACCATACACTGTATGACACTTTAATCCAGTCTATCCTACATGACGCCAATCGACTACACTTCACTATATTTTACCACACTCTATACCACTGTTCATCACTCTTCTCTACACCGCTCAACTTTACCCCGCTCTCCTCCAAGCTTTTCAATGGGAATCTGAAAAACTTTACTACATTCTATGCCACTCTACATCACTGTACTCCACTCCATACTCAACAATTTACAACTCTATTCTCAACTCTGTCCTGCAACACTCCATTGTACAACACTCTACTCCTCTCTACAATACTTTACAACACACCACTCCACCGTATTCTACAGAACATTACCCCAATTTTTGACACTTTACTCAAGTGTACACTATCCCACTGAAGTGTTATGCACTCAATGAAACTCTATTGTACGAGACACATCTCCACTCTATCACACTTTACATAACTGTAAATGACCCCACTCCACTATATTTGACTCTACAGTACTCCACTGTAGGGCACTGCACTATACAACATTGTCCTCCACTATACTGTATGACCCTCCACAGAACACTCCACTTGACGACATAGGATTCTACTATTTGATACACATTTTAGTTAAAAATAGAAAATAAACCCTTGAAATATAAAGTAAAAAACAAAGATTAAACCTTAGTTATAGTTAGGGAATCTTTATTTATTCCTATAAAAACCAAACTGAAATGCACAAATATTAGAAATTATAAAGTTATAGTTATAACATTAAATTACAATTTACCCACCACCTTTGAAACATTACAAGTAGTGCACCTCTAAACACTCTTTTCAGCCAGGCTTTGTGCCCAGTGCCAAACCACGCACGACCAAAAGCCATGTGCAGTGGCATGGCATGCATGGCCTTTGGCCGTGTGTGTATTAGTGTTGCTTGCCTGCAAGGAGTTGGACAAAAGGCCCTGTGACAACTCCATGCAGAGCACTACACAATGTTTTGAGTGGCGTGCAGGTGTCTTTATATGTGGTAATAGAAAATTACTTTACATTTAAAAAAAACCTAGAAAATCACTGTAAAAACAAAGGTTAAAGTAGCGTTATGGTCAGGTGATCATTTCAGTGATAACATAACGTCTTAAGCTAAAAAATGAAAACCACTGGAATTCACTAGTTACTATTGCTAGTAACTATAACTTTCACCCTAAAGTATCTGTAACTCATGTCCTATACATGCACAGCTAATTTCCCCATATTTTACATCACATATGACATACTCTATGGCATCATTGATAGCATGACTGTAACATCTGAAATGACATTACTGATGACAAAACTGAGCGTAGTGGAGGCATGAGTTATAGTTACTTTAAAGCATGAGTTATAGTGTGGCCAAGAATAAGGAGGGTCACAAAATGTTTATTTCCCATGTTAATTCCCATAGGAAACTTCTGTCACAGATTTGAAAAAAGGCTGGATGGAATTACAGCAAATTTGTCATAAAGTCAGAACTTTACACAGAATTTTTTATTTTTTAATGATTTGGAGGAAATCTGTTTAGCCATTTTCAAGAAATGTGTGTTTAAATAAGAGCTTGAGACGGTCATTAAGGGGTTAAAAATATACGTTTATCTGGACACGTGGTGTCTAGATATGCTGTGCTTGTCCTCTTTAAAGCTGACTAGTCATTGCTGATTGGCTGGTCACCACCTGAACAATATGTTGTGGCAGCCATTGTAGGACTCAATACATCCTGAAAATGAATGCAAAAACATGGGTGTGGGGGAGGGCAGAATCAGCACATCCTGAACCCCAGGGCAAGGGAAGAGTGTCAAAAAGACCCTCCCCCCCCTTGGTGCATGGAATTCTGTAATCCCTGTATAAATATCTCTATAATGGGTGGCTTGTGATGCACACAGTTGCCGATTATAAAGGAAAGACATTCAAACTTGACTATTATAAGTTATTACAGTTGAGTTCTGACATCACATTGCTTGCTGCCACGGTAAAAAGCAGGTGATATAACTGAGCATATCTGAAGTAGCTGTATGACGCAACAAAAACGGAATATTGCTCACCTTTCTTCTGCTCCATTTTAATTGCTTACGGTGATAAGCAGAGAGAATATGTTTATATCTTTATGTTTCTTTTTTGTACTCAGACAAAGAAAAGCTGAAGTCTTTCTGCATGTTTCTACTCATTCAAAGCTAATGCAACTTTTTTTTTTAAATGCTGACTGAACTGTTTTTAATAAATATCTGCAACAAATATGTAACAAGTGTTTGATGCATTTATTTTGCACTAGAGGCTTTATTTTTATTCTTCATGTTTGCAATCACGCACCCTCTATCATATGAAAGAGCTACACACCAAGGTTTTAAGTGATTTGTGGAAAAGGTGATGGTATAACCATGTATTATATGTGATAAGGTCCCCCCTGGACTACATAATAAGGATATTGTAAGTCACTGTGGAGTTCCCTAACCTTATAAGGAACTTGGGGCTAGATGTACCAAAACTTGGGTTTGCGACTCACAAATTGCGAGCCTGAGCGACTCGCAATTTGTGAGTCGCAAACCCTTATGCAGGATAGTGTCCCAGACACCATCTGCGAATCGCAAGGGGGTCGCAAAGAACCACCTCATCAATAGTAATGAGGTGGGTCGCAATTTGCTACTCCCTTGCGATTCGCTGTACTCACATGTCTGTGACTGCTTTTTAATAAAGCATTTTTTTTTTGTATTGCAGCCCGTTTTCCTTAAAGGAGAACGAGTTGCAATACACTCGAGAAAATGAAACTTTTTGGTTTAATTTTTTCCATAGGACCACTGCCTGCTCTGAAAAAATATTTTCAGAGCCATTCACAAAGGGGAAGGGGTCCCCTTCGGACCTCTTCCCTTTTGCAAATGGGTTTAGCACCCATTTGTAGTGGGTGCTAACTGCGAATTGCAAATAGGAAGGGGACCACCCCTTCCTATTTGCAAGTTGCATTCTCATTTTGCGAGTCGGTAACCAGGTTACCGACTCGCAAAATGGGAATGAGCATCGCGATGCACATTTTGCATGGCGCAAACAGCGAAATTCGCTGTTCGCACCATGCAAAACGCTTTGTACATCTGGCCCTTGGCCTTCACCACATGAGTCTACATGGTTATGGAAATCCTCAATGACTTGCAATATCCTTATAATGTGTGGTGGGGTCCCTTCTATCATCAATTAATCAATGGTGTCACTTGAGATGTCATCAGCAATGGTATCAATGATGTTGCCTGACATGCTGTGAGTAATGTAATATGTAAGGTCATAAGCAGTGCACACCTGGGGCACAAGTTTCCGTTAGCTCTGTAAACTATAACTGGTGAATTTCAATATTTTTGGACTTCTAAACATTAGTTCTTATATTATTACCTAACTATAACATCAATTTAACAATTGTTTTTTCAGTATATTTTGTGTGTGTGTGTGTGTGTGTGAGCGCGCACACTTGGAGATGGGTCTCTCAAATACAGCTTGCTATTACACTGGCATATGATAGACATGACGGTTTCTCCAATGGCTGGGAGTGGAGGGAGGCAGGGCTGAAGGCAGAATTTATGTGGCAGCCCTACATGGCACACCACATAACTAGATCTCTTCTGTCTCGTGTACAATCCGAACAACCAGCTGCTAATCAGTTGTGATGCCGTACACAAACTCCTTTGCCACTCAGCCACAAAATGTAGAACTCTGCAACAAGATGTAGAACTCTGCGATATTTCTGTGGGCTAATCCAAAATGTGTTTCCAAAAAACACAATGGCTGAAGGATGATGGCCACTAACTTTAAGACATTTCATATGTAGTTTTTGTGTATAGCTGTCACGAACTCTGTTAGATCGCTAAAGCTATCTTTAGCGAGACCCAAAAGCAGCTGTCACCTTTGAATCCTGAAGATGTTAAGAGTTAAGGATGTCCACTTGAAAATCTGTGATACTGATTCGCATCACAGAGAACCTACCTTCAACATAATGCGTCTGTGTGTGTCAGGCAACCCCTGTACAAAGTGATGCATGATCATGGCTTAGACCTTGAGAAAGAGTGAAGAGGGTTAATACAGGTCACTCAGTGCAGACAATAGAGAAAGGCGAACAGGTCCAGCAGACCATGAAACGACTACACTGACAATCTGCTCAAGCCAGCTCGCGAACGGAGAAGATTCTGCGAGACTTTCTATTTCAGATTTTCAGCAATGTAGTAAACTAAACTGCACCTCTCTTACATGCTACCAAATAAGGAAGAAGTAATTGACCCATAAAGAAGGACTTGGCAGGCCGTTTTATAACCCGTGACATTCCGAGGCCTTGACTCAAAAATTCCTCGTGCTCAAATAATTATTCACTTTATGCTATTTCAGATGTTGAGGATGTGTGTCAGTCATCTCCATGAAAGCAACATGCGAAGCCTCCGGCTGTACTAAAAATAACTTGCCCTTCGTGCACAGGAGATACTATTGGAGAAAATCTGTGAAAGATGTACAGGTCCGAGGACTGGACATGAGGTATGCATAAATGTCATCATTACATTTCAAGAGGTTTCTATCCCTAATCTTCCACGTTTTGAGAAATATACGATAAAATCCAGTCCCACACGAGAAACAAGTCCCTGCCGTAATGTCTTACCTGGATTTATGCTCCACCTACCCTCTTGCAAAACAGTAGTGTAAAACAAGCATTGACAAGTCCAATAGGTCTGGCGCTGGAACAAGGCTTTTGGCTTTGTCTATGATTATTTTGTTTTGTCATGGTTTTTGCAAGACTTTATTGTTCGTGAAGCTGCCAAGCCGTCATCAATCTAAAATAATAAAAAAAAACAGTGGCTAAAAGCAGAACAATTTTTTTTAATTTTAAAAAAGTACACATTTCCATAGCAGTCACACGCCCTTAAAGGGGATGCTTTGTTTGAAGATGCACTTCTTGCGAAGGGGAAGAATGCCGGCATTCTCAGTGAAGTTAGCCAGTGGCTGAAGTGGGCCAACCCACTTCCTATGATGTATGCTTTAGTGGGCTGAAGAATAATGTGAACAATGTAATAACAGAACAATGGGCAAAGAAGGCTTGTGGAAAGCCCCTAAAAGCAAACATATTAGACATATACTTTACTAAAATGAAAAGTGTTTGGCTAACATCAGTCGTAAAATTGAGTAGGTGGCCCTCCTCATTCCCCTTTTGTGGTCCTCCTTTACAAAAAAATAAGTCCATCCATTTCTTAGGAAATGAAAAAATTGCTGCACTGCCCCCAAAAACCCATATTTTTAAATTATTTAGGAAATTCAATCCAACATGACTCATCCAAAAATTTGTGTGATTCACCTTTTTGCTAAAATGGTTTGTCCAGACCTTCTAGAAGTGCAACATTAGGAGGGTGAGGAGATGAGGTGAGTACGGGTATAAGAGACCTAAAGCTAGTTTCGGGTTAAAAGATGTCCCTAAACACTACAACAAAACATCTGAAAAAAGTTAATGGTTGAGGTAGAATCATATGTAAAGCAGTACATACTTAGATACCATTAAGGAAGCAGAAACAGCAAAGAAAAGTGACGAGAGAAAAAGTAAAAACAAATTGAAGCATGCAAGACAGCAGAATCAAAATGCAAAAGTCCACAACTAATCCCAGAATACAGTCAATGAATAAATACCCTACTTTTGATACCAAATAACGCTGACCGCTGCAGATAATCAAACACTGGGAACATTGATTTGGTGTCTCACGCTCTGGACCTGGCAAGCACTGAACCTGGAAAAGCACTGCTGGGAGCTAGATTATAGGAGTAGAGAATGTAAAGTCACCAGCTGTGCCGAGAGCTGGCAAGATGAGTTTGCAGTATGCTTGGGATTATCTAGACATGGATTTCAGATTGGAAAAATACTTCTCAGGCCATTTGTAAAGAGGCTCGTGTGCAAGCATGCACCAAATACAAAAACTATTTAGCATGAGAATTTAAGCAGATGGGACTGCAGAAAACAGCACAGGGTGGCCAAAAGATAAAAAGAAAAAAAACTAAAAGGGGAAATAAACTCCCTGGAGGAAGAAGCGCACCAGAAGCTTTGTGAAGTACATCTTTTTAGAATGAGTAAGGCTGTCAATGAGAGGCATTTTGCTTAGTTGGAGGTTGAAGATAAGTCGAAGAAGGCTTATACTTTCCAAAAGGTATGCAAGAAGAATGCTCTTGCATACAAATGGAAGATAACACTCAGTAAGTGAGAAACCTGAGAGATTGGAATATAAAAAGAAAATTATGTGTAAATTATTATCATCTCCTTCAGGTCACCGGACAAGCTCTTTGCATTGTTGATTTGGTTCAGACATCTTTTTACAGCATCCTCAAAAACTACTGACGTCACTAGTTGTGCACCAATGGTCTCACTTTCCTAGAAAACATGGTGAAAAGGCCCTGAATATTTCAGTTCCACCTCGAACTGACTATATATAATTTAGACGTGCCTATTGTAATGTCGCTGGCCAGTGGCGTAACTGGCCAGCCGACACGTCGTGTGAAGTAGGGGTGTCCTGGGGTTATGTAACACCCGTGTGAAATCCCCGGATGTTTCCGAGGGATTTCACCTCGATGCGGTGTGGTTTTGGTTTGCTCCGTGGCCTCCGTCCCGGAGCTATAAAAATAAAGAAGGGGCGTGGCTGGGGTCACTCGGAGCCGCGACGCAGGACGGAGACCCGTGTGAAAGGGTTCGTCCTGCACCAGGCCGCACCCAGCCACGTCGACCTGAACGAAATAAGATCGGGTCCTGTGCATTATTTATAATATCGTCGCGCAACGTACCAAGCGTGTTTAAGCCCTTTTCAGGGCTTAAACACCACAAAGTGGCGACGAGGTAGGCGAATCCTCGCCTGTGAGTTTGTGCCCCGCCGCGGCCGCGTTCCGATCGCGGTGCTCGTGCGACGGGCAGACACTCCCACAAGGAAAAGGCAGAAATAAGAAAAGCAGAAATAAGAAAAAAATAAAAAATAAATAATAACGCCCTACTGAAACTGCTGTATGATGCCCATCAGGTGAAAAGGATAATACACAGGAAGGCTGGACAGAATAAATACATACCTGGACACAGTGAGTACAAGTGCCCCCTCCAGATCCGGTAACTCACCACAGGCACAGTAGAAAGAAACCCATCTAGCGCCACCCCAACCACTATGTCTGCCATTCCCCCAGTAGAACCTTTTGTGGTAGAAGGGGCTCCCTCTACGCAAGCACCCAAGTGGAGAGAATGGGTAGAAAGAGTGTTGCTGTTTTTTGAGGCCACGAAAGTAGCAAATGACCAAAAACTCGCCATGCTCATCCACATAGGAGGTAAAGACATATATAAAATATCAAAAAACCTCGTGGAAGATGCGCCCAAAACCCATACGACACTCATAGCTGCCCTCAACCACCACTTCGAGCCAATGGTCAATACTGATTACGAAAGGTTTATATTCAGACAAGCAAGACAACAGATGGATGAATCGTTAGATGCTTTTCACCTAAGACTAAGAGAACTGGCGGGCACGTGTAGATTCAATGATGAGACTGAAGAAGTCTGAGGACAATTAATACAAGGGTGTGCCTCCCTCCCCCTCAGGGAACGCATCCTAGAGGAATCCGCGAAATCATTACCGGATATTCTACAACTGGGCCGAACAAAGGAGCTCTCAAAAGCTTGGGCCTCACACATGAAGGTGGCACTGCAACGCCCCATAAAAGAAGAGGTCATCAATGCAGTCATGACACCCCAGAAGAAAGTGAGTGGTCCACGCCCCAGACAATGTGGGTATTGTGGGGGAGTGCCACATCGAGCCTCCGAGTGTCCGGCAAGGGGAAAAGTGTGCTCGAGCTGTGGGAAGATGAATCACTTCGCAAAGGTATGCAGGTCCAAAAGCACCCGAGGGGCAGCCGTCAACATAGCACTCGAAGATGCCCCTCCTGAAAAGTCGGAGCGAGGGAGCGACATGGATGGTGACGAAGCGGTTATTCATGTCGTCCACTCCTTATTTGCGGCCATGCCTACCAGTTATCACCAAGCGCAACTTCCAAAGTGCCAGATGCTCATGGGTCATTAGAAGTGGACGCTGTAGTAGACACAGGAGCATCCATAAACCTGCTGGCAGTGGAAGAACATTGCCAAATGTCCCCAATTCCAGCATTGACCAAGACCAATGTCAAGGTATATGCATATGGACAGAGCACCCCCCTCTCCCTGAGGGTATGTTCCAGACTACTATCACTCATGGACAACAGTCGATATCGATGAAGGTTTACGTGACCGAGGGAGGAACTGGCATGCTACTAGGCTGCCGGGCGGCGGAGGAGTTACAAATAGTAACATTTGCGCTCAGCATTCACCAAGAATCGGTGGCGGAGTTGGTAGCCAGGTACGATGGAGGCTTTAATGGCATTGGGTGTCTACGAGACCGGGAGATCAAGCTCCACATTGATCACACAATTCAACCGATAGCTCTCCGCCATCGGAGAGTAGCGTTCCATCTCAGACCCCAGGTGGAGAAAGAATTAGACAATCTGTAGAAAGCTGGAATTATTGAGAAGGTTTCTGGGCCCACCACCTGGGTATCTCCCATTGTGGTGATCTTGTTAAAAAGTATGTTCTTACTATTCTTTGGCAGATTATGGCATTATGAAGTTCACTCCGGTCTCCATGCAGCAAGCAAAAAACACTTTAGCTGCTTCAAGATCACATCTGATTCATTGATGAAGATATTACATACAAAATTATTTGGAAAATAAAACTATCATAAGCAATTATCTGGGTGACGATTTCGCATATAGTAAAATAAATAGCAATAAAAATAGCAAAAATACAAATAAATGTGGTACCCTATTGATTGCCTATGGGCTTTGAACATGAACATTCTGCATAGGTACAGGCAGGAACATTTGCTGGATTGGAAAATACCCTGAGTCAGATTTAAGAAAAGTGGTGCTGCACCCAGTGTAGCACCACTTTTCTTGCACTCCTTAGTTCCTCCCTAATGCCACCATATGTGCGCCATATCTAAGATAAGGCACACCATGGTGGTAGTTAGGGAACTAGCTTCAGAATTGTTTACGCTAGTTTGAAGCTTTGCAGGCTTATTGTCAACAATGTTGACGCTAATCCTGCAAAGCACATTGAGGCCCATTGTAAACAATGGTGTGCCTCCTTTTAACATCTGCTCTGAGCAGGCGTTAAAAGTGCAGAAAACCATCTCTTAGATTTGTTTGTGCCATTTTTTCACCCCCCTCTAAGAGGGAACGCCCCCTTTGCATAAATTATGCCTGGTGCAAAGGGTTACAAAGTGGCACAATGCCTTGCACCACTTTGTAAATTTGGCGTGGCAATATTGGCCTCGTTGGGCCACATTAGTGTAAACAAAATGACCTAATGTGATTTAAGGAGGCAGTAGGGGCTCTTAAATCTGCCCCCTGCTTTTTCGTGGCTTGTAATTTGTGAATTGCATGCTCGTGAGCTGTTTCATGATTTGTGTGCTAGTGTCAGGTGATGAGAAGTATATTATCTTGTTCTGTTGTATTTATTACTACGTGTTGAAAGATTCCCTGGGTTTTATAAGGTGGTACATGTCATGGAATTATAGGTTGTGCTCCTGTACAAGAGGGTGGGTACTGTATTGAGTCATGGCTACAAAGATAACCTGCTTTGTAATATGCTGGAAGATATGCCTAGCTCTCTAAGAGCGTGCGATGCTCTGCCAGTAAATATGTGTAGGAAGGAAGTTAGTCTGCTTGTGTTTTGCAAAATATCGTGAGATTAATAAGAGTTGTTGGTTCCCTTTCATGGCTGCTCCCATTTGTGAACTGGAAAAATAGAAGGTGCTATTAAGTAAATTTGGTGTTCCGATAAATACGAATGCTCATTATGTCTGTCCCTACCGACGACATGGTGGTTTGCAGAGGATCACACAGCATTAAAAGACACATTTTCATGCGTTACACGCTGATAGGTTATGCTGCTGTCGCCATGAGACTAGAACCCTCAACTCAAATCATTCACCTATCCTACAGCAGTTGCCTTAATCCATCGACCTGTGTAATGAAGCGTGAAAACAGACTTCAGATAATTGTTTAGAACTTTCTCTCTGACACTATCTATCACAGTCCTCACTTCAAACATACATTCCCCTCACTTTCAGGAGATTCTTTGATTGTTTTTCATTAATCAAGTCCACAGTGTTGGCACACAGACAGACCTGATGGCCCCTGGTCCATTTAAAATAAATAGTTTTCAGTATGTTAACACAATTGGGAATTTCTCCCAAAATAACTGCCTGTGCTATGCAAAAGGTCAACCTGCTGCTTTCAACTAAACCAAGGAAACGAGTCTCTGGTGGATCTGGCCTTAAATGTATTTCTTATTGACTTGCCGCTCAGTACCTGACTTGGAAGAGCAATTTTCTTTTCGCTTGGGCCGCGGAATCATTGCTTTTGTGAGTGAGAAGCACTCTGTTGGGTAGCCTGGATAAATCAGTTTCTTTAGCATTGAAATGATTGTAGGCTCAGCTTTATAGCGAGAATGTAGTACGCTCTTTATTGAGCTCAGATTTCCACAGTTTACTGCTAGAAAAAGGCATAGAGTTGTCACAGCCAATATCTCTAAGCAAAACTTATGTGTCGAGACTTCTCCCTTAAGGTTAGGATTGAGATTGTGTCTAGAAACAAGGCATGGTGTTTGTTTGTAGCTGCGAGAGCGTGGTGAATATGCAGAGTTTCCATAAAGTGCTTAAATAGTGTGCCTGGACTACGTCAAGTGTGAGTGGCAGGGCTTGCAAGCGCCTCCAGTGGAGTGACTGGGTGTAGGCTATATGATACAGTTCTGCTAGATTAAATCCATTAGTTTTGTAGGGTATCCCATATAGGGCAGACCTGAGGAGTAGAGATTCAGCCTAGTTCCCTCTCTGGCACAGAGCTGATGGAAAGGCCTGCTCTTCCTCAGAAGACCTTGGCAGTCAGTGGCTAGACTGTCCAAAACTGTGCTGGTTTGAGACACAGAGGGGCAGATTACTTGTGGCTTTTCTTGCATCCAACTACTTCTACAATCTGTGATGTGATTAGAAATGGAAAGGAGTTCACAGAATCCAAATCTTCCAGACTCATGCGAGTCAGCAAGTGGGCAACCAATGGTGGGTCAATATTGTTAGGGCTACCAAGCGCAGTGACCAAGTTCGCTTATATGTGGGACTTCAGACCAGGCTTTAAGTGGCTGGCCCTGTCCCAGAGACAGTACATAGCTGTTAGACAGGTATGATTCTCAGTCAGGGAGCTCAGCTATGCACTCATTCCGGTGGATCCATATGGGACACCAGATGTAGACCCTTACACTAGCTCGAGTGATCCTGTTCGTGCCTCAAATTGTTACTAGTGGGATCCCCTGGTTAGAGAAACAGGACCCTGGGAAACCATATGGGAAGTTGTAGATACCAGTTTCAAGACGGGAGAGACGTCAAGATCACTGTGATAATGAAGAACCAGGGTCCAGAAGATGGAGTAAAAGTTCTTCATTCAGAGCCCTCAGCCACGGCCTGCAGAGCATTTCTACTAATCTTTGACGACTAGTGAGACCTACAGTCAGAATGACCACAAACATCTAGCCCACTGCAGACAACATTCCACTTACAGCATAAAGTAGAAACTAAAACCACAATCATGTAGTACCTTGTTACTGGTTTGGGTGGCATAAATCCACTAAGTAAGATATTTAAATAAATGTATGACTGAGTGAATCCAACCTTGTATGTTAGATTTTTCTATCTAAGTGTCTCTGGAGGAAAGGTAGAAATATGGTTATTTCTCTCTAGCCTGCCTAAATGCCCTCTAGACCAGGGAGTGCAAGACATAAAGACCTGATTGCGCCAATCAGCAAATGATGTTAGTCTTTATGCTGAGGTGTGTTGACAGTTTTTACACCCATTCACCCAGACAAAGGCAATGTTATGACCTTTGGAAAGTCTGAGTGTATTGCCTGGCTCTCCTTCTGATGCAGACGTACCGTACTCTCAATGCAGTCTGACGCTTGTAGCTTGATTCATGACAATAGCCTGCCTCTGTTTAGGCCAGCACTAGTAACCCACATGTGTATGAATTTCATGGCAAAATGGCTGTTGGAGATATGAAATCAAAGGTTGCAGAAGGAAGGCATCTCTGAATTATTGGTTGGCAGGAATCAATGGAATGGCTGAGATATGAGGGTTAGTGCAGTGTAACTGTAAGAGGCTGGCTTATAGTGGGTACCAATGGTGCCAGGCCAAGTTATCCCTTATTAGTAGAGTAGTAGTGTTCTAGCAGCTTAGGCTGATAGAGGTAGCTGTAGCAGAGCAGCCAAGGCTGAACTAGGAGACAAGCAAAGCTCATGCAATACCACTTATATCATATAGATACTATATAATAAGAAAGACAATACTCATAGTTACTAAATTAAAGGTACTTTATTTTAGTGACAATGTGCCAAACATATCTCAGAGGATATACTCCCTTGGGAGGTAAGTAAAATACACAAAATGTACACAACAAACCAAATCAGGTAATAAAACAGTTTGAAAGTAGTGCAAACACTGTAGAATGCAATAGGATGCAATAGGCCTAGGGGCAACACAAACCATATACTAAGAAAGTGGAATGTGAACCACAAATGGACCGCTAGGCTAGTGTAGAGGGTCGCTGGGAGTGTAGGAAAACACTAAGGGTGTCCAAGATACCCCACCCCAAGACCCTGAAAAGTAGGAGTAAAGTATTACTATTTCCCCAGAAACACACTAAAGTCGTGATAAAGGGTTTTGCAGGGACCACAACAGACTGCAGAGCACTAAAGACCGATTCCTGGACCTGAAGACCTGTAAAGGAAGGGGAAAAAGTCCAAGAGTCGCTAAAGTGTCTGGGGGGCAGGAGCCCACTAAACCCCGGATGAAGGTGCAAAATGGCTGCCTCCGGATGGAAGAAGATGAAGATTCTGCAACAACGAAAAGTGGTAGGAAGTTCCCCTTCATGCAGAAGATGTCCCACAGAGTGCTGGAGGATGCAGAGTTGTTTTTTTTGGCAACATACCACAAACAAGCCTTGCTAGCTGCAAGAGTTGCAGTTGGAGAAAAAGGGTGCTGCCTGGGCCCAGGAAGGACCAGGATGTTGCCACTTGGGAGAGGAGACAGAGGGGGCTCTCAGCAATGTAGAGAGTCCACGCACAAGCAAAAAGCACCTGCAGAAGTCCTTGAACACGGGTTCAAGAAGACTGAACATGGAAGTCATCTCAACACTGCAAAAGGAGGTCCCACGACACCGGAGATCAACTCAGGAAGCTGAGCATTGCAGGTCAGAGTGCTGGGGACCTAGGCTCAGCTGTGCATGCAGGATTTCTTGGAAATAGGCACAGAAGCCCTGGTAGTGGCAGTTTACATTGTGCACAGGATTATGGCCCTCATTCTGACCTTGGCGGGCGGCGGAGGCCGCCCGCCAAAGTCCCGCCGTCAGGTTACCGTTCCGCGGTCGAAAGACCGCGGCGGTAATTCTGACTTTCCCGCTGGGCTGGCGGGCGGTCGCCTTCAGACCGCCAGCCAGCCCAGCGGGAAAGAGGCTTCCACGATGAAGCCGGCTCGGAATCGAGCCGGCGGAGTGGAAGCTGTGCGACGGGTGCAGTTGCACCCGTCGCGTATTTCACTGTCTGCGCAGCAGACAGTGAAATACATGTAGGGGCCCTCTTACGGGGGCCCCTGCAATGCCCATGCCAGTGGCATGGGCACTGCAGGGGCCCCCAGGGGCCCCGCGACCCCCCCTACCGCCATCCGGATCTCGGCTCCGCGCCGCCGCGGAGGATTCAATGGGGCCGCGGTACACTGGCGGGACCCCGCCAGTGGTGCCGGTCCGACCGCGGCTTTACCGCCGCGGTCGGAATCCCCATTGGAGCACCGCCGGCCTGTCGGCGGTGCTCCCGCGGTCCTCCGCCCTGGCGGTCAAAGACCGCCAGGGTCAGAATGACCACCTATGTCTGGAGAGGGGAGTCAAGGACTTACCTCCTCCAAATTTGGACAGTTGGACCACTGGACAGTCTGGGTCACTTGGGTCCACCATCTGTGTTCCAGGGGCCACGCTCACCAGGATGAGAGGGGTCCCAGAGTGCCGGTGATGCTGAAGTTTGGTGCCTGCTGGAGCAGGGGGAAGATTCCATTGACCCAAGGGAGATTTCTTCGTGGCTTCCAGTGCAGGATGAAGGCAGGCAGCCCCAAAGCATGCACCACCAGGAAACAGTTGAGAAAGCCATCAGGATTAGGCGCTACAATGTCGCTGGTAGTCTTCTTGCAACTTTGTTGCAGTTTTGCAGGTGTCCTGGAGCAGTCAGCGGTCGATCCTTGGCAGAAGTCAAAGAGAGAGGTGCAGAGGAACTCTGGTGAATTCTTGCAAGTTGTTATCTGAGGAAAAGCCCACTGGAGAGACCCTAAATAGCCCTCAGAGGAGGATTGGCCACCTAGTCAGGTAAGCACCTATCAGGAGGGGTCTCTGACATCGCCTGCGTGCACTGGCCACTCAGAGGCCTCCAGAGTGCCCTCAGACCTCTGAAAACAAGATGGCAGTGTTCTGGGACACACTGGAGGAGCTCTGGGCACCACCACTGGGGTGGTGATGGACAGACAGGGGAGTGGTCACTCCCCTTTCCTTTGTCCAGTTTCGCGCCTGAACAGGGACTGGGGGTTCCCTAAACTGGTGTAGACTGGCTTATGCAAGGAGGGCACCATCTGTGCCCCTGAAAGCATTTCCAGAGGCTGGGAGAAGCTACCCCTCCCCAGCCTTTAACACCTATTTCCAAAGGGGGAGGGTGTAACACCCTCTCTCAGAGGAAATTCTTTGTTCTGCCTTTCTGGGACTGGGCTGGCCAGACCCCAGGATGGCAGAACCATGTCTGTGGGGTGGCAGCAGCGGTAGCTGTAGAGAAAACCCTAGAGAGTTGGTTTGGCAGTACCCGGCGGTCCATAGTGGAGCCGCGGGGATGCATGGAATTAGCTCCCCAATACCAGATTTGGCATGGGGGGACTATTCCATGATCTTAGACAAGTTACATGGCCATGTTTGGAGTTACCATTGTGAAGCTACATATAGGTATTGACCTATATGTAGGGCATGCATGTAATGGTGTCTCCGCATCCACAAAGTCCAGGGAAATGGCCCTGAACTATGTGGGGGCACCTTTGCTAGTGCAAGGGTGCCCTCACACTTTGTAACTTTGCACCTAACCTTCAGCAAGTGAAGATTAGACATATAGGTGACTTATGAGTCACTTTAGTGCAGTGAAATTAGCTGTGAAATAACGTGTGCAATATTTCACTCAGGCTGCAGTGGCAGTCCTGTGTAAGAATTGTCTGAGCTCCCTATGGGTAGCAAAAGAAATGCTGCAGCCCATAGGGATCTCCTGGAACCCCAATGCCCTGGGTACCTAGGTACCATATACTAAGGAATTATAAGGGTGTTCCAGTGTGCCAATTAAAATTAGTAAAAGTGGTCACTAGCCTATAGTGATACATTTAAAGGCAGAGAGAGCATAAGCACTGAGGTTATGGTTAGCATAGCCTCAGTGACACAGTTAGTCACTCCACAGGTATACACATTCATGCCACAACCTATGAGCACTGGGGTCCTGGCTAGCAGGATCCCAGTGAGAGTGGCAAAAACTAACTGACATACATGTAAAAATGGGGGTAACATGCCAGGCAAGATGGTACCTTCCTACAGTTACTAGCAGAATAATGTTCAAGGGGAGAGTCTGTAGTAATGTTCTTACCTTTTTAGGTCGAGCATAAGCGTTCGACCTTGTGTATACCTTTAGTATACTTCTTCTGGCTGAAAGTGATTTCATTTGTTGGTTGCAGTGCCCATTAAACATTCTTGCATGCTAGTAGTCAGTTTTGCTTGTTTCTCCCTCTTTTGTTCTGTTTCAGTTCTGTGACCAATGACTGTATTATTCCACCTTGGTTTCTTAATCTGTTGCTGGGACGGACTATTTTTGCTATTTCTTTGGTGCTCCCCTTTCACTGTTGGTGTTTTAGGCTGGTAGCTGCCTTCATTTTATTGCAGCATTCCTTTCCTTTCATCTCCTTCCATGTCACTGACATTTGTTTTGGCTTTATTCCTGTGCTGCCCTCATTTACCTCTGGTTCCTAAAATAACCTTATTTTACAAAAGAAGCACCCGGTCATTTAGCTCATTGCTCACGAAAAACAACAATATGCCCTTTCTGGTAGAATAAGCTCAACCTAGAAGCAATGATGTGAAACTTGCTTGGCCTCCCATCGCATCTTGAGTCTCTCTCTCTCCGAGATCTCCTCCCAGCCAGCACTCGCGACATTGCACACAGGGCATTGCTCATCTCCTTTATTAGGGTCATAAATCTTCTCAGGCTGCTCTGCTTGTTGAAATGTGAGGCAAGAATACCTGCACAACTTTTCATTCTGTTAAAATAAAAACAAAATACTTTTCCAGCTTTATTTTCCAATTTCTGTTCAGAATTTTACACAATGTAAACTAGTGCAGTCATCTTCTCATCTTTCCTCAAGGGCTTGTGATTTCTGATGTCAGTAGCTGCTAGTGACCAGTAAAACATGGCATGAAAAAACAAAATTATGACACAAAGTTGACCAATTTATGTGGCAAGAAAAGTCCAGTTCTGAATTTACAATGCCAATAGCTCAAACTCAAGAAAAAGCAAGACTTATTGCATTGCAAATGGTTGTTATTTGGTTGGAGGCTTGTGTTGGCAACACTCATGCTTTTCTATATTTTGTTTGCGATTGCTGTGCGGCCTGATCAGTATCATGAGCATCTTCACTTCCTCTGGTTTCCAAACAAGGGCACTGAGAAGGTGGATGTGACCAACCTCGATCATGCAAAGGTGATCAATTATCGGACTATCACTCTTCTGTCGGCCATAGCCAAATGTTGGAATCCATTGTTGCCAAAAAAGTCCTTTTTTTATTGAAGGTACCCAGTTAATAGACCACTCTCAGGTTGGATCAGACCTAGCTGCGATACTGAAAGTGCCTTGCTAGACCTTAGAAGGTCACCTGATAGAAATTCCACCTCTTAATAGGTTTGTAAGAGCTCTCGCTGTTTTTATCACAGGCGATCATAACATGTTAATTGCTAGATTGAAACATTCCGGCGTGAAAGTCACAACATTAGAATTGATTGCTTTCATCCTTACCAAAAGATCCCAAAAGTTAATTTTTAATAATCTTTCTTCACACACTGTTTTCCCTAGCACTGGCCTCCCACAGGGTTATATTATTTCCACCCTTGTTTTTATTAATATTTATGGTCTTGATTTGGCCTGTAATTAGGACATTCAGGTGTCAATACATACAATACACAGACGATTTGCATCTGAGTGAGCCTAGCTCTCAACCAAATTACCTTTTGAGCTGTCTCTGCATTATCAAGAAATTGATAGAACAGAATTGGCTTAGCATAAACCTTGAGAAAATTGGAGACCTTTTGTGGGTAACAACCCACTGGTTTGGTCTCCTTCTGTGAGATTGGGGTATTGGTTGGTGAAACCCTCCTCAAGGAAGAACCACTATGCTTATCAGGATTGTTAGACCTGTTAGCCTTAAGGTGGTCTTCCCCCAAAGCTTTTGCCTTCACTCTCCATTTTATGCTGATCTCGTTTGTACTAGCTCTAGAACTCTGTGCAATTTACCACTACTAACCAGCCCTAAAGTACATGTGCTCTCTCCTTAAAACAAGGTAATATTGGCTTATCCCAAATTGACATATTTAATTTGCTTGTAAGTCCCTAGTTAAGTGGCACTACATGTGCCCAGGGCATGTAAAATAAATGTTGCTAGTGGGCCTGCAAGACTGATTGTGCCACCCACTTATGTAACCCTTTAAACGTGTCCCAGGCCTGCCATTGCAGCCTGAGGTTGAAGTTTTGAACTGCCATGTCAACCTGGCAAAATAAACCTTTTTCCAGGCACAAACGTCCCTTTTTATACATACATGCCACTCCTAGGGTAGGTCCTGGAGATCCCAGAGGGCAGGGTGCAGTGTATTTAAAAGGTAGGAGATGTACTTTTAAGTTCATGTTTGGTGTCTTTGGAATTGTAATAAAGAGTCCTAACTTGTGACGAAGTCGGATTTTAAATAGCAATTTGGAAAATGCCATGTTTAGAAATAAGGCATTTTCCTGCCTTAGCCCTTTAGTGCCTGTAGCCTGTACCTGGGTCACCTGACTGAGTGTAGCTGAACTTTGTCTATTCCTCCTAGACAGTCACACACAATAGGGGGCTTAGCTGTGCGTGGATGGCCCATCACTGGCAGGATTGCATGGACGGACAGGCTTTGTCCTACCTCAACACAAAGGCCTGCATGCCCACTGTAGTTAGTCTGGAGCCAGGGCAGGGAAGGAAGGATTCATGGGGACTTCAAAGGGAAACCTCTAGAAGCTTGTCATCCACTTCAAAGGCAAAACTGGCTATAAATACTGGACCTCGGACACCAACATTTCAGTACAATTCTGGACCTATGGATAATCTGCCAGGAAAAAGCAGTGCTGTGCTACTAAAGGACTGCACTCTGCTGGACTGCACTCTTCTGGACTACTGACTTGTCATGCTGCTGCCTTGCTGTGCTGACCTGCTGCCTGCTGCCCTCCTTCCTAGGTGAGAAGGACTGGACCAGCATCTCCTGAACCCAGAACCCTAGTGTGACGTCAAAGTCAAGCTTGCTTGCCTCCTGACTTGAGCCTCTGAAACCTTAAGCTCCAACAACCTTGCAGCTTTACCTGGACTCCTCCATCTGTGAGTCTACTCTGCCAAGTTGTGCCACCCCAGTCCAGGACCTTGGGAAGTGGGCCTAAGGTACTCTGCTAGCCCCTGTTGATTCAGCTGTACCAACACATCTCCTCTGCTGTGTGGTGGAACCTCGAGGAAAACCAATGCATCGCTGCTGCTGTGTTGAATGGAATGACCACAAAGACTCACATCACATTACAGTCCATCACTGCATCAGAACTGCCTCTGAATGAAGCATCCTTGCTGCAGGCTCTTGCATCCCTCATCGACTGCAGCATTGACGACGCAGGCCACACTGTAGGCTTCACAGCTACTCTGAACAGATGCATCACCCGCCCTGCACGATGCATCCCTGACTCTGAAGTTCGTACCACAAGCCCTCATCAATGGAATCATTGACAGCAACGCAGCAGGACACACACCACAGCCTCACCACATCCCAGAACCGACACAGTGTCAGATGCGCAATGCATCTTTGATGTGGTTCCTCGAAATGCTCTGCAAACCAGAATTCAAGTTACTTTGTTTAACAGGCCACTGTTGTGGGCCTCTGCTCCATTGTGGTCATCCTAAACTTGTGACTTTGTCCTGGTGCATTGCAGATATCCACAATGTAGGAAAGTGGGTTATTAGTAGGTGGGGGTTTATACCCTCAACTAACAATAATACCATAATTGCTATTTGGTCCAGCAAATTCTCAGTGTACTAACCTTGCTCAACCCCTGGTAGCTTAGCAAACGAGAAGTCAGCCTTAATTTAGGAGGCAGGTATAAGTAAAGCAGTTATTACCACTGAAACACTAAATAAGTAACTGACAGAACACAGTAAAAATTTGACAGCAATTTAGAAAAATAGGAAATATTTTTTATCTTTAACATGACACCAAAACAGCATAAATCTGATGTAGGAAACCGGAGAAATGAATTTTCAAAGATTAAATCAAAAAATGTGCATTCTAGTGCCGAAAAGTATAAAGCACCACCCCCAACTATCTGGATGGGCTGGACTGGGACAAAGTCAAAGTTTTAGGCACACTGTGATGGTGCGCAGGTCGAATAGGTTGTGCGCTAGGACCCAGGCCAAAGCTGCCGGAAAGACTCTCCCATGAAGCCAGCGGCGTCCCCCCATCCTACTACAATGTTCCAGCCGGATAAACCAGTGGCAACATTGTATTATGATGTTCCCGCTGGTCTGACCAGCGGGAACAGTACTACGGTATTGTTCTCAGCTTTCCCTAAGAGAGCCGTACCCAACACCATAGCACAATAGCAACCCCGGAATGCACATTGTCTGCAAAGCAGACAGTGCGCATTCTAAGGGTGCTTGGCAGTTGGGGCCCTGTACTGCTCATAGGGGTCCCTGTGGACCCCAGCACTATGTTCTGTCTGCCTTTCCATGCTGAGGTACCCACTATGGAAAGGCTGGTGGAAACAGGAGCAGTGATCTGCTCACTGGTGCTGAGTTCAGCACTGCCATGGCTGACCACGAGTCTGACTGCCATCAGCCTGTTGGTTTACCTTGTTCCTGGTGGTGACAGCGGTCGCCTGGTGGTCCGACTGACAGGGTCGCATTGTGGCGGTCGGAATGCCTGGACTGCGGTGGTCCAACCACCACCACGAGTCTTGTGGTTCTTGGACCACCAGACTCATAATGAGGCCCTTTGCCTTTTCCTTGAGGCTTTGCTCTCGACATTGAGTCCTTGGGTTCCTCGGTGGGCATGATGGCTCCGTGAGCCTCTGAAAGTCTTTGCCTTTAGTGTTGATGGTGAGCTCTGGAGTTTTCAGCAGGTCAAACCAGTACAGCCAGGACAATTCACAAGTCAAAATCAGCGGCTTAACCTTCCACATCAACCCAGTCTCCTCCTGGAGCTTTTCAGCAAAACATTGTAGAAAGTTTCCAAACTTTCAATTCTTGTTCTTTGTTGGATCCTCTGGGGAGATAAGTGTGCAGCAGCACCACCCACAAGTTCAGAGATTCTGGATTGCCTCTTGGGGGGTAGGACTCATTCTGCCACAATGCACCTAGGCTGTCCAGTTAAATCCAGTTGTAGCTGGTCAGCTGAAGTAGTCCTCTCTTTGACTGCTGCAAGTGACGTCTTCAAGCACTTTTGTACCTCTTGCTGCTTAGGTAGTCCACTCCTTTTCCTTTGGGTCAGGCTCAGTCCTTTTATTTTGGACCCTTGAGAGTGCAGCAGCTGCAGTCCGTCTGAGTGCAAGCCTTCTGTGGTGCAGTCCAAGGGTCCTGCATTGTAAGTCCTTCTTCTTATGTTCCAGGCAGCTCCTGCAGCTCTCCCATATTTATTTTCCATGCTGAGTTTGCAAAAGGGGGACACCACAACCAACAGGGGCACAGTTACCTCCCACTGCTATGATCACTATCTGCAAAGTGTATCCCATATTTGACCCAGACCCTCTCCTAATTTAATTATGGGGGCTCCCATCTGGCTGGGGATCAAGAAAGTGGAAGTTGGCCCCGGTTCAATGACATCTGTTCCCCTGCCTTTGAAGTCCAGCTAATCTCCCCAGCCCCCTTCCGCTCCCTGGCTTCTCCAGGAAGCAAGTTTTTTTCCCAACAAATGGCTGTATTGTTGCAGCCACAGGCCTCTTCACACCTACTCAGGTCGCAGCTTGGGTCAGTCTATAAGTGGCTGACCAATCAGAAGCGGCTGCTACAGGCCTGCTTTAGGTAACTTCAGTATAGTAAGTTTTAAAGCTATTTCCTGCAATAGTTATAATAAATCTCACCTTGGTAAGTTTCTGGATTTATTTTAACCATTATTTTGATACTTTGAAGCTTAGAACTAATCCAAAGTTAGACTTTATTAGGTCTAATAAAGTCTTTCCATTTTAGCCTATGGGGCTGGCAGCACTACAATAGGGAAAAACTACTTCAGCTGATTTTCTCTACTAGGACATAGAAAACATATTTTTATAGCCCCTACTTTTTATGACAATGCAACCTACCCTTGGGAAACCTAGGGCAGATTCTAGGGGTGCACCCTACCCTTGGGATACCTAGGGCAGATCTTAGGGGTGACTAATAATTTCTGAAAAGGTAGTTTTGGGCTTCGGAAGTAACTTTAATTCCACAGTCAGATGTGGGCATTTTTTATTTTAAAACCAACCTGCAAGGCTGACCTGGCATTAAAATGACATCAGACACCACAGCAGTGCACACCTAAGTGCATTAAGTCCACTGAGGTCTCTAAACCTTCATGGCATAACATATGCTAGGGACTTACAGGTAGGTTATGATTGCCAATTAGAAATATACCAATTACTTTATACCTTCAGAGGATAGATCACTGGGTCTGGTTAGCAGAGCCCAGGGCACTTTCATAGCCAGTAACAACCAGCATCAGTTAAAAAAGTGGGGGTGATCAGAGTAAAATGATGACTTTCCTAAACACAGTAGGCGCTCTACTCCTTTTGCTGCTATTTTTACTTTAAAACTAAATATCTCAAGTTCTACTGATTGTATTTTTGTCATTTTGTTCTTGTTCTATTTATTAAATGTTTCCCTATTTGTCTTACTCTGTAGTGGGCTCCTTTTGTTGTGTGTTCCCACTGGGTTACTGTTTGAAGTGTTTCACAAATACTTTACACATTGAGCCTGAGTTAGGCCTGACTGCTCTGTGCTAAGCTTCCCGAGGGTTGAGCAGAGGTTAATTTGGGGTTTGCTTGTAACTTCACCCTGAGAAGAACTGTGGTTGCTTCTTGAGAAGGGTTTAACATCCCTCAAATAGTAACCCAATTTTTTATAAGGATGAACCACAAAAAGTCACAAAATTAATGTGTGCTTAATCCTCTACTTGCTTAGCATAAAAGCAGTCAGGCTTAGCTTACAGGCAAGGTGGAAAGTATTTATGCAGTACACAAACAGTAATCAAGTGAACACAACACAAGAAAAATCGCTCATCAATCTAGACACATAAAGCAATCTTTAATACACAAAATGAAATAAAAAGCAACAAAAACCCAACCAATAGTACCAGAGTTATTCAGTTTCAAAGATTTCAGGGAAAAAGAGCTTAGAAGTGAGTAGCACCAATTACGGTTATCCAGTCACCCTGGATCAAGACAAAGGGCCTCATTGCCAGTTTGGCGGTCTTTTAGCAAGACTGCCACAGTGGTGGCTGCCAAAAGACCGCCATGTTGGTGGAAATTCGACCACCGTATTAAGACTCACTCAGCGAAGCCAGCCAAAACCCAGCCAAAAATCCATAATCACCAGGACGCTGGAGGGTGGGAAAGAGGCACTCCCACCACCAGCACTGCCAGCCCACTAAATAGTCTCCGATCCTATTACAACCCAATAATTATGACAGCACTTCTTCCATGGTGTAAAACCAGTAGCGATGCAAACTGCGGTTGGCGGCGGTTACATTGTAATACACAACACCGGATAGTTTGAAAACCCCACACCTGGGGGAGCAGAGTCTGGTAAGTTGCTACACCAATAATGGCACTAAAAGGTTTTGTCTCATGCTCACTGATCACCTGTAGACATATGAACAGGCAACCCACTCACCATCCCTGGGTCCAAATACCCCCATCTGGCATACCGCATGTCAACTAAACTCACCTGGGGGCACACTGTCTGTTTATGGCATGGGTAGTACAGGGACCAACATCACTACAACTCCCAGCAGGCACTGTTCCACCTGTAAGAAAACCAGAACAGTGTACTACAAGTTAAATAGCCTTGCATGTTCAAGAAACAATCAATCCAATCCACCTGACTTCTCCATTATTGTACAATCCATGGCAATAACTTCAATGCCATGGCCATCTGTCAGTACTATTACAAGCAATACACCGCTACAGCTATGACTCCTGCCAAACGAGCCTTGAAAGCACCATCCAATCAATAGCAGGTATTCACCTGGGGGAGAAACCAATATAGGAAGCTGTATTGACTTGCAGTACACCCATACAAAGGCCCAGGTATACTGGTCACACTTATACTGTTGGCCAGCACTGTTACCATAGTACATTGTGCAGCTGTTAGTTGACTCAATTATGCTATACACCTAACTAGGAGCTGAAATTACATTGTCAAGTCATTAATCAGACAAGATATGAGTCAAAGAACAGCAATCCAACCACCAAGATACACCAACATTTTATAGCAAGGTGTATGTGATTTTTAATCTCTGTGTCCCATATAGCTCTAGCCCAGATTTGGAAGTAGGTGTCATTGTCACATCTAGTGATCATGTAAAGGCTTTGTGTGCATGTCACATAGCATATCTAGTAGTCAAACTTTGATATCATTTGTTGCATTACTTTCAGCAACGGTGTGTTCCACTTTTCCTACAGGTAACCTAGCCAGTGTCATCCTGTAAAGGACACCAGAGATTGCCACTACCCCTCTGGATGAAGGCCAGATGGACCTAGCATCAGTGGGAGTGGGCCAACTGTGCCAGGGGCCCAGGCATGTGGGGCTAAGGTGTGTCGGAGGGTTGGCATGGACCTAGGGATGCAACTGGCTAGGACATCATCTCGCAGACTTGGGAGCTTACCAACAATTCTAAGGTGTGATGGGCCAAGTACTTACCATGATGGGGGAGATCAAGCAGCAGCAGAGGAACAACCCCCAGAAAGTCATGCAGAAGTGACAGACCCAAAATGTCCACCTGGCTTCCATTGCAGGGGATGCTGAGAGACATGAATACCACCATGAATAGGTTTTGAACCCAGGGATGTCAGTCTTTCACTATCCCAAACATATTGGTTCAATGCATCATCAGCTAAATCATTTTCACATACCCATACCATATATCCCAAATGACCATACCCCATGAAACAGACAGATGTCAGTACAAATGCCCCCAGTTATGGAACCTCCCACTTACCATGGTCAGGTATCAGTAGGCATGCCATTCACTGAGCTGCAGTGAGGAAACACACTGACAGCTACATACAAGTTGGTTATTGCCAACACAAACCATTCTTATGTGTGAGGGTATGGATAGCACAGGATGACATGTGTCAGAGACACAAGACCACACACATGACACCATTGGGCCCATCTCCCATGGCAAACATGTCTATAGTGTAGAATAGGGCACTACCATCCCACTGTCCTGACAGTCTGGGCATATAACTCACACACCACAAATCTCATGCTTGACTGTAACTGGTTCAATCCATGTTCACCTCACATGTGAGTCTGCAAATCCCACCTGCCTATGACACTGTGTGATATTGCCAAATGAGGATGACCTTGTGAAGTAATCTGCAAAATATAAATGTCAAACATAAGATATAGTCCACATTGATACAAAAACACTACACAGCAAGTTCATATATACAATGGTAACTCTGACTGCGCATTGTGATAAACAGACTATGTTGATCAAAAAGCTGCAAACTACTCCATGTAATATTCTGCATGCACATCTGAGTTATGGGCTTTGAAGCTACTTATGACATCTTGATGGTCATACTAAGATCATTATCAAGCATTCCCAGCCTCACCAATACCCCACTGAGTCACTTAAATTATGAAACATCACATACCTAAAGTCAGATGAAGTACTGCATAATGAGATGAGCCCTGATGTCTCCAGTTTCATCCTCATCATGTCATCCTCACTTGTCAAATCTGCATTCTCACCTGCAGGAACTGCTGGCTCTCCCTCATCTGGTATAGATGGCATTTGATGCCTCAGGATGAGGTTGTGGAGCATGCAGCAGGCCACAACAATTTGACATACTTCGGTGGGTGAGTAAAGGGGGAGTCCATAAGACTTATCAATGGTATGCAATCTTGTCTTCAGGAGCTGAAAAGTCCACTCCACGACATGCCTTGTTCTTCTGTGGGCCTCAATGAGGCTGACACCCCCTTGAGTGGTTGGGTACCTTACTGAGGTCAACAACCAGGGATGGTTTGGGTAATCTGAGTCCCCTGTAAAGTAGAGTTTAGAAAGACAAACATAAGTAAGGGACATCCGCACATTTGTTAGCAGATAAATGTTACAAACACACATGACATTTGTGACTTACCAACCAGCCAGGCCCACTCTTTGTATTGTTGTGTCATCAGAAGTGGGATATTGCTGTTTCACATGGTGAAGGAATCATGGACTTACCCCGGGTAGCTACACAAACTTGTGAAATATAAAGGCCAGACAAACAGACCGTGTGGACATTTATAGATTGGAAGTGTTTCCTATTCCTATAAACCTGTTCATTGACATTTGAGGGAACCAAGGCTACATGGGTGCCAGCTATGAGTCGAACCACATGTGGAATGTGTCCCAAAGCATAGAAATCAGCCTTACATGGGCCACATCTTCATGTTGTGAAAATGATGTAGCTATCCAAGTGTTTCAACAATGCAAGCAGTACAGTCTTCAAGACCAGACTGAACAAAGGCTGAAACATCCCTGAAGTTAGGGCCACTTTATTTTGAAAGAATCCTGTGACCAGGAAGTGCAGCCCTGACACAACTTGTACAATGGGCAGTATGCTATAGGAATTACGAATGGCAGGCATCAGATCTGGCTTCAACTGATGGCAGAGATCTATGATTGTATGCCTATCTAGGTGGTAGATCTGAATCACGTGTCACTCTTCCATGGTCTGCAGGTCTGCCAGTAGACTATACCCTGGAGGTTCCCTTGTCCTTCTTATGCCAGGGTAACTATGTGGGTGCAGATCAGAATGTATGTGTATCACTCATTTTGTACAGCATAAGTATGATTGCACCTATGTCACATATAATGCTATAAAATGCCACATGAAACTGTTAAAACGATGTACACAGAACATACCTAGGCAACTAGATTCACATCCCATTTTCTCCATCATGTATTAGAAATGGAAAAACATATCACTCACAGTCTATGTGACAATCACATTCTTAACATGTTGTACATATATGGTACACATATGCCATATTTCAGATTGTCATTCCTCTGCAGACTATGCTACTACATTTAGGGCCAGATGTAGGTAGGAAAAAAATAGCGAGTCGGAAATTGCGATTCAATGCGAATCGCAATTTCCGACTCGCAAAATAGGATCCAAGAAAAAAGAGCAACACCAATTTGCGACTCGCAAATGATGTCGCACCGCATTTTGCGAATTCGCTTCTAGCGAGGTCGCTTTTTGCGACCTCGCTAAAAGCGAGCTAGCAATTTGCGAGTCGGGAGTCGCAAATTGCAACTGGCCCGCAAATTGCCTGCAGGTGCAGCATAACAGTTGGGAAATACACTTCCTGGCTCTTGCTGATGAGATCAGAACCAGGAAGTCTTCAAATACACCTGGGAGGAGGGAGGACCACACCCTTTCCAAACTGCAGGGCAAAACCCAGGAGAGAGGACCTGCTGCTACTATGGAGGACACAGACAGTGCTGGGAGAAGAAGGAAACTTAAGTTTTCTGATACAGAACTGGAGGTGCCCACTGAGGAGTGCTGCCAGCACCATGACAAACTGTTTGGCAAGGCAGCCCTGAGTGTCCCAGACACAGAGAAAAAGAAGATCTGGCTGCAAATCCAGGACCTGATTAATGCCATAGGGGTGAGCCACCGCACCCTGGAGGAGATAAAAAAAGGTGGTGTGACCTGCGCTCCAGGACAAAGGAGAGGGTGGCAGAGTGGCTCAGAGAAATGAGGGGCACCGGAGGAGGCCCATCCACCGTCCCCCCACCCACAGCCATGGAAGCAATGGTGGAGCAGACCCTGGAGCCTGAGGCCATTTCTGGAATGGGAGAATTGGACAGTTCTGCGCCAGGGACATCCAAAAGTGAGTACCGCGAGCAATGCATTCACACCTACAAATGCAGTATCCACACTCTCCCAGAATACAGCAGCAGGCACAACCAGACTAGCTCCATTCCAGTCTAGCAACCACTAAAATGGTGCATTATGGGCAATGCAGTACAGTAGTCAGCATATAGGCAAATGTTTATTATGAGGCATACAATAGATGTGAGAGACTGACAGTGTGTTCCCTATGTCCCACAGGTCTCCCACACGACACCCCCAGCAGCGACAACATCCAGGGAGGAGACAACAGGCCAGAGACAGTGCAGGAGGCTGCAGCAGAAATTCCTGGGCCCAGAACGACACCACCACAGTCCTCTCAGGAACAAGAGCAGGAAATGGGGGAAGCTCACACGAACCCTGGCCCCAGCCCCACAGCAAGTCGTCCAGAGCCAGCAGCATGACAAAGGCGCAGACACAGACACCGAGTTCTGGCAGTGCCCCAGGAGGAGATAGGGGAGGCAGCAATGTCAGGAGTAGAGGCATCCCTCCTTAATGGTCAGCGCCTGCAAAACAGGCAATTGCGGTCAATATCAAGTGCTTTGCACAGAATGGAGAACAACATGACCCATGGCCTGGCTGAAGTGAACTCGCAGTTCACTAGACTTAATGATAATGTGGGCGATCTCACCCAGGCCATCCGCCAACTACTGACGGAACTGGTGGCAGACAGACGCAGTGCAAGGCGCAGGGAGCGCCACCTAGTGGCACGCTTTGACTGCATGGCAGCGTCAATTGGCATCTTGCTATGAACACTACTGGCCTGTCTAGACGGACCGTGAGTCTACAGGTAGAACTTGGCCACTTTGTTGGGGATGTGGCACATGGACTTGGCCGCATCAGCCACGCAGTGGACTTGTTGGAAGCCAGGCAGGTGGCAAGGGGCACAGGTGAGACCCCTCAGGACAGTGAAGAGGGGTCCGCAATAAGCAGTGTGTCTGCAAGTGACTCACGTGTGCTGAGGAGTGCAAGTGCACAGCAGGGGTCAGCAGACCCACCTGGGATGAGCCATGCTGGGCGCATAAGGAGGAGGGTGTAGGCCATCAGACAGCATGACTCATGAGGCGCATGATGTCAATGTGTCCTCATAACGTTTGGATATGTAGAGCCCCTTACGGACAGCACTTTTCTTTCAACATTTAGTTCACAAATAAAAAGGTTTTGTTTGTTCCACTACACAACTGGGCTCTGTTTGTGTGACATCAGTGAGTGTGGTGACAGTTGCCACGTACCTGCCAAAGTATTGGGTTGCAATGTAGTCCTGTCTCTGTCTGCCTTGATTTGCAATGCTTCTATCCCCAGGCTGGCGATGTGGTAGCTCTTGCTCCTCATCCTCGGAATCTGTGTCTTCAGGGGTGAGATGTAGCCCACATCTGGTGGCAATGTTGTGTAGGATTGCGCATGTGCCAACGATCTTGAATGCTGTTACTGGGGCATACTGGACCGCACCTCCACTTTTGTGGAGGCATCTGAATGTTGCCTTTAACAGTCCAAGGGTCCTCTCGATGACAGTTCTGGTCCGCCGATGTGCACTGTTATATCGCCTCTCATTCTCATTGCCAGGTGTTAGGTACGGGGTAAGTATCCATGGTCTTAGCGCATATGCACTGTCACCTGTTTGGCAAAAATAAGCAATGTTAGCAGGACATGGATGGTTTCTACAGTGACCTGTATATATGGCTTCAGAGTGTAGAAGCCATACCTAATAGATATCCGTCTCCAAACTCCCCACGTTCTAGGCGTTGGTGTATCCCACTGTGCCTGAATATGTATGAGTCATGTGTACTCCCTGGAAATTTGGCTACAATGTCAGTGATGACATTATGGGCGCCACATACCACCTGGATGTTCAGTGAGTGGGTACATTTCCTATTGCGGAACATATATTCCAGATTTGCAGGAGGGCAGATTTGTATATGTGTCCCGTCCACACACCCTATTACATGGGGGAAGTTGGCAATTCTGTAGAAGTCCAACTTGGTGCTGTTAACTTCTGCCTCATTCCTGGGTAGGTATATGTATCTGGACATGTGTGTGAGTATGGCATCTATGAAACATCTGAAGAATCGTGAGAGTGCACTTTGGGATACCCCACCTGACACTGCAATAACCCCCTGATAGCTACCCGAGGCCAAGAGGTGCAGTGAGCATAGCACTTGCACATGTGTGGGGATGGCACTGCCGCGCATTGTCTGTCGTTGAAGCTGCGGATTGAGTAGTTCAATTAACTCTAATATTGCTGCACTGCTCAGTCTATATTTGTCATAAATCTCCTCCTCAGTTTGTTGGAAAAATGTCTGCCTGGTTTGGTATATTCTCTCCTGTCTCTGGCTCCTCCTCCTCCTCTGCTGGGCGGCGTGGACTCTCCTTCTCATGCTATCACATACAGTTCAGCCATTTTGAGTCGCCCAGATGCCTTCTGGGTCTCCTTTTATACTTTGGTTCTGGTTACCACCTGCTCTGACTTAGTGGTAATTTGGGTGTGCAAAATGGGCTTTTTGCGACTAGTCACAATTTGCAACTGGCTTTTTCATATGGTTTACGACTCGCAAATTGCAACTTCCTCTTGGCGGGTCGCACAATGAGGTCGCTATTTTTGCGAGTCGGTAATGGCTCACATCGCAATTTGCAATTCGGAAATGGGATTTTTGCATCCCATTTCGGATTTTGCGAAGTCGCAAATTGAGAATCGGGCCATTTGCAACTTGCAAAACTTTGCTACATCTGGCCCTTAATTACTCAATGCAAATCAGTTTTACATCCTGTACATAATACATGCACATTTCCACATGTTTTCTCAAAGCAGAAACACAAATTTTAAATACTTTGTTGTTCATATATGAGCCTTAAAATGGCAGCTGCCTGACCTACTGTTCTGGACATTAGGAAGTGACCTAACTCCACCGGTGTATGCTGTCATGGCTGTAGGTGGGCATTGGCATTGGAACACATTGCTGCCTTCGGCGTTCTTGGGCCAAGGGTGATGTCCGTCTGCAGTGACTTCATCTTTCAGTTGACTCATGACATTGCTGCCAGCAAGACTTCCACAACCTGAGCTGCTTTGTACTGCCTCTGGGAGCAATCATGCCACGTCCTGCAGGTGATAGGGAGGAGCTTGGGAAGCTTGGGAAGGAGGTCCTACCCCTGTTTGAACAGCTCTATGATGCACCAGAGTAACAAGTAATTGCAATGCAATTGCAATGTTTGAAGGTTTTAGTGTATGATTATGTCCAAGAAAAGTGTTGATATGAAGGAGTGTGGTAATATGTGTGGGTAGATGGGCCTGTACACATGTGTACTGATAGATGTTGAGCCCTGAGTCACAGTAGAGAGTGTGTGAAGCATGGACCCTGAACCAACTGCAGACTGTAGTGCATGATCACTGCAGATGTTGTGCAAATTATTTGGAAAGATATACCATGTTTAGAGATATGCTTGTGGTCTGGTCATATGCTTCAAGGTGACACCTGGTGCTGGACATGCATGTTTATGCCTGTCTCAACATAATGCATGGCCTGACTGGAGATGGTCATCTCTCATTGAAGGGGATGTTGAAGGCAGTCTGACTATGGCTAGTCCTACTAACTTGTGTTTTCACCCCTCTTGTTTTAGTATTGTGTACTTGAACATGGCAATCTCTTCTTTAATGTGTCATCCATGCCAGTCAACGCTAATCAGAAATAGGGGATTTTGTGTGCCATTGCCAAGAAAGTACAGACCCTAGGGGTCTACAGTCAGCGGAGCACCCACTGTAGGAAGCAGTGGGAGGACCTGAGATGCTGGGCCAAGAAGACAGCAGAGGCCCAGCTGGCGATATCCTCCAAAGGAGGACGGGGTACTTATCAGACCTTGACCTCCCCTAATGGCTTGCATATTGGTGGTGGCCTACCCAGAGTTGCATGTGCCTTTGAGGGCAGCACAGCAGCCACAAGGGGTTAAGTACAGACTTAAAACATTTTCCTCCCTTTACCAGGTTATTGTGTGATGTGAAAGTCTAAGCTGTGACAATGTGGTGGTGCAAGGGGTACAAGTACAAGATCTACAAGTAACACATTGACGTACAGTCCCCAACATTGGTACACAGGTGTGCACATACCTATTTGTATAGTGACAAATTACTCTTCTATATTCTCCCCTCTGTACAGATGCAGATAATGCATAGGTGACTGTGTCATCTGTATACCACAATACAGCTTTCCATACCCTGCTGGTGTTCCTTTCCACCTGCAGGTCTATACTCCCAATATCATGATGATAAGTTGTCGAGGCCCCTGTTCTCTGTCCATTCCAATGTCCCTTGATCCATGTCTATGTGCAACATAGAATCTAACAATTTGATGTAATTCCCACTTTTCAAAAGAATTCTGATGACTGAGAGGATCATGTGAGGCTGTGATGTCCATCTGACATTTCCCATGCTATCCATGCAAAGCCTATTCTGACCTGTTACAAGGTGAACCCCCTTGGTAAGTGAAAGATGTAAATAGGCCTCTGTGAGGTGTCATCTGAGTAGACATCCTACATGGTAGGTCTCCTATTGTCTCACATACATTGGTGTCAGACCAATGAATGTTAGTACCATGTTCATGTTCTGTAGGTGGGAACTGGCTACACAGCTTTTTACTTAACCATAGTGTTGTGGGCACATTGTCATGAGTTATCAACTTACTTTCTGTTGCTCTTTTAGATATGTTTGGACTCCTTGTTGTATCAAGATATTGTTTTCACAGACACCACAGTGGTGCAGGTGTTGTGGTTCACATACACATGTGAGTGGAATGGTATGTGTATTCTGGCATCATGGTTATGTAGCTGTCATGGTAGCCTTAGATGTAGTTTGTGTCTCTGAGTTTTTCCCAAACAGGTGTGTGGCTGCTTATTATCTGATGTGTGGATAGTGATGTTACCACTCAGTATATGGGCTAATGATGGAAAAATAGCACGATACGGTGAACTGTGTGTAACCTTCACACACATGACAGGTGTCCATTGACTTGAAAGCGTAGATATACTTTTGGTTGTATGTGGGTAAAAGCAGGTAAATGTGGGTAAATAATAAGATTATTAGGCCCTTATATGAGTGCTATACTTTGTTTCAGGAGGACAACGACTTGGATGACTTGGTCTAGAATGTATGTATCGTCCTTGCCTACACATGTACTATTAGTACATGTGTAGGTGACATGCGTTCTGACTTTTTCATCATCTAATACTTGGTTATGCCAAATAGAGTAGTTGCATGTTTGGGAATTTCCATTTTGAAGGTTGTGGGCTCAGTGACATGTAGTGGGTATGGCTTATATGCAAAATGGTGTCTTGTGATTACTATTCCATGGTACATGACATCATGCCACATTGTTAGTATGTGTTCAGTTTGTGTATGTCATGAGTGGATATCCGTGTTACCCCTATTTCCCATAGCTTGTCTGTTGGTTGACTATGTTGCTGTGATAGGGACCCATTATTATGTGACCAAGTCACCTTGTCATGTAATGGTTAGTGTGACAGCTCTACTGATATAATGGTATTGTAGGTGTGAGATAGGTAGCTAAGCTGGTGTGTGACTATGTTATTATTGAGGGGTGCACATTATATCTTGTTATGACTTGATGTTGGCACTAAATTGGTACTACCTGGGGGTGTTGTACAACTAGATGTGATGGTAGTGATGTGTACAATTTGTTGTAAGTGATATGTAAAGAATGTGATGATCCTACCTCACTTTCTGTTTTTCAGCATCAGCATCGACAGGGGAAGGAGATGGGGAACAGCTGAGTGGGGAAGCTGCTGGCCAAGGGACCGCCAGTCATGAGAACACCACACCAAGGGACCCAGTGGCCTGGAGGGCGAAGGGAGTGCCACAGGGGAGACTGGATCCAGTTCATCATCTTTGGACTCCTTCTAAAGTAGACACTCCCTAGCATTGGCAGACCCATCTGGGACCACCCTAGAACCAACTCTGTCCACCACAACCCTTTCTATCACCACCCTCTCCGTAGCTCCCTGCCCAGTTGGCCATGCCCGCTTACCTAAGAGGGTGGACGTCTCCTTTGCCACAGGCAAGTCCTGCTGCCTTCAGTGAGGAGGCTATTGACCTCATGAGATCTATGTTGTGATCCATTGTTGTGGAAACTTCAGTTTAAACTGTTTTGTCCATTAGTTTTGCAATTCCAAAATACCATTAAAGTCAATAAATTAAACAGATAAAATTCTAAAACCAATTTAGTAAAATTAATAAAAATGTGTACCGTTAAAACAATACTATATACCAAAAAGGGAAAATCAAACCATATTCATAATAGCAATGGGCATCCCTAAAGTCAGTTGGGCAGCAGTACAATTCTTTTTTTGTATTCACATGTTTTTATTGAGGATGTTTTTAACAGTGCACAACACGAGTAAGGGACATCTGCCCATATGTGTTTTCTGGGCTTCCCAGGCCTGGATACCATTCCGGGTCTGTGCCTCGTGGCCTTCCTCCACTTCGCGGTAAGCCCTTTCACAAGGCGCCAAAGGATTCATGATACATCGAATACAGCATCCCAGTGTCGTGGTCTATGCCTCTCATGTCACCATGTCTCACTGTGTGGTGGTTCTCCATTTAAGCTCTTCTCAGATCTGTCCTGACAGCTCTATTGTTGAAGTCCATATGTAAGTGGTACTACCACGGCAGTGCCACAGTGACCCCTGGCCCAAACTGTTACTCCACTTCACTACCAGTGGATGCCCCACCAGACACAGAAAGTGCTGGAGCTCTGTAATAACATTCAGTTCCTGATGGTGCCCATAGAACGAGCTTCAGTCCATTCCATTACCAAGTTGTGAAATGTGTTCAGAAAGGATCGGCTGCATGGGGTGAGTTGGATTATCACAGGCCATTTATAACGTCACTCCATGCTGCTTGGAATTTTTTCAGGATGTCATTTGAGATTTGCTAGTCTGTTTGTTGATGATGGTAAAGTAGACCTCAAAATCATGGAAGAGGATCGTGGATGGGCAACGACGTCCCAAAGTGCCAAGGGAGGCTCCCAAAGTGTTATCTATTTGAGTCCAGAAGGCTTTGAGCCTAGGACATTTCCATAACACATGTACAATGTCTTCCTCTTGCAACCTGCTTTATCAGCAAAAGGCCATGGGGAGGATCTTGAACATTCACAACATTTTTAGTGACCAGTGCCATCTGTGTAGAATCTTGAAATAGCTCAGTTTCAAGTAAGCCTCCCTCAAGGCTTTGTCATGGTGCATTTGGCCCAGTCCTTGTTCGAGTATTGTACTTCGAGTCTATCCAACCACCAGGCTTTCAGCACTTACATGATGGAAGTTGACAGCTGGCAGTCAATCAGAATTGTTCAGAGACCTGGTACCACTGCTTTATAGGTGCCCCCCATTACACAGGTAGTCCCAGATCAGTAGAGACTGTAACTCTGGTTGGAGCAGACTTATAGCTTTGCACGTGCATCGAAATAGACATTGATAGCCTCAGAAGCGATGTGATTTAAGTGTGAATTGGTCCTGGCTTGATGTAAAAGATTGAGGAGTCCCATCAACCAGGAGGTCTGAAATGGAACATATGCCCTCTTTTCCCACCCCACGCAGTATGGTTCCTCTTTCCCAAGCTGAATTGCAGCATTATGTCACATTGGAGCCTGTTTATGCAGACAGGAGTCTATTCTCAACAGTGTGTGTGCTGTTTGGCAGACCGAGGCCGTGGTCGTCGTGTGAAGGATGAGGCAGGAGGCAATCAGCCTCTGTGGGTCACTTGTGGAAAGCATCTTGATGCCCCTAGTCTACCTAGGAGGGATCTTTCTAGGGCTAACCATCTTGGTGGGTTGAGAATGTCATTCAGTACATACCTCATGGAAGCTAACTGGTGCACCAAATAGTATGTGCGTATGTGTAGCAATCTCAGGTCCCCATTGTCCATTGCTGTGCTGCATGTTTTTTCCCAATCTTCAGATGTGCCCCCCCCACCTTAAAGGAGGTCTTCAGTGTTTTATCCATCAGAAGTGCAGGTATGGAAAGTGGGGTCATCAAAATCATATAGTTATGTCAGGGCATTACATTCATTTTAAGCAATCATTTTCTCCCATAAGGAGAGATTAAGAAGTGTCGATCTATCTATCTAGCTCCACTTTTTTTTAGTGAGTAAGGGATTGATATTGAACTCCAACATGTCTTTCTACCCAGGGGACACCTTAATGCTAAGTATCACAGCTGGGTAGCTGACCATCTAAACAAAAGGTCAACCACTGCCTCAGTCATCATGTGTTGTGTCAACAGGAGTGCGTCACTTTTGTTCCAGTTTATCTCATAGTCTGATAGGGCCAAAAAGGGTGAGATCAAGGCAATGAGGGCCCTAAGCGAGGACAGGGGGTCAATGAGTGTGACTAATATATTGTCTGCATACAGAGAGAGTTTATGTATCCATCCTGTAGTTTGTACACTGTGAATGTCCCGGTATTCCCTGACTACCACTGCTAAGGGTTCTTACATGAACCCAAATAGCAAGGGAAAAATGGGACAGCCCGGACAGCTGCCTCTTTTGATTGCAAATTGCATGAAGAGGTGTCCATTACAAGCTATCCTCACTCTCTATTGTGTATATAGCCTCTGTATCCATGCCTGAGCATGCAGAATAAGTAAGACCACTTGACCCAGTCAAAGGCTTTCTTAGCATTGAGGGAGACTGCCAGCTTCTCATCCTGATCATTGCGTACCTGCCAGAGCATATGGGCAAGTGATCAGAGGTGGGCTGCTGATGTTCAGAGTGCAATAAAGCCTACCCGATCACTGCGTATTAGGGAAGGTAGAGCCAGTATGAGTATACTCGCCAACACTTTAGCCATGATTTTCATGTCAATGTTTGGGAGCAATATAGGCCTGCAACTGGCACAGTGAAGGGGATCTTGCCCTGGTTTTAAGATGAAAGCTCTTTTGGCACTAGTATTTCCAGATAAGATGTTGGGATCTGGTTGTGCTCCTTTGAATCGTGTGCAGAGGAGTATGACCATAAGGTATTTGTGTAGCTTGTAAAATTCTGCAGGGTAGCAGTCACTTTTAGGTGACTTACAGTACAGGAAGCAGCCAACGATTGCCTTGATCTTTCCCTCTGTCTTACCTAATGGAAGTAGTGAATGTCTTTGTCTGTAAAGACTGCTGTAAATAAATTTCACACGTTCATAGCTTGTAGCAAAAAAAAACAGTTTTTTTTTACAACTGCAGCTCCAAATATTCTAAACTGTCAATAACTCTTTTGTGTGGACCTATGCCCAGATTTAAAGGGATGCCAGACCTCTCAACACCTTTGTTTTCAGATCCATTGCTAAAGTGCTCACTATTTTAAACATGGTAGAGTTGGATTACATCCAATTAGCAGATTTACTTTATGTATAAGTCCCTAGTAAAGTGGTACTGCATGTACCCATTGCCTGTAAATTAAATGATACTAATTCACTTATTGTGCCACCCACTTAAGTAGCCCATTAAACATATCATGCCTGCCGCTGCAGCTTGTGTGTGAAATTTCAAACTGCCATAATCAACTGGAAAAATAAACCTTTTTCCCAGGCCTAAACCTTCCTTTTTAATACACGTAGGTTTCCTGTAGGGTACGTACTAAATATTCCATAGGGCAGAGTGCAGTGTATTTAAAAAGTTGGACATGTACCTTCAACTTTTACATGTCCTAGTAGTGAAAAACACTTAAATCTATTTTTCACTACTTCAAGGCCTACCCCTATAGGATAACATTGGGTTAACTTATTGCATTTAATAAGTGATAGCTTGCAATTGGGAGCAGGTAGGAATATTGAGTTTGATGTATTTAAATTTTAGAATTTAAAACCTTCTTTAATGGTGAAGTTGGATTATAAGTCAAAGTTCTGCAAAATGCCACTTTTAGAAGGTTGAAAAACACAAAAGGGCAACCCAATATACCCATGTGGGCTTGGATACTTAAACTAGAGTAGGTAAAGGTGCCAATAGGGGATATTATTGAAATAATTGTTGTATAACTTATCATTACTTACTGATGTTTCGCACTTAGATCAAAAAATAATTCATTTATATTTAAGTATGTGTTACATATTTGTGACAAAAAGAAAACAATAATACCAGCAGGTGTATTTGTTTTTAAATTTATATTAAGATCAAAACACAAGAAAAAGAAGAAAAATTCAGAAAATCAGGGGCTCTACACCAATGATGTTTTCAAGTAAATTGACAATGTCCAATACAATATAATCAAAGCTTATAATTCTGTTTAAATATGACAACGTCCTAAGTGCCCACTTATCTAAGATTGTTTGTCTAATGATCATAGCAAAAAACAGTTGTAGATATTACAAATTATTTAAAGGAAAGATGGGTAATGCATCAATGTTTTGGTCTCACTCTACATTTATCCACAAGACCATCTTCACGATTATATTGTCTGTATGATAACCAAAGGCTTCCTATAAACATCAAAACAAGACATTAGCTTTAAGAAAGTCACCATATTGGTTTGCATCTATTAAAAGAATATCCCTTCAGTCATTTTAAAAAACAGACCTCTTGCTTCTAGAGAAGGAGAGATAGAACCCTTTACCATGATGCAAACTGATCTAAATCCCTAAAGTGCACAATCCAGAAGTGATTAGGTCCCACATCTCAGCAAAGTGCACAAAGAATAAGAAAAAATATTTTAATTTATTAGTGCATGCCCAATGCAAGGAATAATTGATGCAGTTACTATAAATGTTGATGATATAGCTAAAGCAGTAGATGCCTGAACTGTATATTGGGAAACAGGCATGGGATTTCAGACCAAAAACACATAGTTGTCACTGCTGATAAATAAGAAGAGAAATCAAATTTGTTATAAATGAATCACTGAAGACTCAGGGTTTCAGAGAAGGTAATCAATTAAACCATACTCACATGGTTTCAAATTAAACCTGTATTACTCTCAGTGTTAATTATTGAATTAAAGCAATCAAAACGTAGACTGCAGTCTGAGAATTCAAAGCCTAGAAATCAATAACACAAAGAAAGTTAAATAAGTTGTAGTGGGTCAAGTGCATTTAATCGTTACACATGTCTGCTCAAACATCTTACTTAGAATCTATGAAGAAACGGATCGGCTCATAAAACCAATCAACAATGCTGTACATTCGTGTCTGCACATGGAATTCTATATATATTCTAGATGGAATTATATGTCTGCCCTTTGTATTGAAATTGCTGTATTTTTCTGAAAGTATATTTTTATTTTAGTTTTGTATTTGTATTTTAAGCACCTATTTTTGTGTGTTATTATTTGATATCTTGCATTTTTGATAATGTGTTTTATTAATTATGGATCACTGAAATAATATTGATAACAAAAATACTGTGATATACTAATATTGTGTCAAAAATACCAAAGACAAAAATATTGTTTCCCTATACTTATAATAGTAAGTACAAAAATATCGAAAAAAGATATTGTTTCACACTAATATTGTTCACGTTTAAAAAAAATATTGGGGTTGCGGGGTTTTTGGACGCCCCGGGGACGATGCGTGGATTTTTGGCACCGAAAGGACAAAATCACAGGGGCTGCATCGATCCGGTGGGCGTTGAGTGGAAATATCTACCGCACGGTAGGCGCTGCATCAATTCCTCTCTCGAAGTCGGGCTGCGTCGTTCCGGCTCTGCTGTGTGTCAATCCAGTGGGCCCTGCGTCAAATTTCCTGTCGCTACGCTGGCGCTGCATCGATCTTCTCATTGCAAAATCGGCCTGTGTCTTCACGGTTTGGCGTGCACTGATTTTTTTCACCGCGGTGCAGGCTGTGCATTGTTTCTGGCAGGCTGTGCGTCAATTTTTGCCGCACAAGGAGTCCTTCTTGTAGAGATAAAGTCTTTTTGATCCTGAGACTTCAGGGAATAGGAGGCAAACTCTATTCAAGCCCTTCGAGAGCACTTCTCAGCACAGTCAGAGAGCAGCAAGGCAGCAGGGCAACACCAAGGAAGAAGTCCTTCACAGAAAGCAGTCAGGTGAGTCCTTTAGGCAGCCAGGCAGTTCTTCTGGGCAGTCCCTTTTCAGTTCCATCCTGACTGCCAGGGTCCCAGTAGGGGGTGTGGCAGTCCTTTGTGTGAAGGCAGGCTACTGTCCTTTGACATGTAAGTGTCAGGCCCTCCACCCTCTCAGCCCAGGAAGACCCATTCAAAATGCAGATGTATGCAAGTGAGGCTGAGTATCCTGTGCTTGGGGTGTGTCTGAGTGAATGCACAAGGAAGCTGTCAACTAAACCCAGCCAGGCGTAGATTGGAAGGCACAGAAGGATTTAAGTGTATAGAAATGCACACTTTCTAAAGGTAGCATTTCTAAAATAGTAATATAAAATCCAGCTTCATCATTAAGCGGGATTTTGTATCACCATTCTGGCCAAGTCGAAGTGGCAGTGAAACTGCACAAACAGGAACTGCAGAGGCAGGCCTGAGACATGGTTAGGAGGTTACTTATCTGGGTGGCACAATCAGTGCTGCAGCCCACTAGTAGCATTTAATTTACAGGCCTTGGGCAGATGTAGTGCACTTGACTAGGGATTTACAAGTAAATTAAATAAGCCAATTGGATATCAGCCAATGTCACCATGTTTTAAGGAGAAAAATGTTTGGGGGTGACCCTGCAGAAAAGGCCATTTCCAACACACCCCAACTCCCTACCCCCACCCCTAAAATTATTGCAACCCCCCACCCTGCCCATAAAACATAAAACCACCCCAACCCCCACCCGACCCTTAAAAATACTGCAACCCCCACGCCCCTAAAATCTAAAACTACCCAAACTCCAACCCTAAAACTACCCCCCAACCCAGCCCCACTTACCTGACCGCATCCTCTTCAATCCAGAGTCTTTTTTCCTCTGCCTTAACCACGCATGTTCGTTGTTCTGGACATGAGTGGTTAAGGCAGAGGAAAACAGGGTTATTGTTCAGGAAAGCGTTGTTCTGCTCCCATGGACAGTGACCCTCATTGTTCTGCCATCGTGGTTTAGGCTGCTTCCCGAATTCAAAGGGGTAAAATTTACTGTTCCTACTCCTGTCTGTGCAACAGTACGGAAAGTGTTAGAATTCGAAGGGCAAAATTACTATTTCCACTCCAATCTGTGCAACAGTAGTAATAAGGCACTTCCAACACACTGACTGAGCTCATAACATTGTGTCGGGCTATAGCATTGAAGAAAGTGTCTGTTTTGCGATATCTGTGAACTGAACACAAACAAAATTTGGATATCGGATAACTGTTGGTTATTACATGGTTCTGTTGAGAATAACAGGTTTTCTGCAGCATTGCGAAGTGACTTTAATTAGTAATGTAATTGAAGTTGGAAGTGTGTTATTACTGTACTAGATAGAGGAAGCGTATTTCATATATACTGCAAGAGTGAGAAAGCTTATCATTGCCACCAGCCCTGAAGAAGTGCTTGTCATGAAACAAGTGTTGGTTGTGGATGTTCTTTGTTCATCTGTGAAGAGATCAAGACTTGAAAAAATATTCCTGACTGTAATAAAGGTTTTGGAAGTGGCGATCCTTGTAAGAAGTTTGTGTCATTCTTGGAATACAATGCTTTAATATAGATTACTAGATTAAGATGGATTAAAGCAACATGATCTAAGAATAATAAACAAGACTTATAGCAATGCATAAAATATTGAATGAATTTGTGCAGATTGCAATAATAATTTGATTGTGAGAAGATCAAATGAGAAAACAAGATGGTAGAATATATGGTCATATTTACATATATTATGAGATAAGAATTATTAAAATATCTATAATGGATCATCATGTGTTGTAATGGTAATAGTCACATTGCAGTGGTTTTGTCAGTTGCATTATTATTTAAGCCTTTACACTTCCGACAAAATTTGTTTAAGGAAATGAAATTCAATTGATGAGTTTGGGAGAATCGGAAGCAATGTAAATATTTTCATTGAGATAGAACATGGATTGGAAAGACAGTGAATGTTGAAATAATAGAGAAAAAAATGATATATATGAAACTTGGATATGTAAATAACTAAAAAGGGACAGTGAATTTAAAGTGTTAATATTCAAAAATACATAGCTACTGTGACAAATGAGAACATGTGATTCCTATACAGAGACAATATAAGAAGTTAGAAAGAAACAAATATGAGTATATCGCTATATTAGGGTGAATACAACATGAGGACATATGGATGAAGACCAATTAAGATAATCACACGTCTGAGAGTTTGATTACATAGGTGCTGTATTATGAATGAAAATGAAAAATGCTGATCTGTTGAGCAGTTCCCTAAATAAGTCTTGCTGATACTAATAGATAATGTACTATATACTAATTTCTGCACAACCACTTGTCTGAAAGTTTGGCTATATAGGCACTGAATTAGAAGTGATAATGAAAAATGTTGATCAGCAGTTTTCTTAATAAGTTTTCTTGATACTAATTCACATCATATCATATATTAATTTCTGCTCTAATTTAGGATAAGCAACAAAAACATGGTTCTCGTATGGATTATGCACTAAATGACTTGATTGAATTATATATTTTTAATTTTAATTCTATTTTTAAAAAAAAAAAAAAAAAAACACTATGTTTCCCATAATGCCCTGGTGTAGCTGTGTCTGAGAAAGTCTAAAAGTAAGACATAGAAAATGCACTCACGAGCTGTGAGCAAGACCTGCTGGTTGAAATGTGTCGGTGGTGGTTTTGGTGTTGGACTAAATCACAATAAAGTGAATAACTCTCCTGGAGTGCAACGGATTTACAATTGTTTATTTTGACATACATATATACATATATATATATATCTATTTATATAGATAGATATATATTCTGCAAACAGTTGGCTTTTTTATTTTACAATTATAGTTCTGTAGTTCTGACCACAAAGTCTTGTTCACCGATACATCACCTTTTTAATTTCACCTTAAATAGTGTTCCTTTATATCCAGTTGGCCATGTTTGTTATGACCTCACCTAAGAGCTTGAAGTGAAAATATATTACGTTGATCACATTCATCATCAGTTCACAAAGAATCCTTTATATACGTTGAAGTCTTTCTGGAAAGAACAGTGAAACACTAAGGGCCAGCATTTTGCAGGTCACAAATGCTCCAGTATGGGATTTCCAAACGTTAAAATGTATTTTCCTGTGTACTAAAACTTTTTTAAGTGTCAGAAAATGTCTTCTGATTCCTCAAACGAGTTTGTGTGTAGATACCCATTCTATATCTAGACGGCGTAAGTTGTTTGTGTCCCTTCGAAATACAGAATTAGTATTTGATGCATTCATGTTTTGCGACTGAAATCCAGCTACACAACATTCCTATTTCACCAACACCTTAATAGAAGGTGTCATGCCTTTGCAAAAGGGAAGAGATCCCCTTGGAGCCCTTTCCCCTATGTGAAGTTAAAAAACAACTTTGATAAAGAGTAGGCTTTGTTCCACTGCCAACTCTAAACAAACAAAAAAGGTAACATTTTCTTTTTTGGATCATAGTCCTCTTTCTTTTAAATAAAACGGGCTCCATTTAAAAAGAAATTTACTGAATTGAAAGGCATTTCTAGCCATAGTGGTTTCCTGGCCCCCAAAGGCCACCAACTGTGTGTAAGGCTTCAATTGTTGTGACTCGCAATTTGTGAATTACCTCGTTAATATTCATGAGGGATGTTGGATTTTAAGCCACTACCATTTAGATGTTTAAGAACTGACCTATTCAATCAATAGTTTATTCGGTCCAGATTTGGACCATTTGAAAAGTTAGAAGTGATCATACATACAAAAAAAATAAAAGCCATGAGCCATCACTTAGTAGAGAAAACATTAGGCAGTTAATACAGAAAGAAAAAAATCATAAAATTACATAAAAAGTTTAAAAAATAATTAAGACAAGACTCTCAAAATAATCTCTGGATCTTACCCTATGCAAAAGGCTAAGTGCTAAAATAATGCTAACCAATTGTTAAAAACATGAAAATCATTCTAAAACAGGTTTGTGTATAAAATAAGGCATAAAAACTGCATATAGTAGCTCCTATTGGGAAAGGCTAGAGGTCAACCAATGGAAAATAATGCCATAAGTTACTCAGTTCTATTAAATAAGTTGATCAGATAAATTGCAACTTGCGGTTTATAAAATTATATGTGGTGAGGAACTATGAGTCGCTTCAATTGGGGTAACCCACTAGCCATCATGCGTGGGGCTACAGTCTTTAGGTCATACTAATCATTTTATTTAAAATTCCAGATTAATATGACAGGGTGCTAGTTTGCTAACTTCTAGACCGTTCTTCGACCGATGGGTTAAGATCTGTAGTAATCCTACTGCGGATTTTCCATGCTGCTGCCAAATATTTGGAAACAGAGCTCACTATCAGCATGGAAGTGTCATATTTGCATATTCTATATACACTGTTTCGGTTTTGTGATGGCAGTGTTTTACACAGAGGGATAATCCACTTCCCACGAGGGCATTTGTACAGAGGACAGAAAAATAGGACATGCTCAGAAGTTTCCTTGCATAGATGGCAGTTTATGCATTTGTCAGATAAAGAACTATTGGTTGACCAGCAAGCTGTGAAGCTGTTGACTGCCAATGTTCCGTATCTGAACTGGAGTAATAAGGAACGAGCACGGGCTGGCATAGGGAGATCCAGGAAGCTTTCAGGCAGAGGTTTATGCTTAACCAGCAGGAACTCTGCTGTCAACCGACCCAACCCAATTGAGCCGAGAGATTCCTCATGGATCTTTTCCCAATAACGGTCTTTGATCAGGTGTTTAGCATTACCAGGGATCCTCTCGGGATTCTCCCAGTACTGGGCTAAGTTCAGTTTAACCCAAGCCACCCTCATCTCCCTAAGCCACCGTACTTTTTCCCATCCATAGCAAGGTGGCAAAAGTTCTTTAACTGCTAATCTGAAGGGTTCAAGTTCCTCCGTTTTCCATAATCTGACCCAGTACAGAAGTGGTCTTAGGTATGCTGTGTCCTTAATACTATTTAGACCCAGGTCCAGTCTTAGGGGGAGCATTGGCGTGCCCTTCCCCAGTCTGGATATGTGTCTGAGGAAATTATTTTCTTTAATTTGAAGAGTGTCCAATTGTCTGTGAAATCCCCAAAGTTCCGCTCCATACAAGGCCGCGGCACGAATTTGGGCTTTGTAGATTTCAGAGATGAGGGTCAGAGGGGGACTTATTGCAGTGCTAGCCTTACGTCCTATCACTCCACATCTTTGGCTAATTGTTAGTGCCCCTTTCCTTTTAGCTGGATCCCAGCTGCCCTTATCAGATAGTCTAATACCCAAATAATCGTATTCCATTACCCTCTCCAAATGAATTGAATCCATCCTAATGTTTGCTCTAAGCTTCTTATTCGGGGCACTGTATATCATGAGTTTAGTTTTCTTAAGATTTATGTCTAACCCGTGATCTCTGCAAAAAACACCGAACTGGTTGACCAGATTCTGAATTCCCATGGATGATTTAGACAAAAGGATAGTGTCATCTGCATAAAGTAGGCATGGTACTTTGGTCCCGGCCAGCTTTGGGGAATCATTAGTGCAGTTTGCTAAATACTTAATACAATTATTTATGTATAGAAGAAAAAGGGTGGGGGCCAAAACACACCCCTGCCTGACTCCCCTCTCAATAGCCATTGCTTCTGTTAGGTCACCATTCTTGCCACTCCTGATTTGAGCATAAGTATTCTCATGTAGTCGGATAATGAGTTTCAGGAGGCCATGTGGGACACCCATATTAGCTAGTGTCAGCCATAGCTGATTTCTGGGGACCAAATCAAACGCGGCTCTAAGGTCGATAAAAACTACGAAAAGGTTACCTCCGCCTACTTCTACAGTCTTCCATTTTAATGTTAAAAATCTTAGCACCTGATCTATGGTACTAACTGCGGGCCTAAACCCTGCTTGCAAATCAGAAATGGCATTAGTTTCCAGAATCCATTCTTCTAAACGAGACAAAATTTGCTTAGCAAAAAGTTTTTGGAAGTTGTGAAGTAAGGAGATTGGACGGTAGTTAACAGGGTTAGAGGGGTTACCTTTCTTAAAGATGGGGACTATCTCTGCTCCCATCCAGGAGCTCGGGACAGGTGCTCCTGCAGTTACCGCATTGGAAATGAGGTTCAGATATGGGGCCCATATATCTGGGTTTGTCTTATATAAATCGCCAGGTATTTTATCAAGGCCGGGGGCCTTTCCCCATTTCAGTGACGCGATCGCAGCCTTGGTTTCTGCCAGGGTAAATTCAATTTTGGGACTCTCAGTAATCATGGTATGGGTCAGTTCCCTAGAAGTAACACCAGTAATCCCAGAATATAATCGGGAAAAGTGATCTGTCCACTCTACAGGGAGTATTGAAGCACCGGGCGAACAATTGGATTCTTCGCTGGCATCAGCCACTATTTTCCAAAATTTCGAGGTGTCGTTTATTTTAGCAGACTCCAGGAGGGAAACCCATCTAGATTCATCCCATGTCCTACGGGCTCTACTTTGTTCCTGTCTGTAATCTTTCCTGGCTTCCCTTATATGGTATGATTGGCCTCCTCTTAAAGCTCTCAGGAGTTTGTGTTGTGCTTCCCTACATGCAGCGTTGAACCACCTTGCGTTACACTTCTTTTTAACTTCTTTTGCAGACTCTTTAGTGAAAAGATTTTTTAGAGAGTTAAAAAATTGCGTGTGGGCTGCTATAAGCACACCACTGTCTTCTAAAGGCTGAGATATACGATCCATGTGATCAGCCAGTTGCCTGAACACAGATGCCAAGGTGGCTATGTCGGTGCTCAGGGATTCCCATCTAACATTTCGCCTATTGTTGGACAATACAAGCAGTTGTTCGTGGGTCTTGGAACAAGAGACTTCAAGTAGGGGTAATAGGTTCCTAAGAAATAAAATCAATGGTTCGTGATCACTTTCCTCATGTTCTACAATGTTCATGTCAACCATATAGCCCCACAGGCGGATATCAAGCAAAACATAGGCCCTCATTCTGACCTTGGCGGTCTTTTCGCAAGACCCTCGAGTTACCGCTGCGGTGAAGACCGCCGACCGCGGCGGTATGCCGCTGTGCGCATTCCGACCGCTGGGAGCGTTCCGCCGGAAAACCGCCAGCAGCCACACTGGCGGTCGGCGGGAAAGTGGAGACTGGTCAACCTCCACCGCCACGCCAGCAGAACACCGCCCACAGAATTACGACCCACATTTCTGTGTGGCGGTCTTCTGTTGGCGGTCTTCTGTTGGCGGTCACCTCCCCATGGCTCCTGTCGCCTCCCGGAGGACCAACGCACAAGGTAAGTTGATCGTCCGTGAGGGGAGGGGGTGGGGGGGTGTTGTGTGATGTGTGCGTGCATGGGGGTGTGCGTGTGTAGAGGGGGTGTGTGAGTGCGTGCATGCCGGCGGGGGGTGCTGCTGTGCCTATGGGCAATGTGTGTAGTTCGGCGGGTGCGCATGTCGGCATGTATGTGTGCGGGTATGTGTCCCCGTTGTGTATGTGTGTGTGTAGGGGGTGTGTATATGTGCATGTTGGGGGTGTGTGCATGTCGGGGTGCGTGTATGTGCATGTCGGGGTGGGGGTGGGGAGGGGGTTCGTACCACCTCTGGGGGGTGGCAGGGGGGTGGAGGGTGTGGGGGGAGGACTCGGGGGGGCAGTGGGGGGGGGGGGACACCCCTATCAGTGCCAGGGAAGGAATTCCCTGGCCCCGATAGTGCCTACCGCCATGGTTCGCATGGCGGTTCCCGACCGCCAGAAACCGCGGTGGTAAGCAGGGTCATGATACCGTTGGCGGTCTTGGGTCGACCGCCGGGCCGGAGTGCGCAAACTCCAGCCCGTCGGTCATGACCACCGTGGCGGTCGGAGTGGGGAAGTGGCGGTCGATCGCGGCGGTGACCGCCGCGGTCAGAATGCCATTTTTTTGACCGCCGGTCTGTTCGCGGTCCGACCGCCGCCTCTCCGCCGACCGCCAAGGTCAGAATGAGGGCCATAGGCCCTCATTCTGACCTTGGCGGTCTTTTCGCAAGACCGCCGAGTTACCGCTGCGGTGAAGACCGCCGACCGCGGCGGTATGCCGCTGTGCGCATTCCGACCGCTGGGAGCGTTCCGCCGGAAAACCGCCAGCAGCCACACTGGCGGTCGGCGGGAAAGTGGAGACTGGTCAACCTCCACCGCCACGCCAGCAGAACACCGCCCACAGAATTACGACCCACATTTCTGTGTGGCGGTCTTCTGTTGGCGGTCTTCTGTTGGCGGTCACCTCCCCATGGCTCCTGTTGCCTCCCGGAGGACCAACGCACAAGGTAAGTTGATCGTCCATGAGGGGAGGGGGTGGGGGGGTGTTGTGTGATGTGTGCGTGCATGGGGGTGTGCGTGTGAGTGTGTAGAGGGGGTGTGTGAGTGCGTGCTTGCGGGCAGGGGGTGCTGCTGTGCCTATGGGCAATGTGTGTAGTTCGGCGGGTGCGCATGTCGGCATGTATGTGTGCGGGTATGTGTCCCCGTTGTGTATGTGTGTGTGTAGGGGGTGTGTATATGTGCATGTTGGGGGTGTGTGCATGTCGGGGTGCGTGTATGTGCATGTCGGGGTGGGGGTGGGGAGGGGGTTCGTACCACCTCTGGGGGGTGGCAGGGGGGTGGAGGGTGTGGGGGGAGGACTCGGGGGGGCAGTGGGGGGTGGGGGAGACCCCTATCAGTGCCAGGGAAGGAATTCCCTGGCCCCGATAGTGCCTACCGCCATGGTTCGCATGGCGGTTCCCGACCGCCAGAAACCGCGGCGGTAAGCAGGGTCATGATACCGTTGGCGGTCTTGGGTCGACCGCCGGGCCGGAGTGCGCAAACTCCAGCCCGTCGGTCATGACCGCCGTGGCGGTCGGAGTGGGGAAGTGGCGGTCGATCGCGGCGGTGACCGCCGCGGTCAGAATGCCATTTTTTTGACCGCCGGTCTGTTCGCGGTCCGACCGCCGCCTCTCCGCCGACCGCCAAGGTCAGAATGAGGGCCATAGTCTATCTGGCTCTTCTGTGTCCCGCGCCTGAATGTAGGGTGAAGATTGGGATCCGAGCGGGAACGCCCATTGCAAGCCCGCAAGCCATGTGCCAGTGTAATATCCACAACCTGATGTGTTAATCTATTTGTTTTTGGTCTTTTGCTAGATACCAGTTGAGGGATACCCCAGTAGGCGTCTTCATCTTTATATAGTTCCTGGGCCAGCGAGTAGGGTTCAAAAGTGACATTAAAATCTCCAGCAATAAGAATAAAGTGGGAAGGTGATTTACAAGAAAGAAAGCTGTCCAAAATAGTCAATGTGTCGGACTCATATTTACTGCCCAGGCTCCTGTTATAAATATTAATTATTAGAAGTGGTTTCTCGCTAAGGGATGGTATTGATAACCCCATTAAATCAGGGCAGCCCAAGTCAATTGTTTCAATCCGACATTTGAAGGAACAACTGAGCCATATAAGTAGCCCACCTGAGGGTCTCCCTGAATTCACCTTAGTTGTTGGGACCCAGTAACTTTTGTAGCCAATTCTGTATTTGGGCTCCAGTGCCCATGTTTCTTGGAAAAGGCATATTTTATGTTTGTCTATGAATTTGCCCCATTCAGGGTTGTTCATTTTATTCTCCAACCCTGCAATATTCCAGCTAAGGATGGTGTCTAGGCCATCGATTATGTCTTGGGGAGCTTCAACCGTAGGGTTCTCTCTTGCAAATGGAATACCGTGGGGAAGTTTTATACCCTTTTCAGTTGTGTCTATACCAGCCGTATTTGGGTTTCCCACTACAGTATTTCCCAAAATATTTCTTGCCCCGTCTAGATCGGGGGATGACGTGTGCAGTTCGGGTGTCTGAGATAGTGGTGGATATCCAAGTTTACTGAGGACTACTAAATCTATGGTTAGGTTAGTCTTAAACGCCTTGCACTCCTTATTAGCACCCCCAATACAGATTTCAGAACTCCGGGCACAGGGGGAAGGCCAGATGCTAGTTTCCGTCTTAGAAGGATCTGGCTGGGCAAGTGTAGAAATTGGTGTAGGGTCTCTGGTATCTGCAGTGGGGGATTGTTCAACCTCGGGCTTACCTTGCCCTATTGCATGAGTTTTTTTATTTCTGACTATAGAGTGCTTTTTATCCCAGTTATTTGAACCCCGAGGCTGAGATGAACTGTACTTAGTGCTGTCTTTTAGTCAATCAATTTCAGAAAGCGATGGCGAGGAAGGTGCTGGGTCTTGATTGAGAATCAGGCTGCATCTGTGCCCTGATGGGACCTCTGTGTGACATTGTTACCCCCTTAATAGCTGGTACAGCTTTGTGAGGGTAAAAAGCCTGGAGCCTGCAAAGTGAGGTTACTCCCCCAAGAGGGTTAGAGTGACACACGTTCAAGGAGAGCTGTTGGACAAGGGAGGGCGCATCGAAGTTAATAACAATACAATCCCCTGTACCGGGGTTTTTGAGCGGACCCACCCAACCCACCCTCCTCACCATTAATATTGAGGGTATCATGTGGAAAGCAAATCTAGCATATCTATGAAGCCAGTGGATTACCTTATTTTTCAGTTCTGTAAATGATTCAGAAATATTAGGCTTAAGCTTTGGAACATTCGTAATAACAAGCACATAAGGGCAAGCTTCCGGTGGTAGGTGTAAAGTTCTCGTATTGGTTCCTAGATCCCTATGCATCCGGTCTGCTGGAGAGTTTGTATGGGCCTTGAACAGTTTTGTGTCCGTGTTCATAGAAGAAGCAATTTCATCAGTCCGCCTTGGGAGGAGGGAGTCTCTCTTTAGGTGCCTTGTTTTAGGGGGGTTGGCCAGTCTAGCAGTAGAAGCCTTCACTGGTTGATGCGAAGAATCAGGGCAAAGTGATTGAGAGATGTGGGCCGGACTTGGTGATAGAGGAGGGTTACTGGCACTGCTGACTGGAGGGCAAGGGGGAAAATATTGTTGCGAATATTGTAAATCTAATGAGGGAGAGGTATTTGGCTGATTAAGTTTGATAAGAATGTCAAGTTTCTCCTCAATAGCTGATAGGCGAGTTGTTATAGGGTATAGTTTTTTGGAGAGCTCGTCTTTTATAAAAATCTATTATGAAGGCTATGTCTGGGCTGCCGTTGTTAATAGCTTGGGCAGGTGTACAGTCCTTGGTCCGAGTAGGCACGGCATGATTGGGGGAGTTCAAAACACGGGCCCGTTTGTTCTTTAGGTTTACCTCCCCTCGTTTCCTTTTGCCCTTTGAGCTGTGCTCTGGTGAGGGTGCAGGCCTATCTGGCATAGGCTGTGTAATTTCTGAAGTATATATGACCTTGACCAGGGGCTCTGCGACGGGCATTCGGGTAGTTTGGGTAGTTGGGTAGTTGGAGGTAATTGGAGGTGGAGTTGGCGGGGCAGGCTGGAGAACCGGTGGGTGAAAAGGTTGTAGTGGAGTTTTCGACAAAGTCTCGGTTGGTGGGGGGGCAGTCAAACGGCGCTCCACCAGTTCAATTTCTTTTTCTAATGCCCCAACCGCTTTTTGAAGGAAACCATCTAGAGTCTTGTTATTGTCGGGTTTTACCAAAGGCATCCCCCCCTTCCGTCTACCCATCTTGCTTTGATAAGGCACTTAAGTCCAGTCCCAAAGGTTGGCAGTTTATTTCCGTGGGTGCCCTTCCTCTCCTGCTCCCACCCTGTTTTGGCTCTACTGGGGCTTTGTTAAAAAGAAACTGAGACACCAGGAGGGCCAGAAGTGCAGCTCACCTATATTAAGAAGGTGTCCGGGTGGGTAAAATATGTTCGTCCTCTGGTCACCGGCCTCGGAAGTCGGGATGAAAATAATATGGCCCTGCCCGGCCTCTTCCGGTCGCTGACGGGCGTAGGACGGGCCCGCCCTTGGCCCGGGCTTCGCCCGGGCTCTGCCTGCGCGCGTCCCGCGACGGCGGGAGCGCGAATGTAATTTAAAGGGCTCCTGCCCTTCGTTCACTGGTTCCCCGGCAGAAGCGACGCGCTTCCCGCGACGGCAGGAGCGCGAATGTAATTTAAAGGGCTCCTGCCCTTCGTTTACTGGTTCCCCGGCAGCAGCGACGCGCTTCCCGCGATGGCGGGAGCGCGATTGTAATTTAAAGGGCTCCTGCCCTTCGTTCACTGGTTCCCCGGCAGCAGCGACGCGCTTCCCGCGACGGCGGGAGCGCGAATGTAATTTAAAGGGCTCCTGCCCTTCGTTCACTGGTTCCCCGGCAGCAGCGACGAACTGACCTATTAGTGCACAGGTCAGGTTTAAAAAATCTTTAATGGGTGCAAAAGTACTGGTGCCAATTTATGACCCCTATTTTGTGCCCAGAGGTTCGGCTGGATCTAAGCTGTTATCTGCAGGACAGAGGAGACTTGATAAGACACATAAACAACATCCTATTGAACCATGGATACCACCTGATAACCATGGATGCAATATCACTTTACTAGGCATGGACAAACTTTAAATTATGCTGGCTTTAGTCATGTAATTTCGGGAAATTTGCATTACACTTTTTACATTAAATTCACAAAATTACTCTATTACACCACTTAGTGTAATTAAATGCATCCTTTCAGCAAACAGCAAAAATTAATGTGAAGGCACATTTTGCTCTAAACTTAAGTGCAAAACAATGGATTTGCATTTCACTAAATTACTGATCATTTTTTGTAGTTTTACCATAGTTTGGCGAAATTACACAAAAATAAATTATGCCAGCTAGGCACATCGCTGCACTTTATACTTCTACTGAACATAATTTTGGCAAAGAACCTTGTGCTTATTTTAGAATCAGAGACCAATGGGATTCTAAAAACATCAAAATGCTGAAAGAAGTGATTGAGCTTTGATCTACCTCCAATCAACAAAAGTGTGTTCAAGTTACTCAAATTGTTGTGTTGGGTGGTGGGAAAAGGAAATAGAATTGAGTGAAAAAACAGGAGGTGTACTGCTTTAAGATTATTACGTGGCTTTGCTGCATAGATGTCTCACTAATAGTACCAAAGAGGAACATCAGACATAAGTTCAGCCACTAAATAATAATGATTTTAACCTGATATGCACATACGGCATCTCTATGGAAAGTGTAATCTATCTGGATAAAAAACATTGAGGATATTAAACTTTAGATGACATTATACAGTAACTTAGCTGTAAAAACAGTATACAGTATGCACACTGTTTCCACAAAGACAAAAACAAAGAATCTCTTATGGTGAATTGCTATGATTATGCAGGAACTGCTCCACAATGACAAAAATCAACAAACATCCCGAATCAATGACAAAACATTCCCAACCAAGGGAGCTCCTGCAGTTTTCAAAATACCGGAGAAGCACTGGCATCTCATAAAAGGAAATGAGGACATCAGAGTATAGTAATGGCCCAAAAACTACTCTCACATACAGAAAATGGAAACCATTATCAGATTATATTGTACACAATCACTACAGGAGAAATTACAAGAAAGAAACATGGATGACAGATAAAAGGATACTACGCATGCATTTTTTGTAAAGCATGCAAAAATTAGAACACCAGCAAAACATTTCCACTAAAAGATGGAACAGAGATACAGATAAATAGCATGGTAAATTGGAACAGTACACATGCAGTGTCACCTGGAATGTTCCTGCAACCTGAAATAGGTGAGAAGCACCCTATGTCCCTTTAAAAAGAGAATTACGTAATATGTAAGTGCTATCAATAGAAACAATCAAGCATTTGAAATAGAAAAACGCTATGGCACAGCACACAGAAAATGCATCACAACATTGCAATACTATGGAATGAGAAGTCAGAAATCAGTCCGAAATCATGAAAGAAGTGTAAAGAGAACAAAACAAGCACTGGAAAGTCAATAGGTCTCACCTACACAGGAGCTATTATCTTGGCAATTTCTTTTTGCCATGTTGTATACCAGTATGGCTGCTGTTCGTTCAGCATGGCTAAATGTTATTGACATGGAGTATCACAGAGTGGAGTGGAGAGGTGGTGTTGAAGAGTGGATTTGTTGGAGTAGAGTGTGGTAGAGTGGAGTAGGGGGAGTGGAGTGTCCCAGAGCTGAGTAAAGGTGAATATTGTTCAGTGGGTCACTGTCAGAGAATGTCTTAGAGTACAGTGTCATAGAGTGGAGTGGTGTAGAGGAGCGTGGGGTATAATAGGGTGGAGTGGGTTGGAGTGGATTGAGCTAGTCTGGTGAACTGGAGTAGAGTGGGGTGCTTGAATTGGGCTAGAATGTGGTGGATTGGGTCGAGTGGGGTGGATTGAAGTGGGTGGACTGGATGGTGTGGATTGGGAAGGGGTGGCTTGAAATGGGGTGAGGTGGATTGGATTGGGGTGGATTGGAGTGGGGTGGATTGGAGTAGGGTAAATTAGACTGGATTGAGGTGGGTGGACTAAATTAAAGTGTTTGGACTAGGGTGGATTGGACTGGGTGGGGTGGATTGGATTGGGTGGGATGAACTTGATTGGAGTGCAGTGAATGTGAATAGGATGCAGTGGAGGGGGTGAATTAGATTGCACTAGAGTGGGGTGGATTACAGTGAACCGGAGTAGGATGGATTGGACTGGAGTGGGGTGGAGTGGGGTGGATTGGACTGGAGTGGATTGGAGTGGGGTGGGTGGAATGGATTGGAGTGGAGTGGACTGAACAGGGTTGGGGTGGATTGAACTGAGGTAGAGTGAGGAGAACTAGCAGATTTGACAGGAGTGGTCTGGATTGCAGTAGAGTAGAGTGGGGAGGAATGGAGAATAGGGGTGTGTAGTGGGGTGCATTGGATGGGGTGGATTGGACTGGAGTGGGGTGGACTGAAATGGAGTGGGTTGGTATGGATTGGGGTGTGGTGAAATGGAGTGATATCACTGATCATGTCATGAGTGATGTAATGTGTGAGGTCATAAGCAGTGCACTGCAGGGGAGTAAATTATAGTTAGGGCTGAATTTCGATGGTTTTGTGCGAGTAAATTCATACCCTAACTATAACGTCCCCATGACCTTTGGTGGTTTAAGAATCTATCTATCTATCTATCTATCTATCTATCTATCTATCTATCTATCTATCTATCTATCTGTACATATATATATTATATATACACATAAAATATAAATGCATTACCTACCGGAGGTCACCGGTAGATAGTTATAGTTAGGACCTAATTTCCACAGGAAAAGCCCTTTCTTTTGCCAATAATTTGCACCATTTGCTGAATCTTCATGAAGTTAAAAAAATTAGTACACCACTCGCTGTCTTGAAAGTAAGTTTTGGGATGAGCCGTCAAGCGGGGCCTGAGAAAAAGGGGGGGTCCCAAAATAAATTTTCCCCCATGCATGTTCCTGAGAGAGCGTAGTTTAAATATTACATATTCTTAGACGTAAAGTGCTTATACCTAACAATGCTGCATACAAGAACGATCATAAAATATTCGCTTAAATGTAATCTTAACATAATTATAAGTGTGAAGTTACTATTGTGCACATATGCTAATGTCGAATATAAGAAATAATAGCTTATGATTGATTAAATACGTTAACATCCGCGAAAATTGTGTTTATTAGAATCCATAAGTCTTAAGTTAGCGTGAGCTGAAAACTTAACTGTGTAACTCGCATATTAAAGCCTATTTTTCTGTTTCTCCAGTGTACTGATTCATAAAAGGCCATGACCCGAAAATGTGTTCTTTTCTTTGTTTTATGTTGCAAGTGAGGATCTTTCTCACTCGCATGCTAGATGTTTTAGTATAAGTTTTATACGTTTTTGCAACATTAGTTGAAACATCCAAGGACAATCGACCACGGAAATGGAAACTTTTCACCTGAAGAACGTGCCAGAAAATGAAGTAACCCCGGATGTGCCACCTGCGAAGACGTCAATCATGAAGACCAATCAGAATGTTATAAATTATCGTGGGGTGACAATTACATTACTTAATGTATAATTTGATAGGTTGAAGATAGTGGGGTGTAACGACTATCCAATAGAATTTTAGGGGAATGTATTGTGAAAAAGGGATAAAAACCCATGACACAGGAGACTAGAGAGATCTAGGTAGGGAAGATATTGATTGCATCCAGAAACTCTGTCACTCTGTTTGGTGATTTGAGACTTAAAATCATCCTCATCCATAGACTGTCCCATTACACTTTTCCTCCTTATGAGGGAAGTGTCCCCTGTCCTTTAGATGAAATAGGTTGACAGCGATCTAACTGATGTCCTGAAGACGAAGACTGATCCTCTATGCTGACTCATTCCGAGGAGGGTAATTATGACAATTGCTATTGTAATTTGTCTATATGCTTTTCTTTTCTAGGTACCAACTGCTGTATTTTTGGATAGAGAATTAGATGTTTTCCAAATTTGTGTTCTAAATTGTTTTGCATGAAGTCCAACATGCTGATGCCAATTAGTGGTAAGATTAGGCATTCACTTTGACTGACGTGACTGATGTGACTGACATTGTGCTATGCTGAACTAAGGCGCAAATGATGTTCTATGTATTCTGATCTATGTATCTCTTATATCAGTGTTTTTATGTTCGTGATCTTTGCATTGTCAAAATCTTATCATAGTTGCCATATCGTGACTATGCTCTTTCGCTTCATGGTTTTGAGATTAATACTCTTGCTATTAGATTGTAATCAATAGGGAATAAAATTTACAAAACTCCCATAAAGGTGTGGTTATTCGTGACTGAAAGGTCATGGTTGCGCCGACAGTTTAATCAATGTCTAAGGTGAAATATATTGTGGTGATATACGTCGATAATATCATTGATATATTGCTAGACATACTGATCAGTTATCTCGTTCTACGGTGTCTCACCACTGGGTCAAAAGATTCATCGGCCTAAGACGAGTCCTAATGTGTATAAATTGACATAGAGGGACGCGTCAACATTCCCATAGGGTAGACACAACTACAGCCTGAACCGCTGAACGAAATTACACCAAATTTGGCAAGAAGCTACATCTTGTTGCGTAGATGCTTTTTGTTATTCGGTGTAGATTTGTTCAGCAGTTTTGGAGTTATAAAGGAAAAAGGAATGTATATATCTGGGGGAGCCTAAGTACAGATCTTATGGTGAGGTCTGATTGTCAGTCAGCACCTCAACCAGGAAATTCTGTCTTCTTGGTATCAATAGACATGATAGCAACACCACTGTAATGCATTGCAGTGAATGGCAGGTTTTGAGGGTCACAAGAAGGAGAATGTATAAAGGGCGATAACAAATTTTAGTTACAATATCAATCATTTGTTGATGGTACCATACTGATTTTAGGAATTCCAAGGTAGTTTTACCTTGTGGAAAAAACATTCTGCTGGGTTTTCATGAATAATGCTTGAGAGAAAACTTTTTTTCTCATGATTTTGCTATAAAGGCTATGGAAGGTGCTCCAGAAGTTAAAATGAAAGAATATTTTCTGTAAATTCATACTATCTTTCTCAGCCATATGAAATACTAGTCTGACATTTTCAGTAAAACTTGTATTTGCAAGATGATCGGTCTTTCTGTTGATTCCCTTGTTGTGAGAAAAACAATAATTTGGCCCTGCTCACCCCTAAACTTTTTGACTGACTCTGACTGTGCCCTATGCACTGCTAACCAGTTTCAGGGCCTGTGCTCTTTATAAAAAGGTATTTGAAAATTAGGCATAATTAAAGGTTGGCTCTGACAACCTACCTATAAGTCCCTAGTATACAGTAGGGCATGTAGCTTTTGGGACCTCAGTGCAGTTAGGGTAACTCTGGGTGCACTGCTCTGGTAATTATAATAACAGGCCTGTCTTGCAGGCTGCTCTTAAATTAAAGTTAACCTCAAATTGAACTTTGGAATTAAAAGAACTTCCAAAGTCTCAAACTACCTTATTTTTACATATACGTTTGTGGACACCTGAAGAACCCAAACAGGACTTCTGGAAGAAGATCCAGAAGTTTGGAGAAACTTTAGAAAAAAGCTGTATAACTGGACCGACTCAACGTAGTGAGTCAAGCCGACACATTTCAACCACAACCCTGCCTGAATTTTAGGTCTGACCGACTGAAATATCTGTAGCGCCAGACTTCTGGGATTTGATTGGGGGCTCGCAGAAAGGCAATCTGATGACGTTGCATCAAAGTCACAGGACCGTATGATATCAAGGAAGAAAAACTCCAGATAAGAATCTGTGAAGGTAAAACTTTGAATGAGGCCTAAAGCTCAGTGTATCCAAGCAAGGCTCCATTGCTGTCAACATCAACTTTTACCTTTGCCCTGATCAAGCATGACCAGATATCCCTGGTTAGTGCTTTTGGTTTTTAGGCATTTATTATTTAAAACTTCATATTTCAGGTTCCCTACATTGGATTTTTGTTGTTTAGATGTCATTTTAAAGAAAAAAAATATTTCAGATTTTTATAATTTTGTGTCTGATTTTTTTGTGTGTGTTCTGTTTTACTTATTGACTGTTTTGTTGATGTCAAATGCTTTACACACCTGTCTCCTAATATAAGCCTAACTGCTTGATGATCAAGCTACCAAGAGTTGACCAAGGATTAAGTTATTGAGACCTTAACAGGACCTAGTGGCAGTGCTTAATCTGTACTTTTTGTTTCAGGTGCAGAGCACCAGCACTTATTTTTGAAGGTCGGCACTTATTTTTCTGCCTCAAGCATTTACTGTGAGCAAAAGACACATATGGGAAAGACAAAGGAAGATAAAAATGAAAAAGCGTCACAATGGGAGAAAGCAGAAAGCTGCAAGAGTGAGCTGAAGGGGCAGGGAGTGACTGTAACTAGATTAAACAGGCCCAGATGCCTTCATGATTACGCTGTCTCAGTTTTCCGTGTTTGCACACTTAATTACTGCAACCGCATGTTTAATAGGAGGGTTTTGGACACCAGTCTGTTTTTATTTACAAATTAAGCACCACCTAGTGGGAGATTGTTAAAATGTAGGTACCTACATGGCCTTAACAATAATCCACTTTCCGTCATTTTTGGTGGCAGCAGTGGCATTCAGTACTTGTGTTTGGTATCACAATATTGTGTTAAGTGAAGCAAATTTAAAATCCTCTAAATTGTCCTAGTGCAAGAATAGTTTTTCATTTGGACTTATGTCAATTAATTCTTTTTTTTCTAAATTCATGGCCATTTTTGCAAAGATGCTTTGTGTGCCACAACTTAGGACACTATAGAGCTTGATCTGGCTAGCCTACCCACACTCACTGTAGTCCACCTTAGGGAGCTGTGTACGGAGGTCTCCCAGGAGAATGGCCAGGGGAAAGAAGATAAAAAGTCCAAAGAGTCTTCACAAGAGCCACAAAAATCGGCACAAGGAGGGGGAGCCCTGAACCATGCCTCTTCCAATGGGAGGAGTTATGAGGGGAAGCATTTTGATCCTGCTAAGGCAGGTAAGTTCTATGATCTTGCAAAGGCACAGAAGCGTTTTGACTGTTACCAGCCAGGGCACAAAAGAGGAGATGTGGTCTGTTCCAAGAAGCCCTCACTGGCGAGCAGTCCCATGGGATTGCTAGTGTAGATGTGGAGTGGAAGTTGGGCCAGAGATGGGGTCAGTTACACAGAGGTTACCTTAGTGTTCATGGGAGGGATGGATGTTGCAGCCATGTCTACCTTATCTCCAAGCATGGAGAAGTACAGGCAGTGGTATAAAGTCAAGGGTACTGAGGTGAAGGCTCTGAGAGATACAAGAGCCAGTGTGACAATGGTCATTGAGAAACTGGTTTCTAAAGAGCAGATCTTACCTGGTGTATTCCACCAGGTGACTTATGACGACAGCAGAGCCAAGCTCCATCCAATGGCCATGGTGACCTTGGAATGGGGAGGTGTAACTGGCTGTAAAAAGGTAGTTGTGACCCCTGCCCTCCCAGTAGAGTGTCTACTGGGAAATGATCTTGATGCATCTGAGTGGTCAGTGGTGGAAAGAAGGGTCCATGCACAGAAGCTGGACCTCCCCGAGTGGGTGTGTGCTGTGACCAGGTCAGGGAAGTGCTGCACACTTGGACCCTAGAACAATGGGCCAAGAGAAAGTGAACAGGGTTTGGTGAGCCAGCCCAAGGAACTCGAGAAGCACAGGAGGAATCCAATCCAGAGGGGCGGGATCTTACCTCTGAGGTAGGGACCCCACCCCTGCAAACTCTGCGTAACATGGCCGAATCACAAGGAGCAAGTAAACACACCAGGGAAAGATTATGTCAGGGACAAAGAGAGTGCGCTACACTGTGGGACCTGGGGCAGACTGCCTTCAGGCAAGAGCTGGGTGATGCGAGTAGATCCCACAGGGTTTACTGGGAGAATTAAGTTCTCCATACCGAGGCAAGGGATCCCAAACCATGTTCAAACAGAAGTACAGGGAATTCTTCCTCACCTTAAACCATGATATTCCCTTGGAAGGACATTTGGGTCAGACCACGATCTAGACTAAGCTAGTCAGCCATTTCTATTGGCCCAAAATGTCTGCCAAAGTGAAGCAGTTCTGTAGCTCCTGTGTCACCTGCCCCTTTGAGAGGGTGGGGATTGATATTGTTGTTCCCCTAGACCCACAAACTGCCTTAGGTAACAGGTACATTTAGGTGGTAGTGAACCATGCCAACAGTTGCCCAGAGGCAATAACCCTCAGAACAGTCATTGCTCCCACGGTGGCTAGGGCGTTAATTGGTGTGTTCATCAGAGTAGGGTTCCCCAAGGAGGTGGCTCATATAGGAGCACAAACTTTGTGTCCACCTATTTGAAGGTGATGTGGGATGAATACAGTGTTACTTCGAAGTTCACCACCCCAATGGTCAGGTGAAAAGATTTAAAAAGAAACTGGGGGACATGATTATGGGTTTGTCTGACAAACTCAGGAGGAGATGAGATGTTCTCCTCCCCTGGCTGTTGTTTGCTTACAGAGAGGTGCCCCAAAAGGGGGTTGGCTTCAGCCCCTTTGAGTTGTTGTTGGGACACCCTGTAAGAAGCCCTTTGTATTTGTGTTTGGTGATAAAGTCTTGGGAGAAGCATCTCAAGGAGTCCAAGAAGAATTTTCATGACTATGTGCTAGGCCTGCAGTCTCTCATGGCAGATTATATTAAGAAAGCAAGCAGCAACCTGAAGGCAAGCCAAGAGCTCATGATGGTCTGGCATGACCAAAAGGCTACTACGCCTGAGTACCATCCAGGTGAGGTGGTGTGGGTATTGGACCCAGTGGCTCCCAAGGCAATCATCCAAGTGGACTGGGGCCTACACCATCCCGAAGTAAGAGGGTGAGGTCACCTACCTAGTGGGCCATGTCATGCCAAGGAATCCTGACCGGATCCTGCATGTGAACAGGCTTAAACCCCACCAAGACAGGAGAGACATGGCCATACTTATGGTCACAGATGGGGAAGGGAGAAGAGTGAACCTCTGCTAGGTCACTCTCCTCTCAACCAATGTGCAGGATGGGTCAACGGAGGTAGTTGTACTCAGTCCCAAGCTGACAGACCAGTAACGGCTGTGATCCCTGGCCCCTGTACTCACCACTTGCTGTGTCCATAACTTTGACACTGGCGACAGCTCACCTGTCAAAAACAAGTTGTACAGGTTGTATGGCCAGGTCAGAGCCAACATCAAGGTGGAGGTGGCTAAGTTGTTGGAGCTAGGGGTAATTGAGCGGTTTGATAGCACCTGGGCCAGTCCACTGGTGAAGGTACACAAACTTAATCTTGAACAAAAATACACTGTTCCAAAAACATAAAGAAGGAAACTTCGCCAGACACTCCTATCTACAGGAGCTAAGGACCCTCACACATCTTATTAGATGTCTCTTTGCCGGAGATCTTAGCTGTTAATGTGTGCCACAGCGAAGAGCACGTAGGAATAGATTCAACCCTACAGACAAAGATCAAGAAAAAAACAGGAGAGAAAAAGAGAAAATCATAAAATTGCCTCAAGAGCCTCCAAACCCAGCTTTTATTGAATGTGGCAGAATCCTGGGCAAGATTAAAACAAAACCGAGTAGAGTAAACAGGAAATTATGTACCCACACTCTACTAAAAACAAGGCAGAAGAAAATTGCCTCCACCAAAAAAGTTCAACATGTTTTGCGCCTCACAGTCATCCAGTCGGCTCAAATAGTTCTTCTTCAGGACCAAAAAACAAACACTAACTTCTCCTGGACTAAAATCTAAATTGTACAGTTTAAACCACATTTTGGAGAAACAAATGAAATAACAATGAGTAGACTTACTCCCATAATTTTCACATCAAATAGATGTAGTCTAGAAGAGCCTGTAGATGAAACAATATAAAACATAACCACCATATAAAGTGATTGCTTCACTTGCATGAGAAAAACCTAGTGAGAGTATCGGCATTGTGGATAACAAACCAATTAACTACCTTTTTAAGCATGCTGCTTACCTATCCTAAATTATGGACACAGCTCCATGGGACAGGGCGAGCCACTAGACTATCCTTGTATCTTGATGCAGTAGAAAAAGAAAAAGAAAAAAGGAAAAGCAAGAAGACCACCATGTAAAGTAATGGAGACAGGACCTTGCTCTTATACTTAATTGCAGAAAGTTATACATCAAAGGCAACCGCTATGTAGGTGTCAAGAAAAAAAAAAGGGGAGGGATCCAAAAACAAACATAGGTGGTCATTATGAACATGGCGGGAAAGACCGCCGACCGCTGTGTCGACAGTGAACAGAATCCCGCCGTTGGCGGTGAATGGAAACCTGCCATATAATGAACAAAAAACCCAACCCTGCCAAAAATCACCAGTCCACCACTCCCCGCCATGACTCCATGAATCCAGGACTACCCCGCCACCGCCAAGCACACCCACATCCCGTCCTCCAAATAATGATGCACAAATCACTTCGGTGTACAGTGGAAGCCAGACGACCATTGGCAGCTGCGACCACCACGAGCGGCAAGTGGACTCAAAAGCAAGAAGTGCACACATTGGATAGGCGTATCACCCACACACCTGACACACATCCAGAACCCCATAAGACACCCTCAGACACACCCCACAATCCCTTGCAATGAAAGCAGGACAAAAGAAGATGGAGAGCACCAGAGCCAGACAGCAAATGCCAGCTTACAGGACACGCACACAGAAGAGCACCCCTACTTCCTTCCCAGGGCCGACATCATTCCCCGCACTCACCATGTCGCCCCAAACATCCACGCTTCACCGAAAGGGAGTTAAGGACCATGGTGGATGAGATCTTGAAGGTGGAGCCACAAATATTCGGGCCTGAGGTGCAGCACACACCCAGCACACACCCATCGCAAGAAAAATGGAGCAGTGGCAGACCATTGTGAACAAGGTCAATGCAGTGGGACACCATCCACGCACCACGGACGACATCCGGAAGAGATAAAATGACCTGCGGGGGAAGGTCCGGGGCATGGCATCAAGGCACCACATCGCAGTGCAGAAGTCTGCGGGAGGACCGCCACCAACACCACCTGACTACACTGACGGGGAGGAAAAGGTACTGGCCATCTTGCAACCAGAGGGACTCACTGGACTCACTGGAGGACTGGACTCAGGTAAGTGATCTACAATTACCCCATATCCACCACACCTGTAATACATGCACCACTCCACCCCACCCACACCCACCAGGGCCTACACCCCACACAGTCATTAGCCACTACATCTAGCCCCCTGCATGACCACAAACCCACTAACAGGCCCACATCCCTCCCCCTGTGCACAGTCACCCACCCTGCACGTACCTACAATGGCACGACGACCCCCACCACAATGCAACCCCACACTGGCACAAAATGCAATGTCATCCTCACAAAGGCACCCTGGCAGGCCTCTGAAAGTAACACCAGCACAAAATAGCCCAGTCCTGTACACCCAAAGGTTAATGCAAATGTAAGAGACATGTCTATGTCCCCCAACAGGCACCACCACCCTCACGGATGGATGGGACAAGGAGTGCCAGTGCCTCCTGGAGAAAGATGTACCTCACATGACACAGATGAAGGATCCCTGTACACTGATGAGCAGGCAGGCCCCTCACACAGTCCTGGACTCTCACCATGCAGCAGCCCCACCCAGGAAACCACTGTCACCCCTACCACCCAGTCAAGACCAGCAGCCCAGGGCAGGCGTACCCACACCAGTTTAACCAGGGCACAGACTGGTGGAACACAGGTACAAATGCCACAGTCTCCCACTCCCAACATGCAGAAAGGCGAGGGTCCCAGAACAAGTGGTACTGCCAGACCTGTGCAGGGGACACAGGCACAGGGGGCTAGGGCAAGTGCAAGGGTCACAGTGGGCCGGGGGGAGGCCACAGGGTGGATGCAGCAGCCCAGGCGTGATCTCTGAGGTAATGGGGGCCTACCAACATACCCATGACAGGTTGGCACAGATTGCGTCCACTCTGGAGCACAGTCAGAGGATGCAGCAAGAACAACACCAACACCAACAGGCCATGGAGCAATGGAAAGAGCACAATTCCACAATGGCCACCATAGCAGGAGCACTGCTACAGCTGGTCAAAAACCAGTCTGACACCTACACAGGACAGGAGACCTCCACAACAGCGCTGGACAAACAACATCAGATCACCCCCAGCAGCAGGAGAAACATCCCAGGAACTACCCACACAGAAAACACAAGGTCCTACCATGTCATCCCATGAAGCCCAACAGCAGCCGCCCAAACGGACCCTCCGGCCACGTTATGGCACCGGAACCCCAACTAAGAACAAGGCCCCCTCCAACAATTAACTCTGCAACAACTGCAAAGCAACCATCCTGCCCAATCACCAACCACACATTGCTGAGAGGCAAGACAAAATACTGTTAGACAAGATGGACCCATCAATACTACCAACAAGGCTGCCAACATGTTGGTCTTGAGGACACCCCACCCTTACAACTTCCAATCACTGTAAATTGCACAATTCACTCGATTCAACCAATAAAACACTTTTCACACCTGAAACACTGTGGTCTGTGTTAAATTGTGAAACAAGTGGAGTATGGATGCAACTGGCAGAGAACAACTTTATTGTCAAATCTATTCATGATGGGAGTCCTGTGTGCCCATATGGTGGCAAGGAGGAAATGCGTGTATTTTCAGTCAGTACCATGCAGAAGTGGGCCATGTTTCGCCTATCATTACCAACCCCCCCCATATGACTGATCACACTGACAGTAGTAGTCACTAACCCCAATGACAGGCCTAAGTCCCACACAGTTACTGGAAGTAGAATTGTATCAGTTGGTTCCTGGAATTGACATCTTCCTCATCATCACCCTCACTCTCCTCACCTCTCTGAGGTAGCTGATCAGGACCTATAGCACCCTCCACCTCCAGGAGGGGGATAGAATGTCTCACTGCCACGTTGTGCAGCATGCAGCAGGCCACCACTATTCTACACACCTTATCAGGCCTTTAGGCCAGGGAACCCCCAGAGATATGTAGACACCTGAATCCAGCCTTGAGGAGACCTATAATTTGCTCTATTACCCTCCTAGTACGTCCATGGGCTTCATTGTAATTCCTCTCTCCATCCGTCCTGGGATTCGTCACTGGTGTCAGGAGCCAACACAAGTTTGGCTAGCCAGAATCACCTAGAAAATGGTGCAATACAGAGTAGTCATTGGTATGACCCTTAGTCAGACAGGCTGTTTTCTACAATGTGTCAGTTACTGATAGGCACACTTACCTATGATCCACCCTCTGTCCTCTTGGAGTTGTTCCATCTTCTGTGGCACACTACTGTTCCTCAACACAAAGGAATCATGGACTGAACCTGGGAACATGGCATTCACATGCAAAATGTACTGGTCTGCAGTACATACCAATTGGATGTTCATGGAGTGAAAGTTCTCCCTGTTTCTGTACACCTGTTCACTCACTCTTGGTGGATGATCGGTATGTGGGCGTCATCTATGGCACCTATCACATGGGGTATGTTGGAAAAGGCATAGAATTCAGACTTGATGGCAGGTAGGTCAGCACTTTGGGGAAACCTCACATAGAACTGCAGATGTCGGACAAATGCATTCAGAAATCTCATCAGTACCATGCTGAGCATTGGCTGTGAAAAACCAGCACCCATACCCACTGTCACTTGAAATGGGACCATGGCCAGGAAATGGAGTGCGGAGAGCACTTGCACTTCAGTTGGAATGGCATGCTGATTTCGATTTCCAGGAGTCAGTGCAGGATCCAGTAATGCACAAAGGTCCTGAATAGTTGCACGTGTGAGTCTGTAAGTTATTATGATCTGACGCTCCAGCATGGTCCCCATATCCACAAGTGGTCTGCACACCGATGGTGCCCTTCCTCGCCCTACGAGGGGTTACAAAAAGGAGTGATGAAGATACATACATAGGCACACTTCTCATCATTTGTGCACTGCATTGTTCATTGTACGGTCTCAACAATAACTGCTACCCGACAGATATACATGTACATCACAAGGAGGGAACAGAGTAATTCATGTGTGCTACTATACTGAATGGACAGAGGCCTAGGTGCTTTATGTGGCTAGTAGGGCCTGCATTGTGAGTAGTAATAAATTCTAGATGCGTAGGTGATGGCAAAATGTCTGCCCACTATAGATCTGCCCCTTTGTTGTGGAAGTGACCTCATACTGCTAGCGGTTGACGTCACAGCGTAAGGCGGTGTTTACCGCTGTTCGCACCCTCATTGGCTAACATGGATGCTAATGGGGAATCCTGGCGTATCATGATCGCCGCTGGCGGTGACGGTGCATTTGTCATTGTTTGATCACTTGACTCCCTGATCTCGTGCGGACAGGTACTCCACTCTGTGTACTGCTGTGGCCTGCCTCTGGCTATGGATGTGCCTCGTGTTGCAGGGTAAAGGGCCCTGGCCTTCACCCAGGAGGAACTGGAGAAGCTAGTTGACGGGGTCCTGTCCGTGTACGCGAAACTGTACGGACGGCCAGAGGTACAGGTGAGTCTGGGGGGCACTGTGTGTGTGTAATGGATGGTTTGATTGGACATATGTGTGCACCTCTGAGCCTGCATGGGTCATGGTGCATGGCATGCTGTGTGCGACTGTCCTGTTAGTCTGAGAGTACTGTCCATCCCATAGTGGACGATTAGCCAGCTGTTCCTATCATGCAAGTGCCTGACCTCTGTGTTCCATTTCTGTGTCGCCCTTTTAGGTCTGCGCCCACCAGAAGAGGGCACATTGGCATGCCATCGCCAAGGAGGTGCGGACATTGGGGGTCTACAACTGGCGGAGCACCCACTGTAGAAAGAGGTGGGAGGACCTGCGGCGTTGGGCACGAAAGATCACTGAAGCCCAGCTGGGTAAGTCCTCCCAATGTGGAAGGGATGCCTGTCGGGCACTGACCCCCGCATGCGACAGATCCTGGCGGTGGCGTACCCAGACCTGGATGGGTGCTTGAAGGCTGCACAGCAGTCAAAAGGGGGTGAGTACTGATTTCACATACTTCAGTCTGGAAGGATGTCTGGGTGTGCATTAGGGTTCATGCTGCCTACAGGCAGGGACTTTGACTGGTGCCCATGTACTTTATGCTCCCCAAGGGGTGTAGGGGTGTCTTTGTCAGGTCTCCCATACGTCGCCTCCTTAGGTAGTCCAGGGGATGGGTTTAGGGCAGTATTCAGGTCAGTAGTGTGGGGCATGGCCGTGGGCATAGTGAACGGTGTTGCCTGTTTGGTGTGTCTTCTGGGCAGGTTTAAGTCTAGCCCTTATGTACCTGCATTCAGCTATTTACAAGTGTCTCTCCTGTTTTGTCTCCCCATCCCTGTTCTCTTGTTTTGCTTTGGTACAGCATCAACATCAGGCAAGGGAGCTGAGGCACCGGCAATTGGGGAGGCAGCGGCCCACGGATCCTCCGAGGCAGAGACAATGGACACTCAGGGGACCAGTGGGTGGGAGGGCGAGGGGAGTTCTATGGGGGAGGCTACTACCACAGGAGGTAGTGACTCCGATACCTCCTCCGATAGGGGCTCCCCGGCGGTGGCGGACCCTAGTGCACACACCACTACCGTGACATCTTCCGCCACCCCTCATTCCATCACCGACCTCCCTTCTGCTACCCACCAAGTTGCCCGTGCCCGCCCACCCAGAAAGGTGAGCGTCTCCTTTGCCTCAGGCACCTCCTCCCCTGCCCAAGTCAGCCCTGCTGCCCTCACAGAGGAGGCTATTGACCTCCTGAGAACCATCTCTGTAGGGCAGACAACCATTGTCAATGCCATCCAGGGGCTAGCATCAGAGATGCAGCAGACTAATGCCTATCTGGATGGCATTCACGGTGCCGTGTTAGCCCTACAGAGATCTTTTCAGGCTCTGGCCTCTTCTTGGACGGCAGCCAGTTTCCCTGGCCATTCTGTCCCCCCGCCAACCACCTCTACCCCTTCAAGCACCCCGCTCCCTTCACCCGTCCAAGGCACATATTCAGACACCCAGTCAAGCACATCAACACACAAGGAACACACCTCAAAACACAAACACCACACCTCCCACCACAAGCATTCACACAGCCAACAGACACCTGCACACACAACAACATTCACTTCCCCCAGTTTGCCCACCTCTTCTGCCTCCCTGTCTGTCCCCTCTGCAGGCAAACCCTTATGCACTGCACCTTCACTTACTGTTGCTGCTCCTCTTCCTGCACTCACCACAATAGCAGACAGCCATACATGCATCCTACACACCACACCTGCACTCACCACCACTACTGTAGTCAGCACATGCAGCACACTCACCAGACTCGCAGACACCCACACAACATACATCCACACTAGTTGTCTGTCTTCTCCCACTGTGTCCACCCCCTCCAAAAACACACAAACGCACCAAGACACACACCCATCAGACATCCACCACACAACAGCATATTGAGCAGTCACCTGCAACCACTACACTCACACCTACACCACATACACCCACTCCCTCTGCCTCCCCTCTCACGCCCTCATCCACACCTACCCCAATTGCTCCAAAGAAACTATTCCTATCCCATGCTGACCTCTTCCAACCCACTGGCCCACCCCGTCTTGTCCCCTAACGTGCCCACCTCCTTGCACTTTCCACTCCTTCCACATCACAGCCCACCCCTGTCCGCCCTTCACATTCCTGTGCCCCTTCCCCAGATAGGAAAAAGGCCTGGACTGAGCCTGGGCCATCTAGCTCCACTCGTTCCAAACAGCCCCCACCACCTTCAAAGGACAAGCCCAGCCCCCCTCCACCTTCCAAAAGAAAGTCAAAGGCCCAACCCCATAAAAAAAAAACACCCCCACCACTCCCTACTCCCCTTCTGTGAGGTGCCTGGATGCCCATATGGCGCCCCATGAGGTGGAGTAACATACACTTGTGGGAGTCAGGTTAGGGCTGTTGTGGCCCATTGTAATAGTCGAGACACGGAATGGCCATTGGCCCTGTTTAGACTGTTTGGCTCATTGAGCTTCATATTAAAGTTTCTGTGTGGCCTGTGTTTGGGCTGCACACCATTGAACCCTGGTCTTTTGTTTAATTTGTTATGGGTGTGGGGCATTTGTATGTACTATGGTCATGTTGGATTTGCCTTGTGTCGGGTAAGTACCTCTTGCTGTGGGGTGTATGACTTGTGCTGCTGTGAAGGATTGGGGGGTGTTGCAGGGTGGGTGGCGTGGGTGGGTATGTCACTTTGCCCTTTCCTCCCTTGTTTCGTAGGTTGCGCTACTTACCATCGTCGTCTTCGTCAGCGGTCTCGGTCGTGGAGGTATATGGCAAGGAGCAAGGCTGGCATGATCTGCTCTCTATCCATGGCTGCCGCAGCACGTTCTGTGGGTCTCCGGTGCGTGGTTCCTTATATTTGGTTCATTTCCACCTGGCTTTGTATGGCGGTGGTTCCCGCCCCGGAACTGACGGCTGAATGATGGTTCATTATTTGATGGGTGGGTTGGGCCTTTCCGACAACCTGTGGGCGAACTCTGCCGTCGTCGGCGGGACTCCTCTCCTGGCGGTGGGTGGTTCGCGGGATGCCTGTGTTTCCTTTGGTTCATTATTTGGCGGTCCGGCCTGCTTCTCTATTGGTGGTTTCTACCGCCACCGCTGGCGGAGTGGAATGGACCACCATGTTCATAATGAGGGCCATAGTGGTTATACAGGTTAAAACAGTATGCTGTGCTGCCAGACAACAACTAATATTTCATAACCAACATAGTTGCTATGTCTAAAAATGATGACTAAGGTAAGTATGTGAAGTGAAACGACTATCCATAGTAACTGGGGGATGATCGTGGGGCTGGAAGAAGTTGAAGGTTTGGGAGTGGAGGAAGAGGGATTGGTTGTAGGAGGTGTCTGTCTGCTGTGTTTGGGGACAGGTGCATGGGCTGGATGCTGTTGTGAGGTGGAAGGCTTTTGGGTGTCTGAGTACTTGCGTTTGTGTACTTTGGGAGGAGGGGGCTCAGAAACAGTGGGAGAGGACACAGCGGACATGTGCATGGATGTGGGGATGGTCCGATGATGCTAATGCACACAAGGACAGGGTGACAACACAAAAAGGGGGGGACAGACAGAGGATACACTTGGTCAATGCCAGCAACAACACTACTGTTGGCGTCCACAACTCACAGGGAACAGACCTATGCACTAGGCCCTGCACTAGCAGTTACAATGCTAGTCACCAGGCCAAGGGGTTCAATGCCTAACGCCAAGAGCTGCCACACTGAAACCCACAGGACCCTGCCCAGTAGTAGATGCCCACCTCCATTATTGCGGTTGGAATGCATATGAGCTTGCCCATCATGGAACCTACCCTGCCTTGTTGGCCCTGGTCTAGGGGCACCCACAGACCACATCCCCCACCCAGGAAACACCTCAACACGCACAGTCATGATTCTAAATCTATACTCACCCCCATGTGGCTGCTGTGATGCCTTCAAGCGCCCATCCAACTACGGATAGGCCACTGCCAGGATGCGGAACATCAGGGGAGTCAGGGTACGATGGGCACCCCTTCCTCGTTGGGAGGCCAGCACCAGCTGGGCCTCCGCCGTCTTCCTTGCCCAGCGGCGCAGGTCCTCCCACCGTTTGCAGCTGTGGGTGCTCCGCCTGTCAAAGACCCCCAGGGTCTGCACCTCCTTGGTGATGGCATGTCAAATACCCTTTTTCTGATGGGCGCTGACCTGCAGAAAAAGATACAGCAGAAAAGGTATTATTCATACCGTCCGGACTGTTATACTCATGGCCCAACATAACCCTCCTATCCCCCTATGCACAGACATTGCCCACCAAACATGCAGCACTCTGCCCAGGACCCTTCAGCACCCCTACACGAGGCTTACACATACAGCACTCCATACATTCATGCTCCACGCATCGTGCTCACAGTGTGCTCACCTGTTTCTCTGGAGGAACATAAAGTAAAGGGTATTGGGGTAGGATCCCATCCACTAGTCTCTCCAACTCCTCGAAAGTGAAGGCAGGGGCCCTTTCCCCAGACACTCGAGCCATGGTTGCTTCCAGACACAGGTCACAGCAGCACTTGCAGAGTAGGTCCTCTTCTGTTGAAGGTCAGGTAGCAATTGAGGAAAGAGATAGAAAATGGCGGTCACGTCCGCGGTGGTGCGTACCGCCGGCGTAAATTGCCATTAGCTCCTGGAACCCGTAGGCCCCCAATTATAACCAAAGCGGTGTTGCACGGCGGTCATCGACTGCCTCCCGCAATGGTGCACAGCGCCAGCAGAATTACCTCATTTTGACTTGTCCCTTCTCACAGGTCAGGCGGCCGCCATTTCAGGGGGGCACAGGCCTTGGCACCTAACTCTGTCACATCAGACATAGGCACATCAAAGGACCTACACATTCACATAGTGTTTCTGTAAAAAAAGAAAGGCATATTAATCTGAGTATATGTTTGAATATGACCATCTGCTCACCATTTTTCACCCTAGAGTTCAACCGCTGAGGATGACTAGGAGATGTAGACATACCCCCGTTTACAGACCCCTGGTGGACCTGGCGATAAGGGGGGACAGGCACATTATCCTAACCTACATGCTTGATAGGGCCATAATCCAAGAGTTGTGTGCCGAATTGGAGGCAGACCTCATTACAGCTATGAAACACATGCACAGCTACATCGTATTCCCCCAGGTGGAGGATTTGGCCACAGTGAATGCTAACTTCTATGCAATGGGACATATCCCCAACATCATTGGTGAATAAGATCGTAACCATATTGGCTTTGTCCCCCCCCCTTCTCCCCGGAGAAATGAACAGGTGTTCAGAAATCGAAGGAGCTTTCACTCTCTGAATGTGCGGATGGTGTGTTTGGCGGACCAGTACATCTCCCATGTCAATGCAAAGTATCCTGGCTCTGTGCATAATGCCTTTATCTTGAGGAATAGCAGCATCCCATATGTGATGCCTCAACTCCAGAGGCACCGGGTGTGGCTAATAGGTGAGTCCATGGTCCAAACACAGTTGATGTAGGTATAAGGGTGTGGGGTTGGCCCTAAGGGTGAGTGTCTGACTAACAGGAATCCCTCAATATTTGAAGGTGACTCTGGTTACCCCAACCTCTCATGGCTACTCATCCCAGTGAGGAATGACAGGACAAGGACAGAGGAACGTTACAATGAGGCACATGGGCGAACAAGGAGGATCATTGAGTGCACCTTTGGCCTCCTGAAAGCTCGATTCCGGTGCCTCCATCTGACAGGTGGATACCTGTACTACTCACCCAAGTAGGTGTGCCAGATCATCGTTGCATGTTACATGTTGCACAACCTGGCCTTGAGATGCCAAGTGCCTTTTCTGCAGGAGGATGAGGCTGGAGATGGTGGTGTGACAGCAGTGGAGCCTGTGGACAGTGATGACGAGGAGGCAGAGGAAGAGGATGTGGACAACAGAACTACTATAATTAAACAGTATTTCCAGTGACACACAGGTAAGACACTGTAACTTCGCCTTCCATTGCAGTTTTGTATTGGACATTGTACATGGCAGCCTGATTTTCCTAATACTATGGCCACTTACTGTACCCTTTGGCATCTCTAATTTCAGATATCTGTGCCCCACTCTGGCTCCTGGTGTGTTTACTAATGCCCACTACAGGTCATACCTATGTATATGTAACTGTACATTTGAATTGTAATGTTTACAGCTTTGAAAACTAATACATATTTCAATCAATTGACACACTCCATACTTATATTAGTTCCAAGGATGTTTATTTCTGTGATAATAAGTGTAGGGGGTATGGCAATGGGCTGGGTTGATGGTGGAGGAATGTCCAGGAGAGAGTCCAGTCTATTTGTATCACAGGTGCATTGTCCAAGGGGGCATAGGAAGTGGAGCAATGGCAGTTCAAGCTGGACAGGGTGACAGAGTGGGACACAAGGGTGACATTCAGGGGAGTCTTATTTCCTGGTGGGGGTCTTGGCAATGTTCTCTGGCTTCTGCCTGGATCGCAGGGACCTTTTGCGTGGTGACTCTTCTTCTGCAGGGGGAGGGTTATTGGGGGTCTGTTGTTCCAGTGGCAGAGCCTCCTGTCCACTAGTGTCAGCAAAGGTGGAAGGCTGTTGATCGGTGTGGCTAGTGTCATGGGCCCATTGGTGTGTCATTGCCTTCCTCAAGATGTTGGCCATGTCTGCCAGCATCCCTGCAATGGTGACCAGGGTGGTGTGGATATCTCTCAGGTCTTCCCTGATCCCCAGGTACTGTCCCTCCTGCAGCCACTGGGTCTCCAGCAGCTTGGCCAGTATCTGGCCCATGGTCTCCTGGGAATGGTGGTATGCTCCCAGGATGTTGGTGAGTGCCTCATGGAGAGTCGGTTCTCTTGGCCCTTCCTCCCCCTGTTGCACAGCAGTCCTCCTAGCTTCCCTGTGGTCCTGTGCCGCTGTCCCCTGAACAATTTGCCCACTGCCACTGACCCCTGATCGTCATGTGTTTGTTGGGTTGCCTGGGTTCCCTGTAGTGGTGGACACACTGCTGATTGGCGTGTCCTGGGGACAGAGGGATGGGCCCACTGGGTGGGTGCTGTGGTGGTGTTTCCTGAGGGGGGAGGCTCTGTGGTCGTTTGGGTCTGTGGCTGGGTCACCAACTGTCCAGAGGTCCCTGATGGGCCAGGTTGGTCACCCTGATCCAGGCATGCAGAGCTGCTGTCATCACTGTGGGCCTCTTCTGTGGGGGGACTGGATGTTGCTGACACCTCCTCTCTGGTGGTGTTGTATGGGGGTCCTGTGGGGATGTAAATACAGTGTTATTGTTTCTGCATGTGACATCTTGTGCATGGGTAAGTTTCACTCTATGGTTGTTATTACCAAGGCAGCTTTCGCTTGTGTGAGTTGTGATTTGGTTGGCTAAATGATTGTCACTAGTGTGCATGCTGTGGTGATGGGTGTCCATGCAGATCTGTGATGGGGGTCCATGCATTAGTGTTGCATGCAGGGCTTGGTATTGGGATGGGTGGGTTGTGATGGTGGGGTATTTGTGAGGTGGTGGAGTGATGGGGTGAGGGTAGGCGATTGTGATGGCATGCAGGTAGGGGGGATAAAGTAGTAAAGATTTGACTTACCAGAGTCCAGTCCTCCTGCTACTCCTGCCAGGCCCTCAGGATGCATGATTGCCAAGACTTGCTCCTCCCATGTTGTTAGTTGTGGGGAGGAGGTGGGGACCCACCGCCAGTCCTCAAACAGCTGTCTGGTTTCTTGCAACTACAGAACGTACCTTCCCCTGTAGGTCGTTCCACCTCTTCCTGATATCATCCCTTGTTATGGAGTGCTGTCCCACGACTCTCCGCCATAGCTCCATCTTCCTAGCAATGAACGTCTGCTGCACCTGTGATCTGAATAGCTGTGCTCTACCTGGATGATTTCCTCCACCATGACCCTTAGCTCTTCCTCTGAGAACCTGGTGTGTGTGAGGGTGTGTGGGATGATGTGTTGGGGTTTGTGCTGTGAGGTGTGTGGATGGTGTTCGGGCGATGGTGTTCTGTGGCTCTGATTCAGTGGGTGCTCCTGGCGTCTCTCTCTCAGCTGTCAAATTTTTTTTCGTAAAGGGTTGTGGGTAGTGTGTGTGTGTTTTATAGTGGTGTGGGTGTGGTGTGTGTATGTGTGTCAGGTGTGTGTAGTTTGAATTGTCCAATGTGGTGTTGTTTTGTATGTGTGTGTGTATTTTGAGCATGGCGGTCTGTACCGCCAATGGATTACCGGGGTTGAATGTCCACTGCGGTGATTCGTCGGTCATAATGCAGTGGGCATAGTTTTGTTGACGTAACAGTATGGGTTTTGGTACCGCCATTTTATCACTGACCTTTGGGCTGGTGGACTTGTGTGTGTGTCTGTATAGTGGCGGATTTATATGTGTGGGTCATAATATGCGTAGCGGTACACCGGCCCAGTTGCAGTATGTTGGCGGCAGTCAGCATAGCGGTAAGCAGCACTTACCGGCAATTTCATAATGAGGGCATTAATCTTTAAAGTTCATATCTCCAGCTCAGTTTTTGGGGTTTTTGTTATTTTGGTGTCATTTTAAAGATAAAAATATTTCCTATTTTTATAAATTGATGTCGTATTTTTCTTCTGTGGTGTGGTTTACTTATTTACTGTTTTGTTGATATTAAATCTTTACACACCTGTCTCCTAAGTTAAGCCTTACTACTCATGGGCCAAGCTACTAAGGGTTGAGCTAGGATTAATTTTGAGACTTTGACTGGACCTAGTGGTGGATTGTGGCCTATTGCTAAGTGGAGGTTCCTGCCAGCATGGCATCATTTTTTTAATACCTGCTCAGGGCAGGCATTAAAGGTGCTGTTATGCTGTTGTCTATTGGGCCTCCTTAACATTGCTGGACTAGTGTCAAAAAGCTAACAGTAGTCCAGGAATGTTGAGGTTTAGCACCACAACAACGTCAGAAGGTCTGATGCTTCTTGCATGCACTGAGCCATGGAGCACTGTATTTGCAATACAGTGCTCTAATGGTGTCATTAAGGGGGCACAGCCCGCTGCAGAAAAACTGGTGCATCGATCACGATGTGCCAGTTTCTTGTAAATGAGCCCCTTAATTTAGCAAGCAACAAAATGAGGTGGTTCATTTAGTCATAGAAATAATGGAAATTAGGGCATGTTTTAAGTGAGGTCTCAAATATCTTCCTCTTCTATTTTATTAAAACATTCTGACATGCAGGCTGAAACGTGCAGTTTCAACACCAGCAGCGGACTGCCAGTTAACTCCCTGGTGATCAGCAGCTTTACTACCATGTTCTAATGAGCAACTAGAGTGCTGACATTCTGAATTTATGTCAAAAGTGTGGCACATCTGAATGCTGTCTCGATAGAATTGATGTGAAAAACTGAAAGTATTTTCTTCTGAGGATACTGTAGTAAATGAGGAAAATAGTGAGCTTCAAAACAAATAGGTCTCCCAAGATGGGCACCAGCAAAAAAAGAGCCCAAGTGTAGCACAAATATTACCCAGATGTAGCCAAAGTATAGCTCAATGACAGAAGTTTGCGAAATTCAGGCAGGAGACTCCTGATGTATTTTGAGACAGAAAGCTCTTTATTTTATCTGCATCCTACCTAAAATAATTTCTCCAGGTTTTTCATCAAAATGTCCCTCTTACCAATTCAAAATGTTGGCAAGTATGGTACATTAGACCACGGAGGGCAGAAGGAATGGGGTAGGGGGATGGACTCAAATAACAGAAAGCAGGAGGGAAATGGGCAGGAGTACCAAACTGACCTTGCAGGGCAGACATAAGGGGTTGAAAAACCACAATACACCACACAGGGCAAGTGGGATGGCAGTGCAGCACAATGGACCATGGAAAGCTATAGGGAGGGGGCATGGCCATGTACATGGAAACAGAGAGCAGAAGGAAAAGAGGAAAGGGCAGGAAGCTGACCATACAGACAGACAGGAGGGACAGTTGCAGCATAAGAGACCATGAAGGGCAGGAGAGAGGGAGCAGAGCCATGAAAAAGGATCAGACAAGGCAAGAGGGAGGGGATAGGGGCCTACACATGGAAAACGCAGGGCAGGGAGCAAGGAGGCAGAGTAGGAACAGCAAGTTGACCATAAGGGAAAGCAGGATAGGCACTGGAATCACAAATGGAGAGAAGGTGAGAGGGGGTCTGGGGCAGCAAGCTGACCACACTGGGCAAGTGGGAGGGGCTGTGGAAGCCTAGATGACCATGCATGGCAAGTGGGAGGGTTAGTGGCAGCACAACAGCCTTGGTGGGAAAGAGGGAGGGGGTAGGGGTATGCACAAAGGACCATGGAGGACAGAAGGGAGGGGTAGGGATTGGACACAGACAAGAAAGGGCAGGGGAAGGGGCTTCACAACACATCAGGCAGGAGGAGCAGTTGCAGCACAAGAGAGCATGGAGGGCAGAAGGGAGTGGCGGCAAAACGGACTATGGAGGACAGGAGGGAGGGGATAAATGCATTGAACTCGGACAGGCAGGGTGGAGGTGGCAGGAACAGACAGCAGCCATTTGACCATGCTAGAAAGGTGGGAGGGGCAGTGGCAACTCACCAGAACACTCAGCATAGATAGGAGGGGTTGTGGCAGGTCCATGACATCTCCCTCTTACTGGGCAAAAAGGAGGGAGCAGTGGCATGCACACAGAGGGCAGGGGGAAGGAGGGTAGGGCAGCAACCTAAACACAGAGGCTAATCAGGAGGGCAATAATGGGGCATAGAATTGGGCAGTGGAAGGCAGGAGGACTAGGCAGGGTCATCAAACTAAATGGAGGGTGTTAGACCTGGCAGCTTTTTTGCATGTCTCCCCTGTCTTTTTGCCTTCTGACCTCCTTAGTGTATATTGTACTGGACTTTTTGCTGGTTTATTGTCTCTGCACAGTTTGTCACTGCTAATCAGTGCTAAAGTGCAAGTGTTCACTTTAGAAAGTGTACCATTGATTGGCTTATCCATGATTGGCATATTTAATTTTCTGGTAAGTCTATAGTAAAGTGCACTAGAGGTACCCAGGGCCTCTAAATCAAATGCTACTAATGGGCTTTCAGCACTGGGTGTGCCACCCACATTAGTAGCCCTGTAAACATGGCTCAGACCTGCCACTTCAGTGTCTGTGTGTGCAGCTTTAAACTGCCAATTCGACTTGGCGTGTGTACCTACTTGCCAGGCCTAAACCTTTCCTTTTTCTACATGTAAGGCACTCCTAAGGTAGGCCCTAGGTAGCCCCATGGGCAGGGTGCAGTGTATGTTAAAGGTGGGACATGTACTGATGTGTGTTACATGTCGTAACAGTGAAATACTGCCAAGTTTTTTTTTTTTTACTGTTGCAACGCCTATCTCACTCATAGGTTAACATGGGGACTGTCTTTAAATAACTTTAAAGTGCACCTTCCCTTTGAGGGCAGATAGAAATGTGGAGTTTAGGGCCACCGAACTCAAAAATACATATTTTAGTGAAGTTGGTTTTTAAAATGACACTTTTAGAAAATAGGCATTTTCTTGCCTAAACCATTCTGTGACTCTGCCTCTTTGTGGATTCCCTGTCTGGGTCAGTTTGAAAGTTGGTATGTTTGCACCTCTCTCTAGACAGATAAACAAAAGGTGCTGAGGTGTAGCCTGCATATCCTGATGAGCCATCTGAGCTAGAGGAGAGGGAGGAGTGATCACATACACCTGAAAGGACTGTACCTGCCCTCACACAATGCAGCTCCATCCCCCTGGTGTGTGTCTGGGGCCAGGACAAGGAAGGATCTTGCAAACACTTGAGACTTTGCTTTGAATTTTCCAAACTTCAAAGGCAGAAAGGAGACTTGCAGCACTAGGAACTGTGTGTTTTGTGCTGTTCAAGAGGAAAAACCACTGTGACACCACCAACGATGCCGCTGGCCTGCACCATGACCTGCCGACACTGCATGGAGCTGCACTGCCCCGCTTCGCACCGCAACCCTGATCTCACCAACACCATCATCGGATGACTTCACTGAGTCACTGCTCGCACCATGACCTGTGGTCCTCACACTCCGGCATCACCTTGCTCACACCGCAGTTTGGACATCCCTGACGATGATGCTCCAGCGGACACCGGCGCTGCTGCCTGCACAGTGGCCTGTGGACACCGCTTGTGAGGTACACGAAGCACGTCCCATCCCACACCGCAGCCCCTGTCCACCGATGCCAGCACCATCGACTTAAGTGTTGTCACCGGGCATCACTGCCTGCACCATGGCCTGTGGATACTGCTTGTGAGGGTCACGAAGCACCACCCGTCCCACACCACTGGCTTGGGCCTACTGACGACAGCGCTCCTGCAATGATGATGCCGCTGCCTGCACCGTGACCTGGTGACATGGCACGTAACATCGTCCCGCTTCACACCGCAGCCCTGGTCTCACCAAAGCCGCTGGATGCCATCACCGAGCCGCTGCCTGCACCGTGACCTGTGGGCACTGCACATCGCATCGTCCCCCTTTGCACCGCAGCCCAGACACCACCCACACCAGTGCTCCTGACTTTATCAGCCCGGAGTTCGATCTACAACGTGCATGAATTCAAGGGCCCGATAACTCCTGCACCGACTCCAAAACCAACACTGCGACGCCAGCGATGCCACTCTCTGGAACTCACAGTGAGAATCACATCGCCCTGCAAACCGAAAGGTACACAATGCCACAGCGGCCTGAATGGTTGGTTGTGTCGCTTACGATGCCATAGTAGCCCCAGGTGGAGCTACCGACTTCAAGGAATTGTATTTTTAAGTTAAATCTTGCAGAATTCATATTTGTATTAGTGTATGTTGGATTTTGTATCGTATTTGGTATTGTTTTATATAGATAAATATTGGCTATTTTTCTAAACCTGGTGTGGTGTCCTTTTGTAGTGTGTAACTGTGTGTTATGTGCAAATGCTTTACACATTGCTTCTGAGATAAACCTATTGCTTTGCCCTGCAACCAAGGGGGAGAGCAGGGGTTATCTGAGCTGGTATCTCCCTTATCCTGACTAGAGTGAGGGTCCCTTCTTGGACAGGCTACAAACCGACTGCCAACTAGAGACCCCATTTCTAACAGAGGGCAGTAGCACTACAGCGGTTCATGTAAGGCAGGAGTTGGGGCTGGCTCATGGACTTAGACAACAGGTGGTAGGGAGGAGGTGGATGGGACAGCAAGCTAACTTTTCAGAGCAGGTGGGGACACCAGTGCCAGAACAACAGGTACAGAGGGCTGTAATGAGAGAGCAGGGGCATGTACTTGGAAATGAATGGAAAGGAGGGTGGGGCAGGAGCAGCAAGCTTGGGTGGGGCAGCACTTTGCCAGGCTAGTCCCTGCACCAACCCCCCCCCCCCACTGTGCATTGCAATGGGCATCTTACTTAACGTTATAAAGACTCAGAAATTCACTGGAAAAAAACAAACATTTCAAGTAAGTTATAGTTAGGAAATAAACATTTTTTTAAACATAGAAATTCACTAAAAACTAAAGGCTACAGGGATTTTATAGTTGTTTTATACGTACAGAACCATAGGAATTCAGCTTTTAAAGCTAGAGTTATTTCAAGTAACTGTAACTCATGACCTAAGGTAACTATAACTCGCACCCTCTCTATGCACTGCTAATAACCCCAAATATTAAATCACTCATTACATCTTCTATGACATCACTGATAATATCACTGTAAAATTTGTATTAAAATTATTGATGAGAAAACTGTGCAAGGTGAGGGCATGAGTTATAGTTATTTGAAATAACTCTAACTATAAAAGCTGAATTTCCATGGTTTTGTGCATGTAAAATCTGAACCTAACTATAATGTCCCTGTAACCTGTGTTTTTTTAATAAACATATGAGGAACCAATTACACATTTCGGCACAAGCCTTCAGCACGTCAGAAGTGCATGACAGCACTGACACTTTCTCTGATGTTCTCATTAAAAGAACTTAGGACCATTTGGACTAGAGAGCCTAAATAAAACATAACCAAACGCTAAAGTACAGTTGTGCAGAGGTACTATGGAAAATTGAGTGACAGTGAGACTTTAGCGATGAGGGCATCAGATAAAGGAACACAAAAGGATGATGAAGCTCAACCCCCAGTCACAGATCTGAGTTTAATCCACCGTTCTTTTGCTCACTATGCCACACCAGTTTGGACCCAGCCATTTGCAAATCAGTCTTGACCCTGTTCCCCATGGGAACAGTCCAGCCCGCACCACCAGGCCAAGTCCTCCCTGGACCTGGAACAAACATCCTGGGATCTGTTTCAGGGTATCACCCTTCATCAGCGAGGCCAGCTTGAATCTAGTGGCACAGTGAGCAAGAGACTCACGTCTGGGCATACCCTTCCCACTTAAGGCAACTTTAGAAACACAAAAAGATGATGGACAGAGTGCTGAAACTTTTCAACCCCCAGTAACAGATCTGGGTTTAATCCATTGTGCTTTTGCTCGACATACCACCCCAGACATATGCAAATCAGTATTGGCCCTGTTCCCTATGGGAACAGTCCAACCTGAACCGCCAGGCCAAGTCCTCCCTGGACCAGAAACAAGCATCCTGGGACTGGTTTCAGGGTATCACCCTTCATCAGCCAGGATAGCTTGAATCCAGTGGAAAAGTTTCAACACTCCAGTCACCATTTTTTTTGTGATATTGCCGTGTGTGTCCTAACTGGCTATGCACAGACATGCGTCTCTTGCTTGCTACGCCACTGGAGTCAAGCTAGCCTGACTGATTAAGGGTGATACCCTGGAACCAGTCCCAGGATGCTTGAATCCTGTCCAGGGAGAACCTGGCTTGGCAGTTTGCGCTGGACTGGTTCCATAGGGAGCAGGGTCAAGATTGATTTGCATACAGCTGGGTCCGAACTGGGGTGACGTGGCAAGCAAAATAACGATAGATTGAACCCAGATCTGTGACTAGGGTGAGTGTTCGAAAAGTTTCAACACTCTGTCCATTATTTTATTTTGGGATTTTGCCTTGTGTGCCCTAAGTGGCTAGGGTATGCCCAGATGGCTGTCCCTTGCTTGCTGCACTACTGAATTCAAGCTAGCTTGGATGATAAAGGGTGATACCCTGGAACCGGTCCCAGGATGCTTGAATCCTGTCCAGGGAGGACCTGGCTTGGCACTTCGGGCTGGACTGCTCCCATAGGAATCATGGTCAAGACTGATTTGTATATGGTTGGGTCCGAACTGGGGTGAAGTGGCAAGCAAATTCACAGTGGATTAAACCCATATCTGTACACACAAATACATGCATCAACATTACATATCCACCCCCCACCCCCTGGAAGAACGCAAGGACAAAAGGAAATGATTGTAACGATTGTAATAATTAAAAATCCATTAGTCAAAAGTCAAAATTCAGTATGTACAAATATGTACACCACCAACACAAGTCTGGATAGTGTACCAATCATTGTCCGTGGCCCACTGGGCCCAAAATGCATGGGCGAAGCCCACACATGATACCTAATTTGAAACGGAGAGAACACTGCTGGGGCATCAGATCGAAAATACACAGGCACTTCGGGGAGGGGGAGAGGAGGCACCTCAGCCTGATGAACGCACAACGCCACTGCTGTACAAGGGTGCTCCATGCCCATTGCTGTATCCTGGGGAGTGCAAAGTCACAGTCTCTCAAGTCTCTCCAGTGGGTGGTTTGCCCACTGCTTTATCCTGGGGAGTGCAAAGCCACAGTCTCCCAAGTGAATAACAGTCTCCACTGGTTCTGGGGGGGCCTGGTGCCTAGAGTGCTTCATCCTGCCAACGACTGAGGTAGTGGATGTCAATCTACACTGGTTCTGGAGGGGGCCTGGTACCCAGAGTGCTTCATCCTGCCAAGGACTGAGGTAGTGGATATCAATCTGCACTGGTTCTGGAGGGGGCCTCGTGCCCAGAGTGCTTCATCCTGCCTAGGACTGAGGTAGTAGATATCAATCTCCACTGGTTCTGGAGGGGGCATGGTGCCCAGAGTGCTTCATCCTGCCAAGGACTGAGGTAGTGGATATCAATCTCCACTGGTTCTGGAGGGGGCATGGTGCCCAGAGTGCTTCATCCTGCCAAGGACTGAGGTAGTTGGTGTCAATCTCCACTGGTTCTGGAGGGGGCATGGTGCACAGAGTGCTCCACGTGCAGTGTGGTCGGTACAATTCCGTCACCTGGGTGTATGTGCCACGAGATTGGCAAGGTTCAGGTAGCATGACACGCCATGGAGGCAGCGACATACCCCACACTGCTGTGGCTTCGCATTCCAACTGCAGATGCAAACAGTGAAGGAAGTCATGCCTCATGAAAACTGCCCAGGGTCCAGGAACTCACCTCCAGCCTCAAATGACTGACCACTGGGGATGGTAGCCATTTCAGCGGTGGTGCCAGTGTCCAAGGACGCCGAGGGGCCGGTAGCGGTGCTTGCGGCGGTGTCTGTGGCGGCGGTGCTGGCGCCGGTGTCTCTGGCGGCAGTGCATGGGTCAGCACCTGCTGAGGGACAAAGCAGGACGTCTCCTGCAGCCTTAGATGGCTATCTACTGGGGAAGAGGCTGGGGGCTGAGGCTGTAGACGTGCTGGGGGCGGTGCACGTGGTGGTGCAGGTGGCGGTGCCGGTTGTGGTGGCGGGGCAGCTAGCGGTGTTCCCCGCCATACAGGTTGGTGTGGTCGTGGACAGAAGGTGTGACACTGGTCCCTCAGTCGGTGCCACCATGCCCTCTCCTGACCTGCTCTTCTGCTTTTGGCCCTTCCCCACCTTTGACGGTGCCGCAGTTGTCTTGCCACTATCCCCTTTTGTTTTTACTGAGCCCTTGGTGGCTGGCAGTTTCGGCTTCTGCCTCCGGGATGTGGGCACCTTTTTCACCTTGGCAGGTGGCGTAATGTCCTTGCCCTCGCTACGTGGCACACTGGCAGCCCTGATGGGTGGTGCACTCGATGACCCCTCAGTTGCTGGCACCACTGTGCCTGGGGATGTGGTGGCTGAGGTGATGGGCTGGGACAATGAAAGCCTGGCCCTAGGTGAAGGATGGAGGGGAGGTGTAGGGAAGAGGTCAATGTTAGCCAGGAAGGGTTTTGTAGACACACTGGGACGGGAAGATGGAGGGGGTTTGGGAGTGGAGTTAGAGGTAGTGGTTGTAAGAGGCGTACGTCTGCTAAATTTGGATGAAGGTGCATGGGCCAGAGGCTGTTGTGAGGTGGATGGCTGTTGGGTGGGTTTGTGCCTGCGTTTCTGTACTTTGGGAGGAGGGCTCATTGACACACTGTGAGAGGACACTGGGGATGTGTGAATGGTAGTGGGGTGGTGAGTGCACGTGAGCGGTGTGTGGAGATGGGCGTGCTGGTGATGGAGGTAGTGGCTGAGGATGTAGTGCATGCAGGTGTGAGTGGAGACAAGACAGGGAGGGAGGAGGAGGATGTGGAGGAGGGGGACACAGTGGAGGCAGTGGATGTTGGTGTGTCTGCATGGGGATTGTGCTTGTGTGAGTGCCTGTGGGATGTGTGGTGCTTATATTTGCCATGTCCACTCTTGTTTGTTGATGTGTGTACATGCTGGTTTGATGGTGTGCTTGGGATAGGCTGAGATACAGGGGATTGGGTCTGGGTGGAGGAAGTTGGAGGCAAGGCTGGACACAGGGAAAATGGCTGCCATCAGTGCTGAGGCCAGAGCCTGAAATGCTCTCTGTTGGGCTGCCTGCCCAGAATGAATGCCCTCCAGGAATGCATTTGTTTGTTGCAAATGCCTCTCTACTCCCTGGATGACATTCACAATGGTAGATTGCCCAACAGTGAGGGATCTCAGGAGGTCAATAGCCTCCTCACGGAGGGCAGCAGGGCTGACTGGGGCAGGGCCTGAGGTGCCTGGGGCGAAGGAGATGCCCACCCTCCTGGGTGAGCGGGCACGGAAACACGCTGAGGGGCTGCTGGGAGGGTGGTGCTGGTAGGGTGGGTGGCGGCTGTACCTGTTGATGCGGTGGGCACAGAGATGCCCGCCACCGCAAGGGAGCTCCCATCAGAGGAGGAGTCGCTGTCACTGCTGTCTGCTCCTGTCCCCGCCGTGGATCTCCCCTCACTCTCCATCCCACTGGTGGCTTCAGACTCCGTTGCTTCACCCTCCAGGGCCAAATGGGTTGCAGCTCCCTCCTGCTCCAAGGCCAATGCTCCACCGCCTGATGATGCTATTGCACACAAGAACAGGGAGACCACAAAAAGGGGGAGGGGGATACAGAAGAAAGACATGTTCAGTGCATGCAACACCACTACCATTGGTGGACACAGCACACATGGAGCAGCCCTCTGCACTATGCCATGCACTGACAGTTCCTAGAAATTTCAGCTGCCATGGAGTACGAGGCCTAAGACCAATTGCTGCACACCTGGAAGTCACAGGAGCCTGACTAGGTGTAGATGGCTCTTACCACTGGTGGGGTTGGGGTGCCACATAGCCTGCCTCACAAGGGATCTTGCCTACCAAGTTCGCTCTGGCCTAGGGGAACCCACTGCCCATCTCCCCCACCCAGATACCTCGTAATGCGTGTAGAGTCAGCTGAATGACAGTGTACTCACCCCCTTTTGTCTGCTGTGATGCCCTCAAGCGCCCATCCAACTTCAGATAGGCCACCGCCAGGATCCGGAACATCATGGGGGTCATGGTGCGATGGGCACCCCTCCCACGTTGGGAGGCCATTCCCATCTGGCCCTC